>NW_020837957.1:15115757-15742829 GCF_003676395.1 Aethalodelphis obliquidens | reverse complement strand
CTGTATCGTTCCAATTTTAGTATATGTGCTGCCGAAGCGAGCACTCCTTAGGTAGTTTTATTCCTAGGTATTTGATTCTTTTTGTTGCAATGGTAAATAGGAGTGTTTCCTTAATTTCTCTTTCAGATTTTTCATTGTTAGTGTATAGGAATGAAAGAGATTTCTGTGCATTAATTTTGTATCCTGCTACTTTACCAAATTCATTGATTAGCTCTAGTAGTTTTCTGGTGGCATCTTTAGGATTTTCTATGTATAGTATCATGTCATCTGCAAACAGTGACAGTTTTACTTCTTCTTTTCCAATTTGGATTCCTTTTATTTCTTTTTCTTCTCTGATTGCCATGGCTAAAACTTCCAAAACTATGTTGAATAATAGTGGTGAGAGTGGGCAGTCTTGTCTTTTCCTGATATTAAAAGAAATGCTTTCAGTTTTTCACCATTGAGAATGATGGCAGTGGGTTTGTCATATATGGCCTTTAGTATGTTGAGGTAGGTTCCCTCTATGCCCACTTTCTGGAGGGTTTTTATCATAAATAGGTGTTAAATTTTGTCAAAACTTTTTTCTGCATCTATTGAGATTATCATATGGTTTTTCTCCTTCAATTTGTTAATATGGTGTATCACATTGATTGATTTGCATATATTGAAGAAACCCTGCATTCTTGGATAAACCCCTCTTGATCATGGTGTATGATCCTTTTAATGTGCTGTTGGATTCTGTTTGCTAGTATTTTGTTGAGGGTTTTTGCATCTATGTTCATCAGGGATATTGGTCTGTAATTTTCTTTTTTTGTGACATCTTTTTTCTGGTTTCAGTATCAAGGTGATTGTGGCCTCGTGGAATGAGTTTGGGAGTATTCCTCCCTCTACTATATTTTGGAAGAGTTTGAAAAGGATAGGTGTTAGCTCTTCTCTAAATGTTTGACAGAATTCACCTGTGAAGCCATCTGGCCGTGGGCTTTTGTTTATTGGAGGATTCTTAATCACTGCTTCAGTTTCAATGCTTGTGATTTGTCTGTTCATATTTTCTATTTCTTCCTGATTCATTCTGGAAGGTGGTACTTTTATAAGTATTTGTCCATTTCTTCCAGGTTGTCCATTTTATTGGCATATAGTTGCTTGTAGTAGTCTCTCCTGATCTTTTGTATTTCTGCATTGTCAGTTGTTACTTCTTTTTCGTTTCTAATTCTGTTGATTTGAGTCTTCTCCCTTTTTTTCCTGATGAGTCTGGCTAATGGTTTACCAATTCTCAAGGAACCAGCTTATAGTTTTATTGATCTTTGCTATTGTTTCTTTCATTTCTTTTTCATTTATTTCTGGTCTGATCTTTATGATTTCTTTCCTTCTGTTAACTTTGAGGTTTTTTGTTCTTCTTTCTCTAATTGCTTTAGGTGTAAGCTTGGGTTATTTGAGATTTTTTCTTGTTTCTTGAGGTAGGATTGCATTGCTATAAACTTCCCTCTTAGAGCTGCTTTTGCTGCATCACATAATTTTTGGGTTGCCGTATTTCATTGTCATTTGTTTCTGGGTATTTTTTGATTTCCTCTTTGATTTCTTCAGTGATTTCTTGGTTATTTAGTAGCATGTTGTTTAGCCTCCATGTATTTGTATTTTTTACAGTTTTTTTTCCTATAATTGATATCTAGTCTCATAGCGTTGTGGTTGGAAAAGATGCTTGATGTGATTTCAGTTTTCTTAAATTTACCTATGCTTAATTTGTGACCCAAGATGTGATCTATCCTGCATAATGTTCCACATGCACTTGCAAAGAAAGTGTATTCTGTTGTTTTTGGATGGAATGTCCTATAAGTATCAATTAAGTCCATCTGGTCTAATGTGTCATTTAAACTTTGTGTTTCCTTATTTATTTTCTGTTTGGATAATCTGTCCGTTGTTGTAAGTGGGGTGTTAAAGTTCCCTACTATTATTTTGTTACTGTCAATTATCCTTGTGGTAATTTTTCAGACACCTCCTGCTTAAAACCCCAAAGGTCAGAAGAATTTTGAGGCCCCATCTTCATGCTCTGTATTCATACTGAAAATCAAGATCGAGTGAGCTTTTGCCCTTCTGCTCCACAAGAAGTTTCTGTCCTCCCTGAACTCCCCTTAGGACACCTACATTACCATTTGACAGTTGTACCACCCCAGTCAAACTCCCCACCTGGCACTGTCCCTGGAGTGGGTCACTCATGGCCAGAGTGTGGCCGGGCACTTGGTTCCAGAAGCAAAAGCCCCTCGGGGCTAGCCCCCCTCCCCCCCACCTCACCAGGTCAGTGAAAAAACAATCAGAGTAGTGGTATTTCACTGGCAGCCTGCAAGTCCGGTGGACCCCGCCCCACCCTCTCACAGGGACCAGAGTGTGCCAGGGGCCTCCCACTTATTCTACATCTCTCATTCTTTTCACCATGCCAGACTAGAGTTAAGCTCTACAGGGTCTTCTTTCTCCTCTGATTCCACCAAGCCTGTTCCCTTGGTTGTGTTTTCGCTGGATAGTAGGTAGGGACAGTGGGAATCTCATTCATCCATTCATGTGCACCACTAATTAGATGACAAGGTATTTGGCTACCTGAAGAGAGTCATAGTTACTCCCACCATTTACCCAAGCTTCATTGAATTTCTTCACTTTGACATTCAGAGCACTGGGCAGAAATCACATCATGTCAACACCCATCACTGGCCTTTGTGAAGTAAGCTTTCTTTAAAGAGCAATTTTCATTAAATTACCTTTGTACCAATCACCTGGTCAGCTTGGTGGAAGACTGAATTTAAAGTAGAAGCACATTTAAAAAGAATATTTAGGAACTAATTACTTTCAAATTTATATATATATGCCAATAAATTATTTTTATAATTTATTGGCATATATAATATAAAATGTTTAGCATTGAAGATGTGGTACCTAGTGGAAGATGTTAAGTACAGTAAGAAACATTTAAAAGTGTAAATTCTGAGAAAACAGTTTAGTCCACTTACTGTGAATATTTATCATAGTTGAGTAATAAATTAATATTGCTTGAAAACACAGGATTTACATGAAAACTTGAACAAATCTACATATTATGAAACTCTAAATATTTTTCTTTGGCTTAACAAATCTCCCATTGAAATTAGCTATTTAAAAGTATCTGAAGATTGTATAAAATGTAAAGGATGTTAAAAGAACCCCCCCCCCCCCAAAAAATAAAAAAAGAATAAAGAGAGAGCTTCTAAACCCTGCTTACATATTAGAATCCACTCTGGAGCTTCTAAATTGCCATTCCTGGGCCCCATCCATGGCCAATCAGAATCTTTGGTGGCAGTGGCACAGAAGCATTGGGAGTTGTTTAAACTCCCCAGGTGATTCTAAAGTGCATGAAGAATTGAGAACCTTTGTGGTAGATGAAGCTTTAAACCCTTATGACCCTTAACCTTCTGGAAGTGAAGCTGCTGATATGGGAAATGAATATAAGATTTTGCCTGATCCTAATGTTAAGCTTTTGCAACTTTCAATTAAAAAAGAAAAATAAAATGGAAACAAACAAATAAAAACCCACAAGCATATAAGAGAACCAGAGAAAATGCTCTGGGGACATTCTCATAGCTTATGGAAAAGTGACCTTAAGAATGCTTATATTAAAAAAAAAAAGATGCTTAGGGCTTCCCTGGTGGTGCAGTGGTTGAGAGTCCACCTGCCGATGCAGGGGACACGGGTTCATGCCCTGGTCCGGGAAGATCCCACATGCTGCAGAGCAGCTGGGCCCGTGAGCCATGGCCGCTGAGCCTGTGTGTCCGGAGCCTGTGCTCCACAACGGGAGAGGCCACAACAGTGAGAGGCCCGCGTACCACAAAAAAAAAAAAAAAAAAATGCTTATATTAAAAAAAAAGTAAATGAGGATTGTAAATCAACTATATTTCAATAAAAATTAAAAAACAAAAAAAAATGAACACTGATAAACAGATACACAGAAAAATAGATATTTCTCTATATGAGGTTTCTTTTTTTAATTTAAATATTTATTTATTTAATTAATTTTGGCTGCACCAGGTCTTAGTTGTGGCACACTCAGTCTTCATTGCGGCATGCAGACTTCTTAGTTGAAGCATGCGGAACCTTATTTACAGCCTGTGGCCTCTTAGTTGAGACATGCATGTGGGACTTAATTCCCTGACCAGGGATTGAACCCGGCCCCCTGCATTGGGAGCATGGAGTCTTATCCACCGTGCCACCAGCGAAGTCCCAATATATGAGGTTTCTTTTAATTATTATTATGCAATTTTTAAAAAAAGACTTGCAGGATACTTTAGCTTAAAGCTTATTTGAATAGAGAAATATATATATGTGTGTATATGAACAATAAGATCATTATATATAATAACAAGATCACATATATATGATGCTTATATATAATAATAAGATTCATTTGCCATTGAATAAGATCATTCTGAGAGAAATATAAAGAAAATAATTTTGCAGAATGGAAAGATGAAATATTTGGCACAACTTTGTTTCAAGGATGGGAATTTCAATATAATCTCTAGGTAGAGTCTTAAACTCTGAGAGAAATCAAGGATCCATAGAATAACCTCCTAGGACAGCAGCTATCAGGATTTTCAGTGCCCTGGAGAAATGACATGTGTTCATTGACAAGAACTCGTTGAGAGGAATGATTTGAATTACTCTATTATGATTCTGCTCTTCCAAGGCTGTTCAGGCATTCATCAAATTAACATCTCATTCTGAATGAGGATAGATTTGAGTGAAAATGTGTCAAGACACCTTTATTCAGTTCAGCAACATTTCTGAGTTATGGTT
Organism: Aethalodelphis obliquidens; assembly: GCF_003676395.1. Lineage (NCBI taxonomy): Eukaryota > Metazoa > Chordata > Mammalia > Artiodactyla > Delphinidae > Aethalodelphis > Aethalodelphis obliquidens. The sequence goes on along the minus strand of NW_020837957.1, from coordinate 15,738,038 downwards.
TAACTTATGTCATCCCAAGATCAAGTATTTACTCACTGCATTTGAACCATCTTTACTTTCTTGGAAAACTTTCCAATAAATGAAAAGTAAGCTAAATACAAATTCATTTGATTAAGAATGAAAAGTCATCTTTCTGAAACTAAATCTCAAATAAATATTTTTTAAAAGTATTAAAACAGGGCTTCCCAGGTGGCGCAGTGGTTGAGAGTCCGCCTGCCGATGCAGGGGACACGGGTTCGTGCCCCGGTCTGGGAAGATCCCACATGCCGCAGAGCAGCTGGGCCCGTGAGCCATGGAGGCTGAGCCTGCGTGTCCGGAGCCTGTGCTCCGCAACGGGAGAGGCCATAACAGTGAGAGGCCCGCATACCGTAAAAAAAAAAAAGAAAAAAGAAAAAAAGTCAAAACAAACATCATAGCACTTGGCCAGTGGTGAAAATCCCTATCAGTCTCTCCTAAGTCTAAATTTACTCCTCTCTATTTTTTTTAAACTTGTCATTTCAAAATTATTGTCAAGGAGCTGATGATGAATTTAACTTTTAAAAAATGTGATAAAGTGTTTAAACCCTTAATATAATAACATTTTTTTTATTACTTTTATTTTGTAACTTGGCAAGAAAGTATCAGGTTATGTCATAATTCTTCACTTTTAATTTTTTTAAAATTTTAAATTCTAATACATTTGTAACTTTCATTCTAATTTTTCAATGTTTCTAAATTATAGACACAAAAAATGCAGCTGCTATTAAAAATATTTTAAAGAATATGATGATAGCTTATCATAAATTTAAAAATCCATACTGTAATTAGTGTAGATTACCTTTTTTAATGATAGAGCAATAAGGTTGAATCAAATCAGGTGCTCTTTTATAGAGTTTACCATTCATTAATTCATGCATTCATTCACTCAAAAAATACGTGTTGAGCACCTATGATGTGATAGGCACTTTGTAGGGTTAAATATAAAGCAGTGAATAAGTATATGTGGCTGTTTTGGATTCTAGAAAGATAGAGAAACATTAAAACCACTATTACACAATGATTACTTAATCATTTGAGTGGTTCCAGTGATCATGGGAGCTTCATAAGGAGACAATGTTTAAACTGAGAGTTGAGCTGGGAATTAGTTTGATGACACATGTGCTTGAGGATAGAAATGGCAGGTAGGAATGAGCATTGTATGCACATATGAAAGCTCTAATGAACGATAAAGAAATACAAATTCTAAGAACAAATATAAGTTGCTAAAGTAGTTAGTGAAATGCTATAGTTGTAGAACATGTATCTAAAATGTAGGTCAGTGGTCATATTATGTAGGGCCCTGATGTTATCCATAGAAAAAAATGGATTCTATTTTCAGATATTCACCTTTTCTTCTACAAAGTAAATGAATTGAAGGCCAGCAAAGTGTGGAAGCTCAGCAAGTGGAGGATATCTCATGGGTCGGGGATAGTGAATTTTGGCTTAGTCAAAATTAGGGACCAAAAAGACGGAAGAAAACAGATAGGAGTGATATTTAAAATATAGACATCTATAGGTCTTGATGATGAATTTGATGTTCCAGGTGAGAGACAGAGAGATGTGAAGTATATCTCTTAGGTTTGTAGTATGAACAATTGGGTGGATATTGATGCATTTGATGAGAAAAGGAAATATATATGGAGAAAAAACATTAGTTTTGTTTTGTATGGTATCACTGTCATGCTATTCATACATCTAAGTAGAGACAACAGTACATGTTGGTCTGGAACTTAGAGAAGTCTTGAATAGAGAGAAAATTTTTGGAATCATTAGCAGAATGTTGGTGTTAATGGAAACCATGGAAGTAAATATGATTACCTATAGAGATGACATAAAAGAGATCATCGAATGAAAATAAAGAAGAACTAAGCTCAAATCTTTAATCAGCAGAGAAAGGAAAATTGACGTAAGGAATTTAGAAATGTGGCCTTAAAGGAAGGGAGAACTTGTGTGTTATTGTTAAAACTAAGGGAATGGGTATTGCAAGAAAGAAGGAGAGTTCACAGTTTCAAATGTTACTGAAAGGCCCAATGAAAATTAAAAAACACTCAATAACTGTTTTAATATAGAGATCAATGGTGGCATTAGCAAGAACTACTTTGGTGAAATTTTGGTGACTGAATCCAATCGAGAATGGGTTGAGTAGTGCCTGAGAAGTAAAGAAATTATTTTAAGTAGTATAGCTGTGAAAGTAAACAAAAAAGCCAGTGTGGAAATTGACCAAATATAAAGGCTGTTGGAAAGAATTGAGCAGAAAAAGAATAGAAGATGAGAGAAAAGACTAGAAGAAAGAATAGGTTAAATGAAGACAAAAATGGGTGGGATTTTGAGCAGAGAAAACGTGAGGCTAAATGAGGGTTTAGAACAAAAGATTCTGGCTTACTTGTAGACGCAGGCACAGGTTTGTCATCTAGAGCATCCTCATATGCTATTTCAAATCCTTGAGTGGTGGGGGACGGAAGAGGGAATAAATGTGGCTTATCTAGGAAAATGACAGGAGTCTTGGAATATTGAAAAGGAAATGATGGAAACAAAGAAATTATCCACATAAATTAAGCAAGCAGTATTATTTGCCAGTGCCTAGAGCAGGATGCCAGATTACCATTCCAATGATGCCATGCTTCCTGTCTTCTCCCATAGATAACTGTCATGATTTCTGTCTTAATCAATTCTGGCTGCCATAACAAATACCATATACTGAGTGGCTTAAACATCAAACATTTATGCCAGAGGCTGGAAAATTCACGATCAGTGTGCCAGCAGAGTAGATGTCTGGAGAGAACACTCTTCCTGGTTTACAGATGGCCATTTTTTGTTGATACTCTCACTTGGTAGAGAAGGGACACTCTAGTCCCTTCATCTAATTAAAAGAGTGCCAATCCCATTCGTGAGGGCTCCACCCTCATGAACTAATTACCTCCCCAAAGCCGCACATTCACATACCATCACACTGGGATTGGGGCTTCAATATATGAATTTTGGAGAGATACAAATATTCAATCCATAGCAGTATCCCTTACCGACACTGACTGAACATTGCCTTGGAATTTTCTCAAAACAGTGTACTGATCAATAACTACCAGATAATTAGAATTGACATGGAAATCAATCCCATTCTAATTAATAATGATGATTTTTTTGACTCTGTTCATGCTGTAAATTAGAATTTTTAGACTGCACATCCAATATATATATACATTTACTTATAAATTATAGCCTTCTACGTTATGATCAATAACTGCTGAACTGTAAAAAGGAAAAGGTATTTATAAGTGAAGAAATGTTAACAGTTTTCCTGTATATCAATGGATTGTTTTTCACGTGCTTTGCGGTGCATTTCCCCCACTGTAATTTGGAAACAACTAGTACTGATGAGGTCCTCTTTGACAAGTATACCGTGATAGCCTGCCTTTTATATACCATGTAACTATCTGAAGTCATGCATGGAAATTGTAATTATTGTACTTTCTGTTAAATATTGATTTAGATATTGAGATTTGAAGCTACTTTTAACTCATGTCCTTGGTAGTAAAAAAATTCATCTGAGATTGAAAATTTACTATTAAAAATAGCACTGACAGCTCCTTCCAAAATATCCCTTTTAAATTATACCATCATGCCACCGTGATTTATCTGTTTTTGTCCTGTGACACATATATTGAGATTAAAGTGCCTTCAAAGCATCTTATTGCTACAGAATACCTCCCTTATGGTCAAATACATTTTTAGATTTTCTATCCAATCTCTTTTGCAAAATACATTTTTTTCTGTTTTGATAATCTTTTGAGGTGTTAACTTAAATTGTTTATAGTCATTTTGAAAAGGACACCAGCTGCTTTTTGTTATGATGAGTCAACAACTTGGAAAATATTTGAATTTGAGTAGAAACCTAGATCACATTTGGATTTCAGTTGTATTTTATTAGTTGCAAATATTTCATATCACATCTTTTGAAATTCTGAATAAAAGAAGAAAAAATAATGAATACTGCTTTTTAAAAAAATTGATATCTTTGTTGCAGATTTCATTGCCAAAAAGACAGTCACTTAGTCATATTTCTGTCATATAAAAACTTAAATATGAACCATATTTTTCATATTGTTTAAGCTTTGCCACTCATGTCTTCTGCCATCTGAGGATGTTATTATGTGTAATTTTTGTTTTTCATCTTCATTTACATGAGTAATGAGAGATTATATATGATAGCTATTAACCATCTGAAATTACCATTGGAGGAAGCATATTATGTTAGTTTTGCAAAACAACTAAAACAACAAAAAGATACTGCTCTTAAATTTATCAAATCAGGAACAAACTCTAATCTTTTGTTTATAAATATTATTTTTGTTTTATAAAAGTGATATATATATATACATATACTCATTATAAAAATTTCAAGCCATTTAAAAAGTACAAAGGAGAAAGCAAAACATCACTAAAATCCCCAGCCCCCCAAGTCAGCCTTTATGTGTTTAATGAACACTATTCTGGAGATCTTTCTATAGGTACCTATAAAAGGACATGATAGATAAGGGAAGTGATTGATAAGTGATAGATAGATAGGTAGATAGATAGATAGATAGATAGACAATTATAACAGTTGGATTATTATTTTACTGAAAGGTGTCCACTCTCATTTTACTAGATATAACAGAAGAAAAAGAATAGACTGTTATAACTGAAAGTATATAATATACTATATACTGAAAGATGCTGACTCATTTTACTAGAAGTTAACAGAAGAAAAGGAAATTGAAATGAAACTGAAGGAATTGCTGATTGCAGATTTCTTTTTTTAACCACAAGAGAAATAAATTTTAAAGTAACTGTGTAAATATAAGAAAAAATATAAATAGAATCAGCGTGCTGAGATAATTTTTTAACTACTCATTTTAATTTCAAACAGTACTGGTTTGCCTGTTGCTATAAAAGATTAACTGATTACTACAGTAACACTTCTCCCTTACTTTCCCTTTTTACCTGGTTTTTGTTGCTTATCCTATCAAGGCTTATACTATTGATATTCTGTTCTACTACAATTCCCATAGAAGTTTAGTCTTGCTTTTATGTTTAAAAGCTTTTAGTGCTTCCCTTGAGGAATTTTCACTATTGATGCTGCATTTCTGGGGATTAAAAAATATCTTCTCCAATTAGCTGAATTTCATCATTGAATATGTTTTTTCAAGAAGGTTTCTGACCGCTGTGTCCTTTATGCCCCTGTATATTTGAAAAGGTTTAATAGCTCCTTTCATACTTGAAAATCTTGTCTGGACATACTATCTTTAAACCAAACAGTCTTTTCTTTAGAATGTTGTACACCATTTTTTATATCTTCTGACACTGACTGCTCTCATGTCAAAGATTCAGGCTAGTGTGACTTTTAACTTCTCATAGATGACATGTATTTTCTGTCCAGATGGATACATTCAAAATTTATCCAGACTATTTGCTAGAAGACATTTTCCTTTTCTATGTATTTTCCTTTAGTAGTATCCTTAATCTTTAGCTTGCATAATTAATGAAACGAGACAGAGATAATCATTATCTCTACAGACATAGAGGACAGACATGTGGACACAGGTGAGAAGGAGAGGGTGGGACAAATTGGGAGATTAGGTTTGACATAAATACACTACCATGTATAAAATAGATAGCTACTGGGAACCTGCTGTATAGCACAGGGAGCACAGTTCAGTGCTCTATGACAACCTAGAAGGGTGAGATGGGGGTGGGGGGTGGGAGAGAGGTCCAAGAGGGAGGGGATATAGGTTTACATACAGGTGATTCACTTCATTGTACAGCAGAAACACAACATTGTAAAGCAATTTTACTCCAATAAAATTTTTTTTTAAACAACTACATTTAAAATATATATATGACTTTAATATTTCAACACCTGTCACTCACTCTTATCTGAATTATTACTATAGTCCTATGTTTTAGTTTGATATTTTTTGTCCCTTAAATTAGGCACTATTATTTTGAAATAATAGTGGTCATATTCACAGAAATATTAAGAGCTATAACTTGCTCATTTTGTGCCTGGAACTATTCTAAGATCTTAGCTTATATTAACTCATATAATCCTCATGATGCCTATCTTTCAGATGTGGAAACTAATATATTGCCAAGGATGACCCAGCTAACTAATGACCGAATGGAATTCAAAACACAGGCAGGCTAGCTTCTCAAATGTTCTGAACCACTGCTCTGCTGTCTCTTTAAGTGTACTATTGTATTTACATAGTAATGTTGTTTTAAATTTACCTGGTTATTTGTCCATTTATTTCTCACCATTCTGTCATGTTTACCATTCCTTCTTTCTGGGTTCAATATTCTTTGCCCTGAGGTTCACCATTGGTGTCACATTTTACAGTATTTATTTGAAAATGTCTGAATTTTGTCTTGTACTTTAACGTAACATTGTGAGTTAACATAATTTTCTTTAAGAAATTTGAAGGCATATGGTATAGCATTTGTTTGATGTCACTGTTTTACAAGTCTGTTGTCATTTATCTTTGTAGGTCATCTATCTTTTCTCTATAGTTGTATGTATGAGTCAACTCAGGCTGCCACAACAAAATATCATATACTGGGTGGTTTAAACAGCAGAAATTTATTTTCTCACAGCTCTGGAGGCTGAAAATCAGAGATCAGGGTGTCAGTATGGTCACGTTCTGGTGAGAGCTCTGTTGCTGGCTTGCCGATGGTCACCTTCTTGCTTTGTCCTCACATTCACCTGGTAGAAAAAGAGAGAAAGAGAGAGAGAGAGTGCGAGAGAGAGAGAGCGAGAGAGAGAGAGAGAGAGAGAGAGAGAGAGAGAGAGAGAGCTCTATGATGTCCCTTCTTATAGGGGTCTAATTCCATTGGACCAGGGTTCCACTGTCATGACCTCATCCAACCCTAATTACCTCCCAAAACCCCATCTCCAAACGTCATCACATTAGGGGTCAGGGCCTCAACATATGAATTTGGGGTCACACAAACATTCAATTTATTACACTGTTTATAAGAGCATCTGTTTATAAGATCACCTCCGATGTTTCACAGTGATGTGTCTGGGCTTAGATTTCTTTCATTTATCTGGCTTGGAATTTTATTTCCTGTATTTAAACATTCTTGTCTTCAATTCTGTAACATTTTATTTACTAACTCTTAAAATAATGACTCTTCCTCATTTAACCTCATTGGAATTCCAGTCGAATGTTCTCTTTCTATCCTTCATGTCTCTTAAACTTTTTTTCATTACCCATCTCTTTGTCTGTATACACCACGTGTTAGGTAACTTCATCGGGTCTAGCTGTACATCAGTATTTTTTACAGATAGAGCTAATCTGTTGTGCAACAGTCTACTAAGTTATTAACTCCAACTAGTATTTTTTATTCTAGAACTTCTACTTGATTCTTTTAAACTTTCTTGAGTCCTTAATAGAAATATTTTTATTGCTTTTAGATATTTTAAATTTCATCCCTTATCACTTTATGTTTTAAACATAGTTATTTTATATATGTATTCAATAATTCCATTTGTAAAAGATCCTAAATTTCTTGTTGGTGCTGATCCTCAGAAATGGTGTGTGTGCGTGCATGTGCGTGTGCGTGTGGGGGTGTGTGTGTTTAGTTTTAGTGGTAGGACTTATTTTAGCCGCAGTCATTATGTGTGGGGTCCTGTGATGCCTGTGTCAAGGATCTTTCTATGGAGGAAGAATATTCATTTTTGCTCCTTGCAGCTACCATGCCCCCATCACTGCCACCTCAGAGTCACTTTCTACTATTTTGTCAGCTTGGGGTTCCTGCAGACAGAGAGGCATGTAGCTACAGATTCTGAAATGTGTTTTTGTCCCCCACATATTGCCTAGGCCAAGACAGATAATTTTTTGTCACCCCTTTTCCCTGGTGAAGACCTTGGTAAATCCATCCTATCACTGAGCGTGCAGCCCTTTGATGATCCTGACTTTATGCAATGGTTTTCGTCCTGGCTTCCCCTTGTGCAGGCTCAGTCCTTTCCTCCCAGAGAAGTCATTGAAAATTATCACCCCTAAAAAGTGTTTTGAGGCTTAATTTTACATCCTAGTTTTTATCTTTCTCTTCATTTTTGTCTCTGAGGATTTCTTGTACTTTCTAGTATTCTCGGTTTTACCTTTAAGAGTACATTTGTTTTATTTGTCATATTTTATCTAGTATTTCTATTGTTGGAGACAGATGTTAAGATTATCTAGTCTTTATATAGTTACAATAAAAATTCAAAATTCTTTGTAAGGCATCTTATGACTATGAAGAAATCTAGCCTGAGGGAAAAAGCATCAATTCTGGGAATGACAGAGCAGAATGAGGAAATAACCTTGTAGTCACTCTACTGCTGCACTTTTTCTTTTGTGAGATAATTAATTACCTTATGGTTTAAGTCACTTCGAAATGGGTTTTCTGTTACTTATAGTCAGAAGCACCTTACACAATCAGTTTGTTTGCTTTGATTTCTCAACCCTCCTGACCTTGATTGTAAAGCCGTATTGGTGTTAGCTGTTGCCTTACCTTTCATAGAAGAATGTTAAAGCAAGGTGTTATCTGGCTCTAACAGAAATGCACACATATTTTGAAATGGTGCTTGCAAATATGGGAAATATAAGTGAGATTTTCAAGGTAAACTGCTTAAGTTTAGAATTGCAAAATGAATCAGAAAAATATTTAAAAAATAATATTTTATTAAAATATATGAATGCAAAAATTATATAAAGCTTAAAAAGAAGAAAATTATGCCACTATTTTCTTAGAAGACCCTGAACTCAAGAGAAAGCAAAATAGACAGGTGAGGTAGATTGCAAAGAAGACTGAAAATAGAGGTAAAAGGTGAAAGTGCAAAATGAATTATAAGATATGTACAACACGAAGTGAAAATAGTGAAATCTTCTGTAATTAAGGACATTAAGGGACATAAAAGAATGTTTATGTAATGATTTAAATAATTCAATTTTATTAATTTTTAATTTTTGTTTTGCATTATTATATGAACATAATTCATAACACAAGAAAGAGCCATTTTAATAAATTTTAGCAGCCACTTTTATAAAACCAGGGAAAACTAGGATATCAAATAGACTTTTATTTGTTCCTCTAAGACAATATCCCTAGTCTTTCAGGGCTTTTATGAGAATTAAAATTATATTATGTGGCTCATATGTTTAAAAAGAGTAAAAGATAATCAATAGTACTGTGAATATTACTAATAATAACCGCTAACAATTACTGAGCACCTACTCAATACAGTTACTTTCATTTCACTCATATCATCCTTATCAGTCATGTGAAGTAGGTGCTCTTATTGTAACCATTTTATAAGTGAAAAAATTGTTATAATTTAGCTTTTATACCTGAAGCAGCAGTGGAATAAGCAGACACAAAATAATTTGAAACATCATGAAGGGAATGGGCAGGATATAATCATGGCTTCCTTGTAACCAGTCTTTGTATTAGTCACTTCATATTCACCTTTTTTACTTTCAACAGACATTTTTTATACTGTCTTCTTTGAAGTTTGCATGTTAATGTGACTGCTTTTGGAGAAAGGGCTTGTTGAGGGGCAGGAGTGAAAATTAGAAGGCTGTGGTAGAGAGGCTGATGCCTTTGGCAAGAATTCTGAGAGGTGTCACAAAGATCAACACAATTTTGGAAAATGACTATTCAACCAGAGACAAAAGGAGTACTCAGGGCTCCAGTAGTAGGCTACAGTGTATAAGCTGCTTACATGGAAGAGATTAACCTACTGTTCTCAGGCTTAAACAGTGATGGTGCACGTGGAAAGAGGTTTAAACTCTAGCAATAGAAATTTAGGTTACATTAAGGGAGAGATTGTCAGGGTAAGAGGTGTCATGTACTAGAATGAGTACAAAGAGAAGTTGTCATATCTACTTTTCTGGAGGTTTTTACAGATAGTTTAGCTCCTCATTTATCTGGGATGATTTAAACATGAGAGGTGAACTAAGTGACCCTTCTGGTTCGTTTCCAGCTTTGTACTTCTTTAAAGAAATAAAATATTTCTTCAGAACTGCTCATAAATTCCATTAGGCTGCAGTTAATACTCTCAGTGGTAAACTAGTTACTAAAGATTTCATCTAAATTTTCTGACTTTACTATATAAATAAAGCTTTAACTCCTCAGTGGCTATAAAATTTTGTTTTAAGAATATTAAGTAAAACTTTTATTTTTTTTTTTTCGGTACGCGGGCCTCTCACTGTTGTGGCCTCCCCCGTTGCGGAGCACAGGCTGCTGACGCGCAGGCTCAGCGGCCATGGCTCACGGGCCCAGCCGCTCCACGGCATGTGGGATATTCCTGGACCGGGGCACGAACCTGCGTCCCCTGCATCGGGGGGTGGACTCTCAACAACTGCGCCACCAGGGAAGACCTAAGTAAAACTTTTTTAATTGTAGAAGTTAGAACTCTTTTTCAGTGGAACACTCAAATGGACTTGATATATAGGTCTCTATTGGAGACTGTTATATTGGGAAAAGCAGTTTTTTTTAAACTAAATATTTATTGTGTTCTTATCTGAAAAAGTTGGAAAGAAACAAAGATGTCTGTACTCTTCAGAAGAAAGGCCAAGTGAAAAAGTCTACAGTAAATAAAAAGGATTGAAACTCACTATGAATAAGCATTGGAAGAAGAGAGAGCACATGGGAGAAGGGAATGCCTTCCAACTGGGGAGTGTGTGCCCATGAGTAGTTGAGAAATTAGCAAGGCTGGAAAAAGGTTAAATCTGATTTATGTCCGAAAATATTAGTACTTTTTGTTAAAGTGAGGTTAAGAAGAATAATGTGTCAGAAGTAATATGTTAAATGGTTCTGAAAATGAGAGATATGAGTTTGAAAATCTTCAAGTATTTCGTAGATCTGAAATATTGGCTGCAAGGGTAAGGTGAGAAGAGAGACATAGCCAAGGGCTGGATCGTGAAGGAACATCAGTATCAAACGATGGGGAATGGACTGAAATATCAAGCTATGGGATTTGAAGTTAGTTTTGAAAACAAGGCTTTTTAAGCAGGGAAAGGCCATGATGACATTTATATTTTGGGTCTGTAGCTCTCATGACTGTGAACGATGTTTATTCTTGAGGGTTATGTTAACCATTTAAATTACCATAAAAGTTTTGTTTCTACTTTCTTAGGAAGGCCAGCCACATTTGAGAGATAATTATGTGAGCTATAGATAAGACTATGGTGTTTTCTTGGTTTAAATTTTAGGTGTATTTGGACCTGTGTTTTTGTTAAATTTTACCCATAACTGACTCTAAAAATTGCTGCTGCTGCTAGTGGTAAATGATAAGTACTGACAGTCCAAAATTGATATTAAAATACTTAAAATATTAAACATTGTAAAATAAATATTAATTTTTTCATTTAAAAATATTAATGTTAAAACATTAAAATGTAGAACATCAACATTAGATTATCAATCTAATATATAGAATAGAATATGTTAGGATAGAGATGAAAAAAAGAATAAGATCTTTGACATTCGATTAATTTAGTCCTAACTCCAAGCTTTCCAGGTTTGTAAACTTTGAAAAGTCAACCTCTTTGATTCTAATTTTACAACTGGTAAAATAGAACTAATAAAATCTAACCCACAGGAATTTTTGTGAGGATCAATTGAAACAACACAGGTAAAGCACTTACAGATTTCAGTACCTGGGAAGTACTTGATAAATGTTAGTCTGCTCTTGTGCATATTTATAAAATACTCTAAGGTTTCTTAGGAAATCCTTCTCAAAGGGAAGAATATATCATATATGTTGAAGAGGAAGGTTATAAGAAAAAGATGATAATAAAAACAGAAACATCTGGCAACAATGGCCCGAAGAATTACACGGGAGAGGAATTGAGGCATTGATTAGTGCAGGCAATTCTCTACTTGGAAATTGTAGCTTTTCATCTTCCATGTTATTGTGGGCAAAGATAGTGCCTTTCACTTTTACAGTGTCAGCTGTAGGGTAGGCAGTAAATTTTTTTTTTTTTGCGGTACGCGGGCCTCTCACCCACGTTGTGTTGTGGCTTCTCCCGTTGCGGAGCACAGGCTCAGTGGCCATGGCTCACGGGCCCAACCGCTCCGTGGCATGTAGGATCTTCCCACGGGACACAAACCCGTGTCCCCTGCATCGGCAGGCGGACTCTCAACCACTGCGCCACCAGGGAAGCTGGGCAGTACATTTTCAATACAAACATAGTTGTGTAGGTAACAGAACCAGTGATGCCAATAGATGGTCTTCCCTGATCCTTTGTAGAGGGCAAGAAAATTCCCCAAGAGTACCCCAAGCTCCAGAAATCTAGAAACTGATTAATAGCACAGAGATTAGAGTCAGGAATATAGATCACAATGGGTACTTTTAAACTTGAAGAGAACTGGAATGCTGATGATATGTGATTTAGGGTCCAAGAACCAAGTGGAAGTCTTAACTATTTTGGATGGCAAAGAAGCTGATCCCAAACTTTTTTCAAATGGCCATTGTAATAGAGGATGTAGAGCAGAGTGGGAATTGTTATGGAAATTTACATGGTTGCAAAGTTTGGTGGGGAGAATACTATTAATTTAGAAATGTTAGTTATTTGTTAATTTCTGATTTATTTAATGAGTTTATTTTCTGGTCTAGTGGCTTATACTTCTTAGGTAATATTTTCTACCACAAATACATGATAGGGGTGACTGTCTACTATTTTGATTATGTTAGTCTTTGCTAATTAATTCCAAGTAAAGGTTATACCTGTGTTGTAAAATGTAATCACTAGTATAAATAGTCTATAGCCAAATTCTAGTAGTACCACAGGAAAAATAGTACTTATTCTCCAAACTACTCACCAATCCACACACATAGTATTACTACTATTACTGTTACTGCTACTACCTACACATATATTTGTACATGGATCTGTTTCTTGGTTCTCTGTTTCTTTGGTCTCTTTGTCTAGTCTTGTATTAGCACCACATGGTCTTAATTACTGTAACTTAATTACTGTAAGTCTCTACTGATAAAGTCATTTTCTTCTCTTCAAGAGTATCTTAGAAACATTTAGCCTTTTGCATTTTTAAAAATCAACTTTACTGAGGTATAATTTGCATACAGTAATAGTCACCCATTTAAAATTTATATTTGATAACTTTGATAAGTTTATAAAGCCACATACCCAACACCGCAATCAGTATATAAAATATTTTATCACCCCCAAAAGTTCCCGTATAATCTATCATAGTCAATCTTGTCCCCACCCCCAAACCAGACCTGAGGCAATCACTGATTGACTTTCTGTCACTTTAGATCTGATCTATCTCAAATACATGCATTCTTAAATACATACTTTTTTGAATATGACTGCTTTTTTTAACGTAATGATTGAGATTTATTCAAGTATCAGTAGTTTATTTCTTTCTCTTTCTGAGTAATATTTATAATTTATTAATCATTCACTTGATGGACATTTGGGTTGTTTATAGTTTGGGGTATGAATAAAACTGCTATGAAAATCCATACTCTAGTCTTATTATGAACATATGTTTACATCTCTCGTGAGTGCCTAGAAATTGAATTGCTGGTTCATTTGGTACATATATGTTTATAAGAAGTTGCCAAGATGTTTTGCAATATGATTGAACCATTTTACTTTCCCATAGATAATGAGAGATCCAGTTGTTCCACATTCTCATTAACATTTGCTGTGGTCCATCACTTTGATTTTAGCTTTTCTATTAGGTATGTAATGGTAGCTCATTGTGGTTTTAATTTGCATTTCCCAAGATACTAGCAATGTTGCACATCTTTTTACATGCTTCTTGTCAATCACTATATTTGCTGAAGTGTCTGTTCAACTCTTTTACCCAATATTATTGTTTTTTCCTAATTATTGCATTTTGAGAGTTTTTAAAATATATTATGGATTGAAGTCTTTTCTGAGATATATTCTTTGCAAATATTTTCTCCCAATTTATGACTTTACATTATCTTAACAGTGTCTTTCAAAAAGCAAACATTTAAATTTTTGGTGAACTTTAGTTTATCAGTTTGATCATTTATTGATTTTGCTCTTTGTGCTGTATCTAAAAAATATTCTTATAATTCAAGCCACAAAAATTCATACCATGTTTTATATTGTGGTCTATTTTGAGTTACTTTTTTTAATATGGTGTGAAGTAGGGGTTAAAGTTCTTTTTTTTTTTACATATCAATATCCAACTATTTTGTCACCATTTTCTTAAAAAACTATCCTACAAATAAAAAGTGTAACTTCTTCCCCTTACTTTACTTCCTTTTACTTCTTTTTATTCCAACCTAAATGCCCTTTTTTCTTTTTCCTGCCTTATTACACAGGCTAAAACCTCTAATTTAATGTTGAATAAAAGTAATGAGAGCAGATATCCTTATTTTGTTATTTGCCTTAAAGAAGAACATTCAGTCTTTCACCATTAAATATAATTTAAGATTTTTTTTTGTAAAGTCCTTTATGAGATTGAGGAAGTTTCCTTCAATTGCCAGTTTGCTGAAGGTTAGTTTAGTTAGGTTAGGAATGGATTTTGAATTTTGTCAAATCCTTTATCTGCATTAATAGAAATAATCAGATTATTTTTCTTTTTTAGTTGGTTAATACAGTGAATTATATTGATTGTTTTCAAAAGTTAAACCACATTTATATTGCTAGGATAAACCCAGCTGGTCATGATGTGTTATGTTTTGTATGTATTATTGGATTAAATTTGCTACAGTGGTGTTTAGAATTTTTACATCTGTGTTCATGAGGGATATTGGCATGTAGTTTTCTTGTAATGCCTTTATCTGATTTTGGTATCTGGGTAATGGTGACCTCATAGAATTAATTGGAAATTATTTTCTTGGATTTTCTGAAAGAGTGTGTGTAGCATTGGTATTTATTTCTTAAGTTTTTGGAAGAATTTACCATTGAAGCCATTTAGGCCTGGAGTTGTCTTTCTGGGAAAGCTTTTAATTACAAATTCACCTTTACCAATAGTTATAAGGCTACTCAGATTATCTTTTTTAGTGAGTTTTGATAGTTTGTGTTTTTTAAGCAATTTTTCCATTTTATCTAGGTCAAGGATTTGCAAACATTTTCATAAAGACCAGAAAGTAAATATTTTAAACTACACAGGACAAAATCGAGGCTTTTATGTATGAATAGTATTTATGTAATTGTTTAACATGTACTCACTTTAGATTATAAAAACCATCCTTAGCTCATGGGCAATACAAACAAAAGTAAACTAAATTAAAATGAGAATAGACGTGAAGTGTATTTTTCACCTCAAATACTGAAGATTTTATCTTGCGAATTTTTAAAATATTCTATATCTGTATGTCATTTTTGCATATATGGGAGAAACTGCTGAAGCCTAACACTATTAAACATACTCCCTAATGTCCTGTTTTCCATCTGGCTTGTGGGAACAGAACTGTTGCTATGTGAGCAAAGGATACTGTTCTTTTGCTCTTTCAGATGGTTTGTTCTTCACATGAAGCACTATTCAGTATTTTGCTGAATCCTCAACATGAACTTTGCAGTTCTTTAGGATTCTCTCTCTCTCTTTTTTTTCCTGTTCTGCAAACTCTAGCCACCTTGGTCTTCTGGCACTATTAGCTCCATCTGCTCAATTCAGGGAATTCATGAGGCTGCTCTGGGTCATGGCCAATAAATTTTCAAGGCAGTAAGCTTGCTTCACTTTTTTTACTCATCTCACAGGGATTACTGTCTTTTGATATCTGTCGTACAGTGCCTTGAAAACCATTTTTTCATATGTTTTTCCTGTTTTGTTGTTGTTGTTGTGTTGTTATTAATGTTGGTTATTTCTGGCAGGAGAGTAATAGGATCTCTGATATTCATTTCTAGCTCTTTGTGTTTTTATGTAGATTGAAAGAACCAGCATAACTAGTTCCACAAAAGCTAATTTTCTGTGGTTGGGATTTTGTTTCGAAATGCAGTGAATCTATATATATTTGAAATGAATATTTTGGTAATGTTGATGTAACCAATCCATGGATATGGTATATGTCTGCTTTACAATAATTTGACATTTCTCAGTAGTGATTAATGATATTTGTAGTGAGCTTGCAAATTTTTTTAGATTTATTTCTAGATATCTGTTACTTTTCTGTATTTTAAATTATATTTTGATTTTATTGCCTATTTCTATAAAAAGGAATGCAAATGATTTTTTATCTTGATGTTTTATCTGATGAGCTTGATACATTTATTTATATTTCTGATAATTTATCAAATCATCTACTATTTTATTTTGTTCTTTTAATACTTATATCTTTCATTTATTTTTATTGCCTCACTTATCACCAGTACAATGATGAATAGATGTGGTAAAAGCAGACATCTTTATCTCATTTCTCTTCTCAAAGGAAAACTTTCTTTTCACCATTAAATTTTGTGTTTACTGTATTATCCCTTTTATTACTTGCTTATAGAAATTTTCATCAGGAATAGATGCTGAATTCAATAAAGTCTTTATGCTTTATCTATTAAGATGACCATGCTATTTTTTCTTTACATTACTAGTGTGGTAAATTACATTGATTTTCAAAGTTAAACCATCTTTGTATTCTTGTAACAAGTCAGAGTTAGCCATCATATGTTATCCACTTTTGTATTTTACTGGATTCGATTTGCTGCTATTTTTTTTTAGCACTTTGGCATTATTATTTATGAATGAAGTTGATCTGTAATTTTTCTTTCTCATAATGTCCTTATCAGTTTTTCAGATTTTTATACTTTTCTGGCTTCTTAGAATTAGTTAGATAGTATTCCATCTCTTCTGTTCACTGAAAGAATTTTTGAAATGGTATTATTTCATTATATTATCCAGATGGTGCACCATACAGGCCTGGTGTTTTGTTTATTTTTAATTACAGATTCAATTTCTTTAATAGTTAATTTTATATTTTTATACTTATTTTTGTTTACAATAACACAGGTATTACAGAAAATGGAGAAAGAATGGTCTTTTCAGTAAATGGTGATGAAACAATTAAAGATCCATATGGAAAAATGAAAAGCATACCCTCTATTTACATCATACATAATAGTTAGCTCTAGTTGAATTGTAAATCTTTATAAGAAATGAAAATCAGAACAGCTTGTAGAAGATTAAGAGGATGTTAAGAAATTATGTCTTCAACAGGACAAAATAGTAGTAACCATAAAAGTAAATATAAATGGGATTAGATGAAAATTAAATATATTTTTTTCTTCAAATGACATCATTAATGAAAAGGCAAGCCATATAGTGGGAGAAAATACATGCAACACATATAATTTGTCAATGACTGTTACATAGGATATGTAAAGAACTTCTACAAAATAATAATAAGGCAAAGAACCCAATAGAAAATGAGCAACAGACTTGCATAGGCAGTCCATGAAAGAAGATATTCAAATGCATTGTGAGCATAAGAAAATATGGTCACACTTATTAATAATCACAGAGATTAAAAGTAAGTCAATACTACACACCTACCAGGATGGGTAAAACGTTTAAAGATTGTCAATATCAAATGTTAATGAAATTTTTGGACAATGGGAACTCTCATCAGTGCTAGCATGAAAATAAATTGATATAACTACCTTGAGAAACAGTTTGGCATTTTCTAGTATGCTTGAAGGTAAGCATGACCTGTAACTCAACAGTTCTACTACTTATGCACCAAAAGACATAAAAATATTCATAGAGAAATATTTCTAATAGTTAAAACTGCAAACAATCCATTTGACCATTATCAGTAGAATGTATAACTCAATTGAGGAATATTCATATAATGGAATAATTTTCACCATTGTTTCTATATTATAATTGTCATATCATTAAGTTATCATGAGATATTTATTCTAAGCAATCATTAGTGTTTCCTTCATCATAGTTACAACTCAGAAACCATTTTGGTCCTATTAATGAGAGATATCCAGAAACATAGTAGTCAAGAGTTAGGATTACTTTATAATCATATAAAGAAGCTTCCAATTTCAATTTGGAAGCTCTCAATTTCAATTTGGTGCTAGAGAGAAAAGTTGATCTATTTATTCATTTTTTTTCTCTCTGTGATGGTATGATTGTAATAGGACCTGAAAAACAAATGTTTTCACATGCCCACTGCAGTCTATTTTCTAGTCTTGTTAGTGTTTCTTCAACATATTAAATAGGTGACTATTGGCAGGAAGAATAATGGCCTGCAAAGGTATCCATGCCCTAATCCTTGAAACCTGTAAGTATATTATATTACATGGCAAGAAGAAAGTAAGGTTGCAGGTGAAATTAAGGTTGCTGATCATGTGACCTTAAAGTAGGACAATTATCATGTAGTATCTGAGTGGGCCCAATGTAATCTCACAAGTGTCCCAAAATGTGGAAGAGGTAGGCAGAGGGTCAGAATAATGAGATGAGAAAGACTCAATTAGCCATTTCTGGCTTTGACAATGGATGGGGGGGCATGAGCTAAGAAATGCTGATAGCCTCCAGAAGTCAGAAAAGGCAAGAAAATAGATTCTCTGCTAAGGCTTCCTAAGGGGAACTCAGCCCCAGCAAAATATTTTAACCCAGTGAGATCCATTGCCATTTGTGCCATTACCACCAAGTCTGTGGTAATTTGTTATAGCAGCAATAGGAAATAATACAGTAACTGAGTATGTTTCCTTGGGTATAATATTACATAAAAGTGAAAAGCATAACTGAGTACATTATTCTTTTTTTTAACCTCACAGGATTTTGGAGTCATATTTTTAAAAGAGACACTATAATTTTTTTTTTAAAAAAACCAAATGGCACAATTGGATTGCCAAGAAATACCTGGAAGAGTAGAAGAATATAGATCATGGTACTCAAATTCACCTGTATCTACAGGGAGACATAACACAAAGTTGTGATTTTTAGCCCCAATTTTGTAGGTAATTATTAAATAATAATTTAAATCAGAGTACTTACCTCAAGAGTGCACGTGTGTGTGTGTGTGTTCAATATGCTGATTGAGCTAGAAACAAGAGTGTATTTTTCTGTAAAAATTGTTGTCAATATACTTCAATAATTAAATAAATCAAAGTTAAAGCTCATGGATAACTCCCTAAAGATTTTGTCAGTTGCCCTAAGCTTAATTTTTAATTAAATGAGTCAGAAGTCTTCTTGGAGTTGTTGAAAAGGAGAATTATAGAATATGAACATATATGAGGAAAACAACATAAAACAAAAATCCTTTAGTAGTAATGGATATTTTAGCACATTTTACAAGTGGAGAGGGATAACAAGCAGGTCAATTTATCATAAAGATTTTAGATGGCAAAATTTGTTGAAAAATGTGTTTTACGTGTTTAACATTATATAAATAGACTTCCTTCCTTACTTATTTCTTTTGACATTTAACTATTTTCATATAAGATACATCTCACATCACTTAGGAGAAATTGATATATGTTACATTTTATTCAAATTATAGTTTCCATATGTTGTACTTGCTCATAAAATATCCCTTATTTGAAACTTTAAGTATAGTCATAAGAATACCTTTTAAAACAATATACATTTACATGATAGGTTTTAAAATAATATTTTTAATTATAAGTAGAACAGTCACTCAGAATCTTTCATTTCTTTAGAAATGAAGACCATCTCTCTCTATATATAGCTGATATATAATACCTACACATATATGAAAGGAGTTACTAGATATTTGCTCTGTTACATGGAGCAAAAATAAACTCATTTTTAAAAGGCATATAAATTAGGGGATAAAAAGAGTTCTTGGTTTAACTCTAAGATCTGAAACAAAATTAAAGAATCTGTTTTTTTTAAATGCTTTGAAACCAGCTCATAAAGAAAGAAAAGAAGACTAAATTTGGAAGTAAATCAAAGGAATAAAGTGGAGCAAACTGGATATGTGAAAATGAAAATGCTAACCATCTAAGAATGCGACCTGTCTGGCTTCTTTTAAAACCACAGAAATATGTGCTTTGCCGATGAATTCAGTCTGACATTCAAAGCTGAGAGGCCCACACCTGGTGGCAACAGGGTCCGCGGGCAATCTGACTCCTCAACCAGACTTCCCACACTTTTGGTGAACAAGTGAGGTGGCAACAACAGCTGGAGTGTCGTTGTGGAACAAAAAACATTGGGGGGGAAATATGTGCAGATGTATGCCGGCCATGAAACTATGTGAAAGGTCTTCCAATTTGAGACATTAATTAGAAAACAGAACCGTTGCAGAGAATTTGAAAAAGATTTGGAAATAAGATTACATTCATGAAACCAAATAGCCAATACCATCCTCCTCATCTTCAAATAATGCATTTTATTTCCCAGCATGTTCCCTTTCTAATTCAACAAACTCCTATCAGTGTGCTAGTTGTGAATATGTACGGTTCTTACATGATAAAGGTTTGGTATAGGAACAAAACTATTTTTTTATATAAGTTCCTTGTTCTGGATTTTATTCTTTTTAACATATTTATAATTTCCATTTGTTCTAAATATGCTACATTAGAAAACTTATGAGTCAGTAAGATCTACAATGAAACCTACTAATTCTGATCTTAGAATTATGCAGTAATGTGTTTCTGTTTACTGTCTTAATGAAGATTTGGCCATAAATATTAGAACTTAGCATTCATACTGATATAAAATCCAGTCGGACTTGTCATCCTATTGGTACAGTATGGTGATAAATACATGCTTTACAGAAACAAAGGTAGGATCCCATAACCTAGGCAGTGGGCTAAAAATAATTATTTACTTTCGTACATATTTACTCAACAGTTAGTATGCTTTGTTATCCATAGTATTTGTACAGCACCTTCAATGTACCAGTTACTCCCTGAGGACATTTGCTGTTTTATTTTTAAAGTCTTTACATTTAAAGCAGATTTAGGTTCCTAGCAGATTGAGAGGAAGATACAGAGATGTCCTGTCCACCCCCTAAGCCAACCCTTGCACAGCCTCCTCCATTATCAACACCCCCCACCAGAGCGGGATGTTTCTTACAATTGGTGAACCTGCACTGACACGTCATTACCACCCAGAGTCCATAGCTTATATTAAGGTTCACTCTTGGTGGTGTGCATTTTATGGGTTTGAAAAAATAAGTAATGAAATGTAGCCACCACTATATTAACATGTAGACCATTTTAACTGCCCTAAAAATCCTCTGTGCTCTGCCTATTCCTCCCTCCCTCCCAACTTCAATGGATTTTTAATGCTTACAGTTACTCTTCAGTGGACATTATTAATTCCGTTTTGCTGATGGGGAATTTAAAGTGTGGACAAGTCACGTAAGATTCAAACTTTATTATACATGACTTTTCAGTCTGTGTTTTTTTCTCAATCTCTTATGGCTCTTTTCAACCAGGATTCCAAATAACAGCTGCATTGTTTTTTTTTTTTTTTTTCTTTTTTTGATTCTGTGCTGTCATCACTGTTAAACTGAAATGAACTTTACTTTCTCATTGGAGAATAGTTTTTTTGGCACTATGTTCATTGGAGATAATATAAATCTTGCTTAATATTTTAGAGTGTCATCTCAGCTGTCAGATTCATAACCCAGCTCTGACCCTCCAGTGCTGTGCCCTTCAGCCTGCTGCTTAACATCTGTCTCTGTGCTTTCAGTATTTGCATCTATAAAATGGGGGCAATAGTTTTCAAAGGTGTGTTTTAATATTTAAATGACACAGTTAATGTAACTGCCTAGCACAATCATTATTATAATATCATTATCATTATATATCATTATATATATCATTGTGTAATCATTATTATAAGAGATAGATGGAAATGGGTATCGTAGTTTTAATGCTTACAGTCTCTTGTTCTTTCCAGCTATTGGTTTTTAGAGTAGGCTATTTAAAAGAGGATTCTGGTTATACTTGTTATTGGGAAATCATTTTATTGTTTGCTACAGAAATGTTGGACTGTGAGATAAGGAAGTGCTCCATTTTTTTCCTTAAATGAACACTTTATGGTTTGGGTATCTCCAAGAATACTATAAAAACTGAAATGTTAGCACATTGTTCTATATTATTTATTTTTATGTTAGCCTACAAGTTTTGCCGGCTATGAACAAGAAAGTACAAGGAGTTAGTTTCCAAATATCTCCTTTTCTAGCACAGCTAAAATTGAATCATCAGTTAATATTTCACTTACATTTTATTCTTATAACAAAGTAGTAAATATTATTCAGATTATAGGGGTTTTTAGTCATATTTAAGTGTGATTATTTTTAAAAATTAAAAATTTTAGCCTTTACATTAAAAAAGGAACCTCCAAAAATATATATTTGCATTTTATCAGAACTGTGGACTGTACTGTTATAAGCATCAGTTAGATTTCTATACTATGACTTAGGTGAATTTCTGTTTTTAAAGGTTAAAATACTAGGAATAAAATAGCTTCACAGATTAACATTCAAATCCATTACAGTCACTATCTGATTTATTGCTGAAAACAATTCTACAGAAATTTTAAAAGAAGTAATTATAATATCACCCCTTTGTAGGTGAGAATACAGAGACACAAAGTAATACTGAGTGACTTGCCTAGAAAAAAAGCCACTGGTGGTAAATAAATGTTTATCTTCCTGATTTAAAGTCTTCATACTTTTTAACACACCAACAAGCAGAACTGTATTCTGATTACACATCTTTTCTCTTCCAGAATATCTGGTACAAGTCATTTAGCCAGAACCAAGGAGTTCCCATTTTCAGTGTCTGTACAACAAAGGCATTAGGCATAACTAACTGCTATCACAGGCATCTTTAAATGGGCTTTGAAAGAGACAGTTTTGATACTGTAACAGAAAACATCACAGAAGCAGAAAACAGTATTTTATTTGATGAGTTTAACAATATCTGAACTAATAAATTAGCTGTCATCCTTGCCCCGTGTGGAGATAAGGGGGATGAGGACATGCAGATGCTTTTTTTGACATGACAATTTGCAATTATCCCACGAAAAAGCACAGTTGTACTGATTGATGAAATATTTTAGAAAGAAAAAATGGACTTAAATGGAAGAATTTTATTAGGTTTTGAAATGACATTGCTAACAATAGGGCTAGGGGAAAAATAAACATGAAAACATTTTAAGTAGATAGTAGGGATGCAACCTAATACCAACAACCTAGAATGTCCTTGCTGTTTTCACTCACTTTTGTGTCATATATGGGGATGTAAACAACTTAATTCTAAGGTTATTGTTGCAACCTTTTCTGCTTTGTACTTTGATCAGAAATAGTGTCTGAACTAAAAATGAGATACCTCTAAGACTTCAGTGGCTTGTCATAAAAAGATGTTATTAAACATAAAAAAGTGCAGTAACTGCATACTCTGAGCTAGAAAGACACTAGAGTGATAAAGAAATGTACAGTAATATCAGGATCACTCTGATCTTGAACATTCATTTTCAAGTTGAACAAAGTTTTTGAATCAGTCTCCTTTGCTCTTAAGTATTCACATTCAAGTTATATAATCAGTTTTACCATCCTATATTTATTTTCCAGACCAGTCAGATCACTGGTCTGGAAAATAAGGCATCATGTCTTTTCCCAGGGTCTGAACTATTAGCTAAATCATCCTCACACAGTTCAGTGTACCTAAACAGTGGTATAAGGCTGCAAAACTGATGGTGGAAAGCAATTTCTAACTGACCCTTAAGGCAATTATGTTAGGGCTAGAAGCATGATGTTTGATTACACCTAGTATCATTTTCAATTTAAATAGCTATAAATTACTCATACCTTTTCTTGAATAGCAACGATTTTTTAAATCAGTGAACTCTTCTAAGAATTGAAGAAATGTCCATATGTTTATTATATGCCCCATGAAACAGTTTCTTTACATGCTTTCATTATTTCTTGGGGCCTTGATTTTATTATGTGTAAATGTATTTTTATCTTTTTTACTAAGATATCCTATAAAACAGTCAAGTGACTGTGATTTAAGACCAGCCAGACATAAATGATAAAATAATCGTTTTGTGGCATGCTTTAAGATAAAGGTAGAGTTGTCTTAAAATATGAACAAATGTCATATTTAATCCTGCTAATATGAAAACTAGGAGTACCAGGTTCATTTTACACAGTCCCAAAGGAGACCTCAAATATCCAAATCCAATTAGAGCTTTCCGTTTCGCTAGAGACTTCAGAAGGCAGAGAAAGATAATCTTGGCAGTACCCTGGGAGTCCAAATACTCCTAACTAGGCAGGGTGTATTAACTTTTTTTCTGGGCGCAGAGGAGTTTGGGATCAGGTAGGAAAGGCAGACAGGTATACAAAGCAGCAGAGAAAGGTTGGAGCAAAGGAAATATGGAGCATGAGTTGCCTAGCAAGCAACAAGACCTCTGTTGCAGTGGGAACACTGGTACGATTTATACCTCTTACAAATCCCATACTAAGTTTTCAACAGTTTGTCAATAAAAAGTGCATGACATACTCTGATCTGGGTGCAAGCAAGAAGATTCAATATCACGGTCTCCTCATTGAGCAAGCATTTCCTGTGCATCTGCTATGTGCTAGATATGTACACTTGACTGAAAATACAAATATCAATAACTTATGGTCTCTTTCCTTGAGAATCTCACAGTTTAAAGTAAGTGGCATATTTGTAGATAGTTCATCAACTTACAATGATAAAATACAGAAACCATATTTTAATAATAATAAAATGTGAAAACAAGCTTTTATGCATGCTATAATTTTGCATATCAAGTATTTCTAAGAAAATGTAAGCTTCCATGGCCATTTTTCTCAAATAGATTGGCACCGTATTTTGTATTACTTAAAATTTGTTATTTGATTAGTTCTATTAGCCATAGGTTTCATGTATGTCCTCATCATTATTGCACTTTATTTTGTACATAGTGAGATATCTGTCATATATGAAAAGATATGTTACCAGAAAAGTGGAAATGTTATTGAAATTAAATTTCTGTATTCCTTTATTTTAAAAAATAAAAACTATGTATATTATATATTCACACATACATATATACATATATATTAGTTATAAAACAAAATACATAAATGACATATTTTTGAAGAAAGATCAATATGATTTATGGGAAATATTTAAAGAAAAAGATGTCATCCTGACATTGTCAAGATAAAGTTTATTCTTGGTTGGAGAAGACAGGGAAGAGAAAGGAATCAAAGATATCTTCAACATAGGACTGCAGGAGGACTCATGAAATGATGGTGTAGATGCACAGAACTTGAGAGAGGCAGAATGGCTGTCATCTTTGAAGAAGGAGATAATATATGAAAACTTCCCATGTTTAGTATAGGGAAATGCTGAGAGAGATAAGTGGGAGTATCTTGTAGCTGTTGAATTAAAATGCAGAGAGAGATCAAGGATGTAGGGGAAAAAAAATGTAAATCCCCAGGGGTAATAGTTGAACACAGAGAGTGAATGATGTCTAAGGAGAAGCACAAAGGCTGCTTGCTGACTGAGGCACTTTAGGGATGCATTAAATGTTGATTACAGCATAGCCTGAAGTCTTGCCCATGCTCTGCTCTCCAGGCCCTGTTCCAAGATGCAGGGCTGGTTTCACACGGAGGAGGGGATGCTTCTTACAAATTGGTGCAAAGCTTTCATATTCTCACTTACTCCCATGCCTACAAAGCTGTGTCCACTCAGAGAGGGCACATTTTTCTAATACGTACAATGGCACCGTATCAAGGACATATATACAGTGGTGCCATGTAAAGGCTATACATGCAGCCCTGATGGCCTGGCTCCAGGGTGGTTGTGACTGCCAGTAAAAAAAAAAAAAAAAAACATTGCTTGGCCTTTGGCATACAGTAGGTCATCAACACATGGTGTCATAAAATGTGGAACTGACACTAAACAGAATCAAGTGACTCTAGCCATCTGTGCTTGTTCAAAAGGTAGTTTACGGGGCTTCCCTGGTGGCGCAGTGGTTGAGAGTCCGCCTGCCGATGCAGGGGACACGGGTTCGTGCCCTGGTCCGGGAAGATACCACATGCCGCGGAGCGGCTGGGCCCGTGAGCCATGGCCGCTGAGCCTGTGCATCCGGAGCCTGTGCTCTGCAACGGGAGAGGCCACAACAGTGAGAGGCCCGCGTACCACCAAAAAAAAAAAAAAAAATATATATATATATATATATATATATATATATATATATATAGTTTATGTAGGTAAAAGGCGAAACAGTCGATGGAGTGGATCATGACCAGCTTTTTAAAACATACTGAAATAATATAGAATTGGAAATATCAAACGACGGTAAATGACAGAAGGGTAAATATTTTTTATGAAAAAGTTGTTTCACTGTATTTATAAATATATCCAGTCATGGGGATGTATGCATTTCCTACCATAGACAACTGTAAAAAAAAAAAAAAAGTTTGCAAACCTTAACCTAGGAAATATATAGTAAAGTAGAAGAGTTATGACAGTATCAAATTTTCTAACTCCACATCCAGATCACAGTTGGCTTTGCAATCTATATGGTCTGGGATAGAAGTAATTATGTTAGATCACTCAATATGGGTGTCAAGGTATAGTTAATGTTTCAAGAGCAAAGGGTCATTGTCAGATTTATGGTCTATTCCAAAGGCTTATGGTTGCCAGAAACCTGATTTAAATATTTACTATGGCATTTGTGTGATAATTTTAAACTCTAGATATTATTTACAACATATATAAAATCATAAACTGCCCATGGGCACAGATATAGTTAAAAAAGTTTGAATAACTGTTGTAAAATTTAATAGCTTTAGAAGAATCATGGTGCAAACAGATGCTTTACAAAAAAGCCACATTTTTATTTCAATGAAATAATTCATATGAGGATATGCCTCCAAGTAAGCATCTTTCTTAAAAGGTGTCAGAGATATTTCAAATAATTAGTAAGCAATAGGAGGTGGGATTCATCATTGTGTTTTTCAGGATGTCTCACTTATTAAACTATGGATGTTATCTAAAGTTAGCCAGTATTCTTCAAAATATGATTTTGAATCGCTGTAAATTATCACATAATTCAAAATATTTGTAATGGGTATTTAGGCGCTTGCTTATCCTTACCATTATATAACTTCAGTGAAAGTTCTTGAACTAAATTTTGTCGTATCTTTGAACCTTAGAATTATTACCTAGAAGGGAAATTCCTGGGGAAAAAGATGTTGCCATTTTTTCAGGCTCTTGATTTAACAGTGAATATATTTCTGTTAGCAAGATATGTGAGTGCTCCACCTCTGGTTCAGTATTCTCTTAAGTTCCTCTATTTTTTTCTTTACAGTTACGGGAAATTGTTGAAATGTTAAAGTAATGTAAAAAGAGTTCAGACCAATAAAATCAAAGGGAATACAAGTTGAACTCCATTACTTCTGTAAATTGCTATTTTTTGAAAAAAAAAAAAAAAAGATCATGATACCAGGTTGCCCACCAGTCCATACACTGTTCTAATACACTGTTCTAACACTTTTCCCAAGAGAAAAACAAATCAAAAAATCAGAGTGGAGGCAGAATCGGAGTAAGATGTTATGGAAGATGTTCATGGATCTTTGCTTCTTCTGCCCTATTGCCCCAGTCTGGTTTTAAAACTTTAGTAGTAGCAAATAAGGAATACAGTGTGGGATAGTGTCGTAACCAATGACCATGGACTATTTATTGATCACGAAATAACAGCAAATCTCTAGCTTTAATAAAAATGGTGGTAAGAATTTTTAAAGGTATCATGCTAAATTTATAGATGATAATTGACCTTCATTTGCTCTTTAATTTGAGTTTCTTTATCAGTAAGGATAAATATTTATTTGCAATTTTATATGTTGAGTTTCTTTTGTGAATTATATACTCATTTCTAGTGTCAGAAAGGTACAAAATATCCATTATAATTTCTGATTTCTTCTGTCCTGTGCATTATTTAGAAGTTTTTGGGGTTTTGTTTTTGTTGTTTTCTAAAACTTTGGATAATTTTAATTAAAAAATTTCATTAACTTTTAATGCTGTTGATAACTAATTTAATTCACTGTTGTCAGCAATACTATTTTATATTATATATTTTGAAAAATAATAATGGGGAAACCTAATTTAGCATGAAAGAATTGAAAAATAAGGAAAAAGTAAATTAGATTGAGGAATCTGAAAAATGAGCGTTAAACTCTTGCCTTCCCCCAAATTAAAATGTAACATAGAATTGAACATTAGACAAATACTGCTTTTCATTGTTAGTTTGATATCAGGATGAACTTGTTGGCTGATAGAGAAATAAGTTTCAAGTCTGTTGCCATTTCTTGCTCAGATATTAACACATTTAGGAATGGATAATACAATGAGAAAACCTAGGAGAAGTTGGTATTACCAATGTGGGCATCAGGAACAAATATTACTCAGGCATGAGAAATTTGTCAGAGCCTAAAACTGAGTGCTGAGAAGTTATATAAATGTTCAGTGCTATACAATGCAACAAAAGCAAGCAAAATCCTAGTTTAGCTAAAAAGAAAATGCAGGCAAAACTCTGATAGCTTTTGCATTTCAGTAACATCTGCCACATCTAAATGTAGTGAATATGGAGGTGAAGGTTATGATCACAAATTAGGGAAGGCATCATATTATCATAACATATGTACTGTTGGATACCAAAGGTAATTCCAAATTATATTAGAATATAATGTGTAAAAGGATTAGAGTCAATTTTATGATAAAGTACTATGTATTTGTAGGGTAAATGTTTAAACTTTTAATAAGTGTAGATTGGCTATAGTTTTTTCCCAAAATATTTTATCACATTGATGAAGTGGCAAAATTTATGACATCTTAAAATTAAGGAAACAAGTTTTCATTAATAATTAAATCAGGCTGGCAGTAATGTATTTTTGATATTAAATGTGCCATCCCTATTTTCTTTGTCCTCTGATTTATTTTCAAGGTTGCTTTAATTTAAAGTTTAAGTGTGTTTATTATTAACAAAATAGTTGGATTGCAACTGTAAATTAATTTAACAAGCTGTGTCTTATAATGGGGAAATATGAGTCTTTTCCACTTAGCATAACAGTTGATATATTTGATTGATATTTTTATTCCATCAAAATTATTTCATGTTAGCTATTTTATTTTTACTTACAGTTTCGTTTTTTCTTAGTTTACTTTTCATCCCCTTTCCTCTTGTTTTTTTTAAAAATTAAATTGTAAATTCTCAGTCCATTTCCTTTTTCTATTCATAATCAAATTCACATTTTTGTACTTTACCAAAATTAGGTGCACATTTTGTACTTTCCTTTCTACAGTGTGCTTTACTTGCCACTGTACTCTATCCTCAGCCTGACCACGGTAATATGAACCCACTATATCCAGACTCTTAGGTTTTCCTTTCAGTAAATTTTTATAAGAATCTTAATTATCTTTTATATTGCACATTCATAATCATACAGTCATCATTCATTTGAATTTACATATTGCAAGATTTGCTGTCTACCATTGTTACACCTCCATCTCATTTTCCCTTGTTGAGCTCTGTCTCCTAAATTCATTATTATTTGATTCAAAGGTATCTCGAATGTTTTCTTCACAGAGTACATGGGTGATCTACTCGTTGAATCCATGTATTTCTACAATGTTTTTCATCCTGATGAGTAAAAGATTTCTTTGGCTGGTTAGAGAACTAGAGAACTGGTCTCATAGTCATTTTATCTCAGTGACTTACACATGGTATCCTACTGTCTCTCACTTATGTTAGCAAGAACCTGATACTATTATAATTGCTTTTCCTTTGTAAACTGGCAAATTCTTTTGCAACTGAGAGCTTGTTACTGAACCAAACTTGGGTCTGCTTGCCCGAAGTGTAGCAAATCCAATCTGCTGACACCAGGTTGTGGTGAAGGAAAGTACAGCGTTTATTGCAAGCAAGAGAATAGGCAGCTCATGCTCAAAAGACCTGAACTCTCTCATGGCTTTTAGACAAGGGTTTTTAAAGATAGTGTTAGAGGAGAGGGTCGTACGATGCATGATCAGGGCTTCTGTACACAGAAAGCCCCCCTCCCCCGCACAGTCCTGCTTGGTTTACATCCCCTCTTTTCTTTGATACTCATCAATCCTGAGGGGAACAGGGGTAGGACAAGAAGGGGATAGAGAAATTAACTGTAAACTCAGCAGGGGAACTCAGTTTTAGGGGGACTCAGTTTCAAGTTTGTAAGATTTTTCTATCATGGATTTGATTTTCCCCTGGAATATGTATTAATTAATGATTAGAAACAAAAATCAATAAAACTAATTTCTTAAAAACTATTCCATGGCCATCACTCAAGCACCAGAAGGACTATATATGAGTATTATTCATTTTTACTGTTACAGTTGATAGATACAATGAAATGAAAAAACTTTAAAATAGTTAATTTATAATGTGAAATAAATGTATGAGGATTTTTATCCTACCGTTTGTATCAAACGAACAAGAGAAGTGGTTTCCAGTGTCTAGTGATTTATTTTTCTCCTGTTTGCCTACTCTGCTTACACTTGGTTTTGCTTGTTTGCTCTAAAATGTGTGTGTTAATAATTCCTACCAAGAATGGACTAAAAAAGTGACAGTAGTATAAAATGAGAATATTTTCTTAAGTGCTACATTTCCCTTGGCAAATAAGTAAATGCAAAAGCAGCAACAGAGACCATCCTATACGTTTTTTTTTTTTTTTCCTGGCTTATATAGCCTTTGCAAAATCTGTTCCATAGTCAAAGGCACACTTCTTTCATAAAATTTTCAAGTGATACTTGTTGCTTCAAACAATGGAAAAAACACACATTTCCACTAAATAATTTTTTTTTCAAATAATAAATACCCAGCACGAACAATTTATTCTTATGTAATTCTACTTTCTTTACCATGGTAAATTCTAACATTTTGCATTTGATGTGTCTGACTTTTCCTTTACTAAATTGGACTTATTAATTTTACAGTTATGGGAAACATACATTTTATACTATGTGTTTTATAATCAACAGTGGTAACGTAGGAAGTATATCTTCAGCACTGGATTTATTTTTTTCTCTGTCTTCTTAATAGTTCTGCATATGTCAGTATGTTTATATGGAAGGGTGGGTTATGTGTGTATCATACTCATGTTCTGGGCTGCACTTGAAGAGTCAGGTGCAGAAGAAATTCCCAGAGGGGAAGAAAGATATAATTCCAAGTGTCTCCTTTGATACCTTTCCTTGTCTTGTATAGCGGTTGGTAATGACAGTTCCAGTGTGGAAACAATAACTCCATTACTTTTCTTGACTGACTGAACCCATTCTGGTTTCATTGCAGCTCTCCTTTTTTTCTTTCCCTTCTGCTGACCTTTTTCTCCCCCTTACCTCCATGACTATGTGTTTACCTTCATATTACCCAGAAAAATATAAACCATAGGAAGTCCATAATTCAGGGGGCTCGTAAGGATGATTCTTCTAAGTTCATTAAAGAATGCTGGATATGAGAAGAGAATTACCAGTGTTACTGAAAACAAATGAGCCCAGGAGACTGCCTTGGGGAGAAATAGGAAAAAAAGCGTGTGAGTTGCTCCATCTTTGACTTAGAGGGCCTGTTTCACAAGTAATCACACAATGGTTATAGTCATTTTAGTGTTCAAATTTACGGAGCAATACTGGCAATCATGTCCAGAGGGAAAATGTGTATAAGAGTGATGCTGCTGTTAAAGTTCTCTGGCTTTCAAGTTGTTATAATCAATTTGAGCCCAGCCAATAATATTTCAAGTGCTAGAAAAAGAAAGGGGAATATTTTCTCTTTTTTAATTATTTTTCCCTATCTGTGGTCAATAGATTGAAAAATGGAAGAAAAACTAAAATCTTATTCAGATTCTGGAATGCCAGTGACCTATAAAGCTAGTAAAATTCTACATTATTATACAGGAAGTAATATAATTCTATGCTTTGTTGCCAAAAACATGTCATTACTAGGGTACTCAATATCACTCTGGAATTTGGAGAATTATATACCCACTACTTATGCCTTGTTTAGAAGCACACTTTACAAAATACCCTTCACTCTACAATACAAAGATATAACTTGGTCTTTAGAGCCAGGCATTCTTAAATATAAAAACCACATCCAACAGATTCTCTAAACTAGCATGATGTAATGCATCTGGGCTTTAATTTCCTAATAAATAGAATGGGGATAATATCAATTATTGTGTTATTGTAATGATTAAATAAACTAAAATGAGCCATCTAGCAGAATGCCTGAAAAATGTTTCCTCTCTTCTTTCAGATTATTCGGTATAAATCATGCTGATCTAGTTTTTAATGTAAGCCAATAACTAAATATAAGCCAATAACTAAATCAGTAACTAACCATCAACCATAGGAACAAGCTGCCCAAAAACATATTGAGAGAAGATATTTCTGGTATATTCTTCTGTGTATTATTTTAAAGACTTGTGTAGTTTTCCAATAGGCTGGACTGAAGCAAGTGGAACCCCAAGGAATTTTCTGGTCAACACTGAGACCAAACACAGGTTAAGGGGCTTCCTTGGTCCTTTCTCTCTACCCTCACATCTTAACCTCTGGACTTTATCACTCAGTTGGTAGGAAGAGGCAAACTCAAGTAAGTAGAAGCTACAAAGAACAACAACAAAAAAAAAAGGAAGAAAGAAAAGAAAAAGGAATAACAAGAGAGTGTATAATGCCCGAGGCAAAGTTCATTTAAACTACCGAGATCAAAGCAGGATGAGTCAGGAGAAAGGGTCCACCTAGAGATAAGGGCAAAGGAAGACAGCAGGCTTGTTCCCTGCACTGGAGCCTAGTAAATGCCAGGCTCTTGCTTCTGACTCACCCTCTGGAAAAGAAGGGAGTCTTGAGCTCCACCTTGTGTTTAAACAAGTTATGGCTTCATGGTTGACTATCCAACCGTGGATACTCCCATCTGAATGTCCCAAAGACACCTCAGTCTCTCCATGCTCAAAAGTGAGTTCACTCTCTTAGCCCCAAAGTAAGCTCCTCCTCTGCTTCTCTCTGTCCTCGTGAGTCAATGTAGCCAACAAATCCCTCCAAGTCAGAACCTGGGAGTCCTCACTTCCTCTCCAACTAACTCATATCCAGTTAGTCTCCAAGCCGCACTAATATTTTAAAATCATTTTATTATGAAAAATTTCAAAGTCACAAAAATAAAAATAAGAATGTAAAGACCCAGGGACTTCCCTGGTCGTCCAGTGGTTAAGACTTTGCCTTCCAGTGCAGGGGGTGTGGGTTCAATCCCTGGTTGGGGAACTAAGACCCCACATGCCGCGCAGCATGGCCAAAATAAATAAATAAATGTAACTTTGAAAAAAAAATACAACCTTAAAAAAATATATATAAAGATCCACATGTTAGTCATTATCCAGATGACACAGTTTTCAGTTCATGCCTAATCTAGGTGAATCCTACCCACTTTCCTTTATCTCCCCAGATCACTGACTTTTAACATGAAAATATTTCTGATCTAGCCCACCCTCCCCCCTTTCTCCTTGACTCTGTTTTGTTAGTTTTTCATGTCTTACAGTGTTTTAGCAGGTCTACCTGGATCTTAGCTAATTTTCCTTATATTTCAAAAATTGTTTTGAAATTCAAGTCCAATCAGACTTCTCCACTACATAAAATCTGATGATGGCCATCCTTTACCCACTGAATTTAGTCTGAAATTCTTAGCAAGTGTTTTCCCAGTTTAGACCATATCTGTCTGCATAGATTCTGGCCCTACAGCCTCTACCTTCATGGCCGGTGTTCCACAATATAGTTCTCCTCTAAAGTATGATGCTTCTGCAGGCTTCAGGCATTTGGGTGAGTTCTTTCCTTTGTCTGAATGGATCATTGGGGCCCCTTTTGTTTGTCTGAATTCTTCTTATACTTCAGTGCCTGGCTCAAGCATCTCTTCCTCTTCTAAACCTTCTGTGCGAATAACCTTCTCCCTTTTATCCTGAAAACTTGCTGAGGAAACCTTCTCTTCTCTGAGTTACTAGTGTACCGCTAAACACCTCATTTATTTGTTATACACACCACATCCTAATAATTTGGGTTTTTGTCTGTCTTCTTCAGCAGCCATGGATCCTGTTATGTTACAGGCTGTGTGTATGCCTTTGTTCCTGTAGTGCTCAACCTGGTGTGTTAGGCTTGAGCCTGTAAGAATTTTTACTGAAGGAATGCTGAATATTTCTCCTTATTAACATTTTTTGATAATTTTTAAATAATTTACCTTCTCTTTAATGGTGTTATAATGAATTTTTCAAGTGACATCCTAATCTAAATATTTATTTTATAATCCCACAAGAAGTATTAAATATAGAGTCACAGAGAGTGGGTAATATAACTGCTAAATTGATTTAAACAATGGAAATAAGAACACAAAAGAAGCAGACATATATTTTCCTATATTGTACCCATTCAAAGAAACTTTCTCCTTGAAACTTAATTATTATGGAGTTAGACACTGGGAAGTTTAAAGCTATTTAAATAATTCAGATTTATATATTACTTCAGAAAGATAATTTTTTTGCCTATCTCCACTATCTTGGGGGGAGAGAGGCAGTTACTTTCAGATAAGTGGTATTTCAAGGAACAAGATTGGAGTCAGACCATTTAGGGAATTCGCCTATATTGTATATCCAGTCCAGAAGATTAGGAGATAGATAAGAAAATGTTTTAATTTCCAAATTCTTGATAAGGAAGCTAAGAGGTCAAGTGCTCAAAACTACGTAGTAAGGAGAAACACAAAAATCAGTGTCAATCTTTGTTTTTTTTTCTTCCAGTTAATGTGTTACCCAAGACTTAAAAATATATTGGAGTCAAATACCATATCAATACATTAATTTGTTTTTAGAAACACAATCAGGTGATATAAAGTGGCTCATTTTCTTAGACTCGACCAATAACTCAGACCTAGTGAATTCTTTTCCTCAGTATTTTTGCATATCATTTTTGCAGTTATAGACCACAGGGATACAATCTTCATCATTCTCTGTATTACCAATAACTGATCTGAGAGCACAATTTCTTTTAAAATTAATATAAACTTCTCCCAGTATGCAGTGAAGGGAGTCAAATTTTGAAATAAAAATGGAAACTTTTATTTTAATAAGAACTCAATTACATGCTCCTATGTTAACTTGCTTTAGAATGTGAACTCTGACAGCAGGGCAGAGATCCTGACTTTTTGATTAATTTTTACTTATTTCCCAGTGTAGACATACTCACATTTGGGAACTGGGAAACTCCATAAATATTTGAGTAACTGAATGATTGAATCAAACCCAAAGTGTGTGAAATATTTTTCTTTAACTTGATTTAGGTTCTTGTGTGTCAGTTTGTGAGATACTCTCAGGTAATTTTAATAAACTAGTCTAATTTATTTTGAATGCATACATAGACCTATATGTTTGCTTTCTCAGTATATATGTGCATATAGTCATATAGAGTTGCATAATATCTCATATCTCTGTATACAGAATAGATAAATTAATAATACACACATGTTAATAAAATATTAACTCTTCAACATTTTATATAATGGCCATTCATAATTTCTCTTACTTGATTATCATATTTTCAGCAATTTTCCTTAACTCCTCCAACATTTATACACTTTAACTTAGGGGTGACAAATGCCTAACCAAGTGCTGAATGTGAAAAAAAGTTTTAAATATGCTTTTCAAATTTAAAAAATTTTAAATCCTCTAAGTGAGGTATGTACTTCCTTATATCATAAGCCACACCACCTTCTATTGTTTGACACTTGGTGGAGTCAGACTTTAAGTTACCCTCCTGCCTGGCCTAAACAAGCTTTTTGAGAGCTCAACCTTTGCACTTACATGTCTCCAAGTAGTTGGCCTCTAAGGGGAGCTCAAAACTCTTCTCTTGCTGCTCTATCTTTCTACTCACCCAAGAATAAATCAGGTCACATGCTGGGAATTAGAACTTTCAAAGGGGCAAGGGATTGAACCCAAAAGAGGCGCCAGTGGGAAAGTGGAAAGAGACCTGATGCCATAACATGAAAAACTATTAGGTGAGAGGCTTGGCCTAGCTTTGCTCTAGACATTGGAGAAAATGTTCTTGCTTCTTGGGGACTGACCAGTTTTCTCATGAACTGGTTTTTCCAAGCAATTGAAATAGTCTTGTGCCAAAAGTAGAGTCTGGGTCCCTGAACCATTGTGGGAGAAGCCACACCATCGACCTGAACACTAACCTTGGCCTCTGACTAAAGCAGCAAATAATCTTTTATTGTGCTGAATCACTACATGTTGGGATATATTTGTAGCAGTTGGCCTATTATAATTAATGTAATAAGTGAAAGTGATAGAACATATAAATATTAAAATAAAATTATGGAATAGAGATGTATAGTTTGAATATATTGAAAGGATAGGATTTGCAAATCTTACCTGACTGTCCATAGTAATCATTAAAAAAAAAAACAGAGAGAGAGGAATTCACCTCTAGTTGTCTGTCATATACTAACTTCTATACTTATATCTATAATGTTTGAAAATGATTAAGTGGAAATAAATTTTACATTAGAGATAGAATACAAATAGTTTTTATTTTCCTTCTGAAATCTCTACCTCAATATCTTTTCTTCTCTCAAAATAGACCCATAATCCATTAGATACATTCTTACCTTATATATTTGCTTTTTAAAATGATTCTCACAGAGGCAGCAGGATGCAACAGTTAGGAGAACAAGCTTTGGACCAAACTATTGGCTCTGTAACTAAATGGCTGTTTGACCTTGACAAGTTACATTTCCTCTCTATGGCTTATTGTCCTCATCAGTTAAGAGAATAATAATGGTACCTGCTTCCTAGAACTTATGTAAGGATTAAGTGAATTAGTATTTATATAACACTTAGGAAAATCTCCAACCCGTAGGTATCAATATACATGTTCAGTAAGCTGTGTTTAAATTAAATGTTATACAAATCATCCTTTTAAAATAAATTAACCTTAGTTTGATTAAAATGGAGAATAGAAATTCAAGACATTTTCCAAACTCAACTCGTACCACTATCCCCCTATGATTTCTCCCTGTGTCCCTGATTAGGGTTCCCTCTATCTTCAGAAACATCTCAATCACCCTTAGACTTGCATGTTTGCCCAAAATTTTGCTTTCCTCTTAGTGATTTCCTTCTCTCTGTCTAACAAATACTTATTTACCTAAAATTAGCCATTTCGGGTCTGTTAGTTTCCTAGGGCTGCCCTAAGAAACTAGCACAAACTTGGTGGCTGGAAACAACGCAGATTTGTTCTCTCACAGTTCTAGAGGCCAGAGGTCTGAAATCCAGGGGTTGGAAGGTCCATGCTCCCTTCAAAGGGTCTAGGAAAGAATCTTTGCTTATGCCTTTCTAGCTTCTAGTGGTTGTTAGGTGTCCTTGGCTTTTCTTGGCTTGTAGCTACATCACTTCAGTTTCTGGCTCTGTCTTCACATCGTCTTCTCTGTGGCTCCATGTCTGAATTTCCTACATAGTATAAGGACACCACTCTTGGGGCCCTGCTAATTTAGAATGACCTCATCTTAACTTGATGATATCTGCAAAGGTCCTATTTCCCAATAAGCTCACACTCACAGACACTGGGGATTTGGACTTGAGTATATCTTTTTGGGAGACACAGTTCAGCCCACAGGAGGATCTAATGTCTCCTCCAGCCCCTCATAATCACTTCTGAGAAACACTTGTTTTCTATTTCATTTATTTGACAGATAATATAGATCTGATTTTTAAAAATGGTTTATGAACCTATATATATATATCTTTTCTGATAAATTACAGTATAAGAGTATAAAGGTAAGGACCATGGATCATCATGTAATTATTTTTGTATTTGTGTACTCTTCCATATACAGTACAATACATATGATAATGAATAAATGAAGGGATGCAAACCTAGTAACACAAAATTCTTCTGGGGAGTAAGTGACAAAAATAAATGGCACATGATTAGAGTATATCAATGTGTAATCTCTGATTTTTCATTTTTAACTTATGGTATGCTTTTGACTGATTATAAAAAGTATTATAATTTCACAAATAAGATATTCATTGACATAATAATTGAATTATGTGTAAAAATTTGAAAAATAATCCAATATAGATTCAATAGCTATGTTTAGTGTTTTTGAAGTAAGAGATTCTATTTTGCTTTGCAACTGCAAAGGTTTCACATTTAAACAAGAATAACCAAGTATGGAATGTGGATTCTTTTTTTTTAATTAATTAATTTATTTATTTATTTATTTGGCTGTGTCAGGTCTCAGTTGCAGCACATTGGCTCTTCATTGCAGCATGCAGGCTTCTCTCTAGTTGTGGCACACAGGCTCTAGAGTATGTGGGCTTAGTTGCCCCGCGGCATGTGGGAGTTTAGTTCCCCAACCAGGTATCAAACCCACGTCCCCTGCATTGGAAGGTGGATTCTTAACCACTGGACCACCAAGGAAGTACCTGGAATGTGGATTCTTATTATTAACTTCTCTTATAAATAAACATCACATACCTAAAACTATTTAACAGGCAAAATTCCCAAAAACTGATGGAAACTAGGAATTCATCTCAATTATATAAAAATAATGTTTTAAATTGATATGTCCACAGATGATAATGAGTGTGGAAATTTAACGCAGTCCTGTGGTGAAAATGCTAACTGCACGAACACAGAAGGAAGTTACTACTGTATGTGTGCACCTGGTTTCAGATCCAGCAGTAAGCAAGACAAGTTTATTACTAATGATGGAACCATCTGCATAGGTAAATTCAACTATATAACTTAAAATTTGTACCTATCTCTTATTGCTTATACCTCCAGAGATTAAATAATATTCAAACCAAGTTCTGTCAGTCCTTGATTGTACCCCATTGTTAATACTATCAAAAACTTCATTAATTCCCTTAATTCTCCAGTATGGTGTCAGTTACTACGGTATATTTATCCAAGGGTATAAGAAAAATATTTTTTTTTGAGAATATCAACCAGTTTACCAAAAAATAAATAAATAAATCATGAAGTTATGAAATCTAGCATGGTGGCAAACAACACAATAAATGTTTACACTTTAAAGTAATATATTAACTCTAGAAAATTATCATTGGTATCACCAGATATTGATGCTTATATAAATATGAACTCTGAGATGGGCCCTACATTTTTCTAGAAGGTGCTCAGGAAAGCATTACTTGTGAAAAAATTGTCCTAGTGCTTTTACTGCTGCCTGCTGAAAGTTTGTCACACATAAAATCTGCATTCTGTTTTTCTAAACACTATAGTCCTATTTAGAAAATCATCTCAGATTCACTAAAATGTCTTCTGGAGGGTTATTAATTTCAATTCAATCCCTAAGTGAAATATTGTGAGTCTGAAGAGAGTATCTAGATTTTTTTTTAATGTCCTTCTGTTGTATTTTGGTCACACACTTGATTTATCAGATCCTATAGTCTGAGAAAAAAATAATTGCATAGAAATTTCAGAGACAAATTCTCTGGAGCCAAAGACTTTAACTTTGAAAATAAATTATGAATCATCTTAATCATGGTTTCTAAGAAACTGTCCAGTTTACCAACAGCTAGTATAATTATGATTGATAATAATCTACAAAATTAACAGATGAACCAAGGCCCTGAGAGTTAATTACATAACCAGGGGTAGATATGAGACTTGAACTCAGGACTGTACATGCAACATGGGCAGGAGTAAGGTGCTGCTTCTACTTTCCATAGTTAGATGAATGAGAGATGTCTAAATCAATATAGATCACCCTAAAGCCTTTGATGAGCTTCTAGTGAGGTTCTCATCAGTGAGTTAAGGAGAAATCTGGCAATGTTATCATTAACACACATGATAGTCAGGAGATAATGTTCAAAGAGAATTTATCAGTGAAATGTCTGTATCAAAGAAATTATCCTGTCTTGTGTACTTATGGTTCATAGCATTTTCTCTGCTACATAAACCAGGTAGATTTTATTCTCATATTATAGCCAAGGGAAGTGAAGAGCTATTCCAGATTCACACATTTAGGGTAAAGGGAAGATTAGAATCACAGTCTTGTATCTAGAAAGCCATTGGTATTTCCACAGGAGTCTTAAATGGGTGGCCATTTAAATCTCACATGAATCTGGATCATGCAAATGCAGTGGATCAACTTTGCAAGGGCATAAATGATTTAAAATATGAGAAAATAATGCTATTTCTGTTGAATTATAATTTTGTCTTTATTGTTTGCAGCAAAATTGTTTATTGGATTATAACATTACAATATATGCAAGAAATTAGAATTTTCCCAGAAAACCTAGTACCCCACTCTTTGTTCTTCTCAAACCTAAACTCTTGTCTCTAGTTTTAGAATGTTATATAATGTGTGCCTATTTTATCTATAGTAGATAAGTTCGAAATATGTACCTGTATAAGCTTTATTAGAAAAGTTCTAGTTAATGAAGAAATGCAACTTATGACATCTTAATCACTGGAATTTAATACAAATTTAACTGTGCTCTCCATTCCCTCTTGTCTCTAGAAGACATCTGTCTTTTCATCTGATAATGTTTACTTTTAATATGCCTCAGTTCACAAAGGGATATATATTTCCCTCTCTGTATTCCTTGAAAGTAAAGAATTCCTGTTTAGAAAAAAATTAATCACAGATACAGAGAAAACACACACACAAAGATAATTGAAAGCCAACATTTTATGGGGTTGTAATATATTTGTAATATAAGACTCTTTCTCCCAGTACTCAATTATTATTGAGATACTGTGAAAGGGCCCTGCATTTTTGCTAATTCCCCTTTTAGCTATTTTAAGTAATCAGTAAACAATAACTTAGATTAAAACCCAATACCCAATATTGAGTCCTTCAATTTCCACCTGTTTTGTTTGATGGATTATTTGGTGAAAAAAGTCATTCTCTGGAAAATTGTTATTTCTCACCAGTTTTGTTTTCCTTAAAGATTAAACTTTTTTAAGAAGCAGAACAGCTATTTCTTTTCCTTTTTTTTCCCCAGTACTTTAGTAATTTTCCTTGTGCACTGTGATAATCCTCGGGGAATTTGAACAGAGAACCATAATTCTATTTCCTTTTTACATTAGTGTATCACCTTGTAGTATATTGTTTCTGATTTGAAAGTTTAGCTGATCCTTAAATTTGACATGTCTGGTAATTATAGTCATTAAGAACCTCTATAAAAACATAATGAGGAGGAACCAAGATGGCGGAGTAGAAGGATGTGCTCTCACTCCCTCTTGCGAGAACACCAGAATCACAACTAGCTGCTGGACAATCATCGACAGGAAGACACTGGAACTCACCAAAAAAGATACCCCACATCCAAACACAAAGGAGAAGCCACAATGAGGTGGTAGGAGGGGCGCAATCACAGTAAAATCAAATCCCATAACTGGTGGGTGGGTGTCTCACAGACTGGCGAACACTCATACCACAGAAGTCCACCCACTGGAATGAAGGTTCTGAGCCCCACGCCAGGCTTCCCAACCCGGAGGTCTGGCAATGGGAGGAGGAATTCCTAGAGAATCAGACTTTGAAGCCTAGTGGGAATTGAT
Source organism: Aethalodelphis obliquidens (assembly GCF_003676395.1). Classification (NCBI taxonomy): domain Eukaryota; kingdom Metazoa; phylum Chordata; class Mammalia; order Artiodactyla; family Delphinidae; genus Aethalodelphis; species Aethalodelphis obliquidens. The sequence continues at coordinate 15,696,465 of NW_020837957.1, read as the reverse complement.
TGCAGGACTTTGACAGGACTGGGGGAAACAGAGACTCCACTCTTGGAGGGCACACACAAAGTAGTGTGTGCATCGGGACCCAGGGGAAGGAGCAGTGACCCCAGGAGAGACTGAACCAGGCCTACCTGCTAGTTTTGGAGAGTCTTCTGCAGAAGCAGAATGTGGCTGTGGCTCACCGTGGGGACAAGGACACTGGCAGCAGAAGTTCTGGGAAGTACTCCTTGGCGTGAGCCCTCCCAGAGTCTGTCATTAACCCCAACAAGAGCCCAGGTAGGCTCCAGTGTTGGGTTGCCTTAGGCCAAACAACCAACAGGGAGGGAACCCAGCCCCACCCATCAACAGTCAAGTGGATTAAAGTTTTACTGAGCTCTGCCCACCAGAGAAACAGTCAGCTCTACCCACCACCAGTCCCTCCTATCAAGCCTCTTACATAGCCTCATCCAGCAGAGGGCAGACAGAAGAAGCAAGAAGAACTACAATCCTGCAGCCTGTGGAACAAAAACCACATTCACAGAAAGATAGACAAGATGAAAAGGCAGAGGGCTATATACCAGTTGAAGGAACATGATAAAACCCCAGAAAAACAACTAAATGAAGTGAAGATAGGCAACCGTCCAGAAAAAGAATTCAGAATGATAGTGAAGATGATCCAGGACCTTAGAAAAAGAATGGAGGCAAATATCGAGAAGATGCAAGAAATGTTTAACAAAGACATAGAAGAATTAAAGAACAAACAAACAGAGATAAACAATACAATAACTGAAATGAAAACTACACTAGGAGGAATCAATAGCAGAATAACTGAGGCAGAAGAACGGATAAGTGACTTGGAAGACAGAATGGTGGAATTCACTGCTGTGGAACAGAATAAAGGAAAAAGAATGAAAAGAAATGAAGACAGCCTAAGAGACCTCTAGGACAACGTTAAATGCAGCAACATTCTCATTATAGAGGTCCCAGAAGGAGAAGAGAGAGAGAAAGGACCAGAGAAAATATTTGATGAGATTATAGTTGAAAACTTCCCTAACATGAGAAAGGAAATGGCCACACAAGTCCAGGAAGCGCAGCAAGTCCCATACAGGATAAACCCAAGGAGAAACACACCGAGACACATAGTAATCAAATTGGCAAAAATGAAAAGCAAAGAAAAATTATTGAAAGCAGCAAGGGAAAAAATGACAAATAACATACAAGGGAACTCCCATAAGGTTAACAGCTGATTTCTCAGCAGAAACTCTACAAGCCAGAAGGGAGTGGCATGATATACTTAAAGTGATGAAAAGGAAGAACCTACAACCAAGATTACTCTACCCTGAAAAGAACTCATTCAGATTCGATGGAGAAATCAAAGCTTTACAGACAGCAAAAACTAAGAGAATTCAGCACCACCAAACCAGCTCTACAACAAATGCTAAGCGAAATTCTCTAAGTGGGAAACACAAGAGAAGAAAAGGACCGACAAAAACAAACGCAAAACAATTAAGAAAATGGTCATAGGAACATACATGTCGATAATTACCTTAAACATGAATAGATTAAATGCTCCAATCAAAAGACACAGGCTTGCTGAATGGATACAGAAACAAGACCCATATATATGCTGTCTACAAGAGACCCACTTCAGACCTAGGGACACATACAGACTGAAAGTGAGGGGATGGAAAAAGATATTCCGTGCAAATGGAAATCAAAAGAAAGCTGGAGTAGCTATACTCATATCAGATAAAATAGACTTAAAATAAAGAATGTTACAAGAGACAAGGAAGGACACTACATAATGATCAAGGGATCAATCCAAGAAGAAGATATAACAATTATAAATATATATGCACCCAACATAGGAGCACCTCAATACATAAGGCAAGTGCTAACAGCTCTAAAAGAGGAAATCGACAGTAACACAATAATAGTGGGGGACTTTAACACCTCACTTACACCAATGGACAGATCATCCAAAATGAAAATAAATAAGGAAACAAAGCTTTAAGTGACACAATAGACCAGGTAGATTTAATTGATATTTATAGAACATTCCATCCAAAAAACAGCAGATTACACTTTCTTCTCAAGTGCGCGCAGAACATTCTCCAGGATAGATCACATCTTGGGTCACAAATCAAGCCTCAGTAAATTTAAGAAAATTGAAATCATATCAAGCATCTTTTCTGACCACAACATTATGAGATTAGAAATCAATTACAGGGAAAAAAATGTGAAAAACACAAACACGTGGAGGCTAAACAATACGTTACTAAATAACCAAGAGATCACTGAAGAAATCAAAAAGGAAATCAAAAAATACCTAGAGACAAATGACAATGAAAACACGATGATCCAAAACCTATGGGATGCAGCAAAAGCAGTTCTAAGAGGGAAGTTTATAACTAAGCCTACCTCAAGATACAAGAAAAATCTCAAGTAAACAATCTAACCTTACACCTAAAGGAACTAGAGAAAGAAGAAAACAAAAACCCAAAGTTAGCAGAAGGAAAGAAATCATAATGATCAGAACAGAAATAAATGAAATAGAAACAAAGAAAACAATAGCAAAGATCAATAAAACTAAAAGCTCGTTCTTTGAGAAGATAAACAAAATTGATAAACCATTAGCCAGACTCATCAGTAAAAAGAGGGAGAGGACTCAATAAAATTAGAAATGAAAAAAAAGTCACAACAGACACCACAGAAATACATAGCATCCTAAGAGACTACTACAAGCAACTCTATGACAACAAAATGGACAACGTGGAAGAAATGGACAAATTCTTAGAAAGGTATAAGCTTCCAAGACTGAACGAGGAAGAAACAGAAAATATGAACAAAACATAATGAAAAACTCCAGTACAGGGCAAGAAATGACCCTAGCAAAATTCTATATCTTTAGTCTATATTCAAATACTATTTTCCATGGATGAGGTAATTTCATTGCAGAAGGCTTTGAGTGAGGTTTAGCATCCTGCCTATTTTCCTTCTCCTTGGAATCAGAGTAAAACAGAACGTCTGGTGCCCAGCTCCCAAGAGACCTTGTTCTAGACTCACATTTCACAAGTAGGGAAACTGAGGCATCCAGTGGTAAAGTGACTCTCCCAAAACCAAATGAGTAGAACCCAAGAACTTCTTCACGTTTTCTGTGTGCTTAAGAGCAGTGTTCATTACTTGTAATTTTTTATGTCCTATTGCCTTAGGTACCCTGATAAATACAGATTTTTTTTCTGGCTTTGAATAATATTAACATTCAATTTTGTTTTTGCAAATTGCTTCCACTACATTGTATCTTTTCTTTTCAGTGTATCAGTTAAACAACATTAGAAAATTCAGTTATTGGTGAAAATTATAAAAATTATAAAAATCAAAACAATCATATGATCATGTTTTGAAAGAAGATTATGATAAAATACTGCTGTGTTGGCTCATTGTAGACATGAAAAACAAGCATAACCTTATTAATGAAAAAGTAGCTAATGAATTTTTTGACATGCAAAACAAGGAAATGTGTGTTATGATGTACTTATATTTAGCGAAATCGAGTTATTAGTGTTGAGTGTTAGGTTGGTAGTGGAAAAAGTGGATCAGTTATTAAATATAGTTTGTCAATTGTAGCCTGACTGAAATAATTATACAGCAGCAATTTAGCTTTCATGAAAGTGGGGGAAGGGGTTCTTTTTCTCTTTTACAGCTCTAGGAGTACCAAAACATGGCAATTTAATGAGACACTCATTATCAATGTGTTTTCTCCAAATCTACATACTCACAGGGCTCCTGCTATTAAGAAAACACACAATATGAGTAGAATCACTGGACCTGATTCCCAATTACAATATCAGGTACCTACTATATCTTAGGCATCCCTCCAAACACCTTTACATACATTTCCTCATTGGTTATGAAAAAGAACTCTTCTGAGTTAAGAGTATTTTTATAATACTACCCAAGGTCACAGAGCTAATGAGTGTTAGAATCAAGATTTGAATTAAGGTCTTCTACAGGGCCTTTGCCTGTAGGAAGGAGGATACATAGTGGTTTTATTAGATTTAATTAGGCCCTACAAGAAATTGCAAGAGATGTTAGTATGGATCTCAATGTAAAATGGTGGTCACATTCATTTTGGCTAAGCCAGTTTCATCCCTTTTGGGCCTGGGATACTCTTTCAGTATTTTATGAATCTCTTTATATTACTAGGTAGCAAGGAGGCATAGAGTGATATGCTAAGGATAGTGGAAGCTCTTTGACTACCCTGACACACAGCCAGTTGTGGTGGTCACACACACTGTACCTGTTACTAGGTTAAACTCAGTAAGTTCTAATACTGAGGCCAAAATTGAGAAGGATATCAAATTCAGCAAACCTCATGTCTACATTTTAGTAAAAAGTTAGAGAAACAATAATGTAAACAAGGAAAATATAAACAATTTAGAAAACATGTCTTTCATTAAGGATGATTGAGGTTTGAAAAACATTATTTTGGTAGGGTGATTGATATTCTTTTAGAATATTTGGAGTCAGAATATAAAAATTTGCATAATCTTAATCTCAAATGTTTATTTCCCAGAGTATGACCTCATTATTTTTACAGATTAACATTCTGTCACTTGGTGAATTCAGAAGCTGAAATACCCTAGTTGGTCCAAAGCTGATGTGCTGGGATAGGAGACAGCTGAGCGGGTGCTGGGAGGGCTGGAACCAGAGGAGAGACCCCAACATAATGACCTCAGGGTATGGAGGATGCACAGGGGAAAGCTGAAACCATCAAGAACACCAAGACTGTGTACATCTGTGTCCAAAGTGCACGAGGGAGGATGCAAATGGAGTTTGTAAAGCTAAGATCAGTATGTTGCTGAGAGATTGGGCTTAGGACAAAGTTCCCAAGAAAAGTTGTGCTTTTGAAATTGGGAGAAATCAACGCTTCATTTTCAGTTAGCCATAGAAGGTATCCGAAAATATGAAGTGGGTGTATTCAGAGAACACAGCTTTCTTTCCCATGAAATAAGTTTTTCTATTTATGATACTTCATGGATCTCTTCACACCTTCACTGGGGTATCATCCACATTTGGGTACTGCACAAATGACTTCTTCAACGCTGCTCCACAAAAGACTAGTCTTTTGCTTTCTCATATTTTTTTCTCACTTCATTGATCTCATGAAAAATAATAATTCTAGTCTGCCCTCCCACCTGACTTCTTTACTTCAGCCCAACCTGGAATGATTTTGCTAATGATTCTCCAGATCCCAAGAGCCAACCTGCTATCACCTCCTCCTTTATTTCTGTCCTTTTTTGGTGTGGAGTGGCAGTTTATGAACACATATATATAGAAATTCAAGGAAGAGGGTGAGGGTGCTAGGGCAGCATTTGTTTATTTAAAAGTAGAGAACTTGGACTTCTAGGCAGTACAGATCATGACTATGAAGACTTGGCAGAAGAACAAGGGGTTTTCTACCTCTTTTTCAGGGAGTTAATAGTCTTTCTAAGTCCAGTACCTTCACCTTCTTAGCTAATGGAAATTTCTTCAAGAACTGGCAGGAGACTTGCTGTCAGTTCCAGTTTCTGGTGGTGTGAGGTTTAGTGTTTTTTTTTTTGTGCCATTATTGCATTTTTAAAATGAGAAATGAGGATCAGCTACATTTCAGATAGCTTGCTAGATGACATTTTAATTGGACTTTGATTACTCCCCCTTATTATGGCAAACAGGATTGTGCCACTCTATGAGTCTTTAAAAAATCAAATTGTATATGCAAGATTACAGATTAATGCATTAATCTAACATAGAGAAGCTCTAAGATGTCAGGGCTAGGCTAGGAGCACAAAAATCTTTACATTAGTTTAAGGTAATGATCTGGACTCTTCAGTTCCTTGGAATCATTCCCTATTGGAATGCCTCTGCCTACTGGCAGAGTATTTATTCTGTATTTATAACTTAAGACATATTTCACTATTCATTATAGTATGTAAAATTTTAAATTAAGAATACAAATTATGTGAGTTTATAACTTACCATTTTTATTGTAGCTTTGATATATAGCTACTGAAAATCTAAGACTTAATTCTGTACAGTTTGTTACTTTACCTTTGACGACCATGTATTAAGAATCATAGTAAAATATAACCTGAACAAAAGTAATAAGTTCTGGTAAAATTTTAAGGGAGTTGAATCATACATTCTGCTACATCTTAATTTTTAGGTTTACTTATATGGAAAAATGAGGCTTTGGAAAGAAAATGGGCTACTCCTTTTTGCCCTGCAGATTACTCTAAACTGAGTTGTTACAATTAGTTTAATTTAATACTAGAAAACAAAGAATTCTAAATGTATTTTTAAAATTAGATCTTTAATTAGGAATAAATATTACATCATCAATGATTGAAATTACTCTAATGACTTTGTTGATGAATCAAGCTATTTAGAAAACAATTCAAGCGTTGGTCTATGAATAACATTTTCAATATATTGTCAAAATGGATTGACCAAATCAAAGTTAAAAATATATATGCAGGGCTTCCCTGGTGGCGCAGTGGTTGAGAGTCCGCCTGCTGATGCAGGGGACACGGGTTCGTGCCCCGGTCTGGGAAGATACCACATGCCGGGGAGCGGCTGGGCCCGTGAGCCATGACCGCTGAGCCTGCGTGTCCGGAGCCTGTGCTCCGCAACGGGAAGGTCACAACAGTGAGAGGCCTGCGTACCACAAAAAAAACAAAAAAATAAATATATATATATATATATATATGCAGCTATGTTTGCTCTGTCATTTTCCAAATGATGGAATTTTTCTTGCTATCTTGTAAAACTCGATATGAAATCACTAACTGTATGTAATACTATTATCAACAAGGTAGCAACTATATGAGCACTAAATTAAAATTTTAATTTTTCAAATATTCCCAGATATAGATGAATGCAATGAATCATTTGCCTGTGGAGATCATGCAATGTGTGAAAATGTGGTTGGTGGATATTACTGCTCCTGCAAGGAAGGTTATACATCCACAGGAAACTCACAGTTCACACCTAATGATGGCACTTATTGCCAAGGTAAATTATATTATTATATTTTATGTATTATCAAAGCACCATATAAAATATGTACTACATGGTTGTGAAGTATCAAAGAGCTACATCTTCCAAGAAATGTGCTAGTATTCCTTTATCTATAAAATGGAATAAGAAAAGTTACAGTTTTATTTAATGGAAGATGTAGACCACATGTTTTATGTAATTACCATACCCTGTTTCCTTAGGGTAACTACAATATTCTATTTTCCATAAAATATTGCATTTTAATGAATAAAAATAAATGAATTTTTATTATGAATAAAATTTTAAAATAATGAATAATGAAAAAAATTTAAATAAATGAATTTTCATGAATAAAATAAAAATGAAACTCAAACGATAGGAATGTTTTTAATGTCTAAATAAGTGAGCAAAATCACTGGAATCAATATTATCTTAGGAAAAATATTTTTTAAGACTTAATATATAATCTTTTTTTCTACAGAAATTGTGAATCCAGACTGCCATTTAGATAATATCTGTATTGCGGCGAATATTAATAAAACTTTAACAAAAGTGAGTAAAGGTATTGAATTAAAAATACGTTCTATTTTGACATTTTGGTTTCAGTTTAATTCTTTCCAAAGTCACTTCTTTTATTTTTTTTCTTTTATTTTTTTATAAAATATGGAACACTTCACGAATTTGCGTGTCATCCTTGCGCAGGGGCCATGCTAATCTTCTCTGTATCGTTCCAATTTTTAGTATATGTGCTGCCGAAGTGAGCACTCCAAAGTCACTTTTTTAAAAAGAGTAACAAGCAGTTGGTCTTCATGTAGAGTTGAAACTGTTTACATATAGAGATCTAAGTACTTGATAGGATTAATTTGAAAATCCCCAAAGTACTGAAGAAGACTTACATATTTAATTTAAGTTACTTTTTCACTATTCGGTAGACTGGAAAGTTATTTTCAACATGTAAAGAAATTGGATGGATAAAATAGTAAAAACACACTTTGACCCCAGGCCATTTTCAAATTCTAAGGAGACATAGCTGAATGCAACTAGATTTTGTACACCAAAATAAATACTATTTTAAAGAGTAAACAAAGTAGGACATTCATAAAATTACTGTCCTGAGATTAGAAGTGTGAGTCTCACATGACTCATTAACAATGAGGTAAAAGCAAATTGCCATTTTATCATGTAAAAAAATTTCTCTGGTTAATTAAAATCTAATTCAAATTAGTTATAATTTATTTTAATTAACTTTAAAATGATAAATTCAAACATGTATTGCCTTTCTGAAGTAAATTCTATGCCTTTTAAGCTATTTGCTAATCCTTTGTAAATAATTTCAGGTTTCACTGCTTTGTATTATGGTTTAGGTGTAATCTGATAACTTATTAATGTATAAGAGAAAAAAAAACTCAGACCATATTTATCATGCAACATTTATTCTTGAAAAGATCTAGTAGTGCTTTAAACTGGTTTCCTTTCTCTGGGCTCATTTTTGTTCAGATTAGGCACATAGAAGAACCTGTGGCTTTGCTACAAGAAGTCTATAGAAATTCTGTGAAAGATCTTTCACCGACGGATATAATTACATATATAGAAATATTAGCTGAATCATCCCCATTACTGGGTTATATGAATAGCACGAATTCGGCCAAGGACACCCTTTCTAATTCAACTCTTACTGTAAGTATATTGAGCTTTAACTCATAATTGAGGCTTAAAATTTTCCTTACATTTGTGATTAATGTAAAAGTCCAACATTTTTAAAAGATACACTTTTTTTCAACAGGAATTTGTAAAAACTGTGAATAATTTTGTTCAAAAGGATACATTTATAGTTTGGGACAAGTTGTCTACAAACCATAGAAGAACTCATCTTACAAAACTGATACATGCTGTGGAGCAAGCTACCTTAAGGCTATCTCAGAACTTTCAAAAGACCACTCAGTTTGATACTAATTCAAGTGATATAGGTAAGAAACCAAGGTCAATTTCAAAGCAATTGAGTTTTCCAAACAAGCCACTCTCAAAAGAGAAGAAAAGTCTTTAAAATATTGCTAATTAAACTGGCAGTTGTTTTATCAATGTAGACATGAATGGTGATGCATATCACAAGAGTAGTTATGAATGAAGTGTGAATAAAAAGGATGAGTGCCTAAGATTTGCCACCTACTTATAGCCTCCACCTTTTTCTATCTCTGAACTGTTTAGCATTTAAATGCTCAGAGACCATTACTCCCTTGTCATCTCATGACTTGGTAGGATCTGTCTTGACCGATCATAGTACAGACAGATTTTCTGGATGTCGTATATTTCATTTTTTTAAGTTTAATTTTTTTTGAAGTATAACAGACAGAAAAGTGCACATGTCAAATGAATATAACTTGACAAATTTTCACAAAGTGAACATGTCTGTATAAACAGCACCCCAGAAGACCCCTCATCCCCCCGGCAGCCACTCCCTGCCCCATAAAGATTATACCATCCTGACTTCTAAAACCATACCATGAGCATAATTTTTAGTGTCTCTGCAATAGTCTATGGATAAATCATATTTTATGTAACCATTCCCTGTTTTTCTAATGTTGAACGTTGAAGATGTTTATTTTTAACGTTGAAATCCTTTGGGCGTATATCTTTGTCCTGAATGTAGTATATTTAAATTTCTCATTAGGAATCCTTTGCCTTTCGATAATATAAAGTAATTAGCATAGCAAATTGGAATGTTTCCTGCTTTATGAAATCTCATACTTAACACATTAAGAATCTGGATCAAATTGAGGCTGCCTGTAAGTTGTTCTGAGGAAACAAAGTACACTTTCTGCAGTAATCATTGCATATACACCCCTATTATATTTCTGGTTGTTATCCTGCTGTGCACCTATAGATATACAAAAATCATTAACTCATCGAGATTTACCAGTTACTCAAAATTAAGGTAGCAAGCATTGTGACCATATATAGGAGCCTAAATTTCTATGATGTTCCTGCATGAAAAAGGTGAAAATGCACCAGGTAAGGAAATTATTACTCAAGAATTTAAGTCAATCACTCTGTATATAATAAATTATATTGTAGATATCATCCTCTAATACATTGTAATTGCTTGTCTGCTTTAGTAATTATGATTTATAGCTTCTTTGTGTACATACATATTTTCTTTTATTTTATTCAATAAAGTTAGAATTAAGCCATGAATGCTATAGTGAAATCAAACAAATAAACTTGAATCAGATTTTTAAATACAAATTATAATGTCCAAACATCATGTTCAGAATATGTTCATTCTACCTGCCGTAATTAAGAAGTTGAAATATAACAATGATGGATGAAATTGTCTCTAACTAAATAAATACATTGATTAAACTAATTTCAGAGAATTTATTATTTTCATGATTTTGTTTCAGCTCTCAAAGTTTTCTTTTTTGATTCATATCACATGAAGCATATTCATCCCCATATGAATATGGACGGAGATAATATAAAGATATTTCCAAATAGAAAAGCTGCGTATCATTCAAATGGTAGGACTTTGACAATCTTATATACAATATTTCAATGTTTTGCAATAAATACCATACATTTGATTGTATCATATGTGCATATAACTTGTGTGGTTTTCTACAGAAAAATATTTTATGTTTATACACAGAATTTCCGTATTTATATTTGAGATTTTCATTATGATAAAAATACCTGGGTAGAATTTTAGCTGATGATACCTAGATCCTTCTTGTCCTCGATCCTCCAACTCTGTAACTGTCTAATAATGTTAAGATCCCAGTGGAAATATACAAAGGAACTGTGATTTTATTCCTCATTTTGCAGCAGTCAGATGCTATAATTTTCATAGAGTTCTTCTAATATTTCGTCTTCAGTAATCCTTCATATTCCTCCTTGTAAGACTGAATTTGGGATTGTATGAGGAAGATGAATAGAGGTAGTGTTCAAAAAGGTAAAAAGTTATTGTTTAAGCATGGATTTCTCTTCCACTCATTTCTTAGTTTTTGTACACTAAACTCTTCAGCTAAACTAAAGGCAGGATTTCTTAAGAAATGGGACCAGAGAATGCTAGTACTAGCAAGTGACTTTACGGTTATCTAACCTAATGGCCTCATTTTATGGATAATGGAACTAAGGCACAAGAAGCTAACGGGTTTGTCTCTATGTACATCAACAGATAATACAGAACTAAGACTTGAAGAGAAGGAGGTAACAAAGAAATCAGCCCTGACCAGCTTTCCCTTGTCGCCTAACCACAGGCAAACTAGCAGCTGCTATTTTAATTTAACCATTTATCTGCTCTCGTAGTGCAATGCACTTAGAAAAAAAAATCTCTGCTGATAATAGAATTGGTGCTGTTCACATATAGGTCAAATATATTAACTATAAAACATGAATTATAATATTTCCACAAAGCATTGTGGGTGGTCATACGTACAAACGGAAAATATATACAATAACACACATATGTCACTTTTACAGACATCACTTCATTAAAAAATATGTTGTCTTTATTGTTAAAAAGCTTGTTGAACATTCCCTCTCAGAATACCGTCTTTTAAAAAAAATTTTTACAGCGCTAATGTGGGAATTTTTTTCTAATCCATTGATATTCTCCTTTCCATTTTTTCTTGTCATTATTTATTCAAAAGTAAGAAACAGATGGCCATGAAAAACAAAAATAACTAAGCCATACTGCCATTGAACCCATGGCTCTTACCCCATTACATCATATTCTAATTAACCAAGCACACACGTAATATTTAGGAGCAAATCCAAAGAATGTGTTAAACTGTTGTATTTTCAAAGACAATTTGAGTAGTATTTGGAAGTTGAGAATAAAGACATTGAAAATACTTATCATAGTGACAGATGATGAAATTGTCATGGAATTAATATCTCGAAGAGATCGTGTCTTAGTGTATGGTAGTTTTGTTACATTTCATAATCACGCATGCAAACGCTGACATTTGAAAGGGACAGTAATATCAGCTCTCCAGAAAGCAGAGGGAGAAAATTTATTTTCCTCAAGGTTGAATCTTCAAAATAAGGACAAGTGTAAGAAACTGATCAAACTCACTCAATGATGTCTACATGTGATTATTCATTTATTGACAAACTTCCTTAATAAAAACATTCATTAGTTAAAAGCTGCATAGTATCATTAGGAGGAAAATAAGGGTGGCACAGATGGATTTTTAATCTTTTTTATATACTGAATCTTAGTGCCTATCATTAGTGAATGAACCCCTAGTTTACTGAAAATAGGTACAGATCTGATATGAGAGTTAAAAGCTAGATCAGGCCTAGAATTAGTGAGAAATCATGGGAATTAAAATAGGTTCCAAATGATTTAAAAAGAATGAACAAATACTGGATCAATATTCAGAAAAAGATTAAAAAGGGATTTTGGACCATTCTACGTGGCATGAGGCTCCTTTTACCCAAAGTCAAAAATTGATGTTAAATAAATATTTTCCTTTAGAAAGTATCAAGTGATAGATTTTTAAATCCATGTTATCTCTTTGGTGCTTCATTTGATTTTGGACCACCCACTACTACAACCTCTGAGAAGTTGCTGTTGCATGAACTGGTTCATTAGCTGGACTAGGTCAAGTTCCCCTAAGAGGTTTCCAGGTTCTGCTTCCATCCCTGGTCTGTCCATAGCAAATGCTGGGCTAGTTGTCATCTGGAGCCATCACAATTTCACTAGCCCAACCATGTTATACTAACATTATTTTTTTGATATAAGTTTTCTGGGCTGGCAGTTTAGGAAAATATGTAATGTATCTGAATTTCAGCAAGGCTCTTAGCAGTATCTTGGGGTGCCTTTTTATACTAAGATAGAAAACGTGAATAGTGACACATTTTTGCAACTTCTAGCTCACATAACCATATCCAAAGAATATTAGCTATTAGTGTGATATTGTGATGTGGATGGTTCCAGCATTATATCACAGACCTTTGTTTTTGATGACATTATCAACATTTGTATTAATGATTTTGATTAATTTATGCTTTTCAAATTATTTGCTGGTGTCACAAATTTGAGGGAAAATGAATATGATAGAGTTCTTCCTAATTTGTCCAAGTATCTAAAGCAAACATATAACATTTCTAGTTAATAAATATAACAATAATCATATTAATATAGCATCTTAAATTTTATAGAAGACTCTCTCGTATAATTTCATTTGGTCTCCACCTTATCCTAGTAAATAGCCGGAGGGAATATCACTGCCATCATGTTATACATGAGAAAACTCAAGTTTACCCAGGGACACACAAGTAGGAGAAATGACTAAAACCAGAACTTCTAACTCCAAGAGTAAATTCTGAATATAAATTCCTCAACTTACTGTCCGTAATTCTGTACAACAGAGAAGGAATGTGACCTAAGTGACAACAGGAATTTTAAAAGATAATAGTTGTCCATGTTGAGTTGTTCACACACACTTAATATCAGTGATAATGAGCTGCTGATAATGATCTCAAAAACCAAGGCAATTTGAGATCCGTTAAAATAGGTGTAGTGTCCAGGCTAAGGGAAAAATAGGCATGTGATAGTCTATACTGATCAGGTAACATTTCTAGTATCTGGTTATGTGCTGATGTGCTGCATTTGGGGAGTGTCAGGGGTTCAGATAAATGGCTGCCTCGAAAGGCAATAAATTCCCTATGCTGTGTCAGCATAACTATATGTCATGAATTTAAAGAGGAAGCATTTCAGTGGGCATGAGGTTGAACTCAGTGGCATCTCACAACTCTTTCAATTCTAAACTTTCTTAATACTGTAAATCTGTGATAATTTTCTCCCAATATCTTTCTAATTCATATATTCGCCCAGCAAAGTAGTAAGTCAAAATTTTATTTTTCAAGTGAATATACTTTACTCCTTGGTTCTTAGTCAGCACTTGAATGTAAATTTATCTAGGACTATTTTTCTCCTGAATATAGTCTGTGCCAAGGGAATGCTACAGTCCACAATCAGTTTCAGAGTCACAGAGGTCAGAGAATATGTCTTAATATGGTTGGATGATGTAAGCATAGATATATTATGACCCACATTTCAGTATCTGGGAATTTGTATGACTCCCTTTGGTCAATTTTTATGTTTATTTTAAGAATTTCACTGAATACACTTATTTGATTGACAGGCAGTGTTGCAGTTGCATTTTTATATTATAAGAGTATTGGTCCTCTATTTTCATCATCTGACAACATCTTATTGGAACCTCAAAGTTATGATAAAGCTGAAGAGGAGGGAAGAGTCATCTCTTCAGTAATTTCAGTCTCAATTAGCTCAAACCCACCCACATTGTATGAACTTGAAAAAATAACATTTACATTAAATCACATAAAGGTAAGTTGTGTTTCTGTTGACTATTGATTATAATTGTGAAGGATTCAGAGAAATGTACATGTTTTTGTAGTGTCACTTTAATTGTATGTGAGTTCTTGAGTTTAAAAATGCAAATTCAAAATTGAAATAAAAGAGTAAAGTGGTTTCAACTAATTTTTCTATAAAATATTTTTGTACTTTCAGTGCTCTTTAAATTTTATAATAAATACCAAAGAATTTTATGTATTTGATTATCTGAAATTAAGATACATTTTAGTTTTATTTTTAAGTACATTGTTCATTTTGGAAGTCTCCAGCCCTTCAAGGAAGAAGTTATAAAAAAGTATTAAAGAGATAAATGTTACTTGTATAATGAGGGAGGTGTTTGGTTAATTGTCATATAAAATAATACTTGCAGGGATTTGGGTGCTGATTAAAATAAAATCATAGAGAAGTTCATAATATTTCATAAAGAAATTATCTGAGAACACTTTTTTATCTTTTTTCAAACCCATGTATAATTAAAACTATACAATAAAAAAAAATGATTAGAAATAACTAAGTATTTAGGGTTTCTATAGACCTAAAAGTGAAGGGGAAACTCAAAATTATATTGTTTGCTGCATTTTTACAGTTAATGGTTTATTGGGCTTTCAATTGAATTTCAATCTTAGTACATTATTAAAGTGCCTCAGAAACTCTATTTGGAGAACCTTGAAGCTGGGCAATTGTATTTGCATGTTTATGGAAAACGGGATTAAAAGAACATATAGTCAGCCCTCCGTATCCACAGGTTCCACATCCATGAAATCAACCAAACACAAATGGAAAATATTCAAGGGAAAAAATTCCAGAAATTTCCAAAAAGCAAAACTTGAATTTACTGCAGCCCGTCAACTATTTACATAGCATTTACATTGTATTGAGTTTTATAAGTAATCTAGAGATGATTTAAAGTATACAAAAGGATGTGCATAGGTTATATGCAAATACTACTCCATTTTACGAAAGTAACTTGAGTATCCGTGGATTACGGAATATGCAGGGGTCCTGAAATCAATCCCCTGTGAATATCGAGGGGCCACTCTATATGCTTCCATACAGTACAAATGTGTCACTGTAAAGACAGACATCTGATGTAGAGAGAAACAAAATGTATAGAAATTGCAAGTAAATAGTAGGTCAAACCTAAACAATGGTGGGCATTCTGTTGAGGGAAAAAGAAGGTGTGAAATGTTTTAAGAATGGAAACTAAATTTAGATATTTTCAGATGCTAAATGCAAATGACCTTTTGATACTAGAAAACAAACATTGTTCTTTTACATGGTCTTATGGTTTTTCTACAGTTTTTACCAGTGGAATGTTTTGGCAGCTGAAGAGGTGCCAAGGACAGCCCACTTCTCCCATCTCTGTTTGACACAGCAACAAAACAAAACACACAATTACACAAGAGTTCTTCACCATACTTAATGAGAAAACTAGATTGTCCTTAATCTTCTTCTCTGTTCAAATTCTTTTCCCATTCAAAGCAATGACCACTCTGAAATTTCATCTCTTTCCTCTGACAATACATTTACCTAATCAATTGCTTCCCTCTCAGAATAAAATTTGGATACCATTTTATTCTCTAGGAAAATCGAAGTTATTTCATATGTAACACCTTCCACTTCCTGATTCCCTGATAATTGCAACTTCACCAACTAGTATATACTTCATTACTTTAGAGGAATATTAATTATAGTTGTTATAATAATACAGATAATAATAATGATAATAATTATAGCAACCAATACTTTAATAATGCTTATATGGAAACACGCTTTGTTCTAAGTTATTTACTTTAATTCTCACAAGAACCCTATGAGGTATGTACTGTTATCTCCATTTCACAGATGAGGATACTGAGACTCTGAAAGATTAAATGCCTTGCCCGTGGTCACTCAGTAACAACTGGTAGAACAAAGTTTCATAGCCACAGTTTTTCTCCAGAATCCATTCTTCCACAGCTAAGGTACTCTCCTGCCTGATGCTATTCTCTGAATCACTCCCCCACCTACCTCCCAAGAAATTAAGCTTTGTCCGTTACCTCAACTTTCCTGGATGTCTCCACATTGGTCCCAGTGTCTCAGCTAACAAATAGGCTGAAGTTTCTGGCCTCCTACAAAATGGGAAAGCATTTTCCATTGACCCTCTATCTCCTTCACCCCAAACTTAATAACTCCTCTTATTTTTTTAAGCTTTTAAAAAATAGATATGATCTATTGCCTTCATCTATAGAAAATGTGGATTTAATTTTCTTATACATGTCTTCCCTTGTGATCCACACACTCCCCCAACTATTCATCCTCCCATGCTTCATCAAATTTTGGGTTAAATCAGTTTTCAATGTGTTATACACAGCTGAATCATGAGGCTGAACAATTTTCCTGGTGTTAGTAAATTCCCTTAATTTAGCTTGCTTAGATTTCTATTTATCCATTACTAATTAGTCCCCAAACTTTCTGATAGTACTATAAATCTCCTTATAAAACATTCAAATACATAAGATTATCAGCTAAATTAATGTTCTGGAAACATCCTTGTTAGGCCTCTGTGAACTTGATCCTGTCTGGATGGTCTATCCTTTGCCTTCTGTATAGCTATCAGCCTGGACATCTCTGTCACCATCATCCTGGGCATGCAACTCTCCTCTCTCCTGTGTCAGATTCAATGTTTCCTTGAACCAACGATTCCTCTTTCTTGGTTTATCTCTATATTTTGGTGGCATATTCTCCAGTGACTCTTGAGAAAGGTGCCCAGAAAGTCAAGTTTTTGAGCTCTTGCATTGCCTTTTTAGCTAAGTATATACTATATTTCTATCTTATC
Source organism: Aethalodelphis obliquidens (assembly GCF_003676395.1). Taxonomy (NCBI): domain Eukaryota; kingdom Metazoa; phylum Chordata; class Mammalia; order Artiodactyla; family Delphinidae; genus Aethalodelphis; species Aethalodelphis obliquidens. Next base: position 15,679,249 of record NW_020837957.1, on the reverse strand, counting down.
CATACACTTAGATAAATTCCATGGTATAGAGTTATAAATTGTGAATAATTTTTTCTTCAGAATTTTCTAGACCTTGCTTATTTTTTTCTAGCTTTCCAGGTTAACCTGGGGAAGTTGCATGCAATTAATATTTTACTTAAAATTTGCATTCTTTTGCAAGTGATCTGTCTCTTTCTCTCAAACTTTTGAGATCTTATCTTTATTCTCAGGATTCAATCAAAGATGAACCTTGGTGTGGATCTTTCTTTATTAATTGTACTAGGCATTTATGTGAGTCTGTTCAGTCTGAAAATGTATGGTCTTCAGTTTTAGGGAATTTTCTATTATTATTTCTTTGCTAATTTCTTCCTCTCCGGTATCTCTGGTCTCTTCTCTTGTTATTCTTATGTAAATATTGGACTCTCCAGCTGAGCCTCTAAGGTCTTTTTGGTTTTTTTCATTTTAAGTTTTCCTTTACATTTTTTTTTTCCTACTAACATATTTTATTTCTACTTTATACTTAATTATAACAGAGCACCCTTATTTTTTGAACTCTACTTTTGTTTCACAGGTGCAGTATTTCTCTGTGGTAGTATTTATATTTAAAAAAAACCTGTGTTCTACTCCCTACATTATGTTGCTCGTGATTTCCTCTGTTTGGCTTGTTGGCTTTTTGTTCTTTGTCTTTCATGGTAGAGTGTGTCCTCGGAGGTCTAGTGGTTCATGGCCATCCATCCATATCTAATAATGAGACATTTGAAAGATGATTGTGTGTTCAGGAGGCTTGTGGCAGTGGTGTGCCTCCCTAGAGAGTTATCATCAGGCTAGTTTCTGGCCATTGCACTGGAAGATCCTGAAGATCACTACCTAAAAGTCATTTCTCTTCAGCCTTTAGTTTCTCAGAAACCTTTTAGTCTCATGCCTAAAGACAGAAGCTCACTGCAAGGATTAGGAGAATAAAAAGAAAGTGGTGGGCAATGGTGGGTGCTCAGCATGTAGACAAACCCTCACTTAACCCCTGTTTTTTGAGTGATGCACTCTCAGCTGACTCTAGTTCCTCAATTCTAGAGTCCTTCTGGCTCCTCTAGCTTATCTGTTTGTTTGCTTTTTAACAAGAGTGGGATTGGGTATTTTCCTGGCAGTTTTGGGGCAACTGGATGTAGAGTTTCAATTTTCTTCACATAGCGTGACCTCTTTGAAAAATTTCTTGTCATCTCTCCAGTTTTAGTTCAATCAATGTCTTCCTAGACGTACTCCAATCAAATTGGCCAGTGCTCCAACTATTGATCTAAGTGTTGGATTTTCTATATAGGCCATTAAAGCAACTGTCTAATTGTATTAAAATCATCTAGGCTTCTGTCCTGCTTGAGGGCAGATGCTTTATCTTTTCAACTAAGAATCCGTGGCTCCTAGCACAGTGCCTATATTTGATACTCAACTAATATTTTCTTTAATGAATAGTTGTCTGAAGATTTGCATTTGGTTCTGTTTTACTCCACTTATCAATGATTAGTCTTGCATATATTTTTTGACATCTCTTGGGCTCTCAACACAATACCCACTCACAGGGTTCGAGGATCAAATTAAACAAAGTAGGTAAGAAAGCACCTAGTTAACTATAAATTGTTATATAATTGTAAACAGTTTTTATTTCTACAAGACACAAGCGTAGGTATACAGCATTCTATGAGTAACTTATTAAAACTTACAGTGCATTAAGTATTGTGTTATGATTAGTTAATATTAATATATGATAAGGAGAACTCTGCTATTTATTGAGCAACCTTCCTGTAGTCTATTTGATCAGCCCCTGTCTATCTCTGATCTTACACTCAGTACCCTTTACCTCATTCATTGCTTGAACTGCACTGGCTTCTAGATGTTTCTGGAAGACCTTCATTGAGTCTCACTTCAGAGGTTTTCCATTTTCTATTCATTCTATTCATTTTCTATTCTTGGAACCCTCTGTTCCCAAGTCTTTAGGACTCACACTCTCACTTAATTGAAGTATTTGCTTAAATGTCATTTCCTAGGAAAAGCCTCCTCAGATTACTTCTGTTCTCCTTTCCCTAGCTTATTTATTTTGTTTAATAATATCTTATCTCCTCATTAGAATGTAAGGTCAATAACAGAAACACGGAGCTTCCCTGGTGGCGCAGTGGTTGAGAGTCCGCCTGCCGATGCAGGGGACGCGGGTTCGTGCCCCGGTCCGGGAAGATCCCACATGCCGCGGAGCGGCTGGGCCCGTGAGCCATGGCCGCTGAGCCTGTGCGTCCGGAGCCTGTGCTCCACAACGGGAGAGGCCACAGCAGTGAGAGGCCCGCGTACCGCAAAAAAAACAAAAAACAAAAAACAAAAAAAAACGCAAACACTTTTTTTGTTTTGTTCAGTGCTGTATTTTTAGCACCTGGATCAATGACTAATATCTAGTGCATATCCAATAAACATTTATCGAAGATAATGAGATATGTCATGCACCATTCTAAATGACATACATGATCTCAATTGACAATAATTCTCACAAATGCGTGACACAGGATTGATAAAATATAGCATGATTGCAGTATAAACTTCAATTTTTTCACACAACAGTAGCATTCACTTATTAGCATTGATTTTATGCTTTACTTTTTAGGCATGGTTTTAATTATATTGCTATGCAAAATGGTATTTTAAATATAACCAAAACGATGTCGTATGTGTAAATTTTTCTCTTTTTCCTGTCAGTAAAATGTCTCTTTTTCAGACCACAGATAAGTATAGGAGTCAATGTGCATTTTGGAACTACTTACCTGATACCATGAATGGCAGCTGGTCTTCGGAGGGCTGTGAGGTGACATACTCAAATGAGACCCACACCTCATGCAGCTGTAACCACCTGACACATTTTGCAATTTTGATGTCTTCTGGTTCTTCTATTGTAAGCCAATTTTCCAATTCATATTTATAAATCTATTTTTTCTTCTTCTTTATGTCATTCAAGAGAATATTTAATTTTTATATGTTTTCTTTGGGTATAAATAGCATATTTAATTTACTGATACAATCTCAACATTACCTTTTTTTTAGTCTTTCTTTTCTTACCTGCCTTCTATGACATATCTAGTTTGGATCTTTGGTTATTCTTAGTGTAAGACTTACCTAATCTATAATATCTAGTAGATTGTGTATTAAATATCTATCCATTGACTCTTAGTTTTTAATGTGGCTTTTAAGGACCATTTATACATTTTAAAGTATCATGGACTTCAAGGGCTTTTGCCTTTGTATTGAAACTTTATTTTTACTGATGACAAATTCATTAAAAATATTTGATACCTGGTCAATAAGTATCAGCACATTCATAACAAATACCATGTTTTAATAATGTAGAACCCCACAAGATTTTTAAACATGAAAAATCTTTCTAAGGTGAATAGCTTCATAATATGTATTTTACATCAGTAATATCTTGCTTTTACATTATATAGGTTTTTATTTTATATCCTTGTATTGGACTCTAGATTACAGGCTCATTTCCATACAATACTTAAAATCCATCAAATACATATCATGACTAAATAAATCTGCCTAACCCTAATGTCAGTAACAAAGATGATTTTTTTTCTGAATGTTAAATAAACAAAGATGCCTCTTAAAACCATCTGGTTAGAGTGAAACCATCCTTTCCAATTTCAAAGTCTCGCAACTATACTGTTTTTTTATTCTACATATTCAGCATTTCTGATACCTTTGTTTAATGTGTTTAAATGAATTACTGCATAGAAATTACTTGTTCTTACCACTGATAAAACTGCTTTAATTAACCATTTTCACATTACAATAATGAATTGCCTTTCTAATATCAAGAAACTGATGGTGATAACATTGTTAAACCATGTACTAATATATACTATGCTTAGGGAAAAAAATCACTAATTACAGAACTTTTAAAGTGCTACATGATTTATATCAGATTTTCTGAATGTTGAACATTTTCAAAAGTACAAAATGTTCTCATCTAAATGCACATTTGTATTTTTACATTTTAGGAACAGTTTAATGTTTCACCAAAAAGGGAAGTTCATTATATGTTGTAGTTCCTTTGACGAGCTACTGAGTTATTCTTTTAACAGTTGTATTATTATTTTCCCTTAGGGTATTAAAGATTATAATATTCTTACAAGGATCACTCAACTAGGAATAATTATTTCACTGATTTGCCTTGCCATATGCATTTTTACCTTCTGGTTCTTCAGTGAAATTCAAAGCACCAGGACAACAATTCACAAAAATCTCTGCTGTAGCCTATTCCTTGCTGAACTTGTTTTTCTTGTTGGGATCAATACAAATACTAATAAGGTATGTAGATCGCCCTTACTCTCTATTTTTATTTTCTAAATTTTTACTTTCCTAAATATATATGTCATAGAAACATGAATTGGAATTAAGGGCTTAATGGGGCAAATACACGATATACTTTATTCTTAAGGTGTTTCTAAGTTTGAGAATGCTAATATATCTGAACAACTTGCTTAGTAATTCCATTAACCACAGTGGCCCTCATTTTGATGAACTGCAAAAACTTGTCAACAAACTGAAGAAATAACCTTATTTTGTTTTTTGTTTTGTTTTGGTTTGTTTTTCCATGGGCGTTAAACAAAAAGAGGGGAGAGAGAGGGGAGAGAGAGAGAGTTGGAAAAAATGTTTATCTCAAGACAGGGACGGAACACAAAAGTGGCTAAGGTTCATAGGTTGAAATATGATGAATTAGCTCAACCTAGTAAATGCACTTTTCTAACCATTTTCCACCATTATTGACTTAGAGCCTTATCAAATAATTCCCATCTTGAGCTAGTCTGGGTCATCCTCGAAGCAGACACTAAAGTGGGATAAAACAATATAAATTTATTAAGCGAAATGGCTGTGAGAGAAAACGGGAAGAGACAGACTTGGAGAGCCATCAGACCAAGATGCAGGCCTGAGCCTGAGTGAAGGAAAGAAAGGTGAAAGGATGAGTGAGTAGAAGCGCTTTACACAGCAGCGCAGTTCTAAGGAAAGCCCAGTTTGCCTGTCAAGGAGTCCTTTGAGAAGACCCTCAGCCAAAGTCACCTGGCAGGTCTCTAAAGAACAGGAATGTCTTGCTGTGCTCAGTCAATGGCTGTCAGCAGCCATCAGGGAACGTGAGCATATCAGTGGCTTTCCTGTATAGCAGCTGCAGCCTGCCCTGCCGCTGGAGACCAGAGAAGTGCATCAACATGGCCACAAAACATTAAATTGCCTCCATATTTCCATTCTTACTAGTCATCTTTCAAATACTGAGACTAACCATCAGTTATCAAGGTTTTCTTCTGAAGTAGATGCCACAAAGCACCTATTTTAAATAGCCTACAGAAGACTGTAAACTCCGTATGTTTTTGTTTGTTTGTTTGTTTTGCAGTGGTATTTATAACACGTGTCAATTCTGTGTACCTCCCACTATCCTCCAAAGCCCAATTCCTCCTTCAGCTTCACCCCACCATCATCCTCACCACAAAACTATTCGTTACAGTGTTTATTTTCAATTCTATTTCACCAGTGTTTACTTTCAATTCTATTTCACCTATCAAATTCTTCCCATTTTAAAGCCGTATTTCAAATCTCACTTCCTCACTGCAGTGGTTCCCAAATTTTAATCACCATCCCCAACCTTATATAGTACTCTCGAATATATTTGAGTAGGTAATCTCATTATGTTTCAATTATACTCTATTTTATTAAGTGCAGTAAGTATGTAAATGTTGTGTTATCCCACCAGTAATAGATTGTATTAGTTCTGTTACTACAGAAGTGTATAACTATTACATTTTGTTATTTCTTATAAGCCTAACTCTAGTTCTAAGTGTGAAGTCAATACTAATAAATAATATTTAACTGAAATCCATCTCAAATTTACCTGATAATCTTGTAACTTCAAGTGATCATATAATGGATATTTTTGTAAAATATATCATCATTTGTCTGTTTTGTAACTTCAGTGCCTTCTCTTAATTATTTATAATGTTTTGTTTAACATAGTATTAGCAGTAATTTCCATTCTTTGAGCATGATTAAGATAAAGGGAAGTAAAGGCAGCTCCAAAACAGAAATCAACTCAAATCATAACAGTTACTGTGAGATAATCATGTGACTAATCCACAATTTATCACATAATATAAGTGTATAAAAAGTATAAATCTCTGGACGAGAACAGCAACTTAGTTCTATTACAGGACTGGTGAATGTTTCACATTGATGAAGCACAGTTCTTTTAAATCAGTTGGAAATGGTACAATTTAAAAAACTGACACTTGACAAGGATATTTTAATGTGACCAAGCATTATAGAAAATGGCATAATTTATGGAGAAAGTCAAGATTTTATGTTGCAATAATGTTAAAGTACACATTGCTTATGGTTTCTTTCTTTGCTTTCTAGCTCTTCTGTTCCATCATTGCCGGGCTGCTGCATTACTTCTTTTTAGCTGCCTTTGCATGGATGTGCATTGAAGGCATCCACCTCTATCTCATTGTTGTAGGAGTCATCTACAACAAGGGATTTTTGCACAAGAATTTTTATATCTTTGGCTATCTCAGCCCAGCTGTGGTAGTTGGATTTTCAGCATCATTAGGATATAGGTATTATGGCACCACCAAAGTGTAAGTTAAGATGATCTCGTAAATATTTGGAATGCAATTCTGAATAAGCTTTGTATATCATTGAAAATTTTGCTTTGTTGAAGTATGTACAAGCATATATGTAGATTTTATCTCTTATTTACTTTTCAGATGTTGGCTTAGCACAGAAAACAACTTTATTTGGAGTTTTATAGGACCAGCATGTCTAATCATCCTTGTAAGTATACATAAAATTGCGGCTAGAATTCAAAAAAAGTTACAGTTTAAGGGTGCTTAAAATTGTCAACAATCAGGCATTACTTTGAGGGGAAAAATAATTTTGAGCACTTTACAATAAATCATTTATTGATACTGGACATATATTGCATCACTATTGAGAAAAAATATACGTTTTAAACTCAAAGCTATTATAATTAATTTGCCCCTCTTGGGAGGCTGTATTTTTGCATTACATGTAGAAAAAGCATTTTTCACTTATCAGTAGTATCTCAGCATACTTCAATACTGAGAGTGTGCCAACCAGCTGATAATCTGGCATTTCAGATGTTTACATTATTTAATCTTTTATCAATGATCAGTGATCTTTGAAGATTAGACTGTCATCTTTATAGTTTTATCATCCTTATGTACCCTGTCATCACGAAAGTGATTTTAAACTAAATTGCGACATCAGAGACAAGAACCCACTATTTCCCATGAGCAGGCAAGTCATGTATTGATAGCCCTATTTCAGCTGGGAAGAGGGCCTTTTAATTCTTATTGGAAGTGGTTTCAAACCTACAAATTTGGCAGGTGTTATATGTTCCATTCTAAATAAAGACATTTTTATGTGTCTCCAGAGCATTTCTAAGTGCCGTAAGTTTTCAAAGCCTCTCTGAATATAATAGTCTGTCAATGAATCTGGGAGGTCTGACAAGGTTCTACAATAGAATGAATTGTCAATGGAGGAGTTGTGACAGTATTTTGGACAACTTTGTCCCATATGTTTTGACCATCAGCTAGCTATTTTTTGAATTTTTTTCCTCTCCCCATGTGTTTTTTTTTTTTTTTTTTTGGTTTTTTTTGTGGTTCGCGGGCCTCTCACTGTTGTGGCCTCTCCCGTTGCGGAGCACAGGCTCCGGACGCGCAGGCTCAGTGGCCATGGCTCACAGGCCCAGCCGCTCCGCGGCATGTGGGATCCTTCCGGACTGGGGCACGAACCCGTGTCCCCTGCATCAGCAGGCGGACTCTCAACCACTGTGCCACCTGGGAAGCCCCTCCCCATGTGTTTTTATGGGTGTGAGGAAGCTGCTAAATGGAGAAAGACTTGAAATGCAAAGCAGAGAATTTTCTTCAAGGTTTACTTTTTAATGGTGTGGGTGAAATAAAGTGCATTCAGTAACTGTATTTCCTAATCATAACAGAAAATTGTTTATAATTCTCACAGTGAATCTAGTAATATAAAAAGAAAACATTGGCAAGATTTCAGCTAAAACAGTTTCAGAGTTAGTTTATTTAGAATTCCAAAATTTTCAACCCACATGAGAATAGAGGCTGAATGTGTCCCATCCATATATTTTCATGCGTTGCCCTGATATGAGTATTTTGTGTGAAAGCACTGTCTAAATTTTCTAATTTTACTGATTCCTTCTCTGCAGAGTGGACCATCTCTCATATTGTTTTGTATAAGTAAAAGTTCTTTGGATCAGTGATTCTTAGAGTTTAGAGGAAAGTAGTGGGCTAGAAAGTTCCTGAAAACAGGAAAAATAGGAGCATATTTCTCTAAAGTAAGAAATAGAAAGTGTTCCCTGAAATTATTTTTATTTTACTTTTGCTTCTATAAGGGAAAAGATAACTTTGGATTATCTTATAGTAAGATGGACAGACTTTAGATGGGCTTATCTAAAAATGAGTCCTGTAAACTTTCCTAGAAGCCTAAATGAACAATGTCACACTGTCCTATTCTGAAATTAATGAACCAATATATCTTCCATATGGTTTCTGTATGATAATCATACATTTAACTAGAGGGTCAGGCTACTTAAGAAATGGATAAGGCCTTTCGGTTGAGTCTAAAACTGAATACTGTTTATCTTTTTTATATCTTTGAAAACAGCAGAAATTAATTATTGAATGAAAGTGAATTCCTTTACTCCAGTGATCTCTGGATTTCTGTGCTAATGCTGGCCTATTATTACTATTATTATTATTATTGTTATACAGCTGCATGATACAACATTAAGTAAAAGTTTTCCTGTTGTCCCAGAATAGTATTGCATTCAAAGATAAAGTAAAAGAAATATTGAGCACCCAGACATTTGAAAAAGAGCCACCAATAGTTTGGACCTGACACTTCCCATGGGTCTTTCAAAGAAACAGTAGGACCAGCTGTAGCCCAGTAAGGGGACTAAAGAGTGGGGCTGAGAGGGTCGTGTCTCAGAGTTAGGAGTCCTTGGCCTTTGAGGGAGTGCATTGTTCTCTATGAAAAGCTTTTCCTTACCCTGTCAGTCAAAAAAAAAAAAAAAGTACTCCCCCATCTCCATGAAGACAAGTTCAAATTGTGAAGGAGTACTCCAAAAGGTCTGTAAAGAATGGAATCAGAAATAGTAAGAGTAAAACTCTCATCTTGATCCCGGATTGATGTGACTGTGGAATTTTTATGTCTCCTTGATATACAAGAGCAATATATGAACAATTTTTATGACAGCTTGACATATGTCCCCTGACTTTGGGTCAAGTGTAAACATAGAGCCTAGACTTGCTTTTAGTTTTCTGCAGGCTGCATGCTTATTGGACTATCCCCTTGTCAGCAGGGAGGAAAAGGATTATTATAGAGTGTGCCTGGGAATAAAATGACGGGGCGAACGCACAAAGGCTTCAGCTATCCTATAAGCACAAAAAAGTTAGAGAGGGGAAGAAAAGTTGTAGTGCTGCCCAGAAGGTTGTCAGCTCAAGTGAAGTTATACACAGCAAGAAAATAGGCTGAGCACAGGTGATGTTGAATGGTGGCGTGGCTGGCCCTCTCTGAAAAATGGAAGGGGCCAAGATGGAAATGAAATACTATAAACACTAAAAAAAATCGCATATACCATCTAAGTGTAAGCCATCACATAAGCCAAGATTACCGGCAGTAATAAGAACCAACCTAAACCAAAGTGATGTCGTGAAGCTCTCTCCATCCGAAAGAGCTGATCAGACCCTTCCAGCCCCCAGCAGCAGAGGAGCTGAGCTTTACCAATGAAGGAACATATCCTAGAATCAACCATGCCACCCCAACAGTCATCTATACAGATTTACTGAATTGAAAATTGTCATCCTATGTTTGGGGATATTCTGGTAGGACAGGATGCCAGTCCATATCATTAAGGTCACCATGTTAATTGGGTGGTCTGGACATGATGGGAGAACAAAGGAAATATAAGAATTACCCCCTGCCCACTATAGTATCAATGAGGAGAAAGCAAGATGAAACAAATGACAAAGAATATCATATAATAAAATATAAGTGATACCAGTGAGATGTGGAAGAGGAAGTCATCACGGAGATGAGGAACTCGTTTGTGGATGGGGAGAGAAGCAGAGTATACTTTTCATACAGTGGATTCTTAGTGTGAACTTAAGTGTCTCCCAAGCAGCCCTGTAAGCGTGCCAGATTCCTTTTGAAGGAAAACAAAGGGCACAGACAAAATGTAAATAAGGCAGTACCAGAAATCACAAAATTATCATAATCTGTCTTTTATTAAGAATATTCAAGAATCATCTTTTCATAGACTCATCACTCCCTAGTCTACATGTCATTAACCATTTACCAAATTTTTACCTCCATAAACTTATCCATTTCTTCTCTACTTTCACAGTCAGGCCTTTTTTATCCCTTTGAGTCATTGTTATTCCTTACTAAGATTATAGTATTAATAACAATAATAGGGATTTTTTTTAATTCACAGTTTGTTGAGCAGCTACTAATTTTAAAAACAGACAGCTAATACTTCAATACTCAGTCTCCTTAAATCACCTACATTGTCATCATCCCATTTTATGAAAAATAGAATTTGATTCAAAATGTTAGGTGATTGGCCCAAGGCACTGAAATCTACAAATAAATAATGAGGCTAGAACTTTAAACTAGTTCTGTCTTAATCTAAAGCTCACCTTTTCATTTTAACTTGCCACTTTTTCAGTTGCCTTCTAATCTGTGTTTCTGCTGCCATTCTGTACCATTTCATTTTAATCTATCCAGAATAAACTGCTCCAAACTCAGCTCACAATAATGAGAGCAATTAATAAGAAAAATAAGAACGTTAATATTAAGCTCTTGTATATTCCTGGTACTAAGCTAAACATTCTCCATATATTAGCACATTTAGATTAATCCTTCAACAACTCAAAAATGTGTGTGTGTGTGGTTTATTTTATTTTGAAGTTGGAGAAATTGAGGCATAGAGCGGTTACACAGTTTGCCGAACAATTAGTAAGTACCTGAGCTGGAACTCACGTTCATGAAGTTGAGTCTATGACCTACCTTCTTCATCCCGTTGCCGATAGTTCCCCATTGCCTATAGTCCAAATACCATAGGCTGGTGTATAAGGTTCTCAGTACTTTAGCTGAACCCTGCCTATTTTCAGCCTTTTCTTACACTGCATATCTCCACAAAACAACAAGAGCTTTATCCTCTTTAGAATATTTGCCGTTCCTTGGATATTTTCTTGGTTCTTTGCACTCAATAATCCTACAACCTTATGTAAAACTCTGCTGCCTGGAATCTTATCATTAATTACTGCACAACTTCATGAAAACCTTTCCAGATTTGTAGCTAATCTCTTTCTTCAACCTGCTCCCATAGAATTTTGAGTCAAACCCGAAATAGTACTTTTAATGCTTTGTTTTGTTTCACATGATAATTTTCTGTCTGCATTACACTACTCATCTCCCACATCCAAATACCCAACATAGAGCTGTGAGTCTCTTGATTCACAGACCATAACTTGTTCAATAATCAATGCCACTTATTGCATGACCTTAGGGGCCACAGCCCAATGAGTTGCAAACGAATTTTCTACACAGCCACATTCACAATGCATTCTCTATGTATGAGTGGACTCTACACTGTAAAACTACCAGCCCTCTTACTGATCACCCCAGGACACAGATGGTAGCAAATCCTTAATAATTATCTGTGTATTTTAATTGATCTATTAATAAAGACCATGGTAATAAATAAGGCAAGATGAAACACCCTGTGATCTTTCTTAAGCTATATGACTCTTCTGTGTTCTGGATTCCTAACATGTAAGATAAAGATAATGATGCCAGCCCAACACAACAAAGATACAGTAAATACAAAACAACTTTTTTAGAAAAAGCATCATTCTTTAAAAATTAAAAAAGGAAAATACACAATAATTTGGAGGACAATCTTCGGCTTTCTTAGCTTTACCTTTTGTATTAAAAATTAAGTTAAAACACTAATTTTAAAACCATAATTTGCACAGCAAAATTTTGTATGCAAGGTACTATATGTTCGGCCAGTATAATGTGTGTGTGTGTGTGTGTGTGTGTGTGTGTGTGTGTGTCTGTATACATATATATAAGCATAGGTCCTAATTTTTTAAATATTGGTGAAGATATGACAGCATTTGTTTAATTATAGCAAGATATTATTATGATAACCGTGCTTGTACATGGAATTTGTTAAAAGTCTCTAGTACACTCTGCTGGAAAACATTAACTGAAATGAAACAAAGTGTGAAATGTCTTAAAGAGAAGCAATAGAAATTTAATAGAATAAATAGTATTTACTTTCCAGAATAAAGATAAAAAAGTAAGTGAGCCTTCAAATTTAAATAGATAATTAGTGGTGACTTTGTTATGCCTGGCTTTAAATGAGAGATAAAATTGCTTTCTCAGCTTTCTCTGAATAAATCTGGGAAGACTTGTACTTGGAAAAGACATTTTTATCGAACAACTGGCAATGGGTTTAATTCTTACATGGAATCCTTGCATTTCTTCTGTAGAGTAAGAACCAATTCCCAGTAAATGATATTTGCTTGTTTTTATGAATGGAGCCCTGGGGCATGTCTGGTTTGGAGTTATAATGATGATGCCTTTAAGATAATATGTAAATGAATAAGCACTGAATTAGTTCGCACTGGTGGCTTTTTCTACCCCTAGGTATGTTGTTTCAAAGGAAGATTCAAGCTTTCAATCTACTCTGTTAAGTGTTAACTACTTAGGTATTTGAGCAGCAACATTTTCGGAGTTGATCAAATAAAAGTACTCCTCAGGTGTTTACTCATTAATATTAAGGATCTCTTAGAATTCTGAAGTGTGAACCACTGACCCCACTGATTCTATCTACGAATCACTACATTTAGAATGTTAAGATTATAACTATACATGAAAAGACCTAGCCATGCTTTTGAAAGATTGAGCTGTACAAGAAAGAGATTTCTAAATCTTTGTAAAGCAAGCTGCAAACTGAAGATAATTTACATAATTTATTTCTTTTCTTTAGTATTTTTAATCTTTCATGCTGAATTCTTTCAACTAAAACTGTGCAAATGATTAGATTCAAGTACACAAATATAAAGAAGAGTTTGTGAAAATAATTTAACTTTTAAGTAGAAATTGAAGTTTCTCATAGATATGTTCAGTATTGAAGAATTTAATTTGCTGGATTGAGGCAAATACTAATTAAGCTGTGTCCAAATAAGGCATTTTCTTTAAAAAATGAGAGCTTTCATTTCAATTTAAATCACAACTCCTATAATTCAGTGTTTCTATATTGCTCCTTTACCCATGTCTTTTTAGGTTGCCCAGAATTCCACTCAGTTTTTTGTGATGGTCTCCTCTAATTGTTCTAAATTGTGTCTACAATCTCTTAATTCCCTTTCTCTAGGAAATAACTATTAAAACCTACTCAAAACTGAATTCCTCACATAAGCCTTACAAGACAGACCATGTCTATGTATATTTATTATTATGTGATGTATTCTTATTATTTTTTTTAAATTTCGCAAATTGCCCAAGCTTGAAAGAAATGCAAATATTACAAGACTATGTAAAGTAAAAAGTGAACATTTCAAAACATACTCATATTCTTCATGACTGACTACTCTTTTGCTTAATATTTACTTTGTATCTTTCCAGACCTTTGCTATGCATACAGACACACACACAAATACATATATACCACACATAAATATGCATATACGTATGTATAAATGTAAGCAAGAAATTTGATTATAAATTCAAATTATTTATAACCTGCAATGTATCATATTCATCCTTCCTTGTTAGAACATACAATTCTACCATTTTTTATCATTGCATATTATAAGTATGATCTAATTTATTTAATCACTTTCTTATTGATTTTCTTCTTACAAATAATACTGCAAGAGAATCGTTTCAATACAGTTACATATACCCATTATATAAATTTGTTATGAAGTGCTTTTTAGAAGTATAATGTACAGCACAGGGAATATAGTCAATAATATTGTAATAACGTTGTAGTACATAATGTATAAAAATATCAAATCACTCTGTTGTAAACCTGAAACTAATGTAATATTGTAAGTCAACTAAACTTCAATTTTTAAAAAAGGTACAAATGCAAGTAGAGGCAGATTTTTAAATTTCCAAATTGCCTCCGAAACACTTACTTCAATAGATACTTCCATTGACAATATATAAGAATGTCTGTTTTCTGACATTTTTGCCAACACTAGATAATTTTATCTACTGTGGTGTCTAATGGCTAAATAGGAATATATAAACTGAAAGGAAAAATTATGATAGACCAAGATTCTGCAACAGTGGCATCATTAACACATAGGACCAAATCTTTGTTGTGGCACCAGTGCTGTATGGAAGTTTAGCCGCATCTCTGACTTCTATCATCACCACCAGCTCCACCATCACCACCTGGGTATGACAACCAAAACTGTCTCCGGACACAACCAAATGTCCCATGGGGGGCAATACTCCTAAATCTCTTGACTGGGAGCTACTAGTGTAGACTTGGTTTTTAAGTATCTTTTATAGGAGTGCATTTGCAGCTTTCTTTAAATGGCACAAATATAAGGAAGAGAATTAAAATCATAGTTTGGGCAATGTCCTTTAGATGACCCCATTGAAGTTATATTAGAAACATTATTCATTGTAAATTTTAAATTGTGGATAACAATTTTAATTCCATGGATAACATTTTAATTACATGTGTTAATTTAATGGCATCATATTTGTTAGATGCATCTTTAGTGACCTCTGTGGTTCAAGGCACTTCAGTATTCTACCCTTTTCTCCATATTATGTATTAATAAGAACTTCAGAGCCTATAACATTTAGCTACTTTTTCATATTATTCTGACCTTCTTGAAACAGGTAGCTGGAATTTTAAAAAAGGAAAAGTGGTGCTAAAAAAGAACTTAACATAAATAATACATTTGTAGTTTCCTGTGTATTCCCATTCATGGGAGTTATATTCTTATCAGAAATACCTTCACAGATAATCTTCTTGGAACTTGTTCTAAAAAATTTCATAAAATTTGAATAACTTCATAAAACTTATCAATCCAAAAAAATATCAAAAAAGAAACTCCTTGGGTCTCTCAAGCCCAATAAGAAATAACCAGCTCAATTAGAATTTCACTAGCCAAGGTGAAATTCATCCCTGGTATTTTCGTATAAATGCAGCTTTACATTGAGGGATGTTACATAATGAAATGGTGAGAGGGAAACACTAGGGATGTTGGTAGAGCAAGACAGTCAATTAGAATTATTGTTCACTTTATGTTTGTGTAGTCTTTTAATCTTTACAAAACCCTTTTAGCATCTCAGTTAATCTTCCCCAAAGCTTCAGTAATACATCGAAATTAAGGTAGGAATAGCATGTAATAAGAGATAATGTTTTACTAGATTTTCACTAGATCTAGTAACTATAATCTTGACTTATCTATTTATAAATACCTATGGGGGTTCTACTATTTATAGCTTTTTAAAGAAGTGTACCAATTCCTTGAGAACTGGTTAAACTAAAGCTAATTATGTACATTCTTATGTAGCTAACAGATGAAATCTTCAAGCTACTACTCAGCAAGAATACATAAACATCCTTAACCTTAGCCAAGAGCACACTACATATTCTGATCATTCTTCTACTTCTGCTCATCCTCTTAGTGTAACACAGCGTCCTTACCCAAGTTGGTCTGCAACAAGAGTGAGCCCTTATTTGAATCAGTCTTTGTTAGCATTTGCTGAGCTCTTGTTCTACACATCTGAAAATATTTAATCTTCCCTGTAAGTATGTATCATGTCCCTCTGTCCCCTTCAGTACTCTCTGCAAAATATAAACTACTCATTCTGAGAGAATGGACTATCTGCGTGGCTCTGTCTTGATTTCTGTTTCTCATATAAAAATGTTGTGTCTAGTTTCAGGGCTTCCCAAGAAAGGAACATTTAACAATTCCTTCTGATGAAAAAAACATGCCTCCTGATGGTTTCTGTTCAAAAAGAGAGCCCAAGTTGTTCAGTGTTAGTGCACAACCTTTATTCATTAGAGATTCATTCACACTCATTTGGGTAAGAGCCACCATTTTGACTGTATTTCAAATAAGTGGGAATTTATTTTAAGGCTTATAGAGATTAAGAAGTTTACTCAGGGTCACCCAGCTACTGAATGGTAGAGGCAAGCTCATGCTTTCCAAGTTTACATTCTGTGCTGTTTCCCTGTTACATATTCTTTCATCTTGCCTTGCCCAAGAGACCGAAGGGAGTAGATCTTTGTTAGGTCCATGAAAAACTTGTTCCCATCTCCCAGATTCCACAAATGGTTTCAAGGTGGGTCGTCGGAGACGCAGCAACTACATTCCTTCTAAAAATTATTCATAAACTTTCAATTCTTTGTTTTACTTAGTGAAGATGTCAAAATAAATTATTTTTCACTGAAAATGATGGAGATCTCATCTACTATAGATGTCTCTTTCCCCATTTTGTATTGCTTTATCTAAATACTTGCCAAGCATATCTAACAACTAATCAAAAAATCCTACCTGAAATCCTGACTATACCAGACTATAGATCAGTATATGGAATACAGATAGTCTGGATGTATTACAGACAGCTCTATTCAAAAAGCTATTTTCAAAAGTAATTTTTTTTCTACAGAGTAACACTTATTTGGAACAGAGCACCACGTGCCTGATAGACATTTTGAATGATAATAATAGATTCCCAATGATAGACATTTTGAATCCTTCTTCCACTACCCCGATACACGAAGGAGGTGGCTGTCCTTAGCCACCTGTGCCTGAGCGTATTTGGGTGAAAGGTGATGCTTACATCATATCTGGATAAGGTCTGGAAAGAGGTGACTTATTGCTGGTTATCCTCCATATTTAGGCACATTTGAAAGTTAGAATGGTCACTACACACATGATTCTCACGCGGTACCCCAGGAGCCATGGCAGAAGCTGGAGGTGGAGCTTGCCAAACATATCTGAGCTTATCTTAATAAGATGAAAACAAAAAACTCAAGTAAATTCTAAACTGAGCAGAACACTGGGCAACAGGAGTAAAAAATACTGGGCCTCAACAAACATGGATAAAGTGGACACTGTCCCTTGCAGGCACTGCGTGTTCTGGCCCCTGTCTGCTGATCCACCTCATCTCTCATGACCCTCCCATGGGCTTTTGTGTTTTAATAACATTGGCTGCTTTATAGTTTCTCAGAAGTTCTATGTAGCTGCCCATGTCAGCATCTCCACACTAAAACACTCCTCGTGGCTTTCCTCTGTCTGTCCTTCATCCAGTTAACTCCTTTCAGATATCAATTCAAACAACAGTTTCTGAGGAAAGTCATCCCTGACTCACTGGTCTATAATGAATCTTTTTGTTATATGCCTACAAAGAAGCCTTTTTTTTTTTTTCTTTTTGAAGACTTTCCTCTATTTATAATTACACGGGAGTTAGTTTGAATGACTGATCAATAACTGATTCGTATCTGTCTCCCCCAGGAGACTGTAAGCTCTATAAGAGTAAAACCTTATGGATTTTCTCTCACTGTATTATCCTTGAAGTTTGCCGAGTAGTAATCACTCAAGTAATATTGTTGGATGAATAAATAAATGATGCACCAAGTACAGTAGTTAGTCAAACATGTTAATTCTTTTCTCCAAAGGAAATTTAAAGAAAGAAATCATCATCGTGGAAATGGGGTTATTTTGGGAAGACTTCTCAGAAGAGATAACATGTGAAGCAGTCATTATAGCATATCACTTTTTAAATTGAAATATAGTTGATTTTCAATGTCGTGTTTCAGATGTACAGAACAGTGATTCAGTTATACATATATTATATATATGTATATTTGTGTATACTCAGATTCTTTTCCTTTATAGGTTGTTACAAAACATTGAGTATAGTTCCCTGTGCTATATAGTAGGTCCTTGTTGATTATCTATTTTATATATAGTAGTGTGTATATGTTAATCCCAACCTCCTAATTTATCCTCCCCCATAAATTTGTTTTCTGTGTGTGTGTCTCTTGCTGTTTTGTAAATAAGTCCATCTGTATCTTTTATTTTTTTTAGATTCCACATATAATCGATATTGTATATTTTTCTTTCTCTGTCTGGCTTACTTCGCTTAGTATGATAATCTCTAGGTTCATCCATGTTGCTGCAAATGGCATTATTTCATTCATTTTTTACTTTATTTCTTTTCACCTTAGGAATAATTGCTATATCTATCTATCTACCTAGATCTATCTTCATTGGCATTTTAGGTTTAACTGAATAAAATGAGGTCCTAGCCAAATAATGTCAGAGTTTTTAAAAAGTAGTATGATTAGTAAAAAGCACATATTATGGAGTCCTTTCTATGCCCTGGATTTCTAATATGTACATGAGGATAGCAATGCCAACTCTATATATAGAGTTACGGTTAAAAAAAAAAAAAAAATTAAAAAGATAAAAACATCCTTTAAAAGTTAAAAAAGGAAAACTTTTAATAATTTGGGGGACAGTCTTATGTCCCTCTTCTATTTTTATCTTTTATATTGGTGATAACTAGATACATCTTTGAATTTAATTGTTAAAGTTCTATCAGATGCTAAATAACAGCTTAATGATTTATATGTTTGTATAAACTTTTTAACTGTTACTAACCTCTATCCTCATTTTATACAGTAAGCATATACAAGGAACATTTTTCCTTGCTTATATCTTAAATTTCATTATTCAGTTTTCATTGTCATATTAAACCGAACAATTGTTGTAAATACTCTTCACATATAGTTTTTCTCTTTCACCTTTGTTTTCTAGTATCTTTCTATGGCTTATAACCATCTGCAGTTGAAACCAGCCATAAAAATAAGCTCATGAAATTCACTTACACCCACGGAGGCCACTTTACCCTTCGTGTTTATAAATTTCTAGTTCTCTCCACCTTTTAATTCTGTCTGGAGACTAGTAAATTATTCTTTCAAACATTGAAAATATCCAACTATTAAAATATTCCCAGTGGAAACATATTAAAAATATGAAGTGTGAATATTTTTTTAATTCATAAGATGATTATATATTGCTATGGAATTTTAGCCGTAATAAAATAGAGCAATTATTTAACTATTACCTCAGGGGGGATGTGGGAAGATATTTTCCTAATGAGGCAGTTTTCTGCCCACTTGTTGATTAAGACTTTTGTGTGCCCAAGTCTGATTAATGAATATACCTCATAAAGTCCATAGGTCTGTGGTTTCTGTTAGATGCAAAATGTTGCATTATATCCCAAGGTATCCATTCATAAAATGAAGGAGATGTAACTTAATTCTTTCCCTTTTCTCAAAATTATTCCTAGAGGGTCATTATACTTTGATAACTATTTCTCTCAGTTTCCATTGGTATATCTATCTACAGATTATAGATTTCTAGTGAGATACTGTTTTGTCAAAATCTGCAAGATGTAACAAAATATAAATTTTTAAATGTTTAGTCAGATTAATGGTTGAATGTTCCTTTACATAAGCCATTAAGGATACCTGGGATTGGGGCATACCACTCTTCATCCTCTTATTCATTCAACAAATGTTTATTGAGCATCTTTTATATGTCAGACTTTGTGCTATACCTTGGGAATACATCAGTGAATAAAATATTAAAAAGTCCTTACCCTTATGGATCTTGGATTCTAGACCAGGAGTCTACAATAGCCATAGCCTGTTTTAATAAATAAAGTTTTTTGGGGATACAGTCACATTCATTTGTTTCAGTATTGTTTAAGGCTGTTATTTTTTTTTTAACATCTTTATTGGAGTATAATTGCCTTACAATGGTGTGTTAGTTTCTGCTTTATAACAAAGTGAATCAGTTATACATATACATATGTTCCCATATCTCTTCCCTCTTGCGTCTCCCTCCCTCCCACCCTCCCTATCCCACCCCTCTAGGTGGTCACAGAGCACCGAGCTGATCTCCCTGTGCTATGCGGCTGCTTCCCACTAGCTATCTATTTTACATTTGGTAGTGTATATATATCCATGGCACTCTCTCACTTTGTCCCAGCTTACCCTTCCCCCTCCCCGTATTCTCAAGTCCATTCTCTAGTAGGTCTGCATCTTTATTCCCGTCTTGCCCCAACGTTCTTCATGACTGTTTTTTTTGTTTGTTTTTTAGATTCCATATATATGTGTTAGCATATGGTATTTGTTTTCCTCTTTCTGACTTACTTCACTCTGTATGACAGACTCTAGGTCCATCCACCTCACTACAAATAACTCAATTTAGTTTCTTTTTATGGCCGAGTAATATTCCATTGTATATATGTGCCATATCTTCTTTATCCATTCATCAGTCGATGGACACATAGGTTGCTTCCATGTCCTGGCTATTGTAAATAGAGCTGTAATGAACATTGTGATACATGACTCTTTTTGAATTATGGTTTTCTCAGGGTATATGCCCAGTAGTGGGATTGCTGGGTCGTATGGTAGTTCTATTTTTAATTTTTGAAGGACTCTCCATACTGTTCTCCATAGTGGCTGTATCAATTTACATTCCCATCAACAGTGCAAGAGGGTTCCCTTTTCTCCACACCCTCTCCAGCATTTATTGTTTGTAGATTTTTTGATGATGGCCATTCTGACCGGTGTGAGATGATATCTCATTGTAGTTTTTTTGTGTTTATTTTGTTTATTTGTTTGTTTGGTTTTTTGCGGTACGCGGGCCTCTCACTGTTGTGGCCTCTCCCGTTGCGGAGCACAGGCTCCGCACGCGCAGGCTCAGCGGCCATGGCTCAGGGGCCTAGCTGCTCCACAGCATGTGGCATTTTCCCAGACCGGGGCACGAACCCGTGTCCCCTCCATCGGCAGGCGGACTCAACCACTGCGCCACTAGGGAAGCCCTCATTGTAGTTTTGATTTGCATTTCTCTAATGATTAATGATGTTGAGCATTCTTTCATGTGTTTGTTGGCAATCTGTATATCTTCTTTGGAGAAATGTGTGTTTAGATCTTCTGCCCATTTTTGGATAGGGTTGTTTGTTTTTTTGATATTGAGCTGAATGAGCTGCTTGTAAATTTTGGAGGTTAATCCTTTGTCAGTTGCTTCATTTGCAGATATTTTCTCCCATTCTGAGGGTTGTCTTTTTGTCTTGTTTATGGTTTCCTTTGCTGTGCAAAAACTTTTAAGTTTTATTAGGTCCCATTTGTTTATTTTTGTTTTTATTTCCGTTTCTCTAGGAGGTGGGTCAAAAAGGATCTTGCTGTGATTTATGTCATAGAGTGTTCTGCCTATGTTTTCCTCTAGGAGTTTGATAGTGTCTGGCCTTATATTTAGGTCTTTAATCCATTTTGAGTTTATTTTTGTGTATGGTGTTAGGGAGTGTTCTAATTTCATTCTTTTACATGTAACTGTCCAGTTTTCCCAGCACCATTTATTGAAGAGGCTGTCTTTTCTTCACTGTATATTCTTGTAAGGCTGTTTTAATGGTAGGAAGAATTGAGTAGTTATGATAGAGACCATATGGCCCTCAAAATCTAAACTCTTTACTATCTGGCCCTTTACAGAAAAAGTATGCTAATCCCTGTTCTACACTAGAGTGATGTAAGAAAAGATAACTATCCTCTCCCATAAAATATCCTAGAATATCATATTGGATTTATTAAGAATATATTTCTTATATTAAGGTATCTGGTAATTTTATATATTGATTGCCCTTTAAAATACAGTTAGTTACTCCTTCCTTTTCTTTTCTTTTTTTTTTTTTTTTTTCAAACATCTTTATTGGAGTATAATTGCTTTACAATGGTATGTTAGTTTCAGCTTCACAACAAAATGAATCATTTATATATATACATATGTTCCCATATCTCTTCCCGCTTGCGTCTCCCTCCCTCCCACCCTCCCTATCCCACCCCTCCAGGCGGTCACAAAGCACCGAGCTGATCTCCCTGTGCTATGCGGCTGCTTCCCAAACGTAAGGTAGATAGCTACTCCTTCCTTTTCTATAAAATTCTTAAAGATAGCTAGCTTTTTGACCCTGAAATTTCAATTCTACCCTAGAGATGTTTTAACAAAAATGAGAAATTGTTTACATGAACAATAAAGAATTGACTTATTGTTGAATTATATCTAAGTATTTATTTTCCTGACATTATTTTAGAGGAAAATCCTGAAAGTGGAAAAAAAGATCTTAAATTTTCTGTTGAAGACATATTGCCTAAAATAAAGACTGACAGATAAAAGTTCTGTTTTTTTAAGGTGCTATTTATAGGTCCAGTGAGACTATGACACAAAATAATGCTTATCCAATTGTTAATAAATATTCACTATATTTATTGTTAGACACTTCAAATATTTGAGACAATTTGGAATAACATCTTTCCGTATAAATTAATAACTATTAGTGATAATAATTGATGTTTGTTGGGAATGTATATATTGAACACTATTCTAAGTACTTTACATTAATTATGTAATTTAATACATGCAAAAACCCTGTGAAATAAGTACTAATATTATCCATGTTTTACAGACAAGGAACATGCAATACAAGGAATTAAGTAAATAAATGTCAGAGCTGGAATTTGAATCCATTTGTGGATTTTAACTTGACTGACTTACATGGACTTGCAACTTTTCTGGCAAATAACTCAGTCTAGGAGTAGGAAAAAAGTCAGTTGTGTCATTTTTTCCTTCGTGTATACTTTAGCAGTATTCATTTTAATCCAGAGTTGCACTTGGAGACATTAGATCTTACTTTTTTCATTTTATTAGGGTTACTTTATTAAACTACATAATGTGATCTGGAAATCCACCTAGCAGATACACATACCATACGCTGCAGGAGGCTGAAAGATAACAAAGGGCGCAGCAGGAGAGGGGGGACTCTGCTACCTTTGGTAACAAGCACTTATCCCTCCCAATGACTTATATCTGATGTGTGACATGTGATGTAGAAAAAATGAGGGCACCAGTGTCCTTTGTATTTTAAGTAGTAAACCTTAATTTTTCCTTGGAAAAATATCAATAGGAATTCCAATGTGTTTTTCCTGTGCAACAATAGATTATTTTGCATTCCACTTAGACCACTGACATGAACCCGATAACCATATTTGAACTCTAAAGGATATAAAGCTTTGTTATTGACCAGCACAGGAAAAACTATCACTTTCTTAGATCCTTGACCACAGAGAACAGAAGGCAGGTGTCTCCATTAAGGGATCATTGGCATAAAACACTACATCCTGTTCAGTGTTACTGGTTTCTTGACTAAGTTCAATGAACACTAACGCCTAATAGCTAACCAAGTCACTACTCAATAATGTTTTCCTCTTCTACTTTTAACCGTTTCTAAAATAAAGTTACTATTAGTAGTCAAAATAAATAAATGTCTAAACAAATTCTTAAACTTTTAGATGTCAATTTAACTACTCTTTACCTATCCTTCATCTGTAGTTTGGTAGTTTTGCAGAGTTCTTAGGAGCATAAACTGTAGAATCTGTCTACTAGGTATGAATCTTGGCTCTGCTACATCCTAACCGTTTCACTTTGGGCCAATTATTTAACTTCTCTATGCCTCTGTTGCCATAAATGTGAAATAAATGTAATGATGCAGATCTTACTCGACTTACAATGGGGTTATGGCTCAGCAAACCCATCCTAAGTCGAAATGCATCTACTACAGCCAACCCATCAAACATCATAGCTTAGCCTAGCCTACGTTAAACATGCTTAGAACAATTACATTAGCCTACAATTGGGCAAATATTTTAACACAAAGCCTGTTTTATAATAAAGTGTTGAATATCTCATGTAATTTATTGAATACTGTACTGAAAGTGAAAAACAGAGTGGTTGTATGGGTACAGATATTTGTCAGTGTACTGGTTGTTTACCCTGGTGACAGCGGTGCTGACTGGGAGCTGAGGCTCGCTGCTGCTGCCCAGCATCAAGAGAATATCATACCATATATCACAAGACCGGGAAAAAACAAAATTCAAAATTTGAAGTACAGTTTCTACTGAAACTGTACTTCATTCATATCATTTTCACACCACTGTAAAGTCGAAAAATCCTAAATCAAGCCATCGTAAATCAGGGACCATCTGTAACGATAATATTAAGAAGACTAAGAAAACCTACCCCATAAAGTTCATGTGAGGGTTAAATAAACGAATAAATAAGGAAAACTTGGAATAGTGTCTGGCACATAGAAAACAATAAATATTAGTTATTATTATTTTTGTTATTGATCTGAGCCTCAATTTTATAGTAGTTATTGAGTACATGAAAAATGCTATTTTATACCAGAACAACTATTCATCCAGTTGTATATCCAAGCAGTCAAGGCCTGGTAGGAGAGTATTGCTGTGTTTTAAAGTGTAAACCTCAAGAGATTGATTAGTGAAGTATCAGGATTACTGTTAATACCCCAGAGTAATCTATGAGGGATACTCTCCTCTCATGATATTTAGAACCTACTTAAATATGTTGTTTTCAGATTTTTTCAGATGTTTCCATATGTTTCAGATTATTTTTTTTTTCATATAATTTGTAGACTACATTCCCATTTCTCTGTAGTCTATGCCCTCCTGAGCCAGGTGCTAATAATTTCAGGAGAGAAGCATCTCTTAGCTCTGTAGATATTCCCAAGCTGCTCAGTTCTGAGCCTCAGGAATGTTAAACAAGATGAGGCTCATGATGTTAGGAGAGAGATGCTTCCTAGCAGTGTCATGGAGGTATATGGAGAGGAAAAGTTATTCCACTCCACAGTTCTGACAAAAGGTCAACAAACACGGTAGCGTCATAATTTCTGTGGGTTTTCCCTAAATTTATATTAAAGCAATTTCGCATCTAAACTTTGGAAATTTAGTTTCTAAATATTAATTTATTAGCAAAAAGCTTTTAACAGGTGCCAACCCAATCCATTGCTTCCTGGCACAGCTTCACCATGCAGATCTTGGGCTTTCCAGGGGGAGTTCTGCCGAGCCTGGGTATATTCTTTATCGGGCTCAAACCTTTTATATGTGCTTTCAGCCACTATATACCTTCAAGGTATTTTATCAGTCTTAGCACATACACACATGTTCAGGCTCCACAATGGTTGCAACTTCTGAAAATTGACCCCCTCTTCTTCTGAGATCTCTTTTCAAACAGTTATAGATCAGCCTTCATCGAGAGGATAATGTCCTTGGGGTTTTCTACTAAGAAGTCAGTGCCCTCAGAGTATGAAAAAGATCAGATGTGAAAATAACTTGAAAGCTAAGAAGTCAGAGTTGTCAAACAAACGTCCGAGTCCCCACATACTTTGACTTTCAGATAAACAAAAAATTATTTTTTAAGTATAAGCATGTCCCCAATATTGTATGGAACATACTTATACTAAAAAATTAATTTGTTGTTTATCTGAAATTCAACTTTCACTGGCATCCTATATTTTTATTTACTAATCTGGCAGCACTATGAGAAAGGCCTATAAGAGCAGGTATTATAATGAAGAAAATGTGACAGGTACCTGAAAGTACAAACTGCATTTGTGACTTGCTGGAAAGGAAGTCTTTTACGAGTTATAACTTGTCTTGATCTTTTTATTTTAGGAAACA
Source organism: Aethalodelphis obliquidens (assembly GCF_003676395.1). NCBI lineage: Eukaryota > Metazoa > Chordata > Mammalia > Artiodactyla > Delphinidae > Aethalodelphis > Aethalodelphis obliquidens. The sequence continues at coordinate 15,653,550 of NW_020837957.1, read as the reverse complement.
CAGAAGCAGAATCCACAAATAATAAATGCTTTCATATAATTGACTACCCATCAAATATCTGGAACATCAATAATATTTATGAGTTATTGATAAATTAATATTTATTTTAAGCTGGATTTAAAATTTTTATTTTAAAAATAAGAAACACTGTAATTATAGGGTGTTTCATATCTATACCTCTATAATTAGCAATAGAAACACCCTGTATTAGTGTTCTAATGCTGTCATAACAAATTATTACAAACTTAGTGGCTTAAAACACCCCAAATCTGTGAGTTCACAGTGCGGTAGGTCAGAGGTCTGGGCACAGTGCAGCTCAGCTGATTCCTGTGCTCAGAGTCTCACTGGGCTAAAATCAAGGCGTCAGCTCTTCTGGAGGCTTTGGGGGAGAATTTGTTTCTGTGTTTATTCAGATTGTTGGCCAAATTCAGTTTCATGCGATTGATTTCTTTGCTGACTGTTAGACAGAGGTCAGTCTCAATCTGTAAAGCCTCCCACATTTCCTGACACATGGCCCGCTTGGTCTTCCGTCTCTCAGACCTTCACTTATGCCTCATCTCTCCTGCCTTCTGTGGCATCTCTGCTGAATCTTTTCTGCCTTCCTCTTTCGTTTTTAAGGGCTCACATATTTACATTGAGCCGTTATTTTATCCAGGATAACTTTCTTATCCTAAAGTCTTTCTATCCTAAGGATAGAATTATAACCTTAATTCTATCTGTAAAATCCCTTTTGCTATATTCACAGGGTCCCAGACATTAGGGAGTAGACATTCTTTTTTGGAAGGGGCATATTATTCCACTTACCACATACCCCAATACTATATGAATATACTGTAACTAAGGCATGTAAAGAAGTGATTCCAGCTGGGAAATAATTTAAAAAAACAATCAGACAGAAGACAAAACTCTAACTACTTAATTCCAGTCTAGCTAGTAGACAATTTTTTTAATAGATTATATCTTTTCACTTTAAAGCTTAAATTAAAAGCTACTCAGCCATCTCTGCAGTGGCCTAGGGATTGAGAATGGGTCTTTTTTTATGGCCTCTTGGTAAACCAGTAGAAACCCACCTTTTGTCCTTGGCAGAAGCAGTTTTGTTCTAGGCCAGTTAATTTAAAGGTAATAAAACTATTTGAAAGGATATAGCAGTTGTGATCATGACACATTCTTAAATGAACCAGATCCTGTTTGATATATATGAAAAATTAAAGCATGAGACTAAAAGTGCTGTAAGAGAAATTTTCTCATTCTTTCTGGTGAGATCTGACATCAGCATATAGATGGCTTCATCAATTATTGAGAAAAAGACTAAGAAAAAAAATGACTGATTGGGATGCTTTATTCTGAAGTCTGAATTTGAAGCCCTTGGGTTGAATGTACCTGTAGGTCTAAATCTTTCAGAATTAGCTCTCGCTCTCTCACCAGCCCACCTATTTAAATTTCTAGTTTAAAAAACTAAGGCACTTAAAAATTTTTAATGCACTCTGTCAAACATGTGTGCCAAACTTTGAAGTAACTGCATGTATCAATGAAGTGAAGAAACAAATCTCTGTATAGATAAACATCCCTTAAGATGAAGCAAGTGAACTGATTTTAAGCTTCCAGGACTTTGAATGATTTTTTTTCCACAGCTATTTTCATTCTCTTCTGTAATCTGAAGTACAGCAATGAATTTCAGAGTTCTTATGTTTGCCATGTAATGTCCTTGTCCTGTTTATTCCTAGAAAAGTATTATGGGCTCCTGGTTGACAAACTACAACTATATTTTAAAAATTGAGACAAAAGTCATAATGAGTGACTCTGTTGATTCACAAGTCATTAATTAGCCCCTGTGCTTTTTTGTGACACTAATGTTAGAGATAAGTAATAAGGGAACCACAGCTTATAAAATCAGCACACATAGGTAAGCACTAATGAGCAAAAGTGTGAATCATTTTAAAGGCAACATTTTGCTAATTAAGGTTAATATTAATGATTTACATTATATTTTAAAGACTTACTGAAGTATTCAAGTCTTTTATTGTTGCTGTAGCCATTGCTTGTAAACACAGTGTTAATAGTATCTTCCCAACTATTTAACCTAAAATACAGATATTTCTGTATCAGTCCTCGAAGTCATTACTTCTGGAATAATTGCAAACTATTTCTTATTATTAGAAATACTTTTTAATTCTACATAATCTTGTTCTGAGCTTTTGTTTTTATCTCATCTCAGACTGTTCATGATTACTTCATAAAACATTTCCTCCCAAAAGATACTTTTCTGTACCATGTAAAATGCATAGAGTTTCAATTTAACTTCCACCTCTAAGTAAAGTCATGTGCTTTTAGGTGATGCTAATTCTTTGTTTAAGTTGTTTTTGTTTTTTTTACTCTATTAGAAAAAGAACTTTAAGTAGCTTATATATTTATGGATAAAGAGAGAATGCAGGCAGTGTAAAAAGAGTAAATTTAGTTTTTTCCAGTTATCCCAAATTTGCTTAATATTATAATATGACCTTGGATTTGACTCTGAGTTTGGTTAAGGAAAAAATTATTCTGACACTTGTTAAAATGGTAAGGAAGACTTTATTCCAGACTATTGTGAGACGTGTCAAAACTATCAAAATAGGGGAGATTGAGCTCAACTCTGAATACAATAAGGGCAACTGGCAATTTACAATCAAGGAACAGATTATGTGTGAGGGAGTGGGTGGGGATGGCAGATGAAAAACTACTAAAAGGAGACATCAAGTGTAGGGAGAATTCTTTTTTTTTTTTTTTTTTTGCGGTACGCGGACCCCTCACTGTTGCGGCCCCTCCCGCTGCAGAGCAGCAGGCTCCTGACGCGCAGGCCCGGCAGCCACGGCCCACAGGGGCAGCCGCTCCGCGGCACGCGGGATCCTCCCGGACCGGGGCACGAACCCACATCCCCTGCACCGGCAGGCGGACTCTCAACCACTGCGCCACCAGGGAAGCCCAAGTGTAGGGAGAATTCTTGCTAAACTTATTTTAAGTGCTTTCTTACTGAATGGCAGGCCAGGGTGATCAGATATCAAGGATGCGAGATGAGGAATTTGAAAGTGATCACATATCAAGAGTGGGAAAAATCCTCTCTAACCTGATTCAGCAGGATTCTTGGGCACTGCAAGGATGTCACTGAAGCTCAGGGTCAAGGCCTAGATGAGAAGAGAGCTCAGAGGAACTTGACTGCGATTTAATTAAGGAAAGTCTTTGTCAGTTTCCTACTGACTAAGGCAAGGGAAGAACATGTTGACATACAGAATTTTCATTGTCCAAAACAGTAAAGAGTACGATCATGCTCTGCATTTCCGTAGAATTGAATTCGGGTCTGATTTTATCATTTGGGTTTCAGTTTTTCACAAAGGTACACTGGGAGGCAGTAGGTAGATAAAGAGCATTTAAACAGAGGTGGTGAGGGAATGAGCTAAGGGGATATCTAAAGGTCCAGCAAGGACAATGGCCTGAAGTCATGCTTTGTGTGCTGGAGGAAGAACAGAGAATCCAATGTGAGTGGAGTGAGGTGATCAAAGCACAGAGAAGTAGGACTTGAGGGAAGAAGTATGTCATTTCAGACCTTAGAATTTATTGTGAGATCCTCAGGTTTAACTCTGAGATGGGAAGCCATTAGAGGGTTCCGACTAGAGAAGTGGTCTGCCTTACATTTTAAAAGGCTCAATCTTACTGCTGTAATGAGAAAAGATTGTAGGAAGGCAAGGATGCAAGCAGAGAGACCAATTAGGAGGCTTTTGCAATAACCCAGAAGAGGCATGATGGTGGCCTCTTCCAGGATAAGAGCTGTGAAGACGGTAAATGGTGGTCATATTCCGAATATGTTTTGAAGGTAGAGATGAAAGGTTTGCTGATGAATAAACTTGATCTGCTAGAAAATGAGATAACTTTTTTTTTCGTGAGGTGGGATATGTTACAACAAAACTAGGTTCTTTAGGAGAAGAATAGCAGTTTAACTTTTGACATTTTAATTCATGATGCCCATTAGATTTCCAAGCAGAAAAGTTAGATGGGGCCTAAGGATATTATTTGGAGCCACTGAGTCTGAGTCAGTGAGTATATATAGACAGGTCCAGCAACTGAGACCCAGACAAATCACTTATTTTCTTTGTGTTTCACTCCTTTGGCTCTACTGGTCACTCAAGACTGGCTTAGAAATCATACATTAGGGTATCATCACCTGTGTCCTTCTACTCTACTCTGCAAACAACTGCATGGCCCTTCCTAAGTAATGTTGTACTTGCCTGTTGACTGGCCATCTCCTCCACTGTACTGTAAGTTCCTTGAGGAAAAGGACTATAGTGCATAAGTGATTCTTGAGTGAAAGAATAAATTTAAAAACCTTTGCATTTGGGCTTCCCTGGTGGCGCAGTGGTTGAGAGTCCGCCTGCCGATGCAGGGTACACGGGTTCGTACCCCGGTCTGGGAAGATCCCACATCCCACGGAGCGGCTGGGCCCGTGAGCCATGGCCGCTGAGCCTGCGCGTCCGGAGCCTGTGCTCCGCATTGGGAGAGGCCACAACAGTGAGAGGCCCGCGTACAGCAAAAAAAAAAAAACAAAAACAAAAAAAAACCTTTGCATTTAAGATAAAATCTAAGAACTCTTCATCTTTTGTCTACCTTGTCTCCAGCTACCCTTCCCTATGTTTACTACACTTCAGCCACCACTGCTGGTAATTCCTTAAAGGCATACCATATTCTTAAGCCTCATGGCTTTTTTCTATGCCATTTTGCTTCATAGAATGCTTTTCTCCCTCATTTTTGATCTGCTAATGCATTATCAGTCGTCACGTCTGGTTTAAAATGCTAAATCTTAAGAGACATACTTCCCAAACCTTCATTCTAGTCCACCTTCATTTTGTGTCTCCTAACAGTCTAAATTTATGACTTAGTAGCATTTTTCACAGTTTGTAGAATTGTAAGCATTTGTATGATTTTTTTTTACTATCTATTTTCTTAATAAGTTTATGAGAACAAAGGGCAGTGTCTGTTTTGTTCATTAAGATGTACCCAGACGTCACCAATATACCAGACACTTAGTTGACCCTTTATAAAATGTTTTGAATATATGCAAATAAAAAGCTCCGTATATTTTTATTATTGTCATTGATAATACAATCAATGTATTTGTGATTGTTTTCATTGCATAAAACCATAACACCTTTTGATTAAAATGCTTTAATCTGTTTTATCTTACAATTGCAAAAATATAAGTTTATGGACTAAGAATTTCTCTTGTTTGTCTAGCAGCACCTGGATTTTATAAGTATGCAAACATTTTCGCTTCTATGTAGAAAACAAGTACTTTCCACAGCTAGATCACCCATAAAGAATGTTCCATTTTTACTCTTCACTATTTTAGCATATGACGTAAAAGCATATCCAAAATGTATATGTATTTCTGAGAAACCATAACAATATAAGCAACGATTTTTCAAATTTGTTTTATCAATAACAGAAGTTTAAGAAGCTTTATTTAATAAATATTATAAATTTAAATCACTAACTTAGGAAATTTATGCATTAGTGAACAATTATTTTAACACTTAAAGTTATTTTATCTTATAACTCTTCTGTTGAGTTAACAAGTTCAATATAAACACCTCATAAAACTTCTTTGAAAATTTTCAAACCAATAATATTTTGGGTATATTATTTATACTAACCAAATTTTAATACTTTTTATTATTTTAAAAAACATATATATGTTTATAAAATTAAATACAAGTGTTGTTGCCAAATTTATTTAAAGAAGTTATAGCTATAGAAGCCTAGAAAATGCTATGCATCTCTCTTTCATAAGTAGCAGAGACTATTTATAAAACTAAATATTATTAAATTGTCATTTCAGTTAGTTATTTGAGCATACAATAGGGCGAAACTTGTCAACTAAATCAATTTAAATATATTTTATCTCCCCTCTGCAATTGCTGAAGTCTTTCTTTGTATGGAAACCTTACTGTAATTAGAATTAATTAATTGTATAATTGAAGTAATAAACATTTGGAAGCAGGAAGAAGGGACTAGATCCATATTCCTCTAAGAGTTTCTCTCAAGGACCTCTCCATGGAGATATGACAACATGAAATTATCTGATCCATTATTTTATATTGCTTTTTATAACAGTAACTAGTAAATTTCATTTTTAGAAGCTATATAAAGTCCTTAGAATATGGAAGAAAAAACAGAATTTTTCTATTAATCTCTGAAATCCTAGTATAAGAATTAGCTGAAAATTAAAATATTGCACTTTGCTACTGTTGTTACAAAATGACTTTTGAAAAATTTGTTTGGATTAATAAAATATATTCAATAAAGGATTAACCTACAAATTATTTCTATAATTTTAATATTTTTAATTATTAGTATGCTTATGTTAAAATAGATATACATTTAAAATATACCCCTCAATTAATCCTCTGACACTGCACATATGACTTACAAGTCTCCAAAAGTATAAGAAAAGGAAAGAAAAGAAGAGTAAGTTTTTCATAATGCAGTCATTTTAGAAGGGGTAAAAATTCTGTGCATTCTATATAACGATATTGTGGAATATATATAATAGAATATAAATGTTTATCAAAATGCATATGCCTTTAAACATATATTTCACTGATTAATATTTTGAAAGTTTATGAGATTAAATTTAGGGAAAGGAAATCTCAACATAATATTAGGAGAGATAGCTAGATGAACCATACAAAAGAAAGTGCATTCAAACATTTTCTAACAGTAGAAATTAAGGGTGTTTTGTTTTCAAATTTCCTTTCAATTTCTCTTTTCCAGTTTAAATTTTCAAAGGATTGACAGAAGTATCGCTAAAACTTCTTTTCAAAGGAGCAGCACACAATTTCATGAACAAAAATTTGATTTCTCAAGTGTTCATAAAGTTTTTTAAACCAAAATTTATCTTAATATGTATATTAACCATATTGTTGGCAGAAGATGATAATTCATCAATCTGTAGAAGTGATTATAACATCTGAAGAAGTTCTTGAACAGGTGCTTAATACAATCTGGCAAATTGTACTAACTGTGATTTGTACTGACAATTTTCAGTGATATTGTAAAGATCAACCACATATTTGTTTGCATATGTCTACCGGAGGGTTTGTACTTCTTAATATGCATAAAAGTGCCATGATTTACTGGTTTCTATTTATTTGATATCTTTGCTATTTGTTTATTTCCTTTATATGTATCTAGTTTACTATGAAAATTATCTCTTTGTTGAAATTAATTTATATTCTCAGGTTAATCTCTTGGCATTTGGAGTTATCATATACAAAGTTTTTCGTCACACTGCAGGGTTGAAACCAGAAGTTAGTTGCTGTGAGAACATAAGGTAAGTATTTCTTCAACTGTATTTTCTTTAGTGATTAAAACCTTTAGTAACTTAAAGCAGAAATAATTTTTGGAAGGAAAATTTTTAAATGATTTTTCACACTTTCCCCCATCATATTTAAAATACTAAATAGTATTGCTAAATAGTATTTAATATGTTTAATAAGCCTATAATCACCACAGATTAAATGGTAAGTAAAGCAATCTTTTTGAACATATTCCCCTTTGAAAGAAAAGATGATGACTGCATTTTAAGACAAAAGTTGTCCTTAGTGATCTGCTTTTGCAAAGCACTTCTCAGCGCTTAGTAACTGTGTTTCTTCCTTGTGATTTCTAGTTTGCATTCCGCCATGATTTTTCCTCAGCTCCCTCCCTTTAAAACTGATGTATTGAGACCTTGAAAATGGTTTATTCAGGAAAAACTGAAGTGTACTGTAGGGAACATTAGAAACAACTGACGTTTGGGTCTCTTGGGAACACTCCTGTAGTTTCAATATCTTGCACAAGATTTATAGTTAGGATTTAGCAAATGTTTGATTGATTACTTTCTTTTACTCCTCACCATTCATAGTTACATGTAGTTTGCTGGCTTTAATAAAGTTGAGAATGACTCATTTTCTGTGGTACACTGCAAAAACATCTTCTGCAGTAAAGAATGATTGCACTGAGAATGAATGAGAAAATAAGTATTAGTTGCCTCATTTTCAAGGCAGGGTCCTCAGTGAGCAGGATTGAATATTATTTTACCAAAACTCACAGGCAATAAGTTGAAAATGTGTAAAAGTGAGTATGTGCCTGTATTTTTTAAGAAATAAGCATTCTAACATGAATTTACTTTGAGGTAACTGTATTGCAAAAGCAAAAAAAAAAAAAAACTTGTTTTATATTTTACATGTTCTCTACTAAGCCTGAAAGGAAAGCAGAAGTATCCTTTGATGTCCTGCCCATGTGCTGACCTAAATCCACATGGTATACTCTTCAAGGTTTCTTAGGGAGAATACTTCCTAACAGCTATCTGTCTTACCTTTGGGAGTTCCTGCAACATTAGATTTGAGATCAAAGCATACACACAGGGCTTCCCTGGTGGTGCAGTGGTTGAGAGTCCGCCTGCCGATGCAGGAGACACGGGTTCGTGCCCCGGTCTGGGAAGATACCACATGCCGCGGAGCGGCTGGGCCCGTGAGCCATGGCCGCTGAGCCTGCACGTCCAGAGCCTGTGCTCTGCAACGGAATAGGCCACAACAGTGAGAGGCCCGCGTACCGCAAAAAAAAAAAAAAGCATACACACAGATGAAAATATTTTAGGATTAAGGAAATTCCTTGAAAAATAGCAGATTTTAAAAATGCTGCCTTGAATTTGGAAGCACATCCCAGCCACAGTACGCTAGTATACCCTAGCCTGTCCCATGCAGCTATAGCATAATTTGTCAGTTTCAAAATTATTGGTCTTTACTGAAGATTTATTGGTTATTCAAAAACTGACTTCCCACATAATTTGAGGAATTTGAGGATACGTTAAGTATGCATAGCTTTGTTAGCTGGAACATTGCAAATTTGTTCTAGGTCTTGTGCCAGAGGAGCCCTTGCTCTCCTGTTCCTCCTTGGCACCACCTGGATCTTTGGAGTGCTCCATGTTGTACACGCATCGGTGGTGACAGCTTACCTCTTCACCGTCAGCAATGCCTTCCAGGGGATGTTCATCTTCTTATTCCTGTGTGTTTTATCTAGAAAGGTAAGCAATTTGTTATTTTTGTCAACCTTATAGCATATTTATGTAGCATCAGTTACCAAATTGATAAAAATTCTCATTCTCATAGATTCATGACTTGTGCCTTTATTGCCTAAGTGCAGTACATTTTAGTGTCAAAATAATCAGAATGCTTAGCTGTTCATAGGGAAATGTGCTTTTAAAAAACTTGCTAGTAGGAGTATAAATACAGCTTACATTCACTTGAGCGTATTCTGACAGATAATCAGAAAGCAACGATAATTTAGAAAACTAAATATAACAATTTGTTGTGATTTGAAAATAATTTGATGTCATTGTTACAGTTATGTTTCGCGTTTCTTACTTTCTTCTTTTTCTTTTTTTTTAGATCCAAGAAGAATATTATAGATTGTTCAAAAATGTCCCTTGTTGTTTCGGATGTTTGAGGTAAACAGAGAGAACTCTGGATCATTATTGCTACACAGAAATAAAGAAGCCAAGCTGTGGATGGCCAGTGTATAAAAATGACTCAAACAAATTGTCCAATTGTTAATACTAATCAAATATTTTAAGTCCATTTTTCTGTTTACTGTGTAAGAAATGTAGATAATACGAGATAAAATTATGTACCATATAGCTATAGTAAGCTTTCTACGTGACTTAGTTAGCTATGTCAAAAATAGTATTGCAGATATTTGGAAAGTAATTGGTTTCTCAGAGTGATATCACTGCACCCAAGGAAAGATTTTCTTTCTAACACAAAAAATATATGAATGTCCTGAAGGAAACCACTGGCTTGATATTTTCTTGATTCATGTTGCCTTTGAAACTAGTCCCCTATCACCTTGGTAATGAGCTCCGTTACAGAAAGTGGAACATAAGAGAATGAAGAGGTAGAATATAAAACAGTAAAAAGGGAATGACGGTTGTAACAATGAGAAATATTTTGAACAAGCTCGTTGTTTTGTAACCTAGATGGGAAATTAGAGATAAAACAAACAATTGAATAAACACATCTTACCATTCTGTGAATTGTTCTGAACTTAAATTTCTACCAAAACAACTTAGACCTGTATTTGTTATATCCATTTTCTATTCTAATAGTCTATAAAAACACAAAACTTCACAAAAAAAAAAAAACTAAACATTTCTGTTCTGTTTTTAGGTTAACATCAGAATGAGGTATATGCTCTTTCTATACTTATTTCACAGATTGTGATTTCAAATGCTTATTCAGTAGTACATAAATGTGTCAAAATATAATATTGTTCATGCCTGTAAATGTAAAAATTGTGTATATAAACCTGAAGTACTCTGTTCCATAACCTTTCAGTGTAGTGAAAAATATTGTATCTCATTAGACTAGCATATTTGAGTTCTTTATTTCTTTTTAATTTTAGAAATATTGTAGTTCACATCACAATATTCTCTTTCAATTTACTATTTTTAAAAGGGCATTGTAAATATGAAAGTATTCATAAAGTTAATTACTATTTTTTTCTGTTCAGAAAAGTACACATTTAAAAATGTTATTTATAACAAAGAAATCACTGGGAACTGTATAAACTTTCACACTGGAACTATTTTCTGACAGTTTTCCTCTATTAAGGCATATCTGCTAAAATGTAAGGCTTCTATCTATCTTCAAGTTTTCTCATTAAAATGTAGAAGCAGTGATTTTACTTCAAAAAATATGTAATTGTTCTACACCTACCTGTAAAAGTGTGCCAATACACTAAATGTTGTGATTTGAACTTAATTTCTCCAGCTGTTCAAGTGAAGTCTGTCACATCTTACACTAACAAATAAAATGATATCTGAATGAATCTTTCTACTGCTTGACTGAGGCATTTCTCTAGAAAGATGAGCTGCCTGCCAATGTCTTAAACATTTTTAGAGTATTTGTGATAACTTTTTATTTGATCTTTTGATCTCTTATATGACCTATTATTATAATTATCATTATAGGACAGTGCTATTGGAATAAGATACTAAAAAAGTAATCTGTTCAATCAATGTATACAAATTATGTGTGGTGGGCAGAATAATGGTCTTCCCAAAATGCCCACACCCTAATCTTCAGAACACATGAATATGTTAGGTTACGTGGAGAGGAGAATTAACCAGCTAACAGCTAGTCCTCTAACTTTAACGTGAGGAAATTATCCTGGATTTTTCAGGTTGGTCCCATGTAATCACAAGTTTCCTTATAAACAAAAGATGGAGGCAGAAGAGGGAGCCTGTTAAAGCAGTGCCGTACAAGGCATACTCAACCACACATTGCTGGCTTTGAAGATGGAAACAGTCCACAAGCCAAAGAACATGGGCAGCTCCTGTAATCTGAGAAAGGCAAGGAAATGGATTCTCCCTCAGAGCTCCTAAAAGGAAGTCAGCCCTGCTGTACTTTTGTTTTAGCCCAGGGAGACCCAGTTTGGACTTCTAACATCTAAAACTGTAAAACAATAAATGTATATTGCTTTAACCACCAAGTTTGTTGATAATTTGTCACAAGATTATTGATATTTTTTTTTGATAATTTGTTACAGCAACTATAGGAACTAATACTATGGAAATATATACATAATAACATCTTTAGATATAAGCAAATATTCATATCAGTAGGGAAAACCTTAAAATCCTGAATCTTGTTTTCACTAACCCTCCCATAGACATCATTGGGTGAAACTTGTATTCTTTAGTATGAGATTTCAGACCTTTTCATAACTGCTCACTTATCTTTTTATTAGGTAAGGATCTCTCTTTTAAAAAAAAAAAAAAAACAGGTGTGTGCACACGTAAAAATATATATTTATTGCATAAATGCCTCATAGCACTTGCCCCCTGTTTTTATAATCAACAAGAGAAAGGGCTCAAAAAAGGTTTTCACTGGGCTCGGTTTAAAAAATACAAAAATGGGGCTTCCCTGGTGGCGCAGTGGTTGAGAGTCCGCCTGCCGATGCAGGGGACACGGGTTCGTGCCCCGGTCCGGGAAGATCCCACGTACTGCGGAGCAGCTGGGCCCGTGAGCCATGGCCGCTGAGCCTGCGTGTCCAGAGCCTGTGCTCCGCAACGGGAGAGGCCACAACAGTGAGAGGCCCGCATACCGCAAAAAAAAAAAAAAAAAAAAAAAAACCACAAAAACAAAAAGGAATATTACAATGACAGGAATGTGTTAAGATGCTGAACTGAAAGGTACATACAGCTGCTGGAAACACACTTCCAATGTGCGGCTCCCAAGCCCTCAGATGGAGGAGTGCAATGAAGCCATGTCCCCTGAGGCCCAGCAGCTCTTCCTCAGCAGGACCCAGTGTGACCCACTGCCTGAGGGCTCACCCCATCCCCAAGTGACACTGCCCCACGGTGTGGACATCACCCACGCCTTCAAATGCCCACACACCACACACTTAATTAACATGAAAAAATTTAAACCCACTCAAAGTCTGTGAGATAAAGAGATCCTACCCCCCTGGTTCTCACGTTTGCCCTATGAGTTTCTTCAGTTCTGCTAAACTGTTTATTTTTCCCAAGACTTTCTATGGTTTACCAAAGCCCCTATTTCTGGAGCTTCCTCCTTGTTATCATCATTACTCTGACAAACATCTGCTTATACCTAATGTATCTTTCTCTATGAAGCCTTTCTGGTTTCACACAAGGAATTAATCAGCTCTACTTTTGTGTCATCATTCCATCCAGTACTTACCTATTTTGACATTTATCACATTGTATTGCAATTATTTATCCGAGCTCAAGATATTCATTGTACCAAGTTATGTTCTTCCTTTAAGGCAGATACCTTTTCTTTTTTGCTCCGTGAATCAATGCCACTGCCTTCTTCTGTTTTGTGACCTTGTGGTTGAGGTGATAAGAGAGTCTGGACCCTCTGAACAGCCTGGCTTTTGCTCTTTTGCTTTAGATACTCCATACTGGAAGCATATTGGGTGAGCCAGCTTTCTCAGGTAAAGCCTTCCATGCTTATTTCTAACGTCATGCAGTTTAGGTGGAAGAGATGGCCCAGCAATCTCAAATTGATGAAGTAGAGCAGGGAGAGGAATTAGGCTACCGATGTAGCCTTGAGCTCGTAATATGGCTTCAACTCAGTTTTTCCAGGGAAGATCTTTGGGGATTTGTAAGGAACTTGCCAAAGAAGTAATAAAGTAGTGCTTTATTTTCCATTTGTCTGTTATTCCTCATGTACCATTTGATAGTGAGAGGAATAAATATTAGGATTTTAAATTCAGTCTCCTCAACCTCTAAAATGTATTACAAATTCATTAATAAATATTAATTTGCAAACTCTTCTTCATGAGCAGCTGGGGTTGGGAGAAGGGTTATCGTATTTCAAGGGATTCAATCAAAGAACTTAATACTTTAAGGTGCGTCTCAAACAATGAGATGAATGGACACCAAAGAAGTGTAAGATAAATTCCCTTACTGTGTATAAACTTGTTATTAACTGGAGACACTATAATCCCCTAATTAAAAAATCTGTTAGTTGATTGATTACACTGTGGTTAGAAAAAATATATTTGCACACAATATAGCAATTAAAAAACGTACGAGAAAGTCTCTAAGCAGATACTCCACAATCCTCATGCTAGGCATAACCAACAGTCTATACATACTCATTTGATGATGGCATCATTTCTTCAGTCCTTTTTAATTTAATGCCCCCCAATTAAATGATAGCCCTGCATTTCTTAATTTTCCATATATTTAAAGTTATTGCACCCATCTTCAATTACTTACAAAATATGAGCCTTTTCTATGTGTCAAGATTATCCTCTAATTTTTCCAACATGAAATCTTTGAGGAGTATGTGAATTATTGATTCAGTATGGATCAGAAAGAGTACCTATTGTTCAGATTTTTCTGCTACCTAGAACGTCTTCTCCCGTGCAAATTCTGCCCATGATTCAAGACCCCTAGTATGAAGCCTCTCAGATCAATTTGGTGCATATTAATTTCCCCAGTCACTACAACTATAGCACTTACAAAGTGTACGAAATAACATAACACTTAATAGGGGTTGTTAAGTCATCATGCTTAAAACTTAAAACTTTTAGGTTTTAGACTACAGATATGAGAGAAATAACTGGAAGATGGCATTTAAAGGGAAAAAAAGACTTCTTCCTGAAATTTGATATAGATTTCAATTGTTAAACTGTGTGATCTCATTTAATTCTTACAGTAATATATGCAATTTTATCCTCATTTTTTAATGTGAAAAGTGCTCAGTGTCATACAGCTAGGAAATTGAACAATCAGTGTTTAAACTGAAAGTCATAGCTGCTTCTGCTCCCCGCATGGAAACTCTGAGGAACTTGCTCAGACTCTCTCAGATAGGAAGTTAAAGGGACTGGTTTCATACCCAAGCTTTCTGCCTCTCAGTCTAGAGCATATTCCACTGTTCCGTAGCTATAAACTCATATCATATAAGGATAATATTCCTGTTTACAATTATGTTCTTTTGGGTATAGAGGAAGTGTGACATTCTTTTTTAACATGTCTTTTCTACATTGCATATGCAATTTGAAATGTGTATTTCATATGTTTTAAGGTGAAGTATTTTTCTTCTTTTCTCTTTGCTTTGCTGCCCTTTCTCTGCCATTTATTCCTATCCCCATGCGCACTTACACCCCCAACCAGGCAATTTATTTTAACTAGCTGTTATATATTCTTCCATTTTTTTCTTCCTGTTCATATCATCATATTCAAATGATTAGTATTAGATCACATTTTAAAAGCATCTCTATTATCACGTGGAAAGCTAATGGGTACATTTCATTCATTCCTTTTAAGTGACTGAATAATATTCCATACTAAGGATGGACCATAAATTGCACAGCTGGTATGCAATAATACATTAGAAGACGTCAGTATCTTTCAGGAGTAATGTTCTCCATGCTATGTGGCTTGGTTTTGTTGTTTAAAACACCCAATGCCAATAGTTATTTTTTTTTCTTATGATGGATGTGGACCCATGTTGATAAGCTAAAGCACTATAAACCTTTCATTGATATAGAAGTTGCTTGTTATTTCTTGTAACTATTCAGTGAAAATCATGCCATGGATTTGAGATCCACAAAGCTCCTTGAGCATTTTCATTTAAGTGAAAAGGATTTGAATTACTTACACTAGATAGAAGGCTTGAGCAAGCATTAAGATCAGTAGGCAATCTGAAAGTACAGAACAATTTACTCAGTATTTCATTCAGACGTTATACGTCATAGGTTTGTATGGTAGTTATGATTAATATAAAATGAGAGGGTTAGTTTAGCTGCAATGGATCTCTTCTGGTGTCAATGTACCACGATTCTAATTTCAACCCCCCACTTTGAGGCATTGTAAATAATAAAATCTATAAAGTATATTACAATTCTATACACTCAAAAGGGGAAAATTAATAGCTTTCTTGCAAAATTGTTCTTAAGAAATGTGGTTTCATTTCCTATTGGGTTGCCATTTGCCATATATCAGCATCCAAGGGCCAGGCTGCCCAACCTGAAAATGATTATTTTCTTTCTTTTCCTTAATGTATCGGAAGTGGATCTAAAAGAACCTCCAGTACGCAGGGGGGTTAATTATCCTGGAAGTCAGTTAAGTTTTGTAAGTTTTAGGTGTTATGAGCAGAGCCCTAAAAAAGACTCCACGCTACTGCTTCCTGCTGTGAAGAAAGAGCCTTATGCTGCCACCACTGCAAATATTGTTCAAATTACCCTAAAATTCCCCTGGTTTTCCATGCATCTGGCTCCTGGAGAGCGACACAGCTCCAGTGAGGTCATTTATTCTGTCACTTCAGCCCACTCGGCAATCATGACAACTATATCTTCCACTCAATCTGATGCAGGAGGCTTTTGTGCAAGACCTTCTATGACCCGAGTAAGGAAAGTAATTATTCAAAACAACATCACTTCTTGTTTCTCAAGTGCCACCCACTCCTTTGCAGAACTACCTAAATGCTCCCCAATTTGATCTTCCCACTCAGATCAATCTCTCCAATTCTCCTTAAGGAATGTGTAAATAAACAGCCACCTCTCACATCTTAGAACTTTACTTTCCGAAAGGCAACGCGGTGTGGCCGGTCTCTCTGCAGTCAGAGTGTCTGGGCTAGAATTCCTTTTCTACCTCTAGTGAGATATGGGATCTCAGCTTAGTTATGCCCTGTGACTCAGTTTCTCATCTAGGAAATGGGGATAACAACAGGACCTACTTCATCACGTTGTCGTGACAATTAAATCAACTAATATATGGAAGATAATTACTACAGTGCTTAGCACATAGCAATTGACATTGAAGGATTAGCTATGATTATTATAACCTGGGTGAACAGATATTGACTGTGCACCTACTAAGTGCCAGGGACTGTTATAGGTATGTGGTGGAATTCACTAATAAAAAGCAAATTAATAAAAAATAGACATACATTTCTTGTATAAAGTGAAGATTTCCACATTATTGATTTATCAGCAAGTTATTTCTGAAAGAGGTGAGGAAACAGTAAAAACAGAAATCAGTCACGATGAAGTCAAATTGTAGGTTCACTTTCCTGTCTACCACCTCCCAACTTACCTTTCCATCTCCACCCTGCCCCATTCAAAACCTGAAGTTCCACTCTAAAGCTGGTAGGATGTTAGAGAGAATTTCAAATGTTCAACATTGCTGACACGCCCTTTGGAGTACTGGTGCAGCCCAGGCCCCTGCACTGCTCTGGACATATAAAATCTCTGCCCCTGCAGGGCTAAATGCCCCACAATTTGATTAAACATTTGATTAAATGTTTTCCTGTACAAAGGTGCATTGATATATTTTTATTTAAGTATAAATACTATGAGCATTTATATGAACTTGAAAAATATAATCTCTTCTTTAAACAGTTACATATACGCGAAGATAATTTGACATTCTCAGCTTTCCATATATTCCTATAAAAGACCGAGAGATTCATTCTGGCATCATTTGGGTACTTCATCTTCTTTGTGCAGGACAATTTGCAGTCATTTCATTTGCTCTTGCCTAATGTAAAACTATAGAAACCATGCTCCTTTAAAACATAGTCTTGATTTCTTTAAAGGCAAAAGCAAATGAGCTATTTT
Organism: Aethalodelphis obliquidens; assembly: GCF_003676395.1. Taxonomy (NCBI): domain Eukaryota; kingdom Metazoa; phylum Chordata; class Mammalia; order Artiodactyla; family Delphinidae; genus Aethalodelphis; species Aethalodelphis obliquidens. The sequence continues at coordinate 15,636,393 of NW_020837957.1, read as the reverse complement.
AATACTTGAAAAAAAAATAAAAAGGAATCTTCAGTAGAAAGGAAGAAATATTCTTTAATAAATGCCTCATAGTCATATGTAAAATGCATTTGTTTTTACCTATTTTTATGCTATTTAAATTTTCTGCATTGTTTCCTGAACAATAAGATGTCTTTGTTATTATATAAAGGCAATTTCTAGTTTCCATATTTAGTAAACTAGATATTGCAAATTTTTGAGATAAATGAGCCAGGAATTCTATTAGTTACTAATATAAGAATTCAGACATTTTATTTTATATGTCACCGTCACCTTATACCTCATCATTCTGAAAAAGAATGCCTCAGAGGTCAGAAGCATAGTTCTTTATTCTTTTATGTGCTAAAGTATAAGACCTGTTTAGCATTGTGTGAATTTTTTTTTTCTCAAGTAGATTTGCATGCATAGCTTGGATAAGCTGAATAACTCTATACAACCAAACTTTTTTTTTTCTACTTGTTGGGACTCTTTCTCACCAAATCTCTATTTCTTTGAGACCAAGAGTATAATGCTGTTTCTTAGTATCCTTCTGTTTTCTTTTTAAATCTCAGAAAAGGTAAGTGGATTAATATATATTTTTGGACTTGGACATGATGTGATTTTATACATGAAGCATTATGTACATTCAACCTTTTTACAAAATAACTTTAAGGCACTTTACAAACATGGATAAAATATAAATTAGATATTTTAATGCAAAACACATACGAGAATTGAGTCAAAGGAGAAATAAGGGTACAGCCATAAAATGGAGTTAAAACATGAGTGCTTTATTCATTCAGGTTCTGTCCTGTTACCTGCTGCAGTGTAGCCACACCACTCCAAAACCTAGTGGCTTCGAAAAATAATTTATTATTGTTTCTCACATTGTTGTTGGTTGATTGAACGCAGTAGGGTAGCTCTCACGCAGGGTTTCTCGTGAAACTGCACTCAGATGTTCACTGGGGCTACAGCCATCTGAGATGGCCATCCACCACCACTTCACTGGGGCTGCCAGCCAAACACCATTCATGGTCTCTCCATGTCATTTGGGTTTCACACAGCATGGATTCTGGGTCTTTGTGATAGCATGTCCAAAGCAAACATTCCAAAAGACCCTGGTAGAGGCTGAAAGGCTTCTTACCATCTGGCCTCTGAAGGCATAATGTTTACTTCTACCAAAGCAGTCACAAATCCCGCCCAGATTTATGGGGTTGGAGAAATAGATCCACCTTTTAATGGAGTGACAAAGTCACATGCATAAAAGTATATGGAATTGGGAAATATTATTGAGGTCATTTTAGGAAAATATAATCTGCCATAAGTTTTATGCTCTTGCTAATGTCTATGTATCCTTTCATTAGACAAAGTAAAGAACTCAATAGGACTGTTCCTTGAAGTGTCCTTGAATACAGTCCAACGAAGTCACACCAAAGAACAATTCAGTGAAAACAATAAAAGCCATAAACGTCCCAAATTATATGATGCAGGTAACTATGTTTTGCTATTATATCTGAATCCAGAGGTAGCTTTAAAAATCCATGTCTATATCAGTATTTCCATACTGTATCCAAACACCAGTATTCTGATTAAAGTTAATAGGGCCTATTTGAAAAAATAAAATAATATAAGTATTCCATAAGTAAAAATTTTTGAGAAATCCTGCATAGTTTACCCATAACCACTGCCCAACTCTACCACTGACTGAGTCAGCCTGTCAATTCTTTTAGTATATAAAATATTCTAAGAATTACTGTTTTGATCTGCTCGGTGGTTTGTGACCACCTAGAGGGGTGGGATAGGGAGGGTGGGAGGGAGATGCAAGAGGGAGGAGATATGGGGATATATGTATATGTATAGCTGATTTACTTTGTTATAAAGTGGAAACTAACACAATTGTAAAGCAATTATACTCCAATAAAGATGTTAAAAAAAAAAGAATTACTGCTGTTTTAAAAAAACACACAAACAAAAATGTTGATGCTAGCTTAACGTAATTTTGCCATACCTTTTTAAACTCAGAACCCTTCTTTCTTTCCCTTGAGTACACTAACCAAGATCTGAGAGATCACACAGCACATAGATCGGGAAGTACTGATGTGATACAGTGCAGAGTTTCCACATCCTTCCACTGTCACTCATCCATAATTATTGACTCCATCAGTAGAGTTGGTCAGAAATATTGAGTAGCACTCTGTTTGACAATAAACTCTAAGTCAAGTACCTGTCAGTTGTGAAATGAAACTCCTTTGCATTCAATTAATTCAGGAATGTAGTTAATAATTTTTCTGTGAAAACAACAACAAAAGAGGACACAGTAGCTTTATTAAGTAGCAAACCAAGGGCACACCTCCCTCATACAACATAACAAATGATTGGGTGATGGAGAGCCCAGACAACTCCCGATCTGTGGCATAATGAGGGTAATTTAGTTAAAGTTCTCCCTGGCCAATATACAGGCAAATATCCACCTAAATGAACTTTATAAATACATTGATCTTAATATTAAATTTCAAGGTTATTAGTGTAAAATCCAAAGTCAGTGTGAAAATCTACTGTTTTTCTTTCATTCACTTGATAACTTTCAGAGCAGCTTCAAGTTTAGAACATACTTGCAAATATTTAGCTCTCAAAAAATACTATTATCCTAAAATTTAGATGAACATATTTTCATTTTGTAAAATGGCACATAAATTATTTTGTATTACAAGTATTATTCTATATTTAATCATTGTGTAACTAGTAAGAATGTAGCATTTTCTAAACAAATGTGAAGTCACTAATATATAGTAAGTGAATGCATAATCAAGTAATTTTTTATTGAAGTATAGTTGATTTACAATGGTGTGTTAATTTCTGCTGTACAGCAAAGTGATTCAGCTATACATATATATGCATTCTTTTCTTATATTCTTTTCCATTATGGTTTATCATAGGATAATGAATATAGTTCCCTGTGCTATACAGTAGGAACTTGTTGTTTATCCATATTCAAGTTTTTTTTTTTTTTTTTCCGCGGTACGCTGGCCTCTCACTGTTGTGGCCTCTCCCGTTGCGGAGCACAGGCTCCAGATGCGCAGGCCCAGCGGCCATGGCTCACGGGCCCAGCCGCTCCGCGGCATGTGGGATCTTGCCAGACCAGGGCACGAACCCGCATCCCCTGCATCGACAGGCGGACTCTCAACCACTGCACCACCAGGGAAGTCCCGCAAGTATTTTTAAGGTTATATAATGGTATCCAGTTCTGACTCTGCTCTAGGAAGTTGATACTATTTACAGAATAATATTTCTACATAGTGCTCTGACTAGAAAAAAAAGAAGACAAATATTTAATATCAGAAAAATTAGGAAGCAAGTTTACATATACAAGGAATCTATTTCAGAAGTTTGGTATATTTAGTGAGACCAAACCTAAACTACTTCCTATTTTCTCTTTCTGTGACAACCTGAGTCAAAAAGCTATGACCTAAAACATATTGTACACTAAGACTGTATTTCATCTCACCCAGATCTAGTTGTGGAACTTTTGCACAACAAAATGACAGATTCAAAAATAAAATGGTGCTACCCATGACATTAAAGAAATTTTGAGTCTCTGATTTACTATGACGGTGTACAAAAGAGAAAGGGAAATAATGAAGTTGTGTTTAAGGAAAAATGAATTTATGAATTAGTGAGGAAGTTAAAGACATTTTTAAAGGAAAGTAGTTTGCAGGGATGCCTTCCCTGAAGCTACACAAAACTGAAAATCATCTACTGAATCTGAAAACAGCATTCGATGATATCTTCTTGTCTACCCTTTTAATGGATGATTTGTATGCAACACTTCCAAGTGCAATGAGAGTATTACAGACTACTGAATCAGACATAATCACCCGATAGACCCAGCAGGGGAAGCTTGAGATAATAGGGAAAGTGTGAAAAATCCCATGTTCAAAAAGTATTTTTCTCTGAAACCACACAAGCAACACAGCCTGTGAACACTGAACACATCATTACGAAGCCTTAGCTGCAGCCTACACCTCTCATTTTTAAAGGGAAAATAACCACGACCAAGAATTAACCTGCTTCCTTTAGCACTCTGTCTCTAATAAGCTAAATCTCAAAGTGAGTGATAATTGCCTTTTGGTGGCACTACAGGCACTAATATGCTTGAAATGAAGACAGATATCTTGGTTTTAGTTAAATTCGTTTGCAAGAGGTGACACTCCAAAAGTATTGTATGCTAATGAAAACCAATAAGGAGACCTGTATACAGTAACCTGATCACTGAATAACAAACACACAAAGAAATAATACCAGTTTATAAGCGAGAAATGATAGCTAAATTTAAAGAATCGCCTCCCTTATTGAAAGAACACATCCATGGGGATTCCCAAAGTCATAATCCCAGTCTAATAATGAGAAAAACATAGTCACATCCCAAGTGAAAGACATTCTACAAAAACTCCTCAAAACTGTCAAAGGCATCAAAAACATGGAAAATCTGAGAACTTATCGTAGTCACTGGAGCTAAGGAGACCATAACTAAATATAGTGTGGTGCCCTCAATGGAATTCTAGAACAGAAAAAGGATATTAGATAAAAACTAAGGAAATCTGAATAAGTTAAAAACTTTACTTAATAATAATGCACCAGTGTTTGTTCATTGATTGTGACAAATGTACTAGGCTTGGGTATACAGGAACTCTGTACTAGCTTCACAATTTTTCTGTAAATCTAAAATTTTTCTTCTAAAATAGAAAATATTATTTTAAACATTTAATATTTTTTAAAAATTCACCTTGAAATATAATTCAATTCTCATGCCAGAAAGTGAAATTATATTGGCAAGTGGAAAAGATTTCTTTTGCATTCTTTATCTATAAGCTGCACCCACCATGCAATCTCTGTTTACTTTCAAATACACAGTGTTACTTGGTACTGATAAAGTTCTGCACCATCACTCAAATAACATGAAAACAGGAGATAACCTCAATGTTTGACCTGAAATAAAAGTGACCACATTAACACCTACCTAACAGCATATGTAATTGCCCTGGCTGACTAATAATCTCTTTCAGGTTTTGACCCTGACAACAAACACTAAATTAAAATGCTTGAGTACAGCAAGGGTGGCCTCTGGCTCTGGAGCATGGAATCAAAAAATGCTGGACATTTTCTAAGGTCAGAAAAAGGGTGAAGACCCAAGCTGATAGAATGAACAATCCAAAGAAGAAGGGCAAGGTGGTAGAACAACTTCTGAGGCAATAGGGTTTCAAAAGGGAAAAAAGGAAATTATAGTAGCTGCATTTGGGAGTCATGATACAAAATAGAGGCTTTATACAGGGTGCTTTAGTGTCACCTGCCCTCGTATTTGGAGGGCACCGTCAATGAGGAGGAATCTGAGCCAACTAGGACAACAGTTTTTATATCCCTTAGCTTTCAGAGTCTAAGCTTGAGACATGAATAGGAATTGTCTAAGTTAAAGTATCAGGTATAGCAATTTTGAGAACTGAAAGAATTAAGCCCTTAATAATTAAGTAATCCTATGTGAGAATGCCCCCATTAAACCCTAGGCAAAGAAGCCCCACACCAAGAGGACCATCAATAAAGGAAACTGTCTATAGAGGAAACTGACATACCATTGTCTCTGCCCCTCCTACAGAAACCCACTGAAATCTTTCTAACTTCCTTCCTTCAGTCTATTCAAATCTGTTTCTCTGATTCATCTCATTGACTTCTCATTTCTCACCTTGGACTTATCATGGTCTTACCTCCACACCCATTTCTGGCTCCTTGCCCTATAGTATCAGTCTATTCTGATCCAACATCCAGTTGTGTTCCCCAGTCTTCAGTCTGGGCTGAACCATTCCTCTTTGTAGCCCCACATAAAATCCAAGACACCAGCCCAGTATATATACCTCTCAGGGACTTTACCCTATAACATACTCCTTTGATATAGCTGAAACATTTTAATCTACTCTAGTTTCATCTCAAGAATTTTTATGTGTATATGGTTTGATAGTGTACAAAAACACTTCCACATATATGTATTCATCTGATTCTTCCACAGACTCAATGAAATAGTCAAATAACAGTTTCCCAATGTTAAAAGTAAATTCTAGGAATGTTACTTGCTCTAAATGCCATAGCTAGTGACTGGGATTTTGAGTACTAAACCAAAAGTACACACATCAGGTACAACACATTCTGTTAGTGTGGTTTACGACCTATGATTGACAAGACTAGAGTGAAAAATCTAAGATCACAAATATGCCAAATGAAAATAAAATTTTTCCAATGCTATTTTTGAAAACTACATCTCTATACTAACCACTAACACTTGAAAATCCATCAAAATAAGCCTCTTTTCTCAGCTGTCCCTCACTACAAACTATAGTCATGTTCTGGAATTATTTGGGGGATTAATCATTTATAGGAAGCAATTTATAATTATATATAATTATTATAATTTATAATTATAATTAACCCCTAACTATAATTGGTCACACAATTATTCTATTTACCTTCCACCATTTCTACATGCTCTTCATGTTTTCTACCAGACTCTCTACTACATCATGGGATTGTTACTCACTCTAAGTCATCTGAAACACAGCTATGATAACAAATTTACCATTTGGGGTATGTAACTTTCAAACAGAATATATTTTAACACCCTCCTATTATTCCTTATCTAAAGCTAAACTTAGCAGAACATTCAAGACCCCAATAAATTACCCAGCTTTGAAATTCATCTCTATTGCCTTGCATACATTTCAGTCATCAATTTCTTATTATCCCAAGTAGGTACTGATCACTAAACTCTCTATTCCTGGATTTTATCTTACATTTCTCTCCCTTAATTAATATCTTTCAGTGACTTTAAGATCTCAGAATCCACCTCTTTTAAAGAATGTACCTGATCGTCATTATACTATCAGTTAAATCCCTCTCTGATAGTATTATTTTCAGACTATGTTTTTCATCTGGAGTAATGGTGTTTCAGATGTCAGGGGGAAAATATGTTCTCTATCCTCTGCCAAAACCCATGCTGGGCACTGAGAGCATGGATTATGCTCTAGTTATTTATTGCTTCATAACAAACTAACCAAACTTAGTAGTATAAAACAACTGACGTGTGTTTGTTTGTTTGTTTGTTTGTTTGTTTTGTGCCACGTAAATTAGGGTCAGAAGTTCTACCAGGACACAGTGGTGTGGCTCATCTTTTCCCCTTTATGTCTAGGGTCTCCTCTGTGAGTGACACAAATGGCTGGGAGCTGAAACAACTGGCGCTATAAGATACACGTCCAAGACAGTTAATTTACTTGCATGGCTGGTGCCAGGGCTGGGATGACTCAAAGGCCAAGCTTAGCTAGGACTGCCGATCAGAACATCTACATGCAGCCAAGTCACTGTGGCTTCTGGGCTCTAAGATAGACCATCCCAAGCAGAAGCATTCCAGGAGACCATGGCAGAAACTGCAATACTGCTTTTAACCTGGCTTCAGAAGCCCTGCAGCATCACTTCTGCCATCTTCTGTTAGCTACAGTCCAGATTTGGGGGCAGAGGGAAGGAGTTAGACTCCACCTCTTGATCAGAAACTGGTAAGATCATATTGAAGAAAACACATGGGATAGAAGATTTGTTGCAGTCATCTTTGTAGGATACAGTCTTAAAAATGATCATAAGGCAAAAATAAATTTCGTTAGGATGGCGTTCTATGTCAAGATATGTGCTGCTTACCTCATTGTTTCCAATCTAGAAAACATAATCTCCACTATTAGGTCAAAATTGTAGTCATATGTTGAATGGCCAACATCACTTTCTTTCTGAGAATTCTCCCTTCAATACCTGTAATCTTGCAGTGCTATTACATGGGGTGCCCAGCACACCCTGGCCACTGAAGGTGAGGGAGTCAGGGAGGGAAAGGATATGACGAAAATCAAACTAATCATACAACCCAACTTTGCAAATCATTCACGGGAACTACATGCCTTGTTGGACCAATCAGTCTTTTCTGAAGACAAACATTAGAGAGAGAATATCTATGTCCTCTAGTTCTATTAAGCTGGAAACATGGAGAATTGGACCCACTAGAAGCCTCCTTAGCAACCACATGTGAAAAGCTCATGTGGAGTAGAAAAAATACAAACCGATACACAGCAAGAGGCAGAGTCACAGGGTGAAGATAAAGGCCTGATAACGTCATTAGAGCCCTAGGTTTTAATGTGCATGAATCTAGTTCCACCCTTGACTTCCAGGTTACCCAAGTTTTTACTCATGGTATTTAAATTGAGATTCCAGTACCTGTGCTGAAAAAGCCCTGCTGATTTGAGTAAAGTCCACCTACTCTGTCACATATGTATAAGAATACTTGAAAGAAAATCTCTAACAAGGAATAAAATTCAATCGAAAAACTTAATGTGAGAAGAAACATATAGAACAAAAGAAATTCTTATATAGATGACCAAGGCACAAATTAACAAAGCAACTTTGAGTACAACAACATGAATTACAATGTCAATTTGCTCACTTAGAAACTGGTAAGAAAAAGGAAATTTTTTTTCACGAGGAAAGCCAAAAGAAAATCTTTGTATTTTTTGAATCAATTAAACCTGGTTACTTTTTACTTACGCATGTCACAGATCTACGGTTCATTTTCTGTATACCTGGTAGAAATCTCACTCCATAGCATTTGGTGCTAGAAGAATCAATATTTGCTTTAGTGCCTTCATTATTAAATCTTTTTAATTGCTTGCTCTCAAATGATCAGTTGACTTTCATTACTAGTCAATGGTAGTTATAATATTGAACAATAAGTACACATTCCTTTATACTTCTATGTATGTTTTGCATTCACTCAGGATGTTCTGTAGAATAATTTCTCTTCTTTTTTTTAATTCTTCTTCATTCTAACCTGAGTCATCTTGCAACAAATGTTTAGTGAGGACATACCATATGCCAGCTGTGTTAAACACTGAAGATACAAAGTTGTGCAGGATAAATTCCTTACCATCCAGTCTAGAGGTGGGAATTATGCTGAATTTACTACTTCAGTAAAACTGAACTCCAGATCAAATCATGAATGTCCTTGTTTCCATGCTTCTATTTAAGCCATTTTCTCTGCCTTAAATGCCTTTTTCTCCCTATTTCGTGTCCATGAGCTAAGTCCTCTACTTCATTCAAAGAACTCTCTAGTTTCTGGACTTGAATCAGATCGAGATTTTTTTGTTTTTGAGGTTATGAAGAAAGATTTTAAAAATCCCCCTTTTTTTTTTTTTGCGGTACACGGGCCTCTCACTGTTGTGGCCTATCCCATTGCGGAGCACAGGCTCCGGACGCACAGGCTCAGCGGCCATGGCTCACGGGCCTAGCCGCTCCACGGCATGTGGGAATCTTCCCGGACCGGGGCACAAACCCATGTCTCCTGCATCGGCAGGTGGACTCAACCACTGCGCCACCAGGGAAGCCCAAAAAATCCCCTTTCTTTAGTTAAAAAGAACCACTCAATGATTAATTCATACAGAAAAGAAGTTTCCCGTTTACCAAATACGTGATATTTTCTGGGTAATATTGCTAATCATCACCCTTGTAGCAATCATTTAGGGAATTTCCTGTTTAATGATTGCTTATTCTGTTTCACATTGTCTTTACAACAATGAACACCAATTATGTGTATAGAACTGGGCTGGGCACTATGTCACAAAACACAGTGGTATGTGGCCCTACCACATAGGAGGACAGTGCTAGCCAATATGACACAAGGAAGCCAATTAGAGAGCAAAGTATTGTGTAAAAAACACACGAAATAAACAACCTGAATAATAAATCATAGATAATAGGACAGTACTTATAATGTTCAAAAAGATGACAAAAAGGGAGGATCAACATAGGACAAAATCCTTGAAGAGGCTGGATAAAGGTGATAGAACATGATTCTTATAGAATGAGTGAGCTGTAACTAAATGAGTAAGGTGTCAATAGAGGGAAGGTGCATGGCTTTTGCAGAATAAGCATTACAGACTAGGGTGTAGAGGTGGGACCATGCACAGTATATGGAAGCACTTGAAGGAAACTCGTCTACTATGGCAGTGAGCACACATTAAAGTAGTCAGCAATAAAACTGAAAAGTTAGGGAAGCATCCTGTTATCAGGGAAACTGAAATCCAGAGAGAGAAAGTTTAAATATTTTTATGGTCATAACAGGTCATATGGTCATAAATATTTTATGGTCATAACATAACATGACCATATTTTTATGGTCATAACCTCACTTTAGGTTCTTGAGCTGGAAAGTTACAGGTGCCCTCAACCAGAGGTTGTGGCTCAGGAAGCAAAGATGGACAATTCTTGGCACTGAGCTGATAACTAACTGGGTCAGAGTGGGTACGCAGCCCAGGGATAGAGAATCTGCCCACTGTGAATGATGACGATTATTATTAGTTAAGGCAATCAGACTGACTGCATAAAGGACTGTTCAGGGGAGAGAAAGAGTTAGAGGAAACTTGTAGTCGGAAGCATATCATGAAACCATATAGTACATATGGGAGACCAAGAGAGAAGACAGTTGCCTCCAGTAACCTCCTTGTATGTAAGGTGATCAGAGCAAAACTCCATTCTTTGGTTCTAGAAGCCTAACTAACACATTGGCATCATGAAAGTGATCCTTTAGGCATATTTATCAAGCATCACTGCTGAATCTTGAAGCTAGGTAACAGAAAAGCAAAGGGAACCACTAGGAATATATTGTAATATGTAAGCAAGCTGGACTTGGGAACACGAGGGCTAGAGACTGAGGTCATGGAGATGAGTATAGGAATAAAGAAACACAGGGCTTCCCTGGTGGCACAGTGGTTGAGAGTCCGCCTGCCGATGCAGGGACACGGGTTCATGCCCCGGTCCGGGAAGATCCCACATGCCGTGGAGCTGCTGGGCACGTGAGCCATGGCTGTTGAGCCTGCGCGTGCAGAGCCTGTGCTCCACAACGGGAGAGGCCACGACAGTGAGAGGCCCACGTACCGCAAAAAAAAAAAAAAGGACTAAAGAAACACAAATGTGTGATGATCTGACCATCATCAGAGCCAATTCTCTAATTGAGTTACATAGATAAATAATTTGTGGGGGGAATAATAAGTAAGGCTTATGTTCAAAATTGTAACAAGAGAGAGAGTTTTCTTTGGTTTCCTCCTTTGATTTCCTCCCTTCCTTCCTCCTTTTCTTCCTTTCCTTTCTTTCTGTAATGTAAAGACTGTATTGGTTGAACCACCAGCTCTCAATCATGCAATCAGATTAACTTGGATAACTGTGTCTATTTGTCCTGAGGAAAACAACAGTCGCTTATCAGCAAAGAATGGCTTTCTCAAAAGCCTAGTGTTTTTAAAAATAATTAACTCACAATGGACAAAAAATAATAATAATAATGAAGTGTATCACCCACGGTAATACTTGGGTTCTAAACACAGGCAACCACAGCAATGGCTTAAAATCTGAAGAGTGTTTTGGGGGCCTGTGCTTCTCTATTTTCAGCGCTGAATTTTCAGATCTGTGTACCTTGTGGCAGAGTGACTACCATGCTAATTCCCCTGCGACTCTGCTGAGCTGTAAACCAGCTCATTGCAGCTGGTTTTGTGCTTAGCACTGTTACCAGGGAGCATTGGAGGAAAGAAAAAATATATGGCAGTTGCTCTCAAATTTTAGTGTGGGTAAGAATTGTTAGGAGGCTTGTTATAATATAAAAGCAGATTCCTAAACCCTATCCCTAGAGATTCTGATTCAGTAGGTCTGGGGTAGGGCCCAGACACCTGCATTTTATTTTATTATTATTATTTTTTTTTGCGGTACGCGAGCCTCTCACTGTTGTGGCCTCTCCTGTTGTGGAGCACAGGCTCCGGACGCGCAGGCTCAGCGGCCCAACCACTCTGGGGCACGTGGGATCCTCCCAGACCGGGGCACGAACCCGCATCCCCTGCATCGGCAGGCGGACTCCCAACCACTGCGCCACAAGGGAAGCCCTACCTGCATTTTAATGAATACTCCCCAGGTGGTTCTGATACAGGCAGTCCTTGGACAATGCTTTGTGAAACTGAATTGTGAAAATAACGTTCTAAGAGATCCATCCAGCATGACCCCATAGCAGGCAGTGCATCCTCCATTATATCAAGGAACACGTTGTATTATTGTGATTTGTTTATATTTTGTCTCACTAGGGTGTGAGCTTCTTGAGAGCATGTCTTGGTCAATTAATTTTATGTCCCCAGTGCCTGGAACAGTGAGTTTAATGAAAGATGATCTAAAGTTGATGCCACAAGTTCAAACAGAATGTTTCCCAATGACTGAAACAGATAAAAGAACATTACAAGTTAGAATCTACTGTTTGCCAGGTTATTTCCTTACTAAAATTTACTGTCCCAGGCCATATCTGGGATACCACTCTGACTTTGGGGGGAACTGTACCCTCTCTTCCAACCAAACTAAATATTACAAAACTAAATCACCACCTTCTCATATAAACTTACCTTTCTATCCACAGTGATTTTTTTTTAAGTGGGCAACTGAATTTGAGCTAACCGTGTGACCGAGGCTCATGGTCAATGTCATGGGATTTGTTCAGAAATAGACACAAGCCCAAAGCAGAACTGTTCAGTAATGTCAAAGACTTTTTATTTTTTTTAAGTGGAGCTAATGTAATACATTTTTCCCTTTTTATAATCACTCATTTATTTATTCATCCAGTAAACTCATGTCACTTCTCTGTTCAAATACCAAATACTGACAGTGAACCTCAAGTCTCTTGGTGACCTGACCCATTTCCTTCTCTCCTGCCTCTGAGTTCCTTCACCTCAACTCTGACTTCCACCTCACTCCACTCAGCCACAGCAGAGACAACTCTCCAGTACAACTCCAGACTCAGGGCCTTTGCACTGACTGTATTCTCTGCCCCAAATACTCTTTTCACCCCCCATATTAACATGGTTCACCCCCTCACCTTCAAGTCTTCATTTGGAACTTGCAACTGCCTATCTTGAGAGCATTCCTCATCTCCTTTTTCCCTGCTCTACTTCCGTCTCATTTCATAGAATTTCTCACTGTCAAACATAGTAAAAAATTTTGCTTTTACAATTTACTTTTATATTATAAAATTTACTTTTATATTATAATTTGCTTTCATACTTTATAGCTTCCTTTTACATTATAATTATTATTTGTTTTCTTCCCCTAAATCCTCATCTAATATGAATTCCACAAAATCAAGGATCTTTGATGCATTTTAAGTATCTAGGATAGTGCTTGGCACACACTAAGCACATAATAATTCAATAATTTAATTTGTCCAACCAATATTGGAATGTTTCTATGTGCCAGGTAGTTAAGCAAACAGATCAAGCCGCTGTTCTCATGGAACTCATATGATAGTGATGAATACAGGTAACAACCAATAGATACATAATATAATGTCAAGTGCTGATAAAATGCTTAGAAGAAAATAGAACATAAAAGAGGGAGAATACCAGGGGTACTATATTAGAGAGGGTGGTCAGGTCTTTGAGATGGGCTTTGAGCAGAATCCTGAAGGAAATGAGAGAATGAAAATGTAAAGACCCTGAAGCCAAGTTTCTAGGGCTTGAATTTGGCTGTGCTATTGATTCACTGTGTGACATTGAGTAAGAAACCTTTCCATGAATTAGTTTCCTTCATCTGTATAACAGGGATAAAAATAGTATCTTTCTCAGAGGTTTGACACTGAGTATTAATTTACAGGTAAAGTCCACAGAACCGTACCCAAACACAATAATTACTCTATAATTGGCTATTACTATTGCTATCTTGAGGTGGAGAATTCCAGAAGAGGATTTGCAATGGTAGCATGTTTGGTAGGTCCAAGGAACAGCAAGGAGACTTAGTATGAATGGTTGGAGGGGCCAACGGTATACTGGAAGAAAATAAGATTTGAGAAATATCCATGGGCCAAATCATGGGTTTGTACTCATGAAGGTGACAGAGAAGAGCACAAGAAATCCAAAATACCATGTTCCCCCACTGAATGGATGGAGGGAGACATTCTTCTGTAGGAGAGAACAAATTTTATATGCTGATGAATGTAGGGATGAGAAGAAAAAAAATTTGATGACACTCGAATTGCTGGGATCCCCAGAGATAGCTGGGTTTCTCTCCTTACCAAGAGTGATGCTCTTTCCATCTGAGGACCACCTCATAACCCTTCCAATAAGTCCACCTTTCTTATTTTCGTGGAATGAGAGGGCAGTTTCTGTTTGTCTGAGTTGGGTTTCTATCATTTGCAACCAATAGTGTCCAGAATAGTACACCTCCTAGTGGCCGTACAAAATAGGTACCGCTATTATTATGTTTACTTTAAAAACAAAAAAAGGAAGTGCAAAAAGTATTTTAAAAATCTACTAAATGGATTAACAAAGAACTGAAATCACAATGGTCTTCTTTCTTCATATTTCTCTTAAATATCTACCTGCATTGGGGTTAGGAAATATAGACGTTGCTCCAGACTGCCTGGGTTCTTAGCTTTTTCATTTAAAATTCTGCTTTGTCATAAATAATTTCCTCATTTACAAAACCAAGCTAACAGTAGTGCATACCTTAGTGGGTTGTTGCAGTGTTCAGAAGTATAAACAAATGTAAAGCACTTAGAACAGTGCCCAGCATATGGTAAACTGTCAATCATATGTTGCTGTTTTTATTGTTGGTAGTAGTAGTAGTAGTAGTAGTAGTAGTAGTGAGCTGGCTGGGCCAGAGCTCCATACAAGTATGTCCTATTTTTCTTAGTTTTTTATTGTTATGATTGGTCTATGAATCAATTTCACCATTCCTTCCAGAAATGGTAGCACCAAACTCACAGCAGATCTATAACTATCCCACTTCTGGCTCTCCTCCTGTAGAGCTGCCCATTTTCTATCTTGACATTGACTGTATCCTCCTCCCTTGTGTTCCCCTTGAAGAGAATTTATAATTGTTCAAAGTCCAGTATTTAGTCCTTCTCATTTCACTTTACGTTCCTTATCTGGACAATCTTACCACCTGCCCAGCATCAACTATCAAGTTGCTTTAGATGAATCCCCAAATCTACTATTATTGTTGTATTAGTTTCCCATCACTACTCTAATAAATTACCACAAACTTAGTGGCTTAAAACAACAGAGATTTATTATCTTAGAGTACTGGAGTCAGAAGTTCAAAATGGGTTGACAGAGCTGCATTCCTTTTGTAGGGTCTAGAGGAAAATTTGTTTCCTTGCCTTTTCCAGCTTCTAGAGGCCATCTGCTTTCCCTGGCTCACAGCCCCTTCCTCCACCTTGAAAGCTGGCACTTGTGCATCTTCCAATCTTTTTCTGACTCCAAGACCTCTGCTTGCTTCCATCATCACATCTGCTTTCTTTCCCGTACAGAATTTTGTGATTAATTTGGGCACATTCAGAAATTCCAGGATAATCTCCCATCTCAAGATTTTAACTTAATCACACCTGCAAAATCCTTTTCTATGTAAGAACACATATCCAAAGATTCTGGGGATTAAGACATGGACATCTTGGGGTGGGGACTACTGTTCTGTCTACCACACTAGTTTTGACTTTCCCCCAAGTGTTATATTTACATAAAATTGCCCAATCTTCTGCTTCCAAAAGTTCCAGCTCTACTTAAAAAATATATTAAAATGTAATAATTTCTCAACACATGTTTAAGGAACCTACTCCCTCTCTTTCAACTAACGTTGCATAATCATTATTCCAGTCATCCTGACCAGAAAACACAATGAAAGGGTAAGATGATATTCAAAATGTGGTCACTCGGGGGAATTCTGGCTTGAGTATTCAGCTAAGAAACCTGTAGCCAATCTCTTTTAACAGCAATACATCTCAGATCCTCACCTAAATATAGGGATAATAACGATAACTACTTAATAGATTTCCTTTTGAGAACTAAATAAGATAATTAATGAACAGAGCATATCACATCATAAGTACTCAATAAATGTTAGCTAGTTCCCTCATCCCCTGTATTAGTCGAGACAGTCTAGGTTTGCTGCAGTAACAAATAAACCTAAAATTTCAGTGGTTTACAGTCACAGAGATTTCTTTGTCATTCACAGATCATGCCTTTCATGGATCAAAGGGCTCTCTGCTCTGTATAAGCATTCAAGAACCAGGCTGGAAGAGAAGACACCTTTTCAGATACTGCAAGTTGCAATGATAAGAGGAAAAGAGAGAGCTCTGGAGGTTCATACATTGGTGATTAAGTACTCAGGCAAGAAATTACACACTTCATTTCCATGTACAACTTATTGTCTCAAATTAACCACATGACCCCATCCAACTACAGGAAGACAGAAAGTGCACTTAATGTGTTTGGAAAGAGAAAGAACTGGAATTTTTTGACTAATAACACTAATAATAGCCACATCACCAAATTCAAACTATTTGAGCCCTTTTTAGATTACTTTTGACATTACTTTTATATCCAGGCCCTATTTTCACTTCAACTGCCATTTTTAGAGTTATGCTTTAAATGATAGTTTGCCTGGACTGTGGCAATAATCTTCCTGGTTTTACCAAAGCGGTTTCACTTCCATTCTCTCATATCTTTAATGCATACTTCAAAGTGATGGTATTGTCCTAATCATATCACTTCCTCCTCCAAAAGTTTTGACAAAAGGCAGCTTAATATAATAGTTAATAGTTCTCGCCCTGGGATCAGATCTAGATTCAGACAGATATGCTATCAGCCAGATAGGTGACTTTGGGAATATTACTTCAACTCTCTACTAAGCCTCAGCTAGGTTTTCAGGATTAAGTAAGATAATGTTTGTAAATTGCATATTTACCTACTATTAAATTTGATAACCATAGTTCAATAAATGTTAACTCTCATTTTCTCCACTGCCTAAAGAATAAAGTACAAAATCCTTACCATGACATTCAAGCCTTTTGTAGCCTGATATCGACTTAATTTCAGTCTTGTTTCCTCTGTTTCATGTTCCCCATGAACTTTATATTACAGCTCTACCACCCTGCATTCTATCAGTACAGCATAAACTCTCTTACAGTTATGTCTTTTGACAGACTGACCCAATATCCAGAAATGCCCATTCCCTCTTTATCCTATAGAAAGCTCCCCCCTAGTCCAAAGCCTATCTCAAACACTAGACTCCTCCATGAAACCTTCAATAATTATCTAGTCAGAGTGAATTACTTTCTTCCCTTCTTCCTGGTACATTTAGTATAGCACTTATCTCCCGTTCCTTGGATTGTGGTCTTAGGTTTCCATCCCTGCTAGATTCTAAGGCCCTTGATTCAATTCATCACATATGGACCAAGATGCTACTATGTACCCAGAACTGGGCAAAGAACTGTGGACATATTAATTAACACAACAGATGTGGATCCAGCCCTCTCGGGCTATGCTTTTCCTCTGGGGTCCCTTGCCCATGAGTGTTTGTTGAATTGAATTATTTTCTTACACGAGGCAGACTGGAGAATCTTTACATTATTCCAGACTCCCTCCTCTGGATTCTCTCCAGTTTCCATGTATCTGCTTAAATTGCTTTGATCAGCTCTAAACAGGAGGTTCTTTAAAAAGCTTTACAAATGCTGAAAACTGTGAGAGGCTTAACTCATGTTTCCTATAGTTACACTCCTGTTTATGCCCCAGAATCAAACTTCGCTTCATGAACAGTGGCTGTTTTGCTATACATTAAAATATGTGTTGGGGAAGGACCAGATTCTCAGCCTGTATAGCTATAAACATTTTCTCCAAATTGCCTACAATGTGATCCACCCCACAAAGAATATATACAAAAACAAAACCTTGAAACAAGGTATTTTCCCAACTTGGAATAAAATATAAACTACCTAGCAGCTCTCTAACACTTCTTTTTTTTTAATTAGCTAATTCAGCGTGCCAAGAAAATATATCCCCAAGTCTCAAGAGATGCCATCTCTGTGATGTCTTACCTGGTCACCTGTGTTCCTGTCAGAAAATTCGACTTGATCGTTTGTATTCCGAAGAGATGAAAATAGCAAGGTGGGGAGAAAGACCTCAGTTTCAGGAGCCTGACGATCCTGGGTTCAAATGATGTCATTTAATAAAGTATACACATTAGCCATCTAACATAATCTCCCTGAGCCTTAATTGTCTCCTTGGTAAAGTTCAGATAATATATATTTCATAAGGTTGTTGTGAAGATTAGCAAGACGGTGTATATTAGGTGTTTAGCAGGTATGGGATGTTTAGAATCACCTGGTTTGTGGCAATTATTAGCTCCTGTACCTTCCTCTCTATCAGCCTGTGTTGCCAGACCCTGAGTGTCTTGAGAACAGTGACAATTTTTGAGAATGGTGATTATTTCAGCCACTGCACCCATTGCCTTGCACAGTGCTCAGAAAATAATTGTTTAATAGATAATTTATAAAGTCTGGCTATTTACAAGTCATGCAGGCTTTCTTTGACATCCGTTACCTACCTGCCATTAAGTCCTCTGTTTTACTGCCTGTCACTTCTCACTGAATAGTGACCCAAAGCTTGAAGCTAGTAAGTGGACAGTCATTTGAATTGGTGTTAGAGGATTAGGGATTTAACTACTGTAAATGAGATGTGGACGGAGGATACTGTGCTAAAGAAATATTGTTATAGTCAACTTGGAAGAACTGACTTCAAATCAAACATTTTTAGCAATGACCTCGGAATGCCTTTTAAAATTAGAGTGCATTTATCTCTTGCTTTGAATTTTTCTTTGCATGTGGGTGTGCGTAAGTACTCCTCAACAATGAATCTCTAAGGGGTAGCATTTTTTCCTGTGAGTAAATGTGTATGCCCTTTCAGAAAACATGAATAGAGTGATAGTAAAAGTAATTGTAATATCAGACTAAATTCAAATTTAAAAAGCACAAGGTCTTCATTTTACAGTCAATACATTTAAAGGGACAAAACCCCGTTTGGGTACTTTTGTCTTTTAATCAATAAAATGTCTCTTTCCCTTATTAGGCAGTAACAGTCAACTATTGTCAAAACCAATTTGCTCTATCAGTGAAGTAAATCATTACTAAACACACAGTACCCGTGTTACAGTTCTCCATCCTGTCCAGAGCAAGAAAATGGAAACAAAAAAACATATTTTCTTTTACATTAGGAGTTAAAAACCAACAAAATATAAAGGAGAGTGAGTTTTCAGGCTAACATAAAAGACTCATTTTCATCTTTTCCTAAAACCAGAGGGAATTATCTATCTATAGTATACACTGTCTCTAATGATGCCTTTTAAAACCCACTCATTAAACACAAAAGGCCAGTAGATTTGTGACAGCTATCACCTTGGCAAATACAGCAAGCAGAGCTAGGAATGGTAGACACAGCCAACCTAGAAGAAGGAAAGAAAAGAAAAGGCTATTGTACTTCAAAAAACAGGTAGTCAGAAGCAAGAGGGTTGAAAAAATGGAAAAAGAATCTTTTCCCCTGTCCCTCACATAATCAGCATAAAACAGTGCTGGCCACATCATCAGTACTCACTAAATATTGGCTAATCAACTCATCCAGTGGGGGAAAACTGAAGTCTTCCGTTACTGGAAGTATACTCTCAAGAACAGAAGGGCTTTTTACTAAGACCAGAAAGTCTCTGGGACCACGGGAGGTAGAGAATGCAGCTGCGTGCCAACCACACAGATTCTTCAAGCGATTGGACTTATTATTAGTCATCTAGGCAGGGCAAAGCTCAGAAAAGAAGAGCCCGGAAAGACAATCAGCTGAGAAAAAGACTGGCTGGCTCTTTGCATTCCTGCATGGAAGGGTTTCTTTCCTGGCACAAGAATCTTCTAGGTCTGTAGGGCTGGAGATCTCCCAGCTGTCAAAACCCTCTCCTCAATTTCCTGGTTCAGTGCCAAACCAGAAGTGTCCGTCAGGAAGAGCTGGTTGCTGCAGTGCAGCTGACATTCCTCCTCGGCTGCCTGGACCTGGAACGTTCTGGAGAGAACCTACTTCTACAGGGTCACTGGGGACCAGCACAAATCCAGGTGGTGTTCTGAAGATCCTGGGAGCCACAGGTGCCAGAGAGACTGAGCAGTCCCGCTGGGTGAGGCAGAAGGAACTGCAGAGATAGGCTTTGGGCGGGAGACGAAAGCTATGCTGTTTTTCATGCTCGCACTGGCATGGAAAGGAAGATATTTCTTCTTGGAAGCCAGACCCAGGAGCAACCTCTGCTACTATGGGAACAGCTGTGGTAGCTCTTTGGGGATGGCTGATTTCCAGAATTCCGGGTTGGCAATCCGAGAAACCTCTCTAGTTTTTGGCTCTGAATTGATCATCCCACTAAAACTGAATGTTTAACTGGAATAAATAACATTTCAGTCTGTTGTTTCAGGTGCAACTTATCTCTACTAAGTTTAAAGATATAAGACCAACTTCCACACTTTGAGTTTCTTCACAACCAAAAGCAATACAAATACAGATTTGGAAATCCTTCTGAAGATTTTAATCTCAATGCACTGGGACTTGAGGATTTACACATATAATTCGCATTAATACTAATAGACGTTAGAGTATGAGCACCGATTCCCTTGTGTTGAAATGAGAACATAATCATATGGATACTAATAAATACATTTTTAATTCTGATTTTATGCAGATTTAACATAGTATTTTACACAACACTTAGCAGACTCTTTGGAGACAAAGATTGTCTCAATTAATTCTCCCCAAAAGAGACAAACACATTCATACAAACTCCTGTTATTTCTTTATGAATATTGATTTCTTTTGTACAGATGAGGTTGGCTAAATTGTTGGTAGTAGTTTAAATCTATGCAGTGTTAAGATTTTTCAACTGTAAAATGCTCTTTTTTTGCAACCATACCCTCTTTACATGTACCAACCTCACGACCCATCAGAGATTTTTTTCCAGGTGATATTTTAAAACTGAGTTGTGACTCAATCTTTTTACAGTGTTTTAGTGCCACCTTCTGGAAAAATCTTTAAAGGCAAGAGATTCCGAAATCCAACGAACCTATGTTTTCCAAGCCAAGAAACAATTAGCTGAGGGAGTCTACTAATAGTCACAAAGGAAAATAAAAGAATTTCTTTTTTTAATGAAGAAGAAGAAGAAGAAAAGAGAACCAGTCAAAGAAAAAAAGGTTTTTGTTTGTTGTTTGTTTGTAAGGATAAAGGGAGAACAAAATCAGAAGGAATCAACCATAGGAAGAATGAATAGATGTGAGACTGATGCAAATGTGGTTTTGTTGCTGTTGTTATTGTTGTTACACTCAAAATTTAGCATATTTTTGATGGACACAGTTTCACCTCACACCGGTCAGAATGGCCATCATCAAAAAATCTACAAACAATAAATGCTGGAGAGGGTGTGGAGAAAAGGGAGCCCTCTTGCACTGTTGGTGGGAATGTAAATTGATACAGCCACTATGGAGAACAGTATGGAGGGTCCTTAAAAAACTAAAAATAGAACTACCATATGACCCAGCAATCCCACTACTGGGCATATACCCTGAGAAAACCATAATTCAAAAAGAGTCATGTACCACAATGTTCATTGCAGCTCTATTTACAATAGCCAGGACATGGAAGCAACATAAGTGTCCATCGACAGATGAATTGATAAAGAAGATGTGGCACATATCTACAATGGAATATTACTCAGCCATTAAAAGGAATGAAATTGAGTTAATTGTAGTGAGGTGGATGGACCTAGAGTCTGTCATACAGAGTGAAGTAAGTCAGAAAGACAAAAACAAATGCTGTATGCTAACACATATATATGGAATTTAAGAAAAAAAAATGTCATGAAAAACTTAGGGGTAAGACAGAAATAAAGACACAGACCTACTAGAGAATGGACTTGAGGATATGGGGAGGGGGAAGGGTAAGCTGGGACAAAGTGAGAGAGTGTCATGGACATACATACACTACCAAACGTAAAATATGTAGCTAGTGGGAAGCAGCCGCATAGCACAGGGAGATCAGCTCGGTGCTTTGTGACCGCCTGGAGGGGTGGGATAGGGAAGGTGGGAGGGAGGGAGACACAAGAGGGAAGAGATATGGGAACATATGTATATGTATAACTGATTCACTTTGTTATAAAGCAGAAACTAACACACCATTGTAAAGCAATTATACTCCAATAAAGATGTTTAAAAAATTAGAAAAATAAAAATATTTTTTTTAAAAAGAGCCCATATGGTGTTTAAGAAAGAAAATTAAATTTTAAAAATTTAATTACCTTGAACTTGATATAGGGTAAACTGCAAAGACACAATCCTCAGTACAAGCAAGGGCTGATTTATCTAAATTTAACAATACAGCTGCTAACAAAACATGTGGAGCATCTAAAGACACGATTGCTGAAAGGTCGTGCCCTCTCAGTTGAGTATAATGAATTCTCCAATAAGCAGTTCAGCGTTGGGACATTACAGCTTATAAGGCCTCCCAGCCCGGACTCCCCACCCACTACTTCCTAAGAGAAAAAACGAAGGAAAACACTCTTTTTTATTTAGAGATCTCATTTAAGGAAACAGTCCATGGGAAATACAGTTCTACTTCAAACAAGAAGTGCTTATTGAATTTGAATGTTAGGATCTGGGAGAGTTGACCTAAAAAATTTAATGGAGGCCACTGAGCCTCATCACACAAAGCTTAATGATAATTGTGGAAAGATAATTTGAATTTTTAAAAATCTCCACATTTTAATCAATCACAGGTTTATTAGGATTTTTTTTTTAAATAAAGTATTTTTATCTCCCTAGGACCGGAAAGAGGAAATTTAAGAGAGGATTGAAGCAGTGTTTTAATTTTTTTAAGCCAACAACCTTGAAAAGGCAGTCTCTTTGAGCCAATCAACACTTAGAAAATGAAACATTTCTTATTTGAATTAGATCATTGATTGCTTTACTTCCATATTGTAATGTGCCATAGAATCATTCCACACATATATGCACAAACATATGCACAAAGACACACGAAAGAATCTTTTAATTCTGTCCTCAATTTAAAGCAAATTTTAGGTAGGCCCCCTTGACTGCTCTTCCAAATTCCAGCCAGATGATTATTTGTATTTCAATGGTATGTGAAACAGTTACAGGCTAAGGGTTTATAGATTAGGCTGCATCATACTGAAATGACTTATTTTTTCCACAGTTAGGAAAGCTGTTGGAGAAGAATAAAAGCTATTTCTATAAATACCACCAAAGAAGACATTTAAAGTGAATACATTCTTTTCCTTAAACCAGGATTTCAATCATTTTTATGTCTATTGTCCAAGAAAAGCCCTAATATTATATAGCTCTTACCACATTCTCAGATACTATAATATTATCTTCTTGATGGACGTGCCCAGCTTCTACTAAATACTAATGGTGGTTCCACACACACCTCCTGAGGACACGGTAGCCCTGAGCATCTTTTACATCACACATAGGAATGTGGGGATATGGTTTTCTTGATGTGCTTTAGCAGTGCATTAAAATGGATTATATTTCTACTAATGTACCTCATGAAAACAGATTGTCCTGTCAACTTCTATGGATGAAGAACAAGGAGACGGACTTCAAGCCATTACCAATTCAAACTGGTTTAAGAGAAAGTAAGAACAGTGGTTTAACGCCCAGTGGATGTGTCTACATTAAACCTCTCTATCATTATACAACACTCGTCTTTATTGTGTGTGTGATTATATATGTTTGCCTAGGCTTATGATCCATTGGGTACAAACAAAGCCACCTTAATAGATAAAGCCTACTTTTCTTCCATGTCATCTAGCTGTAACATGTCTCTCCAGTTCTCCCATAGTCATTTCTGAAACTGACTGGAAAAGTGAGGATCCTAGGTGGATATCACTGTCTCCATATCAACTTGTAAGCAAAATCACAAGAGGATATTATTATATTGAGTTAAATGAATGATTGATTTCCACTCTACCGTGCTGTATCCCAAGAGCTTTCAACCTCCAGTGTTGTCCTGACATTAAAAAAATTCTTCCAAAATAGGTTGGGTTTTATTTGTATTTAAATAAGTTATATTTTACACCTTTTCTAAGGTGTATGAAATACAATTAAATAAAAAGCTATCGCAACTACAAAACAAATGTAAGATTCATGAAGAAACAACCCACTGTTTTTAGGATTCTGAATATGAGCTGATTCTTGAAGCAATTTTTTTATGTGAAAAGAATTACATATGTACTCATACAAAAAGTCTTAAAGGCTTTGAAGGGAGGTAAAGAAATAATATTTTAGGTATCATCTGTAATGCAGAATATTTATTGTTTTCTCTCTATTGGTCTTAGAACACTATCTTAACCTCAAGGTCATTTTGTGCCTACAGAGTCACAAATTGTGAAATATGATCATGGTGCAAACTGACAGAATTTAAAATAGCTTTTCTTTTAGGAGAAAAAACTATCATTTTTATATAGCTTTATAAAATATTTATTAAAACATAAAAAACCTTCCATTAATTATTTTTTCCTATAATAATATTTCTTAGTGATACTATAGGGAACTTAATGCTATAGAAGTTACACAAAAGAGACTATCTACTAACTAACAAGTCAAAATCTATAAATAACCCAAAAGTCCTTCAACTGGTGAATGGATAAACAAACCATGGTACAGAGGTTATACAATGGAGTACTACTCAGCCACAAATATGAGCAAACTATTGTTACACACAATCATTCAGGTGACTCTCAATAACTGAAGAGAGAAGCCAGTCTTAAATGGCTACATACTGAATGCTTCCTTATATGGTAGTATTTTTAAAGAGAAAAAATGATAGTGATCGAGAACAGATCAATAGTTGCCAATGGAAATGGATGAAGGGAAGGTGTGACTACAATGTGATAACACAATGGAGTTGTTTGGGATGAAGTGCCTGTTTTGTAACCTGGTATGGGTGGAAACCATACATGTCTTAAAAATTCATGTAACTGTAAGCCAAAGTAAAAAGTCAATTTTCCTTTATAATAACTTTAAAAAGGATCCTATCTACCTATGTACTAGACATAAAGAAAACTGGAATTTAAAATTTATGACTTAAGTCATTGATAAGAAACAACCATGAATTTACATAATTTTGTTTATAATAACATTTTCTTCCTTTATTTTATCCACTTAATTCATTTTTTTCAACAAATAATTATTGAGAGTCTATTGTATCTTATTATTACGAACATAGGTGGTTGAGAAAAGTCAATCATAGCTCTTCTTTAGTAGAAATTCACTATTTGTTTATTCTACTTCCTCACGTCTCACTTCTCCTGAACCCATCTAACCGAGGTATTACCGCTACCATTCCCTTGAAACTGCAATTATAGAGGTCATCAGTGACCCTCATATTGGGAAACCCAGTCCTCAATTTACCTGAATCAGCATCTTTTGGCACAGTTACTCACTCTTTCTTCACTTAGCTTCTGGGACTCCACCACCTTTTTTTTTCTCCTATCACACTGACCACTCTTTATCTTTGATTCTTTGCTGGATCCTTCCTTTCATCCATATTCCAAATTGTTTCCCTGTTTGAGAGCTCAGTCTTGAGCCTATTCTCTGTTAATATTCACTTCATAGGTAATTTCATCAAATGACCCTTAAATTAATATATCCACTGTCACCTTCTTCCTTAATTGCCCAAATCCTCTATCAAATTGCCTAACAACTCCATTTTGATGTTTAATAGGTATTTTCCAAAAAAATTTCCACCACTACAAACAGTAACAACAAACACAAAATAATAATGATAACCCCTGCCCCTTGTACCCTCTTCTCTGTCTCAGGAAATGTCAATGCCATCCTAGAATTTTCTCAGGCCAAATCTTTTAGTCAACCTTGACTCATTCTTTTTGGAAGACAGAGGTACAATGAAGCTGAAAAGGAGATATTGGATAGACACACAATATAATTGTAGATCACTTAAATATTTTTTTAATTAGTGTAAGAGAAAGCCATTGCTTTAAAGAGTGAGTTTACATAATTGGGTTTATGTGGAGACTATGTTGGGTGGGATGGGTGCAAGATAGGAAGGAGGGAGGGAGGGAGTTATGACACCAGAATAACATTCCTGGAGAGAAATGTTGGTATCCTAGATTTGTGGAAATTGAAACTGTTAGGATTTGATTATGTATGGGACTTGGAGAGTTTCT
Organism: Aethalodelphis obliquidens; assembly: GCF_003676395.1. Classification (NCBI taxonomy): domain Eukaryota; kingdom Metazoa; phylum Chordata; class Mammalia; order Artiodactyla; family Delphinidae; genus Aethalodelphis; species Aethalodelphis obliquidens. Next base: position 15,610,254 of record NW_020837957.1, on the reverse strand, counting down.
AATGCATACAACTAAACAGATGGTTGTGTAACTAGAAGAGGACCTGTGTTGTATGCATTTTTGTTTGTTTTCTTGGAGAGATGGGTAGAAATCATTTCTTTAGTTTTAGCCATGTTTCATTTAAGGTGCTTTTACCACAACCAAAAGAAATATCAACTAGCAGTTGCATATACTTGTAAGCAACTATGGGAGGTAAGTAAATCTTAAATATATGTAAGATACATATATTTCTGAGTCATTTGCATATTGAGAAAAATTTAATCCATAGGTTTTACTGATATAGGTTATGGTGTATAGTGTAAAATTAGAAGAGAAGATTATTTAATGCTGACCCTGGCAATGTCAGTGTTCACTGGGTAAGTAGAGAAGAATGAACCCCCAAAACCAAACAGGATAAGTGACCTGGAGAAGAATGAAGTGAAAACATATTGTGACATGGAAAACAAAAAAGAGAGTTATTTCAGGAAGGGTGAGTCTAAAGCACAGGGTCCTGATGGAAGTTCAAGTAAATTATTGATAATTGTCTGAAAAATTTAGGAAGATGGGTATCGTTTGTGGTCTTAACATGTATTATTTTGGTGAAAGGATGAGGTCAGAATACTGACAGAACTAAATAAATAAGTAAATTGGAGGGAAGTAAATGGGACATTTTAGGTGATTATGTTGAGAAATTTGGATAAAAAACTTTTAAGATGGAAAGTAAGAGAAGGCATGAAACTAGGAGCAGCTAATGGCTAACACAGTGAAAGTTGGAAAAGTCAAACAGTCAAGCTGATTGGAATTGAGGGCTTTTCCAGGTGAATATGATGAGGGAGGAAAATACAGAGAAAAAAGAAGTTTAAGACACTGGCAAGAGTGTTGTTGAAATGATGAACCATAAAGTTTAACCTGGATGACAAGGCATGAAAGGTAGCTGTTGACAAATTAAGGAATGAATGGGTAAGAATGGATAAGTGATATGGACGGTATTGAATAGTTGGGAAAAAAAAAGGAATGTTGAATTAATAAGCTAAACATATAAGAGGACATGGTAAAGAATATAAGGCTTGGGCTTCCCTGGTGGTGCAGTGGTTGAGAGTCCGCCTGCCGATGCGGGGGACACGGGTTCGTGCCCCGGTCCAGGAGGATCCCACATGCTGCAGAGTGGCTGGGCCCATGAGCCATGGCCGCTGAGCCTGCACATCCGGAGCCTGTGCTCCGCAAGGGGAGAGGCCACGGCAGTGAGAGGCCCGCGTACCGCAAAAAAAAAGAAAAAGAAAAAGAATGTAAGACTTGAATTACTTATTTTAGAGAAAAAGAAATCGGAGGTGATGGCATGATGTTAGGGACAACCCTTGGAGTGGATTGTTAAAGTGAAGTAAAAGAGAAAGCCACTGGAGCTGAAGAGGTCAGAATACTGAGAAGCCAGAACACTGAAGGTTCATCCTGTGAGCAGCGAAGGTACATAAAATGATGACAGTAAACTAGGCAACACAGTTTTCAATACATTGACTTGAGAAGAAAAGAATTTCATTACAAGAGAGTAGAAGAACAATGGACTGGAAGTAATAATGGAGATAAATGGGGACATCAAAGCCTAATTCCTGGTCATGAGTTATATTGGGTGAGGGAGAGTAAACAGAAAAGGGCAGAAGTAATGTCCACAGGAAGGAGGCCATTCTCTGTTAAGACAAGACGATGGAGGGAACACTGAGATATTCACTGAAGATATGGTAGGGGTTGCCAATTACGGAGGAGCAACTCCAGAGGATATGGATGGTTTAGAAGGTGCAGGACTGCAGCCCAAGGGCAAAGTAGTACAGAGTATTATAGAAAATATGGAACATCAGAGCACAGATGGGCCACAGAAGCAGACAACTGGGATCTCTAACTGATTAAAACAGAGATCAGAAGTGTGCAGAGTTAGATACAACAGCAATCTTGTTGAAGACAATGGGTCTTATTTTATCATTTACCCTGGTTAGTAGGGATCCCAGATGCCTGGACCACTGCATATTATGTGGCTTGGCTGTTAGAAAATGCTAAGACTGTCAACTGTACACACTGTACGGATCCACAGACAGTTGACTCAGTTGCTAAGCCTTCAGAATGAGAGTTAACTCAAATATTTGACAGATTCATGATTTACAAACAAAAACAACTTCAAAGGCTATTGATAGATGTAACCTGCCTAGGCTTCTAGATTAGAAAAGAAAGATGATATGGACATTTAAAAAAATGATAAATTATAAAATCATGTTCAACTTTTGGCATGATTAATTACCTTCCAAATTAAATATGAAGTTAAATTTCTTAGCATATGAGGTTGGTCTTCAGACTTGAAACTTTTGGCTTAGCCCTCAAATGTAGCAAAATCCTGCTCCCAGGTAGGCATAACAATATCTAGTTAAAAAGAAAAGTTTCTTATTCTGAGCCTCTTTCACAGAGAAAAAGTACATCTTAGGAGGCCAGCAGACGTCAACTCAAATCCCACTAACCATAACTGAGTCACATGCTCACATGATCCTGGCCTAGCTGCAGGGATGCTTCAAAGCATGGTCTGGGGGGCAGTTCAGCCTCTATGGTGAGAACTTGACTACACTGACAAAGAAGAAATTAGAGGGAAGAAAGATGACTAATGGATGGGGCCACCAGTGCCATCTGCCTTCAGAAGATTAGGTGTCCTTCTAAGTGATGTGTGTGTGTGTGTGTGTGTGTGTGTGTGTGTGTGTGTGTGTGTAAATACATCTCTGAAAACATTAAGGAGGGACTTCCCTGGTGGCGCAGTTGTTGAGAGTCCGCCTGCCAATGCAGGGGACATGGGTTCGTGCCCTGGTCTGGGAAGATCCCACATGCCGCGGAGCGGCTGGGCCCGTGAGCCATGGCCGCTAAGCCTGCACGTCCAGAGCCTGTGCTCCGCAGCGGGAGAGGCCACAACAGTGAGAGGCCCACGTACCGCAAAAAAAAACAAAAACAAAAAAACATAAATACATTAAGGAAATACAGTAAATCTTTCCAGTTTGTCAAATGTCTCTTAATTTTGTTTATAGGACTTATTTTTCCTTATAGAAACTTTTAATCTTTTGTAGGTCAACCGTTTCCTTTATAGTTTCTGGCTTTACGGCATGCATAGAAAAGTTGTCCTCTATCAGAAATTCTGAAATAGTCACTTCTATTTTCTTCAACTGTTGTCAAAATCTTACTTTTTAATATTACATGCATTGCTCTATCTGAAATTGATTTCAGTGAGGTATGGATTTTCATTACATTTTACCCCCAAAGGCTAACTAGTTTTCTCAGCATCATTTGTTGAATAGGCCAATCTGTTATCCATGAATTTGAAATACTGCATTAAAAAAATGCTAAAAATCCATAAAACTCAGACAGGTTCCAAATTCTTATTTTTTTTATTCACCTACTTAATTAATGCTGCTTTAGTCTTGAATTTTAAAATATGAATGGAAAGCAGAGAAAGAATGGAGATAAACCTGCCACGTTTAGTCCAAACTATACCTGGAAGATTACAGGTTTGCACCCACATTTTAAGATGAACCAAAACAACCTCATGAAGAGAAAGGAAACTTCTTTGGAAGTGAGAAGACCTCTCCCTGACTTTGTCAGCCCCATTCAGCCACAGGCTCTAAAGATATTCTGTCTTTAAATTCCAGCCCCGTTCTGCTGAGCAGCCAGAATATTTTTCACACAAAACAAATAGTTGTTGATCTCCTACTGTATGACATGCACTGTTCCAGGAACAGAAAAAAAAAAAATAGTGGTTGAGACCAAGTCCGTGCTTTTACTACACAAGGAAGCAAGTACACAGTATAATTTTACACAGTGCTAAGTACAAAGAAGAAAACAAGTGGGGAGATGAAAGCTGACTAGAGTCTGTTGGGTACTTTCAAATGGATGACCAGGGAATGCTGATCTGAGTGGTGATCTGAAGCCAGTCAGGAGAGCCTAGAGCATTTTAGGCAGAGACAATTTCAAATGCAAAAGTCAGGGACTGGAATGGGTTGAGAATTTGGGATATTTGAGGAAAAGAAAAGGCAGGAGTGCAGTGAGGAATGGGGGTGGGGAGAGTGGGAAATGAGGTTGGAGGACTGGGCAGGCCAGCAGATCAAATAGGACATCATGGGCCTTGGTAAGGAGACTGGATTTTAGACCCACCAGCTAGGTGGTCTTTAAATGAGCTCACTGCCCTTAACTCAGAACCTCATATATTTAGGAGATCCTTCACGAGCTTCCTGCTTTAACTTTACTGCTGCCATCAGAATCCTTACTCTAGCCTTTTCCTGCATCTCGTGGCACTAGAGCCATTGGTAGCAATGATCAGTGGAGAAAAGATTCTTCTAACCCTGCTTTTACAGAAAAGGCAAATCTGACTTCATCACTCTCTTATTCCTTCTGTGGAATTTTTCCTGATACTATTTCTTTTTCTGGTGTTTTGTTGCACTCTTATATTAATTACAGTGCTTAATATCTACTAAGGTCACTTACTGTGCACCAGGTAATGTCCTGGGGATTTCCCATGTATTAATACATTGAATCTTTTCAATGATGCGGTGGAGTAAGAACTGTCATTGTTCCCATTTACAGATGATGAACCTGGAGCATAGACTCTGCTCTCAGTCACACAGCTAGTAAGTAAAGGAGCTGGGATTTGAATACAGGAATATGTCTAGAACCCTAATATCGAGTCATTATGCTTTGCTGCATCCCAAAAGCCTTTGTCAGTGATGCTGTGTATTGGATTGATGTTGAGGTCCTTGGAGAAACAGCAGAGAATTATTTGAGAAATGCAACTTCCGAATAACAGGAGCCCACAATGTGCCTATTTATTAGGCTTTGAACATGTGTCTTTTTACTTATTACTCACAATGGCCCTATAACACAAGCATTTCTTTTGTCTGGCACTATAGCCGATTTCTAATATCACTACACTACTGCTTCTCAGTATCTAGCAATGCCCTAAGCATCCTCAGAGGAGGGTCTGGGACAGCCGTTAGAGTCGTCCTTAGGCCAGAAGACTGCATGTTTTTACCTTGGTGGCTAAATATTCAGGCTTGCCTGAGGTCCAGTGCAATCCTTCTGACTAATGGAAGACAATAGATATCCAGAGCTCCTCTTTGATTGGCTTACCCATTGCTGGAGCTTATTGCTTGAGGGCCACAATTAAGCAATTGTCTGACCCACGGGAGATGTTCAGTCATGCTCACTGAGGAGATGAACAGTGCCCCTGAAATGCTAACAAATTCAGCCTCTCACCCTGTTATTTTTAGAAACACAGATATAACTCTCCTTGTTCACTTCCATTTCCTTGATTGACTCTTATCTAACTACACATATAGCATGTGGGCCAGGCACTGTGTTAAGTACTTAAGAAATAATTTGGGACCCTGAAACTTACAATCTAATGAGTGAGGCACTACTTTTTGCAGATAAGGAAAATGAGGCATAGAGAGATGAATTTACCTTTCTAAAGTAACAAAGACAAAACTAGTATATAGTACAGACAGGCTCAAAACACAAGAAGCCTGTTTCCAACTTCTGAGCTCTTAACCACCTTGGCACTGCCTTAATATGGGCAGTTTTGTCACTGAGAACCTCCTCATGTCTCACTAGCCCAATGACAAAAGTGAGAGGTCATTTATAGTTATATTTAGATTATAGTATCTTGAAACCACTATCTGTTTACTTGTAATAATTTCCATTTATTCCAGAATTCACTCTTCATATAAATATTTACACAAATCCTCAGAGCTGCTTACATTCTGTCATAAATAAGTCCCTTTCAGAGCTCCCCTGTTGCCAATGACATCACTCAAGGCTGAACTCCACAAGGTACTTATAATTGATGGTGTCCCACCCTCCCCCAGGTGGTTTGATTGCCTGCAGCCTCATAGCTTGCCACCATTACCCACAGTGGACTGTCATTGCTAATAGTGGAGCCAGATATTTAGAGTCTTTGAGAGCCCATCTAAAAGTGCCAGCAGTCCTCCCAGATGCAAAACGTTCTGTCTCCAAGGATTCATGGGTCAAAGAGAAGGATGTGCTCTCCTCACTTACATCCAATCAGAGACTAACCACAACAAAGCTACCTGGACCTGAAATTATACTCTTCAGTGGCACAGCACTTTCAGTTCACACACCTGTCCATTTCCTCGGAGAAAAACCTGGATCTGAAGAGGCTCCCACATCAGCTACTCCCTGTGCCCCACCCCGGCACTCCCCTCTGATGGGCCAGCACTGCTGTTGTCCAGCCACCCATCCACACTCTTCCTCTCTTCAGACTGGGCTCCTCTTAGAGCCTTCTTTGTTTCTTTCCAACAAAGACTGTAGATTCACTGTAGATACAGATTCACTGTAGAAAATCAGGCATTTTTCTTTTTATACTAAACTTCAGTGAAGCAAGAGAGGTCAAGGTTCTAATAATTCTCCATGCTCCACTTCCAGAAGTCTTCTTTGAACTTTCATGTAAACCACAGCCCCATACAGTGGAAAGTGCTTCCCAGTTTTACCAAGCAAGCTGTTCAAAGAAAGCTATTACCTAACATCATCTACTAATGGACCTATGCCTTGGCCTTGCCCATCCGGAACAATTTACTATTACATTTTGCTTTGAGATTTTTTTTGGTCTGCCATTGTGACTTTTATCCATCCTCAGCACGTTCCAAAATTCAAAATATTAACCAACACAGATATTTTGAAGTATTATGTTCAAATCTGTAATTCAATGTCCATAAATTACAGAAGATCTTTTCCCTCAACCCCTAAGCGTCCTTCATTTTTTTCAAAATCTTTTTAAATTCTTAATTGTTCTAAAGTTAGTTTCTTGTACTTTGCTCTTCTTATATCTAAGAACTAACAAAATAAATAAAAGATGCACAAACTATCCTTCATAGCAATGTATATGTGTTTATTCCACTCCAATTATGAAAAGTATAGATGACAACTCTTTCAGAATGATTTCCCATAAATAACAGTTACAGTTTTAATTATTCATCAGGAAGAGAAAAACTCAGTAACAAGCCTAAATATTACAGTTTTCTAAAGCTCAGTCAGCTTTTCCAACACTAATTGTTTAAGAGTTAGAATAGTCTGAGGTTCACATGTACTAGATTCTAAATTAAGTCTGAAATTCTAATTCTAAATTAACTCTGAAATGAGCTCTCTTCAGACCACATACATAGCTCTAAATCCTACAGCCCCTTCTTCAAAAGACAGGAAATTTGAAAGAAGTTAATTTCTTGTTTGTGGTGGGGGGAAGGACGGCAGGGAGCCTACAATTCAGCTTAATCCTTCAAAATGGCTAATACAGAGGGAGGAAGAAAGAGAGGGAAATGGCTCGTTTACAGCTGTCCCTTTCCTGGTTTCCTAGAGAGAAGATTTCAAGTGATTTTTTAACCTAAATCTAGTCTTCCCAGAAATCTGGTGATGGGTCGACTAGAGTCCCCACAAATTCATGTCCAACCTGAACCTTGTAACTTGAACTTTTTTGGAAATAGTGTCTTTGCAGATGTAACTAAATTCAGATAAGGTCATACTAGATGGTGGGCCCTAACCTCAGTGACTGGTGTCTTTGTAGGAAGAGGAGAGGGCACACAGAAAAGCATATAAGAAGATCATGTGAAGACAGAGGCAGAAATTAGAGTTACACTGCCATAAGTCAAGGTAAACAGAAACTGGAAAAGACAAGGAAGAATTCTTCCCTAGAGCTTTCAGAGGGATCATGGTCCTGGTGACAACTTGATTTCAGACTTCTAGCCCCGCCAAAAAGTGAGAGAATACACTTCTTTTATTTTAAGCCACCCAGTCTGTGATACTTTTTTATGGCAGCCCTAGGAAACAAATACGTATGGGAATACTCATTTAATGCTGCTACTCTGGGCACACCAGAACACAAGTTTGAGAAGATTTGGATAAGTCATTTTTTCACCTGGAGTTTTAATCATTAAGAGGTACAGACTCTGGTGCCAAGTTGTCTGGTGGACTAGCCAGCTCAGGCTGCCCTAGCAAAATACCATGGACTGGGTGGCTTAAACAACAGAAATGTATTTCTCACAGTCTGGAGGCTCAGAAATCTAAGATCAAGGTGCTGGCCAACTCAGTTCCTGGGGAGAGCTCTCCTCCTGTCTTGCAGAAGACCACCTTCTTGCTATGTCCTCACATGGCAGAGAAAGAGAGAGAGAATGCACTCTGGTATCTCCTCCTCTTTTAAGGATACCAATCCCATTAGATTAGAGCCCTATTCTTATGACCTCATTTAATCTTAATTACCTCCTAAAGGCCCTACATCCAAATATGGTCACATTGGGGGTTAGGGCTACAACATATGAATTTGGGGAAGACACAGTTCAATCCATAGCACCAAGGTTTAATGCAAGTCTTCCACCTTTTAACCATGTAATCTTAGACATGTTATTTAACATCTCTGCTGTCAGTTTTCTTCTTTGTAAATGGTAATAATAAAAAACTCCCCCTTCACAAGGTTGTTGTAAAAATTACATGTATTAATATATCTAAATTATTTTGAACAGTGCCTTACACACAGCATATGCCACATAAGAATGAGCTAGAATTCTAATTATCAGGACACACATAAACCTTGATTTGACCCTGGTTTCTTTTTTATTTTTCTTTTCTTTTTTTAATGTTCAGTCCAGTAGAATAAAATTGCTCTTCTTATAATGATGGCCTTATAGAAGAACATGATATTCAATGAGAGCCACATTTTTAGATCCTAAATACAAAGTTTCATTTGGGCATTCATTCATAGACTGACTTATGCTATCTCTGAAGCTACCACATTTATAAACATTTGTAATATTTGTACAGCAACCCTGCTTTTATTACCCTTTGTCAATATTTTCCATCTTTCATGGGGCCATAATATCACTGATCACATGAAAATCAGAAGAAAAATCTGCTGGAGATCCTTTACTTTAAACACAAATGTTTTTCTTTTTTTAAAAACAACTTCACACAAGACAATGACTTAGAGCTTGTAACTGTAGAAGATACATTTATATGTCACTCTAAGTGTGGCTTTTCTTTTAGATCCAAGTTTTTTTTTTTTTAATTATTTACTTCTCTTGTGCACATATGAAGAGTGAAGTGATATATTGCCTCCTTTAGTAGAAGAATTTCAGAAATAGTTAAAAGATCCCAGTTTCATATTAGTGTCATCTGATGTTTCAAAAAATTTTAATTTAACTCCAATAATAATTTTAATTTTTTGTACAATTCGTGGGGTAAAAGTAAAATTATTGAAAGTTGATTCTGTTGAAAGTTAGATATCTGACATTCTTGTGAATACTTTTCTTAATTAAGTTAGAAAGTTTAGCACTACAGTGATAAAACAAATACAAATATTGAAGAATAACAGCATAATTCTACCAGTGTTCTTATAAGTTAAAAATATATAGAGAGATATTCTTAAATTGGTTATCATGCACGTATAATTTTCATTTACATCTAAACAAACAGCAGTGTCCTATAAATAAAAACAATAGCTATAGTTGTCAAAATTTACAAACATATACATGTACATAGATTAACTATAAAACCTTTTCTGATTAAGTTAATGTTAAATTTGAAAAAGTACATTCTCTCTGAGGCTAACTTATTCTTTTGCTTCCCACATCAATAATATTTTGAAAATGTTGGCTCTTTGAACAATTGCTTTGTCAATCTAGCTAAATGTGCTACAATGGTATTGAACATTTTTTTAAAGAATCCTCTAAATGTTGATGTATTTTTTCAAAACAAGAAAATAGAAATAGTTAAATTATTCAACAAATGGAGTCCCTTCCAAATTTCATATCTGAAGATTTTAGCAAATTGAAATTATTGACAGCTTGCAAATTAGAACACATTGAAAGATTCATTACTTTTAAATTAGCTGTATAATGCAAATTAGAAGAACATTTGAAAAAAATGTTTTTAAATAAAGTTAATAAACCCATGGTAAAATATACACTTAAAAAAAGTACCAGTGACATAATATTAGAGATAATTATGACTAAACCATGACTAAAGTATGTGAAAATGTACCAAGAATAATTATTCACATTATGTTCATTTTTTAAGTGAGATATTTAGTTTTTAAATATTGCTTTAACAAACACTGTTTGGGGAGAACATTTTTGTTCTGAAATAATTCTTGAATATGATCATTTTATGTCTACAAATGAAATTAATTTAATTTGTCTACTCATAAGTGAGTATTTTAAAATCATATTACCTTAATTAGTTTTAATCCTCTTTCACTCCTCAAGGTGTTCTGGTTTGGAAGATAAACATATGCCCACCTTACTTATAAACCTTGTAAGACTTTGTCTTTTACTCTGATGGGAATAAAAAAAAAACATGTAGAGCTAAAGAGTGATGTGATACAGCTTATAGATTATATAGAGAGAATATACATATTCTCTTATATTCTAGGATCACTTTATCTGCTATAGTGATCCAGTTTAGAGGATGAGGTTTGCTAAGAGGAGGTGAAAATATTCTAGGTCCAGTTCGAGACATTAAAGTCGACATGCCTGTTAGACACCTTAGTGATACAGGCAAGAAAGTAGTTGGACATATATGAGTCAGGCTTAGAAGAGGACTCATCTGGGGATGTAACTATGAAAATCATTATGTATTTAGACAGTACTTAAACCCAGAATATTGGATTAGATTACCCAAGAATGAATCTATGCAAAGAATAAAAGAAGCCAAGAAAGTAAATCTCAAGGCCTCTACCATTTATAGATAGAGAGGCCACCAAATGAAACTGAAGAGAAGTGTTCAGTGTAACAGGAGAAAAACCAAAGCAGTAGGGTACACTGCAGCGCCAGTGAGGGAAATATTTCAACGAGGCAGGTGATCAAGTTTACGAAATGGTGCTGATGAGCCAAGTATGAGAGGAAGTGAGAACTGACCATTGGACTTAGCCAGGTAGAGGTCATAGTTGACCTTGACAATAGCTGATATGGTAAAGTATTGAACTCCAAAGACTGACTAGAGAAGAAAAATAACATGGTGTCTGAAGTTCGTTTTTATGTCCTTCAGCGAAGGAAGGAAGGAAGGAAGGAAGCGAGGAAGGAAGGAATGAAAGAAGGAAGGAAGAAGGAGCGAAGGAAGGAAGGAAGGAAGGAAAGAAGAAAGAAAGAAAGAAAGAAAGAAAGAAAGAAAGAAAGAAAGAAAGAAAGAAAGAAAGAAAGAAAAAGAAAGAAAGAAAGAAAGAGAAAAGTGTAGATGTAGATAGTAAGGCAAATAATTGTTAAATCTGGGTGATAAGAATATAGGATTTCATAATCCTATTCTCTCTATATTTGTGTATGTTTGAATTTTTCAAAATAAAAACCTTAAAAGAGGAGAATAAAAGCAGAGAATCAGAGAAGCAATTGTACACAGCTTTTCTGAGTGTTTAGTTAGGAGAGATAAGAAATGGAGTGCTACAGTGGTGTTAGCTGGAAAGGAAGTGGAGACCAGAGAGGTTTCTTTCTAAAAATTATTACTTATTTGTATGATGATAGTAATGATCCAATAGAGAGAGGAGACTGTTGTGCACAGAAGAAAAAGGGGCCGAATGTTGGAAAGAAAATTGAGCAGATGATATGGGAGGGAACCCAGTGGAGGGTTTAGCTTTAGATAGGGCAGTGGGGAGCTTTAGTTATAGGAGTAATGTAGGCTCTATGGACATAGTTTATGTTAACTGGGGACTGGGGTGGAGGAAGTATGTGGCATCTTTATTTCAATTTTTTCTATTTTCTTGGTGAAATAAGCAAGGACATAGTCTGAGAGTGAAGATGGATAAGAGAGTGTTTTGAATTTAAGAAGCAGCAGGAAAGAGCTACATAGGAGAGCAGAAGAGGGAAAGGATTATGAGTTCTAGTGGGTTAGGCATCATAGCGTGTACTTTTTTTCTCCACTGTGTTACGAGTCCCAGTGTAAGTGCTGAGTACAAAGAAAATTGAATTCATTTAGAGTTCAGATTTTTCAGACTTGTACTCTAAAGAGTAAGACAATGAAGGCTGTAGGCAAGGCATAAGAAGGAGAGACAGTAAAAATGTTATAGATTGAACAGACTATAGATCTCAGTAGGATGTACAGAGCATAACAGGGATGAGAATCTGGGTGATGAGTTTATCTGTATGTTGATTGCATTAAAATGTAAAATCATTTTCATTAAAGCACATCACAAAAGTGGGAAAAGAGCCTGAAAATTGGGGGGAAAATTATTTTTTATATTCACACATATGTATGTATAATACACTGTACATATATCTAAAATATATTTTTAAACTTCCTAAAACAGTAAAAAGCAAAAACAATGCATTAATAAAAAGAAGCCAATAAACACATGAAAAGATACTCCACTTTACTAATAATTAAGAAAAAAATAGATTAGTGTCACAATGAAATACCATTTCATAATAATCAAGTTGGCAAAAATTTTTAAAGCTGCTATATTAAGCTGCCATATTTCAAATATTGGAAAAGTAGGGAAGCATGAGGAATGTCTATGCATTACAGTGGAATTGGGAATTGGTGCCATCACTTTGGATAATGCGTAAAATAGCATTCGGAAGGAAGGAAGGAAGGAAACGGAGGGAGGAAGGGAGGAAGGAAGGAAGGAAGGAAGGAAGGAAGGAACGAACGAACGAACGAACGAACGAAGGACGGAGGGAGGAAGGAAGGAACGAAGGAATGAAGGAACGAAGGAACGAAGGAAGGAAGGAAGGAAAGAAGAAAGGAAGGACGGAAGGAAGGAAGGAAGGAAAGAAGAAAGGAAGGATGGAGGGAGGAAGGAAGGAAGGAAAGGAAGGACGGAGGGAAGGAAGGAAGGAAGGAAGGAAGGGAGAGAAAAACCATTTAAATGTCTATAGCAGGAGAATGGAGAAATAGATAGTATATTCATACCATGCGGGAAGGAATGAATATAGATAAATCTCACAATGTTGGATGGAAAGAAAAATGAAGTTGCACATTGAAACCAATTATATATAAAGATTTAAGTATTCAAAACAACACTATGTATTACTTAGGGATACATATATATTTAGAAAACTATAAAGAAATTCATTATAATGCTAAATAACAATGTTAGGATAATGGTTACTTCTAGAGCATAGCTGGGTTGTGTACAGGAAAGGTTTGTGAAAGAGATTTAACAGTATTGGCAAGTATTTTCTTGAGCTAGTTGGTAACTACATGGGTACTTGATATAATATTCTTTATATCCCTTTGGATGTATTAAATGCTAAAATTTAAACCTAAAATTCAGTAATATATTACCTAGCAACTTCAGAACTGGTACTGTAAGAGAGTCTCCTATTTTCTTTCTCTCCTCATTTTCTCTTATCCACATACCCCTTCATCTTTTCCTTCTTGTTCTCTCGCTCCAGCATATATTGACTCACTCCCCACTGGGTTCCAAGTACTGTGCTTCAGAAATGTATACACTTCTTCGAAGATGCAGTCTTTTACTAGCGTTCTAAGTTTTTAAAAGGACCACACCGAGGAACATGTATATACGGATAGGTAATTTCCTTAACCTTAAGCATTGAAAAGTGTAAAACTTTTAGAGTAATTATTCTCCTTTGAATTCATCTATTTCCATGCAATCTCATTAGGTAAACTCAATAGCGCTTTTACTCCCTGAGGCAAGCAAAAATCTCCTACCTTAAATCATATATGAAGTGTGACAGACAGACCAATTTTCCAAAAGTTCAAGGTTTTCTATTAAAATTTCTATTCAGGTGTTTTTTATTTATTTGTTTGTTTCTAGATGAGAAAATGGGCCACTCTAGCTCACACATATTTGTCATATGGACCTCAAACTCTCTTTCTAATCTCAAATTACATCCTTCCAAATTATTAGCCAGTGCCTGGGAAACATTTCACTCACTTCTCTGAGGACCTTCTAGTTAGCAACCATAATGGACAATAACACAAAATTTCATTTTCTTCTCTACTCTCCCTTTACTTAAATCATCTGTAGGGATTTCTCTTCTCAGATCAAGATCATGAATGAATTTGCAGTTGTCATTTTGATTGGCAGTAAAGCCAGTGTTAGGTTATACATGACTCAGAATAACATGCATGTGAAATTGTTTAAATTGTCTGCTTAAACTGTTAACCACAGATAGAAATTTCCTAGAAAGGAGACTGATTTTTTGGATGCCTCCCATCTGGAAAATGCCTTCTAAGCAAAGCAGCTTTGCCCAGGATAAGGAACAAAAAGTAATTTAACTCCATGAGAAGGGTTACATGCCTACATAATACATTGTTGCTATTATTACTCTGAATAAACCGTTACCTTTTAGATCGATTAAGGATAAGAAAAATAAAAGATTTTATTTTACATTATTTATTCCTTCCCCTATGCCCTTCCTTTTTTTATGTAGTTATAAATTTCTAACCTATATCGTTTTCCTTCTACTCCTGGTGGCTGGCATAGTGATGATCTTTGCTATTCTCTACATAGTTGGAGTTCTCCCTGCGGATTAGTAATTGGTTCATGGTGTTCTGCTCAACACTTTCTTTCTCTCTGTCTTCTTTCTGGTACCACCATTATGCATAAGTTATACCTTTGGTAGTTGTGCCATAGATCTTGGATATTCTGTCATGTTTTCCAGTCTTTTTTCTCATTGCTTTTTTTTTTTTTTTTTTTTTGCGGTACGCGGGTCTCTCACTTTTGTGGCCTCTCACATTGTGCAGCACAGGCTCCGGACACACAGGCTCAGCGGCCATGGCTCACGGGCCTAGCCGCTCCGCGGCATGTGGGATCTTCCCGGATCGGGGCACGAACCCGTGTCCCCTGCATCGGCAGGCGGACTCTCAACCACTGCGCCATCAGGGAAGCCCTTCTCATTGCTTTTTAGTGTTAAAAGTTTTGATTAAGATGTCCTCAAGCTCAGAGATTCTTTCCTCAGCTGCGTCCAGTCTAAATAAGCCCATCAAATGCATTCTTAATTCCTGTTAGTTTGGTTGGTTGGTTGGTTGGTTGGTTGGTTGGTTTTTTTGGATGTCTAGCATTTCTTTTTAATTCTCAGGAAGATGAATTCTTTTATTTGGTTGCACCTTGCTTTCTCTCTTTTTGGCCCTGCTTACCTGATGATTGAGTCCATGTTCTTTTATATTTATTTTTCCATATTAAAATTTCATTGTGATATGGTTTTCACCATTTGGATATAAAAGAATATGTCAATATAGATGTGATTTGCATTTTTTATACAGGTAATCCTGAGTCTCTTTTACTATGTTTATTACAAATTTTTGCTTTCTATTCTCTGAAATCCCTGTGTATATATTTTGTTTCTTTTCTGTTGAGTAATTTTAGATTTGTAGTTTTATATATAAAAAAATATCCTCCTCCTTTTGTAATTTTCAGTTTCTGCTGATTTATGACTATGACTTAGCTATTCACTTTATTTTTATGTGTCTTTGGAGGAGCAGAATTTTTAAATTTTAATATAGTAAAGTATATTAATTCTTTCTATTTTGGTTTTGCTTTGTTTATCTTGTTTAAGAAATACGTTGAGGCTATAAACATAGTCTCAAATTTTCTTGTAAATCTACTACATTTACACTTAAACTTTCAATCCACCTGAACTTTTTTTGTCTATGGTATGAGGTACAGCTCCAACTTTATTATTTTTTCTACAAGAATTACAACTTTTTCTCTACCAGTTGTTAAATAGTCCATCCTAACGTATTTCCTTGCAATGTCACTTCTGTCACATAGTATGATTCAGTATATACTTGGGTTTGGTTCTATATTTTATATTCCATTCCACTGATCTATTTGTTAACTCCGCACTATCTCAATTATCATAACTTTATAATTAGTCTTGATAACTGCAAGAACAAATTTTTCCACCTTGTTTTCTGCCTTAGGAGTGTTATGGCTATTCTTGTCTTCTTGCTTGTCTATATAAAATTTTAAATCAGCTTGACAAATTTCATAAAAAACTCTGTTTGAATTTTGAGTGGAACTGCATTGATTCTTTCAATTAATTTAGAGAAAACTAATATTTAAATATGGAGTATATCCTTAATTGTTTTCAATAACTTTATAAATACTTTGCACATCTTTTGTTGTAGTTTTACTAAGCATGCTAGCGACTGATGTATTGTTCTTTCTTTCCAATCCTTCTGCCTTTTATTATCTTTCTACACTGTGGAGGATCTTCACTATGATTTACCAAAAGTGACGTTGGGCATCTTTACCCTTTTCTTAGGTTTAAAGGAATGTTTTGGACAATTAACAATGATGTTTACCTTTGACAATGAGATGGAAGTTCTACTCTGGTCCTGGATTGTTAAAAATTTTTATAATAAATGGATGTTGAATTTTCTTTTAAACTCTGGAAAAGATCAAAGCATTTTTGTTTTTTAGTCTTTTAATGAGGAAATTACATAGAATATGTAACATTAAATGAGACATGCTTTTTAGGTCAGGCTGTAATATATGTTTTATATACTGTTGCATTCTATTTGACTAATTTTTAAATGATTTCACCTACCTTGCAGGTACAATTTTCCTATTTCTTTACTTGGCTTTCAATCGAGATTATTAGTAGCCTCAAAAGCTGGGGAGCAGTCCCACTATTTCCATTCTGTAAATAATTTGTTCACGATGAGATGGGTTTCTTCCATATAAATAATAGAATTTGCTTGTAAGACCATCTGTGAGGAATATTTAGTGCTATTATTTTCATGACGAGATTGTTAATTGATTCAATGTACTTAAGGTCTATAGGATTATTTAGTATTTCCATTCCTTCCTGAGTTGGTTTGGTAAGTCAATTTCCTGGGAGGTTTTTCCACTCCACATGTTTTCAGATATATTGGCATACGTTTGTTTATAGTATTAGATTACTATCTTTAAACCTCTGCTATATCTGTAGTTATGTTACCGTTTTAATTCTTGACAGTATTTGTATTTTCATTCTCTTTTTTTTTTATTGTTGTTTCTCCATCCTGTAAAATGTATTATTGTTTTATAGGTACTTCAGTAATCATTGTTTTAGCTTAGTGCTCTTTTCCTTTGTATATCTGTTTTATATTTTATTAATTTCTCTTCATATCTTTATTAGATTTATCTTTCCAATTTATTTAGGTCTATTCTCTTTGTTGTTTTTTTTAACTACTTAAGTGGGAGGCTGAGCTCATTAATTTTCAGTCTTCTTTGTTTTCTAGTCTAAGCATTAAAGGCTATCCATTTTTATCTAACCAACTTAGTTGTACCTATCTAATGTTAATATGCAGTGTTTTACTATCATGCAGGAAAAAATTTTTTTATTTAATTTCCATTTTGATTTTTTCATCTAGTCATTATTTAATTATTCAATTGTTTATGTATTTTTAACTTTCTAATATAGAAAGAGGCTTTATTAAATATCATTTTACCACTTATGTCTAATTTATTTTTGGAGTATTTTTGTATTTTATTTTTCTTCAGCTTTTTTAGAGGTATAATTAACAAATAAAAATTATACATATTTAAGGTGTACAATGTGTGTGCTATGTGTATACACTGTGAAATGATCACCACAATCAAGTTAGTTTTCACTTATTACTAATATTATGTAATTGTAGTCAGTAAATATTGGTCTGTATGAAATCAATTTATTAAAAATTGTTGAGATTTCTCAATAACATAACACTCATTAAGACAAATTGTAAAACTACTTCACGAGCATTTGAGAAGAGTTTGTTTTCTCTGATTGTTGGCTTCAACATTAGATATACAGATCTACTATTAAATAAAGTTTGGTAAGCATATTGTTCAAATTCCACTTGGTTTGATCCATTTTTGCTTTATCTATTAGTTAAGTACAAGTACAAGGTTAGAATTATTACATCTTCCTGGTGAATTAAACCTGTTATCATAATGTACTAATCCTTTTTGTCCAAATAACATTTTTATCTTAAAGTCCATTTTTTTCTTCTCATAATAGCATCTATACTATTTCTAGCATAGTTTCTTTTGCCTTGTATTCACCTTATATGACTTCTTCCATCCTTTTATATTCAATATTTTGGTGTCTTCATATTTTTGGTTTGTTGCTTGTAAAGAATCTGTAGCTACAACTGGACTTTTAAATTCCACTTGACAATTTCTGTCTTATAAAAGAAATATTCAATCTACCTGCATTTGATTAATGATATATTAGGCCTTGTTTACATCTTTTTTTATGCTTTCTATTATTCCTGCTTTTATATGTCTTATTTTTCTTTGCTATCTTTTTGGGGAGGAATTTTTCAGGAATTTTCACTTGCTAATTGTTACTATTTTTTAAATCTACACATTTGGGTGCTATCATAATATTATTTATTTATTTATTTATTTATTTATTTATTTATTTATTTATTTTGCGGTACGCGGGCCTCTCACTGTTGCGGCCTCTCCCGTTGCGGAGCACAGGCTCCGGACGCACAGGCTCAGCGGCCATGGCTCACGGGCCTAGCCGCTCCATGGCATGTGGGATCTTCCCGGACCGGGGCACGAACCCGTGTCCCCTGCATCGGCAGGCGGACTCTCAACCACTGCGCCACCAGGGAAGCCCTATTTTTATTCTTTTATGAGTTACACTTACACAGTTTTCTCAGGAGTACCTAATGTAAAGAAAATTTAATCAGTAGATTAATTCTCCTTTCAAATACCAAGATCTTTGAATGTTTTAGATACCCCAGCTTATGTGGTATTATAATCCTCTTTTGTCATTTTTACTTCCTCCAAATTGTACATGAATATTAATATTTTTTATAATTGGCATGTGTATGTACTTATACACATATTTACCAATTTATTTCCTCATCATTTTTTCTTATATCTCAGACTTTCTTCTAGGATCATTTTCCTTCTTCTTGAGATATATGCATTACTTGCGAGTTCTTTAAATAAGGATTGTTGATAGTAAACTCCATTTTGTTTACTTGCAAATTACTTTTCTATTCCCTTACTCATAAAAAATAGTTTTGCTGGGTACATAAATTCTCTTCACACTTAGAAGATATTTTCCATTATTGTCAAGATTACAGTGTTACTCTTGAAATATCAGCGGTCAGTATAATTACTGTTCATGAGAAGATAATTTGTGGCTTTTAAAAATATTTGCTGTAGTTTTTTGTTTGGTTTTGTTTGAGTATGTCACAGTTATTTCACTACAAAGTATTGAGTTATGAACTTTTTATTTATTCTATTAGTATTCATAAAGATTTTCATATCATATAAAGTTCTTGAAAATTATTAATTATTATCTCTTCTAGAATTAATTCTTAGTCATTATTTTTCTTCTTTATTTCTGGAACTCTAATTATATTAATGGACCATGTTTATCTATCCTACATATCTTTTACCTCTCATTCATGCTGTAGATCTTCTTTTCTCTCTGCTACAGATTAAATAATTTCTTAATGTCTCTTTTAGTTCATTAATAATCTCTACCGATTTATTTAATCTGCTGTTTAATCTTCACTTTAAATTTAATTTATTATATTTTTCACTCTTAATTCTCTTTTTTAATTGAATATCAGATATTTCTCGTGTTTTTGATAACTTCTTGCACATTGCTATTTTTTTACCCCATTTTTTAAACAATTAGAATATAATTATTTTATATTCTAAATCTTATAATTCCAGTATCTGAAGTCCTTGTATGTCTTTATTGTGTTGTTTGTGCTGGACCTCAGACATAATGGCTTCTTTCTTGAAATATCCAGTATTTTTTAATCTGAGTTAATATTTGACAGGATTTATTCTGTTGAAAACCTGAGGATATTTTCTTGGGTCTTTTTTCCTCCTGAGAGTATTTATATGTCATCAGGAGAACTACTAACTTGGGACCAATTTAAGATAATTTCTTGGCTTGATACTCTCCATTGACGTGGGTTGTAAAAATTTGAAATCGAGAGTCACCTGAGAGAGCTTTATGTTTGTAAGTTATCAGATAAGCCTATCATTTTGATGATGATCATTATTTTTATCATATCTTTTTTTTGAGATGGAGACAGACAGGTATCCTTGTATGTTCCTTTTGTTGTTCAGAAGATTTTTGGTACAAAATTTTTGATACTATATTCAACAACAATATAGTTGAATTTTGTACCAAAATTCAACTATATTCAACTATAGTTCAATAAAACAAAAGAAAAATGTTGGTAACTTACCATTTCACTAAAACATAGTATTACTGCAGTTGTGTCCCTTTATCTCTCTAATTCAGTGGGCCTAAGGATAATGTCTAATTTCCTACATGCTATGTCATTTATTTTTTAAATTTTTATCGAAATATAGTTGATTTACAATGTTGTATACTATATCATTTATTTTTAAGATCTACATACCTGATATATGCATTGCTTTTTAGGAACATCCCCTAGCTTTTGATTACTTAATGCTCACTGCTTTGGTTTTAGCAAGCTATTCCTATTTTGGTAACCCTGTTAATTTTTCTTACTTCATCACAAGCTCAGTCACTCATTTAAATATAAGCTTGTTAAAATTTACCCAGGATCAAGTTATATCAAAGAAAGAAGTGTTTTTATTGTTTGTTTGTAGAATATCCAGTCTATCAGAAAGCTGGAGGCAGAGGTCTCTAATATAAATGTGGCTGTTTCTCAGTTTCATTGATTTTAAGTGATTTAGGAGAAGACAGTCTGAGACCTGAAGCCAAAATTAGGGATGATCAGGATATAAAACAGAATATTTTCCAAAGTTGGCACTATCTGCAACTTCAACATGTTTTATTCTACTTTTTGATTTCATATCTTCAGTCAGAATTAAGAGGCATGTGATTTGCTAAATTGTTATTCTAATATGATTTCAAAGGTCACTAGAGTAAGTTAATTTTGGCTTTTTAAATGTTATGTCTTCTGAGACTTAGTAATTAGAAATTGCTTCCAATTTCTATTTATTTATTTATTTACACTCTCCCATTGCATTTATAAAATTGCATAGATAAAATGAAATTACATGATAAACACATATATATTATCAAACACTGTTTTTGATTAACAGTATAGATACTCTATAAAATAGTCTGCAAATCTGTAATAAGAAAGGACAATAATTCTGCAACCATTTTAAATCTTAAAGAAAAGTATTATATGCATCTAAATATAAGAATTAAACCTAAGAAGGAACTATATTCATAAATCTATAAAATCAACTTTTCTGCTTGCAATCTTTAAATGATTAATAGTCATCAAAATATTGTTTAATTGTGTTACCAAAATCTTGGCCTCTCTGTACACCGGTGCCAAATCAAATCTCAGAAACAGAGTTTTGGGTGAAGTAGAAAAGGATAGCTTTATTACTTTGCCAGGCAAAGGGGAACACATAGGGCTCCTGCCTTGAGAAACTATGTGTCCCAACCTGGGAGGATTTGATGAGAGTTTTATAACAGTGGTTCAAAGGTGGGGTCTCTGACAAGATTAGGGTTGAGCAGGGCCTGCACGCCCTTAATCTCAGCTCAGGTGGTCGCCTAATCTTGATGAGCTTCTCTGGTCCCTTTAATCTTGCCTCAGGTGGTTTCATGGATGCTTCTCCCTTGATTAACAACTGTTGGAATCTGCCCTTTGGAACTCAGGGAAGGTCATGGAGGCTGGAGCCTTGCTTACAAGAAACAGGGGAAAAAGGGCCTCACTCGGTTTCAATAGTTATTATATGTATATATATATGCACACACATGCACATAGATATGATTTCAACATAATTTGAAACAATAGAAAATTAACCACTTGTCTTGGTTCAAATGATGCTAAATAAGACTGTCTACAAAATCACCAAAGATAATGGAAAACAGGTTAATAGTCTCTGTGTAATCACTTTCATTTTCTGAAAAATATTTAGACTTACTCTTGAAATAAGCTCATTAAACTTAAAAACCCTGAGTGTGGGCTTCCCTGGTGGCGTAGTGGTTAAGAATCTGCCTGCTAATGCAGGGGACACAGGTTTGAGCCCTGGTCTGGGAGGATCCCACTTGCCGCGGAGCAACTAGGCCCGTGAGCCACAACTACTGAGCCTGCGCGTCTAGAGCCTGTGCTCTGCAACAAGACAGGCCGCGATAGTGAGAGGCCCACGCACTGCAATGAAGAGTGGCCCCCACTTGCCACAACTAGAGAAAGCCCTCGCACAGAAACGAAAACTCAACACAGCAAAAATAAATAAATTAATTAATAAACTCCTACCCCCAACATCTTCTAAAAAAAAACCAAAAAACCCTGAGTGTGTTAGGGGCTTTCATGGATTTCTTTTGCAGTTAATAATGCCCCTCTTCTAGGATTGTACATAAATAATCTCTCATAGGTCCAAAGAGAAACTCTCTCCTCACTCTAATTCAACATGGATAAAAGCAGAAGCAAATTGCTCTGCCACGTAGACAGTTGAGGTCATTGAAATCATTCCTCCATTGAATGATGTTTGATATAAAAATGTGAACAAAATGGAACAAAAATAGCAAAATAAACAAACTTCACATTACATGAGCCAAAGAATACTTCAAAGTATATGGAGTAACAAGTGACTGGCATTTTTATAATTATCAGATTAAAGAACGCTTTCACTTCTAAAGACATTTTACTTCTAGATGATTAGGTGGTTTTGCATTTTCTAGAGTAAAATCAAGCTCTATATTTGAGTTAGCACAAAGAGGTTTGATTGAGCACAAAGAACCCTTTAGGCATTAAATTGCTTATTTTATCTGTCTTCTGACCTAGTGTCATCCTGATCCTGTGTCATGGTGACCTGCAGATGACAAAAATGAGCATCACATTCCACACATATCAAATCTAATGACATATTCAATTGCTGACATTATTGTCCTTATTCCAAGACGTTATTATGTTTTACAAAATAACAATTCTAGATAGATACCATTCAAAAAGGTAAATCTTTTTGACACATCAAGTCTTTCAGAAAAAAAGAAAAATTATATATTTCTCTTTAAAATGTACTTCCACAGAAAAAGTAATGTTTTATTATTATTTAATGACATATGGGATAATTGTAATTAAATTTTAAGAAAGTAACATTGATTTCATTACATCAACAAAATTTTTATGAAATCTCACTTTAAAATCACATGATAAAGTAATACCAAATTTTATGGTACAACTTTTTAAGATTTGTTACCTAAGCAAGTTCCTTGTTAGAATATTACAACTTTTGGGAACTAAATCAATCTTATTGATGATCTTATTCAACTCCTTCCTATTATAAACTGGAAAACAAATGTCTGTAAGCATTAATATGATTTGACCAAGGTAACAAATTTACAAAGTGACAAAGTCAAAACTGACATATCAATCTCTTGCTTCCCTATGTCAAAATTTTAATGCAAAATTACTGGAAGAGAAATAAAGTCTCACACATTTCAAATTTCCATAATAGTAAAGTAATTACACAATATTATAATATTGCAAGAGAAAATTCTATAGAATATGAGTATGGTTTTTCTAAGCTATATTTTGGCCTTTGACATTAAAACCTGGCCACAAGACAAAATTATTTTTACCATAAAATTTGAAGTGCAATTATTCAGCCAGGTCCTCCTCTAAGAGAAGCAACCCAGACAACAGCCTGAGTAGATGAACCTCATGGCAGATTGCAATCAGGAACATTCACTGTAGACGAGGCCTGTATTATAAAATACATACTCCAATCCTACTGTAACTACTGTTACAGTTTGGATTCTGACATGATGACTAGCAATGTACTTTTCCTAAAAATATTTTCTCTAAAGTTAAATGGATAAAATATATGCATGGAATTAGTGCCATATTTCATACAGAGTTGAACTGGACTTCCTTGTGGTCATGTAATTATTTCTTTACAGTGTTAGCTGTCACTTTTAACTACAATTTCTGTTGATGAGTGGTTTGGGGGATTTGAAAAAAAATATGGAATCTGCAAAGAACATGCAAAATTAAGTATAGAGATTAAAAATTATATGTCACCTTTATTCCCACACAGTGCCAATTTAAATACATCATTTCATGAATAAGCATTTGCCTGTGTACCAATGTCACCAAATACCAAAATTTAAAAATGGAGAATGTTAAAAGTTTTGACTTTTTTAAACTGTAGTATACTGGCACAGGATATACTAATCTTAGGTAACATATCTCAGCAGCAGAACATATATTTGGGGATATTACATTAAGTCATTTCCATTCTAATGATGTATTCAGAGGTCAAAGTAAATATCATCTACCATAGCTGCCTCCTTGATTGTTCTGGTGAAAATTTACTAGGGTGGCTGAGAGCAATTTTCCTAATCCCATTTTTTGTCCCTAAACATATGATATCACTAAACCATAACTCAGCATCATGAATACAGTGAGAGGAGTACTCAGAAATATCTGCTGAATTTTAATAGTCATTAACATAACTCTGTTACCTGAAGGGAATATGTTTGCAACAAATAACACCAGCATTAAAGCAGTATTTCTAAAGTGATAATTCAAATGCATTTCCATTTCATATCAAGGGGTTTTTGCAATTCAAAGCATACTGCATTCATTCTTACACGTTTATGCTCTGTGCACTCTTACTTTTACTGCTACCAACGCTGCCAAGTACCAGATACACACTAAAGGTATTAAAGTGGGTGATTCACAAATGTCTTCCTTATCACTAAGGAGAAGGATCATATTTTCCCTCATAAGTGTTAAAATAACATCTTAACCTCTAAACATCTCTCCTCAAGATCTTTTGTACTTTTAGGGAATATTATTCTTCCTTTCCTTGTGAGTTTCCTACTGAGGGATAGTCTACCGGGGGGGAAATTAGTTGGTAACCCCATTTTTGTTTTTGTTTTTGGATATCATTAATTGAGAAAAATTAGAAAATATTTACAAAGGCTTACTTAGTTTCTTAGAGTTTGAGGAAGGTGGAGGAGGCAAAGAATATAGTGTCAAAGACAAAACAGACACTTTTTTGCAGTCTAAAGTTTTATGCTGACACATAATATGAGCCATTTGCTGGCTTTTCAAATACTGCAGCAAAATGCTGGATCAAATAGGTCCTAATTAATCCTAAAGCCATTTACATAAGGTTGCACATACTACTCAATCAAAAGTGCTTCTAAATCAGCTCCCTGTAATCACCCCTGAGGTTTTATAAAATTGAAGAAATTAACGTCATTGTTTTCCTGGAAATATAGGAATACAGGGAATAAGATGTGACTCTGGACTTGCAGTCTCCTGTAGCCCATTAATACATGATAAGTGTGGTATTTGTTGCATGAAAATCATGGGTTGCTGGATATATTTTATAAATATATACTCATCTCATTAAGTCAGATAAATAAGGCAAGACTGCAGTGTTCCACACAAATCCAATAGTGCCTTTCTACTCAGCTTCATGTCTTGCTGCCGTATTTTGTGCTCAGGATTGGTCAGGACTAAACATGTTTAAAGCCTAAAACTTGACATGGGTATCTTGCCTCCAAAACTGAGAATATATTCAATCCCACTAGAACTTACACTGTTAAAGGAAGATATGAGGTGGCAGAGGTAGTCAAAAGGCAAATCCTGGAAGCCACTGTAAGCCACAGTATTATGGACTGAATGTTTCCCCCCACAAATTCATGTTGCAATCCTAACGTCCAATGTGATGGTATTTGGAGATGTGGTCTTTGAGAGGTGATTAAGTCACGAGGTTGGAGCCCTCATGAATGAGATTAGTGCCCTCATCAAAGACCCCATTGAACTCTCTCATTCCTTTTGCCAACTGGGGACCAAGCATGAAGACTGAACCAGGAAGTGGGCCCTCAACAGACACTGTTGATCTGCCAGCATCTTAATCTTGGACTTCCCAGCCTCCAAAACCTAAGACATAAATTTCTGTTGTTTTTATAAGTCACCCAGTCTATGATATTCTGTTATAGCAGCCTGAATTGGCTAAGACATGGTAAAATGTTTCACTTTATCTATCAGTTGAAAGATTTTAAGTGGGGGAACAATATTAGATTTGCATTTAGAAAAGCTACTCTAGTTTCACGTAAGATAGAGATTTGCAGGAGGCCAGAACATTGGCAGGGAGAAAAGTTAAGCAAATGCAGTTATAGGTCAAAGAAATGGTGTTTGAGTAAAAGGTTAATGAATATTGTCAAGTGGTCAAGCAGTTCCTGACTAGCAGCATGGTGGCAGCTGCTAGGTTGGCTTGCTATGTTTCCATAGGTTCAGTCAGCAAAAGACAATGAATCTGAATGGATTTTGACAGTTTATTACTTACACAAAGTAAAGCAGAAGCAAGATCAGCATGGTTTCAGCTACCTATGACCCTAATTCTGCAGAATGACACAGGACTTAAGGGGCCAGATGACAACACAATTAGTACATTACTCTGCTGTGGAGAAGCCATCTCTAGACTGCAGTTAAGTGGTGGTTTTATAGCCTATGTTGGGGAGGGGGTGGTGAGGTGGGAGGTCCCACGTCTCACCACAAGCAAGGAGATGAATGAGAAACTGCCTTGTGGTAGCCCCTCCTGCTAGACAGGGAGCCCCCTGCAAGGTAGAGAGGTGGACAAGAAACAGTCTTGTGACAGTTCCTCACAGGACTGCCTGCCTTGCTATATTACAGGCAGGATCACAAGGCATTCATTAAGATCTGGGTCAGACTAAAAATGAAAAAAAAAATCCAATTAGAAATGTGCAAAAGGCATGACAGATATTTCATTGAAGAGGACATACAGATGGCAAATAAACACATGAGAAGATGGTCAACATCATTAGTCATTAGGAAAATACAAATTAAAGGCACAATGTGATATCACCACATACCTATCAGAATTGCTAAAATGTTTAAAAAAGCAGTTTATTAGAAATGCATAACAATTATAAATGTGTATGTACCAAGTAATGATTTTAAAATAGATAAAGCAGAATCTTACAGAATTAAAGTGAAATAAAGTCATAATTATAGTTGAGGATTTTAACACCACTGCCTCCTCAGTAATGGATAGAATACATAAAGGTATATATATATAAGTATATAAATTATAAGCATATAGAACATCTGAACAATTCTTGCCCAAATTTCTCTTTTGGCTAGCTCGAATCAGAAATGGATGGGAATTTTGGAAAATGTTGTTGAGCTGCTCCAAGATGACACGTTACAAAATACCGTAATTATTGAGATGGTTGCTAAGAGCAGCAATAAATCAGTTTTGGGGAGCATTCACCTGGAAGCTATATAAAGTTCATTTTAGGTAAGAATATCTTTGAGAAGAAAAGAAGAATTAATTCGCTGGCTCTTATCAAGTATTGATTGAATATTTGCCCCTCAGGTAAACTTGTAGCCTCCATTTTAACTGACTCCAAAAAACACGATGGGGCCTCCAATTCTGTGAGAATATGGTGATCTTAATTTTTCCCAAAGAGAGGTGATACAATTTTAATAAGTCAGAGTTTCCTTCCAAGTAGAAGCCAGCCAAAGTCTTTGAAAAATCTTAATTCCCAAGTGAAACATGCTGCAAGACTCACTATAACCATTGACCTTGAGATCTTAACTGCGTCACCATCTCCCTCCTCCACTTCCCACTCTTTCAGCCAAGCTAGTCTTGGATACCTGCCTAGTAGGATGACACAGACCTTTAGCCCAGAGGGATAACTAAAAGGCCCTTAGTTATATTGTCTTTGTTGTGTTATCATTGTTATAAGTGCCCATTTGCCACTATCATTGGTGATGAAAGCACCAGAATCTTGTGGGACCCATACACACTCATCCTACCCCCCACTGTGTAGAAGCATTCCAACATTTTCATGGTGATCAGAGTTGATTACTTTCACAAGTATTTGTTTTCTGCCCTTTGGACTGTTGACATGAAAAACTCAAAGTAGTTAAGTGGTAGGCTGGGCTTCCTGTTGTATGGACACAGTGGCCTTTTTTGTGTCTCTGGAAGAAATATTTCCTCCTTGGAAACCAGGATCTCTAATGTGACAGACAAGTAAACAAAAATTCTGTAAGTGGAACACTTGAAGTGGTGGTGAAGGGGGCCAATCGTACTTCTAGTTCTTGATTTCCAGACCTGTGCATTTTAACTATCGAAACACTGTACCATATCGAGGCCATTGTTACATACTTGTACCACATCTTAAAGGACAGCACCCTATCCTAACATGATGTTTACCCCAAGTTGGAACATTAGCTAGAGTTCCGATAGGTTATTCACCTGTTCTAGTAGGACAACTGCTCCTGGGTGTTTTGTTGTATAGTAGGACTTTTGAGATACTCTCACTTCTTGCTTATCAGTTGCATATAACATGATGTCATTAATAGAGAATATTCAGAGAACTTTTCCAGAAGAATGAATGCAATTGAAGTCTCTGAAGACTATACTGTGTTAGAGAGTAAGATTTTTCACATGATCCCAGAGACAAGACGGCAAGTGTATATCATTGTCTCTGCTATATAAAAGTGAATTGCTTAGTAATTAGGAAGACTATATGTTGGTATATAACAGATAAATAATTATATACTAAGTGTGTAAATATATTTCAGTTAAGGTGTTGGATATACCTTGAAATAGCAGCTACAATTGAGATTATTTCATGGCTAATTTTACAGTAATCCACTATCATTACCATTATCAGTTTGGTTTTATCGTGACCACACAGGTGGAATGAATAGGAAGGGGACCTATACACCTGCATCATTTTAGTGTTTGAGGACAGCAGTAATCTCTGAAATTCCTCCCAGTATATGGTATTTCTTCTTATTTACCATCGTGGTTAGACAAGGGAGGAAGGGAAATGGCTAAACTTTTTTTTCTGTAATTATTTCTTACTCCATAGATCAGGAACTAATATGAGGGTTCTGTCAGTTCCTAAGTATACCCTAATTATTGGTATTCTATCTTATTTCTAGAAACACTGAAACAATAGTCACTGCCACAGTGGTCAAGGGACCCGGATTCACATTATAGACTTACTGCCCATTTTGGTGATTATAAAGACCTTAATTCTGATGATTAAGTGCCACCATCTGGCCTTTACCATTCCAAAATCATCATCCCCATTGACACTAGGAAGTTCTTTTCCATGGCAGCAGTTCCAACAAACTATTATCAGGCTTTCTATGGATATTGCATACTCATATCACCAGTGCATTCCTTATTGCCTTTATGAGCAGTCAGATGGTGGGTTTTGGGTATTTTTAGGTGAATCTATTCTAACATTTCCATCTCCTTGAACTTGCAGACCCCTTCCTCAATAATATGCCAAGGAAATGCTGATGTCTTCTCCCAATATACTGTAGGCTGTCATCATGCTTCAAGAAGGCATACTAACTGTTAGGACTCTTAAGACCATCTCCAGGTGTCCTTACCAAATATTAAAACCGGATTCATGAGTGAGGGCTCTCATGAAAATAAATCTTCCCCTGTCCAGCTTTATAGTCTTTCCCACCCGATCTAACATCCTTAAGATCCACCTCAGCACACCCTCGTGTTTCCTGCTGGTACATATTAGTGAGGTTCAACAATTCTTTCCTATAAACCATTCTCTCCTGGGGCAGGCACTAACTTCCCCACTCAGGTTCTGCAGAGACATGATCATGCTCATTAACCTGGTGGAAATGAGAAGTGATAGGGGCAGATGTTTAGGAGGATAGATGTCACCTTGCAAGTCATTTGCTTCAGATTAGATCTGAGGCATGGTCTCCAAGCTTCTCATCTCTGGAAAGGGGAGAGGGCTGCTCTTACTAGCTTAGAGTCATTAGGGAAATTTGAGTCTTCAAGATTTTCAGGCTCATCTATGGAAATGTCACCATCCTGGTCTTAGGGTCTCATTCTATTCTATCAGTTCCCTGATTTTGACATACAAATTCCTTTGAAGCTGTGCATTCAGTGTTCTGCCGCCCTTGCAATTAGATTCTGGGCCTGATAATTAGAAAAATTTGCCCTGCAGTTACAGGAGATGAGAATTGGTTTCCACAGCATACATTTCATTGACAGTTGGCTGTTCTGAGCTTATCATTTTTTTCCCAGGTCTTCTGATGAAGTTAACAGAAGCCAACCCCCTCCACATTACAATTCGTAAAAGTATCATAGCCCTACATGATCCTTAAATAGAATCATGGCCACCATATAGTCTACCATTTCACCTTCCCATATCTCATTCTCATCAGTCAGTAGGTAAAAGCCTCAGGAGTGATGATGCCACTACATGTTAGATGTTAACACTGCAGTCCTCTTACCAATTGTTTTAACCCAGGTCATCAGAAAACAAAACTTGAGGCAAAGAGCTTGGTGCTACTGTTTGATTAGGTAACACAAGCTGAGGGAGAAGGGATGAGAGATGAGGGAAACACAGCACAGAAAGCTGTGTTATCAAGATGATAGGTAGATAGATAGATAGATAGATAGATAGATAGATAGATAGATCCATCGATCTTAGGAAGCCTTTTGGGGATAGAGTGTGAATGGAAGAAGGGGAAAAATATTTATATACCAGCTCCCATCTCTCATTTGTCAAAGGATTGTCCCATGGGACATTAAGTTTCCCATACATCTGGGTTGCTCATATGTGAGAACCCATTGAGGACGTGTGACATCCCATACCTCAGTGTCAACAGGAAAGCCATAGATCAGGATGTGAGAGGCATGCAGCAGGGGCTGAGGTGAGGCATTGTCAAGTTGCAGCTGCTGCTGTAGCTGGAAGAACAATTTACAGATGAGTATAATAAGAGTTGAAGTAGCACATAAAAATGTGCCCTGAAATCACGACTTTATTATGAGGTTTCATCTCTTTGGTCACAAAATGATCTTCTGAAGTACTAATCTGACTGATATGTGACTATATCATGAGTTTGAATATAGGTGCAAATGCTATGTTTAAAATAAAAGAGCAATTGGCCATTAGGTGAGACGTTTTAAAATAATTGGTGGCTTACTTTTTGCTTGGTCACTGTTGAAGAATTAGGCCACACAATTGCTGTTACCTGCCCACCTGCCTTAAGAGTCAGAGTATCCCTAGCTCTGGAATAAAATGGAAGAAGCAATGACCATCTCCAGAGCTGCAGAAGACAGAAAGGCAAGCACAGGTCATGTGTCCATCATGTGTTCATACTATGGTAGTTGTGTCTGATGAGATCCTCTGATGAAGGTTATGATCCTCCTCTGACTAGAAAATGTTGCATCCAGTTTTCTTGAGGACATTAGTCACCAGAATGATCTTTCCCACCCTTCTTCTGCATCAGCTCATTCCAAACCCAGACTGGAGTGATGAGAAATGGACACTTTTAACCCTCCTCTTTAGCTGAAGCTCCTCTACTTTCTTTCTCACCAGGTCTCAAGAAGACATGAGGCAAAAGCGAGGTTTACTTGGCTTAATCCAACTCTGTATCTCCGTGGGATACATCAAATATGTTTAGAAGAAAAAAGGAGTTTCAAGCTATTTCTACAGAAATAGAAAATAGGGTTTAATCGGAACATCATCAGTAGACAACACTTATGATCTGTCAAATGCAATTACATTTATTTTTTTCATTTCTTCAACAC
The DNA here is from genome assembly GCF_003676395.1 of Aethalodelphis obliquidens. Taxonomy (NCBI): domain Eukaryota; kingdom Metazoa; phylum Chordata; class Mammalia; order Artiodactyla; family Delphinidae; genus Aethalodelphis; species Aethalodelphis obliquidens. Next base: position 15,578,768 of record NW_020837957.1, on the reverse strand, counting down.
AAATCTTTGGGAATTTACCATGTACTGACCTGGACCAGGTGCTGAAGTTCAGAGAGTATCAGTCAGCCTTCACTTATATGGTTACCTGTGGACATCTACTCTCAAGTTGTTTTGAGAATTGAGTCTTGTAGATAAGGTGTTGCTTATAAGTTTTTTCTATTATTTCCCATACTCAGCTCCAAACTAGCTGTATGACTTTGAGCAAGTTAATGAACTTCCCTGGACTCATTATCTTCTGTAAAAGAAGCTTAAAATAGGATCAATACTTCTAACTTAGGCTTCTGATAAAGTTTAATGTTCAGCAGCATGACTGACACTTAATGTTAGTAGTTTCACTCCATCAGGAAGGCTATGGATGCTGCCGTCATCCTGGCAAACAACACATTGTCTCATTTATAGTTACATTTTGTGTGGGAAGATCTTGTGGGTCCATTGATATCACCGGTTGGAGAAACAGCCATTTCTCTTATTTTGATTTTCACTGCAACATGTATATTTTTATTAAAAACTTTGCCTCATTTATTTTAAATGTAGTTTATGAAATACAAACTGAAAAGGATAAAGATATGGGAATCTAAACTAAAAATGCATTTCTCATTTCTTTCTATTCAGGGTTCCCACATACATGCAACACACAACTGTGGGAAACTTAGTGCCCCATGAGACAGTCCTTTGACAGATAGAATATGGGTGCTTGAGTTGAGTGACAAAAACAAATAGAACATAAATGGTATAAGAATTCTTAGGGTGAATTTGTGTCTAGAAATTCACTTGCCTTTCATTAAAGTGGAACAAAAGAGCAGAATGTGTACTGGTGTCAGAATTGAAATAACGGATTTCTTAGGCTATTGGCAATATTATATATTTTAAAAGCATGTAATTTTTAAAAGTAAGACAATTTTTAATCTAACTGAATTGCAATATTTTCTACTTTTTGGGGGTGTTCACAGAACCAAAAATTGTATTAGGGTAAGTACTTTATCTCAATTAATTATTAATTAATAATCAATTAATTATTGTACCTTATTATATTAGTATATGTGATAGTTTAGGGTAAGTATGATAGTATATATGATAGTTTAGGGCAAGTACTTTATCTCAATTAATTATTAATTATTAATTAATTATCAATTAATTATTGTATCATTATATTAGTATATATGATAGTTTTTCATAATTCAATATAAAGTATGTAGGCATTTTAATATAACTATGGCTTTCACCTTTGCATGTGTTCTTCAGGGAAACAAAAGCACATCCATTATTTAAATCTATTCCTTGTATTTCGTTAAATAGAATTGAACATGCTTGTAATTCTAGAGCTGTATTTTATTTTTCAGAAGTTAACTTTCAGAAAGGGAGGGTTTCTAGTTCTCAATATGAAAAGATATTTCTAGTGGAATGCCACAACAGTACTTGGAAAAGATGGGTTGTAAACAAAGAGTAAAATAGAAATCACTGGCACAGAATTAAAATCCAGTCTTATTAGGGTAAGAAAATATATTCAATTTGAAAACAGAAATTACCTTCCTATACAAATTTTTCGAGCTTTGGAGAAATAATTAAGTTTCATCATATGTTTTGCTTACTCACATAGAATGTAACTAAGACTGTTATTTTTATTTATTTATTTTTTATGCAGTAGCCTAAATTCCATTTCACACTTTTGCCAGGTAATTCTCAGCTCAAGCCAACCTTGGGCTTGAGGGATTTCTTCTGCTTTGTGCTCAGTGAAACAATAGAGCATAATTTTGAATGCACAGCAGTTCATTACAAGATCAATTTGATTGTACCAAAATCATATAACCTCAGATTATTTAATCAACTCATTTCATAAGCAGAAGACAAATGAATATAAAAGCAAATAGCTTACTTTTACTTGATATTTAACATAATTAATATAGTTTTCTGGTTTTGCATTTCAAGGATTCATACTACATACATATTCAACAAAGAAAAATATACTATTGCATGCTGATACTGACGTTTCCCATCTTGCCTGAAAATATGTCTTCACTTAAAATTCTGCACTGCAGAGAAATATATGAAAATAGCCCCCTCAGTTTTTTCATCATAAAAGCATTATTTGACTTGGGGTAATTTGGAGGATCACAGAGTAATAGTGCTTTATGTAAAGGATGTTTCATATCTCTATCTGCACCTATATCTCTATAGAGATATATATCTACAAGAATAGATCCTTCAATAAACCTTTAAAGGAAAGTGTCCAGAGTTTAAGGGTTCAGTATTTCTCTATCACCCATAAGTCCTCCACATAAAATAGGTTGGAGCTCCAACCAAGATTGGGTCTTTAGAGATTACCTCTGGAGTTAATATTCTCCTTCATTTGAATTGCTTTTTCTCCTTCTTCTCTTACATCATCACTCTAAAATGAACTGAAATTGTTCAATAAGCTCATAAACAAACTACTCAGTTTGAACCTAAAGACCACTTCAAATTCTCTTCCCATTTATCAGGACCAAAAGGGTCTAGATTTGCAGCAGTTTGGTGTATACCTACTTAGGGTTCTCAAGAAAAATTGTGTCAATTTTTCTGCACCACTATGCAACCTCCAATTATTATTTTTTAATCATTTTCCAACAGTATTGTCTTTTTCATGACAATATTCCACTTATAAATATTAACTAATTACTAAATCTATTTCCTGGTAGCACATGAGGTCTTGTTGATTTCAGTGATAGGCTGAGGTGAAATCTGCTGAAATAATGGAACTTTGCAGTATTCCAAACGTGAATGCCAGTTGTAGCCACAAGTGTTGCATATATTTCTTAAGTTTTTCTTCAAAAATTAAATGTAAATTAGATATTTTCCCACCAATCTTTCTGCTGAAGTGCCACAATCAGCAGTTTAGAATTTCCATTGGTTTTCTCAAAAGAGCATATTAATAATGATTTCCTCACCTGCTTATAATTCTATAAATTATTCTAGAAAGTTTTGTCACTGTAAGCTTGTTTTTAAAAATATATTTTAAAATATTTATATGTGTCATTCCACAACTCTCTCTAGAACTATATAAATTCACACATTGTCATTCACATAACTAGAGTCTTAAAAAATTAAGTTAATATAGAATCCATTTTTCATTTATTATATTTGAGGACATCATTAAAGTTTATGGCTTTTAGAAATAAAAATATGCATGTGTTTAGTAACTTAAAAATCCTAGCGATGTCAAATTAAAAATAAAATACTTTTTACCTTGTATACTAATTCCAAACATTCTTTTCTATTTACCACAGTTAAATAGTTACTATAGCCCTCTCCAGAAAAAAATAAAATGTAAATCCTAAATATTGATACTCGCATACATACACACATACACCTCTTTGACTATCCATGCATATCCATGTAATTATCTTCTTTAGCAAATTTTATGAAATGGCTCACTCATGTACATTGTTCTATTCCTTACTTTTTTGTATACTAACATTTTTTAGAGAGATTTCATCTCAGCATACATACCACTTCTGTTCCATTATCTATGCCCTTTTATGAATCATATCAGTGGGCTGCCTTACACTTTGGCTTTAGGTTGGATTTGGCCAATAAGAGGCATGAGAGGAAATCAGAGGGAAGGAGAAGAGTGAAGGTGAGGTATTTAATCTCCCAGACCTCTCTGTGCTTGGTTACCTCAGGTTGGCTCTGCCTCTACACTGCAGGTCATGGCTCCTGACAGGTAATCCTATGCCTCCAGCTGCCAATAATAATTTCCTTCCCTCATTCCTTCAGGTTTAAGGATGGTAATGACCTCTGCTGTCAATAATCCCACAATCCTGCACTATTTCCACTATCTCCTGAATTTCCCTTTTTACCTTGCCCATATCTTTGTAAAAGACCCTTGATTATTTCCAATAATTGTTTATTTGAATAAGCTATTTGTTTTTTGTTGTAGTTGTATTTTACAAGGTAAGGATTTGGTTCTTATATGGATGCCCGTGGAGCCTCTAAGAGAGGTTCGAGTTTTAAATAGTATCATTTTGGCAGCTGAATGGAGAACAGATGACAGAGAGAAAGAGTTGGTAGCAGAGAGACCATCGAAGTGGATATTATAACAATCCAGATAAGAGATGATGGCAGCTTGCATGAAGTGGTCAAAGTACATGTAGGGAAGGGGTTGAATACTAGACACATTTTTTAACAAATCTGATAGGATTTTCTGATGGATTGATTTTAGGATATGAGAGAAAGAGAGAGCCTCCCCCCAAAACTTCAGAGCTTTTGGTCTGAGCAACTCGAAGAATGGAAGTGCCTTCACCAAAACAAAGATGAGTATATTTTAGGAAAAAAATCAAGAACTTGCATTTGGAAAAATTTTAATTTTTCAATATCAACTAGACAGTCCAATAGGAAAATAAAAATCTGGGGTTTCAAGGAGTAAACATGGGAAAAATCAATACAGAGATGGCATTTACTGTAAGAGACTGGATAAAACTGATAACATTGTGTGTAAAAAGGGAAGGTGAGAGAACTCAGTCTTGGAACAATGATGTTTTGGGGCAAAGGTTGGAAGAAAAATAAACCCTGGAAAGGGACAAAAGCCAGAAGACAGTGGAGTAAGAGAATAATCGACAGATTTTGAGAAGCTACATAAAAAAAATTGCTTCAAGAGAGAGAATGATGAATTTTGTCAAATGCTGCTTAGAAGGCAAGTTACAATTGACCAATGAATAGGGTTTCAAGGAAGTCATTATGGGGCTTGACAAAAATATTGTGTGGCAAGACTTCATTACGGAATGGAAGAAGTAGAAATATAGACAGTAAATGTAGATTACTCTTTCAAGGGATTCTCATCAAGGTCAACAAAATCAAAAAGGAACAGTAGGGCTTCCCTGGTGGCGCAGTGGTTGAGAGTCCGCCTGCCGATGCAGGGGACACGGGTTCATGCCCCGGTCTGGGAAGATCTCCCATGCCGTGGAGCGGCTGGGCCCGTGAGCCATGGCCGCTGAGCCTGCGCGTCCGGAGACTGTGCTCCGCAACGAGAGAGGCCACAACAGTGAGAGGCCCGCGTACCGCAAAAAAAAAAAAAAAGAAAAAAAAAGAAAAGGAACAGTAAAAGGGGAAATTAGATAGTGTCCAAAGGAAGATATATACTTGGTGTTAGAAGAATGTGAAATTTTTCCTATGCATTTTTCTACTCTCTTTTGTAAATAAAAAGCAAGGTTTTCAGCTGAGAGTAAAGAGGGGAAGGAGGGTTGAAGTTTGCAGACACAGAAATATAATAGCCATCTCAGACAGAGGTCAGCAAGCATTTGTCCCAAAGAGCCAGATATCAAATATGTTAGGCTTTGTGAAAGATAAAGTCTCTGTCACAGCTACCACTTCTGTGTTACATTGTAAAAGCAACCACAGACAACACATAAACAAATAAGCATGACTGTGTCAATAAAATTTTATTTGTAAAAGCAAGCAGAGATGTATTTGGCTCATAGAAGGTAGCTTGCTGACCCCTGATCTAGAAGAGTGAAAAAAAGTGAATGGACAAGAGAAATGCAATAGAGTTTCCAGAAAGCTCTCAAGGCTGCTTTGAGGGTATAATCATAAATATAAAGTGAGATTAGCCAGGATGGAGCAATTTTTCTTTAATCACGTTCTAGGTGCTTGTGGGCAGAGGTACCCGTGCTAAAGAAAATGTTGAAAAAGACATGCCTCTTTTATCCTTAGTTTCTGCCAAGATGTGAGCTGCTCTAGTCACTTAACCTCCTCTCTCTTTTCATTCCTTTCATCTTGTGCTTTCTTTTGTATGGTTGGGCATCCTCCGTTCAGCAGCCTGAGTGATTTTCTCAATCCCTCTCTCAGACCAGTAGTTGCCTGCGTTCTCCCCTTCAGGGTCTCCACTGCATTATGTGCCATATTCCAAGCATGCCTCCCTAGGCCTTGCAGGAGCCGGATCCTCCCTCCTCTGTCTCATCTCGCAGCTCTTTATTCTCTTGTTATTACACTCCATGCATTCTGATCCTGTTTCTCGAATGTATCAAAGCTTATTCTCTCCTCAGGCTCTTTCCTCTGCTTGGAATGCTCTTCTTCTGAACCTCACCTAAATTCCTGTTCATTTCTCAAACTCTGTTTAAAACACCCCATCCTCTTGGAGGCTTTCCCCAGCCTTATGAGTATTCCCCTGCCCCCTCCATACCTCCTCCTACCCACACAGCAACCCATTAATTTTTCCTCTAGGACTCTGCCCTTCTGCTTCACCGGGTTCAACATAATGATGCATTTATACCTGACGTCATTTGTTTAATGTCTAGATGGCTACTAAAGGATGCACCTCATGAGGGCAGAGTACACGTACAGTTTGTTCCACCAACACACATCCCGGCACAGCCCTTGATGTAGTAGATTTGTAATCAGGATTTACTGGTGAATGAATTAAGGAATTCTCTCAGATCTTCTGCATTTTATGGTTGAGAGGTAAGCTAGGAGCCCCACTTCTGCTTTCTGTTACTCCTAGCATTGTTCTGCTCAGGCTGCCATGAAAGAATGCCACACCCTGGGTGACTTAAACAACTAGAATTCATTTTCTCACAGTTCTGGAGGGTGGAAGTCCAAGATCAAGGTGCCAGCCGAGTTGGCTTCTGGTGAGGAATCTCCCCTCAGTATGCAGACAGTATCTTCTTGCTGTGTCCTCACGTGACCTTTTCTCTGCACAGGCTCACACGGAAGGAGAGCTCTGTGTCTCTTCCTCTTATTGTAAGGACACCAGTCCTATTGATAAGGGCTCCAACCACATGACCACATTTTATCTTTCCTTAAAGGCTCTATATACAAATATTGTCACACGGGGGGTTAGAGCTTCAACATATCAAGTTAGAGGGACACAATTCTGTCCTAATACTCCTCCGCTCTAGACTGGGTCAGGTTCTCTCTTATATGCTCCCATAGTGCCCTGCTACACACCATTACACACTAGTCTATTACACTCTGCATTTTACATGTCTGATTCCATGTCTCTCTTTCTGTTTGATACTTAAGTTCAGAAGAGCACAAGTTGTATCAGTCTTGCTCAACATTCTATCCCAGTTATGCATACTACCTGGCACATGGTAAACACCCAAAACTACTTTTTGAATAAATGAGTGTTTTCTGTATTCAGAGCTTTATCTTACAGAGAAATCCTAATATTTGTGTGCTCCAACTAATTACACTGTCTTATGGGAAATATAATCCTTTGAAGATTTTTCACTTGCATTCTACAGAGTCAATCTGAAGATAGAAAAACAAATTAAAAATTAAAATACAAAAGGGGGGGCTATAGTTTATGAGTCTTAACACATAGATACAAATGTGATGTGTGAAACTTGTTTGATGTTGATTTGGACAAAACCATAAAACAGACAGTCTGGGGACAATAGAAAAAATGTAAACACAGACTGGATACTAGATGATATAAATGATTTTAATTTTGCTAGGTTCATGATAATGGCATCATGATGTTTTTAAGTCCTTACTTATTAGAGATAACATATTTACTGGAAAATGACATGAGATATAATATCTTGGATTTCAAAAAATATTCCAGGAAAAGAAAGTAGAGAAGAGAGATAAAATGAGATTAATAAAGTGTCAATATTTGTTGAAGCTGGGTGATGGAACATAAGGATTCATTTATACTATTCCCTCCCATTTTTATGCTTAAAATTTCTATAATAAAATTTAAAAAAAACAGATGAAATGGAAAGAAGTGCTATGCACAAAGTTATTGACTTTTTAAAATTTTTCCATGCAAAATCAAACCTATAATCCTTTAGGGGGATTAATTCAGTTATAGTGATGGTGGAGTGTAATGGCAACTGGCCAAAAAATAACTTTGTTATTTTATTTGAACTCACCAAGTCACTGGCCAAACAACTTGTCATCCCTGTCAATATTCAGTATCCTGGGGGACAAAATGGAAGAATTTATATTCCATATTAAAAATCACACCTTGAACTGAATACATAGAAAGGCAACTTGGAAATTTTTGAAAGTTTCATCAAGAGTAAATATATAAAGTTTGAAAAAATTTTTGAAAGTTTCATCAAGAGTAAATATATAAAGTTTGAAAAATATATAAAGTTTGAAAATTATAAAGTTTATATAATTTTAAAATATATAAAGTTTGAAAAATATATAAAGTTTGAAAAAAATATATAAAGTTATGGTGCTTCATATCGATGGTTGAAATAGCATGAAAGATAGTAAAATCACCCCATTCACTCCTGAAGAGCAATCTGTCTTGAAATCTGTCATGAAGTAGGGGCCTTGTTGAATTTAGGAATTAATTTTTCAAATGACTGAGGTAATTGCAGTAGTAATATTGAGATAAAAAGACTTTTCCTCATGATGTCATATTGAGCCACTTTACATTATTATTTATATTTTGTAGATATGATGTAGAAATGCTCAGAAATGCACTGCCCACAGGGATCTCTTTCATTGTGCCATAAAGATAACTATTCAAAAATAAACTAGTAACCTGAAAGATGGATTAAAGGGAAAAAAACTCTTACAAAGTGCCCACTTTTTTTTTTTTTCTTTTTTATGCGGTACGCGGGCCTCTCACTGTTGTGGCCTCTCCCGTTGTGGGGCACAGGCTCCGGACGCGCAGGCTCAGCAGCCATGGCTCACGGGCCCAGCCGCTCCGCGGCATGTGGGATCTTCCCAGACCGGGGCACGAACCCGTGTCCCCTGCATCGGCAGGTGGACTCTCAACCACTGCACCACCAGGGAAGCCCAGTGCCCACTTTTTGATATTAACTAATCAAGGGCAATATTCATTCTTTCATTTAACATACAAATAATTTATTTGCATTATAATCTATCAAGTAGGAATTATCCTATAGATAAATTGAGAACCAGAGTATTTTAGGCAATTTTCCCCAGGTTGCGCAGTTAATAAAAGAAGGGCTCTGATTAAAACCCAGATGTATATGACTCCAAACCTGTTTGCTTAACCACTTGTGTACATTATGTTACTACATTTATGAAACATCCATTGAGCACTGGAGGAGTTATATATGCCCTGGTTTAAGGTTGCAGCTTGAGATTTTAAAAACAGAAAGTTGATCTAGGATTACTTGTTGTTTGTGTAGGTGAAATGTCTCAGTCCTTTGGGGTACTATAACAAAAATACTGTAGACTGACAACTTAAACAATAAACATTTATTTCTCACAGTTCTGGAGGCTGAGAAGTCCAGGATCAAAGCGCCAGCAGATTCAGTGTCTGGTGAGGACCTGTTTTCTGATTTGCAGATGGCTACCTTCTCACTGTGTCCTCACATGGCAGAAGGTGCTAGAGAGTCCTCTGGGGTTTCTTCTATAAGGGCACTCACCCCATTCATGAGGGCTCCACCCTCATGACCTAATCATCTCCCAAATGCTGGTCTCCTAACACTGTCACACTGGGCATTAGGATTTCATCATGAATTTAGGAAAAACACAAACATTCAGTTCATAACAGAGTCAGACCTCATAATGATCCATGGTCTGGCCCTTCATTGGAAGGTTCATGGAACTATTTTGTCAGGTCCACCAGAGTTAATTAGACTCAGGGATCTGACTGACTGCTTCACAACCACAGACTCAGTATCAACTGGTCCTAAGTTAGAAATTAACTAAAAGATTTCTGCCACACAATATTCCCCAACACCAGTTTACATAACTTTAAATAATGTGAGCAGGGACTCAACAAACAGCCAAATAACAGTTGCTTCAGGCTGTCTCACCACATGTACAGCACAGTTTCCAGACACTCCACCCCACTACCACCACACAGGCTATGCTTCCTGCAAGAGATAAGGTCAAAGTGGGTGAGGACCACTTCAATATGGAAAAACATACCCCCTCTGGTCCCTGTCTAGCATTTGCACTATACTTGTCACAAGATCCCTTTAAGAGTACTTGGGATCTTTAATGAAAGGATATCTAACTATTTAGAAGAAAGATATTGCCACAATCTCTGGACAATTTCCAAGGTTGTATTTATACTGAGCTTCATCTTTCCAGAATGATCAAAACACTCTCCAGTCTTTGTTACAATTTTATAATAAATTGTGCACATTCTTCTAAAATTTTGGATATCACATGAATAAAGAAATGCATGTATGAAGGTGTATGTGTTATATATATATATTTATATATGTTGGAAAATGTTTGTCTTGCTGTAACGTAAACTATGAACCTTGGTTGATAATCATGTGTCAATATAGGTTCATTGATTGTAACAAATGTACCACTATGGTGTGAGATGTCCATAGCAGGGAAGGTTGTGGGTGTGTGGAAATAGGAAATACATGGAATTCTCTGTACTTTCCACACAATTTTGCTGTGAATTTAAAACTACTCTAAAAAAAATTAAGCTTATTAATTTAAAAATATCTCTCAATGGATTTTATCCCTAAAACACAAGTAATTAATTGTTAACATCTTTATTATTTTTTTCTTTTTTCCTTGTATTTAATGAACTATTTATGTATATATCTGATCATAACAGTAAATTAAAATGGAGTCTAAGGCATTTCACCAAATATTTCTCATCCTTTAAAAAGTAAAAGTTAAAATTCATTTTTGTTAAGGTAAACTAACCTATATGTAAATTATACATCTTTCTCATAAGAAAATATTAATTCCTAATCTTGTGTTGGTGACTTTTTGTTTCAGAGATAAATACAAATGTATCATTCTTTCCTGCATAAAGAAACCACTAAAGGAAATGCTTTCACACTCTTTTCAGCTTTCCTATTGTCTCCATAGATTCTATCCAGATGAACTTGTGTAATTCAGAGCAAACCAATTATTTCAGTCTTTTCATATGCTTATATTTTAGAATCAGATCAGTGAACTGAACTGATTAATGGGGAGGTTCAAAAAGAGATCAAAGTTTTTAACAGATTTTCCAATGAAGAAAATTACCAGTAGGCTAGACCAAAAGGCTAGACTGAATCTAATTATATGAAAAAAATCAAATACAACTGCAGTCAGTTTAAATAACAACACATCTATTAAACTGTAATGCACAGAATACAGTTCTATTTTAGGCTCCTTAAGGATTATTTAAAGAAATTAAAATCTTATTTAAACCATTTTGTGCTCAAAAGTACAATGCTTAAAAGAAATATAAACATTATTGAAACTTTTAAAACATAGAAATTTGAAATGGGTACACCTAAGAGTTGCCCCTCCCCAATTCCAAAATTGACTATTTTCATAAACATTGGTTCATTTACTTTTCTGAATTAATGAACTGAATGTCTTTTTGCCATAACCCCTTACCACCAGTGGGAATTATTAACCTGGGGGAAGGGGGTGGGGGGAGTTGGTGGCCAGGAAGGGAATAGAAGTAAAGTACTTGATTAATTTCTTCTCAGTCCCTTCTTCCCATTTCCACAGTAGAAGAAGGCAAGAATTATGACTTTGTGTCTAAGCAGAACTAAGTTTCGAATAACTTACATCTCTTGTGATTCTCAGAGCAATATTGGAGACTACAAAGGATGTGAGTCAGTGTGGAGATTCCTGGTGCTATGTTCAAGTTCTAAAATCTTTAAATATTAGTGAACCCCACAAAAAGAATCCCAGAAGATCTGATGTATAGATTTTTGAGTTATCTCTTAGATTGAAAATAATATATGTTGTGTATTCATATCTCTTCTGGGTCAAATAACAACTTGATTCCTATTATCCCTGTCCCCACAGAAAACCAGCATCAGAACCAGTGTTGTCTATGAAATGAACAATTTTATAAATTTGCAGTAAATATTTAATATCACAGGTAAGATACTTTATTTTTCATACATCTTTTAAGATATTGATTACGCACCTCATATACTTGAATATTATGATTATTATTCTTTATCCATTTAAGGCGACATTCTTAGGAGTGAGCACAGGGACTTCCTAAATTATTTTCCTTATCAACACAGCCAGCTCCAGCCTGTTTTCCAATATCACAGTAATTTAACAGCTGAGCTGGCAGCAAGACATGGGCCAGAGCTGCAAGGAAAGTGAGAGCCACAGTCTTTTTAGCGAAAGCTAAAATGCGCTTTTGCATCTCACAATGGTTTCGCAGCTGCCATTCATCTAATCCCAGCAGAATGCCTGTGCCCAATTCAGCTATTTTCTATTTTTATACATAATCTGGTACCTTTTAACAAAATAAGCGGGACTTTCTAATAAGGAGCCAACAATTTAATCTTTCTTTAATGGCTCACCCTACACCTGTGTGTGTTCATCAGAGGTAGGCAAAGCTCTTCTGTAGCTTAAATAATGATCATTGTCTTAACAAGTATGAAACAAGTATAATCATGGAGAATGCAAACCAAGCAGGGACCTTAGGTTGTCAAGACATTCCTTTTCACACATAGCCAGTGTAACCTTGTTTGGTTGATTTTTAAAATTGATTTATACAATGGAAAAGCCACAAAACTGGTATTTTCTAATATTCGTATGTTGTTCACAATACATTGCTAAAAGAGATCCTGAAAACAAAGTTAAGTGGGAAGGCACTGGATGTGGCCAACTCTTGATACATTAAGTTACTTCCAAATAGAAAACAATTCAGAATATCTCAAAACACAGTAGCTCCAAATAGTCTACAGAGCTATGCCAATTCCAACAAAAAAGAATGAATGTTCACCTGCAAATGTACACATTCATTCTGTACTAAAATATTTTTGGCTAGACATTAGACACACTCCTGAAGGGTGTATCAGCTGTCAGATCATATAGGCCTTATAAAAAGGCTACATCATTGGACTTTATATGTTCTTTTAGTTATCTATTGCTGCATAGCCAGTTATCTCAAAACTTAGTGCTTAAAACAGAAAACATTTAGAGTTGAGTCTCATTATTTACAGTAGTTATATTTTATAAAGTCACTGCAAACACAGAAGTAGTGAATACTGAACCATTGCTCCACAGGCTTAGGCTCCTGCAAGCCTCTGGCCACAAACTTTTTATCAACTAATCGATACATAAATTTGTTTTATGTGTATTACTCATTAAAAACAACTTGTTTAATATATACTGTTGATTCATTAATATTGAACTCGTGGCCAACAGCTCTATAATTCATGCCTGAGAGAAGTTTGTCTAACACATATATTTTCTCCAAAAGGCACATCACAGCCTTCTTGTACTTAGGAACACTAGACGCACTTCAGCACTTTGCTTGGGGCCATTGTAAACAACGAAATCACCATCAAAAAAACACCAAAATGCGAAAAACGCAGCACCAAATAGACAATGAAAAGGACACTTGTTTACAGTAGGAGACCTTATAGAAGATGGCAGAGATCGCCTTGTTTGATCTTAACTGGGAAGAGGCGCAATCATTGGGCTACTCAGATTTTTCACTGCTCTGCACATGGCGGTGAATGACTGTAAAAATGCCATGATGTTGATTTTGTGGTTATGAACATATTTTAGCAAGTAGGCGAATTTGCAAATAGAGAATCTGTGAATAATGAAGACAGATTGTATTTTTGCAGTCTCTGAGGGACAGGAATCTGAGAATGGCTTAGCTAGCTCTTACTCATTCCTCAGAATTGAATTTATATGACACTTCCTCCTACAAGCCTGTCCTAGATATGACTGAGTTAAGTCTTCTCTCTCTGTCTCTTGTGCCCACTTTTATCATATCACTTGTTAGACTAAGCCATCAAGTCATGGTAACACGTCTTTCTCAATACTCAAATGTAAGCTCCTTCAGGGCAAGAACTGTGTCTTACTCCTCATTATATTTCCAGCACCTTCCACAAGAGTTGGCTTAATAGGGCTCTCAATAATTCTTGAATAGCTCAATAAATTAAAATCTACTTTTAAGTAATGGGGTAGGTAATGTCAATGTGGAAATACTGAAGTACCTCCCAGTGTATTGTGTATTTAATTTTTAGTTATCAATGAAATGAACACATTTGCTTCTTTAAATATTAGCTCTGAGGACTACCTTGCATCAAGGAATTTACAAATATTGTACAAGTATTAACGGATTGAGATAGCTGGAAAAAAAAAGCTGGTAAAATAACAAATGAATCATTATTAACTTTAAATCAGTCAAATCTTGGACTGCTGAAAAATTTGTCCAGGTTATTGTCAAGGACTGGGAGAGCTTTCCCTCCTTGCAAGCTAAAATGTTGGCCTGTCGTAGTTTCATGAAAGGAGAACACAACGACAGCAGGAATAAAAAGGAAAAAATCATTAGAGACACTGTAACCATTAAAATGACTATAAGTGAATATTTTGAACAACTTTATGCCAATAAATTTGACAACTTAGGTAAATGGACAATTTCATCAGACACATACACACACAAAAATAGACAGCACAAAATACCGATAACTGTAAAGGAAATTAATATCATTTTTTTTCCCACAAAGAACCGTGGACTCAGATAGCTTCACTGTTGAATTCTACCAAGTATTTAAGGAAGAAATAATACCTATTACACACAAACTTTCAGAAATTAGTGGAAGAGAGAAGACTTCCCAATACATTTTATAAAACCAGAATAACTTTGTGGTGAAATATTACAAGAAAAAAATCAGACCAATATCTCTCACAAACACAGATGCAAAAATTCATAACAAAATATTAATGAATTCAATCAATCCATGTATAAAAAGGATAATATGTTATGGCAAAGGTAATTTATCCCAGAAATTTAGTCTAGTGTTTCATTCAAAAATCAATGTAACTCAATACATTAACAGAATAAAAGAGAAAGCCATATGACTTTCTTAGGAGGACAAAAAAAAAAAAAAAGGCAAAATTCAACACCCATTCATGATTTTAAAAAAACAACACATCAAACTAAGAATAGAAAGAAACTTCCCCTTAATCCAAGAAGGGGAATTTAAGAAAAGTCTAATGCTGACATTGCACTTAATAAAATATTGAGCCCTTTTCTCCTGAGAGAGGAAAAAAGGTCAAGATATTCACTTTTACCACTTCTGTTTAGCACTGTATTGAATGTCCAAGCCAGTGCAATAAAGTAAAAATATTTAAAAATAAATAAAAAACCTAAAATCTAGGAATAAGTAAAACTGTCCTTATGTGAAAATGCCATGATTATGTATAAAACTCTATGTAGTCTACAAAACAATGGCTAAAATTAATAAGTGAAGTGATCAGGATCACAGGATTCAAAATAAATATATAAAAATGATTTGTATTTTTATCTACTAGCAATGAACAATACCATTAAAAGTAACATTTCAGGGCTTCCCTGGTGGTGCAGTGGTTGAGAGTTCGCCTGCCGATGCAGGGGACGCGGGTTCGTGCCCCGGTCCGGGAAGATCCCGCGTGCCGCGGGGCAGCTGGGTCCATGAGCCATGGCCGCGGAACCTGTGCGTCCGGAGCCTGTGCTCCGCAGCGGGGGAGGCCACAGCAGTGTGAGGCCCGTGTACCGCAAAAAAAAAAAGGTAACATTTCAAAGTACTTTACAGGCTCCGGACGCGCAGGCTCAGCGGCCATGGCTCACGGGCCCAGCCGCTCCGCGGCATGTGGGATCTTCCCGGACCGGGTCACGAACCCGCGTCCCCTGCATCGGCAGGCGGACTCTCAACCACCGCGCCACCAGGGAAGCCCCAAAATACTTTATTAAATCCAATGAAATATATGCACAACCTGTATATTGAAAAATAGAATACATTGCCCAAAGGAATTAATGAAGACCCAAAGGGATAGATTTACCATTTTATGTATTGGAAGGTTCAATATTTTTAAGATGTTCCTTCTCTAATTTTCCCCATGGATTCAACACAATCCCGAACAAAATCCTAAAAGGAATTCTAGTAGAAATTGGTGAGAAAATTCTAAAATTCTTATGGAAATGCAAAGAACCTAGAAAATATCTTGAAAAAAAATAGTTGAAGAAATTACATGAACTGATTTCAAAATTTACATAACTAAGTGTGATTTTGGTGTAAGATAGAGAGATTCATGAACGGAATAGAGTCCAGAAACAGACTCACATATCTAGCCATTTGATAAATAAATTGGGAAAGAAAAGGGTTTTTTTTTGACAAATGTTGATTAAACAACTAAATATCTATATGAAAGTAGACCCCAATTTCAAACCATACACAAAGATTAATTTGAGATAAGTCATAGGTCTAAATTGAAAATTCAGAACAGTAAAACTTCTAAAAGGATCCAAACTGTAATATCCTAATAACCTTAGAGTAAGCAAAGATTTCTTGGTAAGGACAAAAACAAAAAAACAAAACCACTCAACTTTTAGCAGAAGTGAAATGGATTAATTGGAAATTTTCTGCTCATGAAAAGATTTCCCTTAAAAATGAAGAGATAAACCAAATGCAAGGAGAAATATTCATGACATTTATATGACAAAAACACATATTCAGATTATACAAAAACTCCTACAATAAACAATAAAATTATGAATAGTCTAATTTTTTTAATGGATATATTATTACAACAGGCAATTTCCAAAAGAAGATATTCAAGTGATATTCAAAAATTCAATATTCAAGATATTCAAAAGATAAGCACAAGCATATTCAATATTCAAGATATTCAAAAGATAAGCACATGAAAAGGCACTCAAAATCATTTGCGATCAGGGACATAAAAAGTAAAATGAAAACCACAGGGGCTGGAGGCTCCGCGTGGCGGGCGACACGTTCCGGGCGCGGGAGAGCGAGGGAGGCCGGGCCGCCGCCAGGGCCATGGAGCCCCCGGGAGGAGAGCCGAGCGATCGTCCAGAAGCAGCCGCACCTCCACGCAGGCCTTAACAGGATGGCATCTAATATTTTGGGACCCACTGAAGAACCTCAGAACATACCCAAAAGGACCAAGCCCCCTGGGGGGAAAGGAAGTGGTATATTTGACGAATCCACGCCTGTGCAGACTCGACAGCGTCTGAACCCCCCTGGTGGGAAGGCCAGTGACATTTTGGACTCCCCAGTCGCTGCTGCTTCACCCATGGCACACCCAACAAACCCAAGGACCACGTGTTCCTGTGTGAGGGAGAGGACACACCGGACCTTAGAGCCGCAGCCAGCGCCTCCCCCAGACAAGAGCTGGGGCGCCCGGTGGCCCGGGAGGAGCAGCCCGTGCCCAGCAGCCGGCGCCCGCCATCGGCAGTCATGAGCCCAGGCTGAGCGCGAGGCCTCGCTCCCACAACAAAGTCCTGAACCTGCCTGGAGGCAAGTCCAGCGTCTCCTTCTTCTGAGATGCTGCTGCGTCCCCCAGAGCCAGACAGGAAACTCGAGAGATAGGATTTCAAAGTTGTAGTTTCTTTAGCCCGAAGGAGCAGGGTGGGGAGACAGTCTGTTGGGTGGTCACCTGCAGCTGCCGCTCCGGCTTCACTGCCATCACGAGAAGCCGGAGACCTCGCCTGCCGGAAACCAAGGGAGGAAACGTGATGCCTGGTGTGGGAGGAGCTCTCGGGTGGGTGGGCGGGGAGGCGGTGCCAGGCCAGGTGCGCCTGAGGAGTGGGCTCTTGGCGTCCTTGGTGTGTTGGCTAGCTGGGTATCTAGGAATCACTAACACAGTAGCAGAGTGTAAAGCCTTGGAGAGAAAACCAAAAACCACATGTCCGTTGCTGTGGGATAGAAGAGCAAGACACACTGAAACCCTGGCGGGGTGGGGAGGCGGGTATCTGGATAGAACCCTGAGGTCCTGACGCCGTTTACCCTTCATGGACACGGTCTCCGTTCCTGCGACTTCGGCCGCAGTGTTTTTCGCTTCAGTTCTGCAGATTTTCTTGAAACATCTTCATTGCTTTTCCTCAGCAACTGTCAACAAAAAACCAAAATGTTGTTCTCAGTCGTACGCTTTATGGAAAGATTTTGCACCCTGATCTCCCGAGGTGCCCCGCTTCTGCCCTCTCAATCCTTGGCCAGATCTTATGTAGAAATCTCTTCCTTTCATCCAGGAGAGACTGGTTTGGGGCTCTTTACAGGCAGTTTTGCTTGTGAATTGTTCCTTTTTTCCTCATCAGCCTTAAGTCCAGGCCTTTGCTCCACACTAGTGATGTAGACAGTTCCCTTCACCAGCGACACTTCCTTTCTGCAAGACCACTAACTTCTACAGGACTTTAAAAACTACCCAGATATATCCAGGTAATGGGATTGTTTAACTCCTTCATGTGTCTTCCTTTATATTCCTGCTGACAGTGGGAAGAAGAGATGCTTGAGAACCTTGGGTTCTTAGGTTTGGATTCTGTCATAATAGCTCAAGAGCTGTTCTCAAGTACCAGCTTTACATCAGTAACTGTTGACTCTGGTCTGTTTCTGACACCTTTCTAGAAAAAAATCTGTTGCTCAGGTACACCAAAGAGGAAGGAAAGTTTTCTTAGGCCACCCTTTATAAAGCTTTGCAGAACCTCTGGACCATATTCACAGTTTCCAGATGAGCCTTAGAGACCTTAGGCTAAGACATTAAATAGTTTGGCAGTAAAGTCTCAACCGGCCCATTCCATGGTATTTGCCAGCAAAGATAATGGGCTGGCAAGAATCGTGCTGCTGTAATCTATCAGGCGAAAGTTTCTCCCATCGAGCCTCTGTAGGGCTATGGTCTCGGTTCCTGTACTGCAGTCACGTGGGACCAACAGTTTGGGTTGGAGCTACTGGTACGAGTGCCTACAAAGCTAATGCCTGTGCTAAAAATGTCTTCATCGTTGTTAAAGTGCAGTCGCATAGAACAAGCATAACTTGTTCTAACATCTTTGTGAGTTGAACCCTGCAAGGGTTGAACCCTCCTCCCATGTTATCCCGTTCATTTCTTCTGAACTCATTATATTCTTAATCCTTAGCATTCTTGGAGCTCATACATGAAAGATTCCAGTCCTAGTGGCCTGGACGCTCACGTGCCTGCAGGAGCTCCCTGCCAAACTGCACGTCCTCCGCCGGCGCTGGGGGGTTCTCACGGTGCTTTGCCAAGTAAAGACACTTTGCCTTTCTGTCCCCCTGCTGACTCTGGAGCCGAGAAACACTGATTCCATGTGACTCTATCAAGTGCTTCCTATCTCCTCCATCCTTCAAATGGTCATTTATAGGAAAGTTGTCTGGAATTCAGAGCATTTTTTTCCACATTAAAAAATGTCATACGTGGTGGTTAGCTTTTAAGCTCAAACACACTTAGTTAAACACACTAACTTGTTTAGCTTACAGTAAGGTGTTCCAAAGGTAGAAATGAACTGCTATTTCTAATTTTTTTTTTTAATATACAAGAAAATGATTTGTGAATTCCAAATTGGATCGCCAAGAAGACCCTGACGTGCTGCTGGCCCTCAGGGCTTTAGTCTCACTGTCAGTTACATGAGGGGAAGAGCTTTCTAGATCTGTCCCCTGGCAGGGACTTCTGGGGCAGAGCTGGGGATAGAGGCCTGGGGAAGGAGGAAAACAACCAGAGCAGAGCCTCTGGGCAGCAGTGACCGCATCGCCTTACTTTTGTCCCCATCTTCCGTCTTCCTTTCCCTCCTTGGGGCCATGCGCATGGCTTTAGAGAGCCCCGGGCAGCCTGGTCCCTGGGAGGAACAGCAGAAAAGTTTTTGCTCCTTTGAACCTGATGGGGGAGGCCATTTGCATTTAGAAAATGCTCTGTACATTAGGGACTGCCTGTATTTGGAAGCTTCATTAACTCTTGGCATCCTTTTCTCAACCTCCAAGCTGCATTAAGAAATTACTCATCTGTATTTTTATTAAGCCTTAAAACTTTTTTATGTGCATTTGGTGCCAACTTTTTGTAAGGCTGTATCAAAAACAACAAACCAGTGCTCACATGGCGATTTGAGAAGAGCATTCTGTTATTTTTACAAGGCAGGAGTGGGGGTAGCCATTGAATTAAACTTAGCAGTCACATACTGAGTCTTTGCCTGTTGGTCGTGTGCAGTGTGTGTGCGTGCGGGCGGGAGGGCGGGTGGACATGTTTCCTCCACATCTATTCTCCGGAGTGCCTGAGCTCTGCTCCTTCCCTTACAGATTTTCATTGGTTGAAGGGGTTTGTCTTTTTTTTTTTTTTTTTAAACCAGAAGATACCCGAATTAATCTTCTCAAATTTTATGGATTTAAGGTTTTTTTCATTTGAAAACCAAAGACTTAGCTTCAAACAGAATGGACAAGAATGTGGCAGTGTTCTTTTTAGTTTCCATAAATTGAAGGTAATGCTTCTTTTTTCTCTTAACACCACTTGTTTTCCTGAAGAGCTTGCCTCTGAGTTGACTTTGAAACTGCCATGAAAGCCTGGCAGTGAGTAGATGAAGTGCTGAGCTATTAGAATTGATCTGCCTGTAGATTCAGGTCCTGTAGAGAAAGCATAGATTGTTCTTCCTTCTTATATATTAGCTATTTTCATGTGTCCTACAAGCAAACTTAATATCCTTATGTGTATTAAGTGGACTCAGGGTGATGGAGCTTCTCAGACTGCCTGCCTGGAGAGCTCCACTAGAGGAAGCTTCCTTCTAGAAGCCTGCTGCATCAGGACCAACTAACTGGACAGCACTTCAGAAAGAAACCCAACATGGGGGACCTGACACTCTCTTCACTTGTTCGTCTGAGAGCATGTTCCTGGAACAGGGCTAGCCACTGGCACCAGTACATCACCTATTTGTAGCAGCTGCTCCAGCTGCAGGCAAGCACTGAGGTTTTGGAGTGTCACAGCCTGTTTGTCTCCAGAGGCCAGGCAGTGGCTGTGTCAGAGGCGCAAGGTGGGCTCCCGTGCGTTATGGTGAAGTGGAAGACATCTAAGGGTTCCCTCTTCAGGTCCTGTGCCTTGTCCAGAAATACACTGACTCTTTGGATGGAGCATAACTTGTTCTAACATCTTTGTGAGTTGAACCCTGCAAGGGTTGAACCCTCCTCCTATGTTATCCTGTTCATTTCTTCTGAACTCGTTATATTCTTAATCCTTAGCATTCTTGGAGCTCATGCATGAAAGATTTCTGTTCTGTGTGACTACAAAGTGCTATCTGAACTTCAACTTAGGAAGAAATGAGAGGGACATTACAGGGACCTAGGTGACGTTTTAGCCTGCATTCAGGGTGGATGCTTTGAAATTAAAGTATTGACAGAACTTTTGAAACCTGTGTGCCCATCTTATGTTTTAGGATCTTGTAATGAGAAAAAGAAAAAGTTGAATAGGAAATTATCTTTACAAATCGGAAAGGAAGCAAGTTCTAATTCAGTTAGCTTGAGCTCTCAATAGTGTACTAGTACTAGCATGAAGAATTATCCAGCATATCATTTTGTTAAAACTCCTTTTTCTTTAACCAGCTTCAAGTAACAAATCTGCCCAAGCATGTTAGTGATAAAAACTAATAAAGTTGATGCCAAGTCAAAAAAAAAAAAAAGAAAACAACAAAGAGATATATTTTCACATCTACTAGAGTGACAAATAAACAAACTACACTAAATATAGGATGGAATGTGGAACAATTGAAACTCTCATATTCTGTTGCTGAGAGTATAAAATGAAAACCACTTTGGAGAATCGTTTGCCAGTTTCTTATTAAAATTAAACATACATCTACTCCACAACCCATCAATTCCACTCTTTGGTATTTACACAAATGAAATGAAAATATATATCTGAAATAAAGATTTATAAGTATATTCATAGCAGTTTTATTCATAATTGCCAAAACCAGGAAACAACCCAAAAGTCTATCTACAGGAGAATGGACAGATTGGGATAGTTTCATACAATGGAATACTAGTCAGCAATGTAAAAGAATAAACTACCAATACACATGGCATTCTCAAAATTATTTGGCTAAAATGAAAAACCCAGACAAAGAAGAATACATTCTGTATGAGTCCATCAGTATGCAATCTGAGGATTCATAAAGCTATTCTACAATTACAGAAGTCAGAAAATCATTGCTTAGGGAAGGGGAGTTGAATCAACTGGAAAAAGACATGAGGGAACTTTCTGAGGTGAAGAAAACGTCCCAGGTATTATTTTGTGTTGTGAATGCACCAGTGAATAAAATAATCAAAGCATGTCAAATTGAATACTTAAGATTTGTGCATGTTATTGTATGCCAATTATGCATCAATTTAAAAAGCACTGAATTTACTTTATTCTTGAACCTGATTTTATTCCATTTATAGCTTTCTTTCTTAGTAAATGACAGCACAAACAGTTGTTTCAGACAAAACCCTAGGAATTCACTTTGAATCTGCCCTTTATAACCCTATTTCTTATCATCGAATTTTCCTGAATCTGTCTTACAAATTATCATCACGGTGCATTTGGACTAGCAGCCTCCTAACTGGTCCCTCTGCTCCACTTTGCCTTGCAATCTATTCATCACAGTTTATGTAGTATGATATTTTTATAAAAACAAATGTATGGAAGTTTTTAAGGTTTTCATATTAATCTTATGAAAAGTAACAAAATATTTAATATTACTAATATTTTCTACAAAGTCATACATAGCTGAAGACTAAATTTGTGTCATAACATCTCTTTGAAGACCAAGTAATAGCCTGGCCTCACAGATATATAATAAAAACTCAATAATAATGACAATTTATTGGCTCTCAAAGATTTGCCAGGAACTGTACTAGGTGGTATATACATAATCTCTAATTTCATCAGCCTCCAATGAAGAAACAGAAGTTTCTGCAGGTTAGTAACTTCCAGAAGGTTAAGTTCATGTGTGGTGAAGCTGGAATTTAAATTCAGGTCTGTCTGTCTGCTGAATTTCAACGATGTTACTGTGAATTGTGTTCATGGATCTTTGACTGCATATAGCTGTGTTTTATATGGCTGTGTATGATAATTACACGAGCCACACTAGCTAGCTGGGTCAATACCAACTATTTTTCTTAGGATTCTTAGTGATCAGCTCCCAATAAATAACATTTGAATGGGAACTCCCAAATAACAGGGTCTCCAAGTGTGTCAATTTATGTATTCTCTTTGGTAAATCGTTATAATAGTAGGGGAAGTAATGTCAGGAATTTGCTGGAAGGCAACAGTGTCCACATAATTTATTAGAAGACCATAAAGGATTTCTAAAGTCAAGAAAGTAACTGTTAAAACAGTACTAATGGTCAGTATCTGAGAAAACAATGGGAGGGGAAGCCCCTAAAATATTTTTGAAACCCCAAATGAAAATGTAGCTATTTGAGATTATTGGCAGATATGTTTACCTGAGCCTTCTCTTTAATTCCAGAAACCCTCCAACAGTATTTAATCCCCATTTCAAGAAAATGAAATAGAAAACAGACCACAGAAACAACAGTATCAGTAATAGCTGATACACCTACTAGAAACTTGAGGACATTTAGCAAGACGTGCTTAAAGAAATGCAATCAGCACTGTGTACTAAAGGCATAAAGAATATGTCTATTTTTCAGAATGTACTGAAGGTAAGAAGCAATTTTCTAGTAATAGCCAAATACATCTCAGTCATTCAGGGTTTGGAGGGAGGCTTACTTCTTTTTCTCACTCATGCTTTAATGTAAGTCTTTGTGAAAAGTGAAGTGTAGGAAGGAAAAAGGTTGGCTTGAGATGCGTTGTTGTATTTCATGTCATGGCCAAAAGAAAGTAGTAAATCAGGAGACACTGGGGTGCAGAGGATACTACTAGCAACGTGGTGATTCAGTGGATTCATGTGCAAACCCTGGAGAGTTTAACATATAACGTGTACAAAAGTATATCAGTTGACACAATCTTACTTTGGAGGGCATATAGCCTATAATATAACCTATAATAACCATGCATCTCTACTGGTCCAGAATAATAAATATTTTGAAGTGTAGATCACAATAAATCAACAGATGTCTCTTGGCACTAAGTTCCTGACTAACTTCTTTCTTCTTATAATATATTCAACTGTGTTATTAGAGACATTAAGATTATCACTAAAAGTATACTTCAAAGGGTTTTGTGACAAAAAGTGAGGAAATGTGAACATACATATTTTTTCAGAAAATCTGTAATGTAAGTGAATATTACATTTTTGCTCAAATGTGAGTTTCTATTTCAAACTGAAGAAACAGTCGGTCAGAATTCATCAATCGCACTGCACTGTGGAAGCATATTTCAGTAATAGAATGTAAATATGTCTTATATTTGCACTAAAGATGGTTTCATGAAGCTAGGGACAATTTCTATATAAGGTACAAGTGTATAAGTATAAGCAAATTGTCATTCAAATTGAATAAATCATTCTCTAATTTGTAATAAAATGTGTATACAAACTGTCAAATTTTTATAACAGAGTTGAACTCTATGGTCGGTTAAGGACTGAATGTTTGTACCCTCTAAAATACATGTGTTGAAACACTAACTCCCAAATTGACTGTATTTGGAGATGGGGCCTCTAAGAACATAATTAAGTTTAAATGAAGACATAAGGGTGAGGTCTTGATCCCATAGGATTGGTGTCCTTATAAGAAGAGACATCAGAGCTCTCTCTCTCTCTCTTCCCACTCTCCTTGCACACCAGTGAAAGGCCTTTTGAGGAAATAACGAGAAGAGAACTGTCTATAAGCCAGGAGGAGAGCCCTCACCAGAAACTGAATTTGCCGGCACCTTGATCTTGGACTTCCCAGCCTCTAGATGGTGAGAAAATAAATGTCTCTTGTTTAAACCAACCAGTCTGTGGTATTTTGTTATAGCAGCCCTAATTGACTAATACATGGACCTCAATTTCAAGCTGCCACAGCATTAGTTATGCAAAAGAGGAGGCTTCCCTAAGAAAATCATAAGAAATTGTTTAGTGATGTAGGTCTTTTAAAAGTATTTATTTATTGTTTATATTTAGTCAAGGTGATTTTGAATATAAATACTTCCTTAAAAGATTTTCAAACGATTGCTACTGAACATGAAAAATATCACTTCAATTAGATGCCTGCATATGTAGTCTTATCTTCCTAAATGTAATAGCTGGAATGCATCATTTCATTAGTCAACATGTTTTCCATTGGTAAATATTTTCCCTTCATCATGCATAACTCCTTGGTGCTAATGAAAGCTAAGGGACTGGCATGAACAGCTGGAAAAATATCTAAGCTATAGGTAAAGAGCAATTTATTTTTTATAAGAAGGCACTGCTTTCTGGAAATACCCAGGAGAAATATTGATAATTGATCATTGCTTATATACAAATCTGAAAATACCTTGCAATTATGAAATAGTTTTCCACAAGAATCTCAGAGAATCACACAAAATATATCTAACTTGGATAACAAGAAACTTTTTAAATTTAAAGCACCTCTTGGACACTTACAGTAGAGGTATTTTGATTTGAATTGAACAGAGTTCATTTGAATTAAGTTGAATATCTTATTTCTTCCTATAAAAATATAAGATACAGTGAGAAGATACTTACCAAATATGGTAATTATGTATTTTTTTATTTCATGAAATTTATTTCATACAATAAATACCCCCTATAAACCAAATATTTAGTTTTTATCCTGAAAACTAAGGCATATTCACCTTAAGAAGTACACGAGAGAAGATTGTAAGGACAGAGATCTATTGCAAGTAATGGAGTTTGCCATCATTTCCTTCCATTTCTGCCTGCTTTCGTAATGTAACCCAGTCAGTGTGAGACTGCAACTATTTCTTACACAAGAGGAGTCTCTAGATGCTTTTGTGATGTTAAACGATAAATCGTAAAAGACCTGCTTGTGTATCATACAAATATCAAATGAACACATGTCAAATAATTTATTTAACTGAGGTAACTGGAATGATATTACAACCAGTCCAAAGGAGAAACCAAAGAACTGCAAATTTATATGGAATAAATAAGTGTCGAAATAAATGTGCAAATGACTCAAAACTGGCTTTTTCCAGGGGGGGTACTTGAGGAGTGGGGAGTGAGGGAAATCAACGAAATTGCCACCTGACACAATTTATTAACTTATTTGCATGTTTATTGACAAGAATTCTTTCTCATTGCTAACAGTTATCTACAACTTGCAGAGTTCTAAATTAGCTCAAAGGCAAAAAAAAAAAAAAAAAAAAAGCTAGAATTAGTAACCCAGAAAGTATGATAGTCTAAACAATGCAAAGTTTTCCATTGCAGACACCTAGTTTTTTTTTGTTGTTACTGTTTATTTCAAATTTCCTAATATGGGTCTTCCCTTGCTATTTAGCTAAGGTTTTTCTGGAGATATCAAGTCTACGTGCCAGGAATTACAGGGTAAACAGCCTTGCAGCCTAGTCCATGTTTGACCTGTCAGGATGATAAATTCAACCTTAGAATTTTCCTTTCCTTAGAGTTTTAGCTAAGGTCCATTGTCCTCATATTACTAAGTCATCAGACACATGACTACCATCCAGGAGGACAGATTAATCGAACTCATAATGTCTAGACAGTGTAGGGAAAACTTTGTGCTTCAAAGGAAAATTGTACATTTTCTATAAGACATCTTTCTAGGTTGTCTGATTCTGACCCTGTGGAAGCTACTGTACAAAAATAGTTCTTTTCTATCAACATACAAATAAATTCTGTGAAGAGACAAACTTCTCCTGTTGTGGAAAAGCCAATTTTGCTTCCACTTGTCTATTCATTTCAACATTCCATAATTCTATATATATTTGTGTTTCTTTAACTTCTTTGAGCAGGTTGTAACATCTTAGCTTTCTCATTAATGAGTTAAATAAAATCTTTAATATGTACTCGTTCTTGCATCTGTATAAGAATCAAGATTTTCCTTTCCTTTGAAAATTATTCTTTAACAATGACAGTGGCAAAAATGTATAGCATGACAGCCAACTGAAAACTATGCCTTAATTATAGCCAAATATATCATATTGTATCAATTTCTATTAAGTCTAATAAATCAGCACTCTCTTTAAAGACAGGAGAGTTGAGTTGGCACTGTCCACGGAGGTTGACATAAGCCTCTTCTTTGAAATCACACAAATATCATAAGACAAATATATTTCTCAATAACTTTTTGAGACTTATAAATTATGTACTTCACCCAATGTAATGAGGAAACTAACTCTACTCAAATTAACTCCATAGATTGGGAGAAATAAGTTTGCATTCAAACTATAGGGAAAGAAGAACAAGAACATATACCAAAAGAAAAAGTTCACTATCTTAGAAACTGTGGTTTGTAAAGTAAAAACTCAGAAGAAGAAATAATGATGCAATAATAAATTAGTTACCTATTATTAAAAATACCAATGATTATATATAATAATAAAGACTTTTAAAATAGGGCATCTGTATCAGTGCAGGTTTTATACACAGGCAGTGGAATGTTGACTGCTTGATGGAATTAAATGACTGCTACTTGGTTCCCCAAATCCAGAGAATTCCCCCACTATTGCCTAAAATACTATCATTGTTTAATTTTTTTCTTCTTTTAGTTAGCCTTCTCCTTAGGACTTTTAGAAAATCTATAATTCTGAAAAGAATGGCACAACGAGTCCTGTACATATCACTATGAATGTATTTATAAGATCTTTTTCCTCCGCTACCTACAGATACTGGAATAATGTTGATAACATTATACTCCAGTGGTGAAGGTGAGAGAGGAGAGAATGTTTGTAGGGGACTTTAAGAGAGATTAAGATGTCTAAGTCAGAAACAAATGTAAATTTAAAAGTTCAGCACATCAATACCAGCCAAATTTGATCAATTTGTAAGTCTGTATTTATTATTTACTTGTTCTGTCAAATGAAAGCTCTTTTCTTGACATCATGCATATTCACAATGTTAAAGAAAATTAGAACTGGATAATAATTAAGAAGCAAAACCAGATTTCATTTAAGAACTGTTGCAATAGGGGAAAAGAGACCTCAGTATAGAACTGGGCTCAATTCCAAATACAGCATGCAAAAAAATGGGAATTTTTAGCCCAGGAGTAGATTGGAGGTCAGTGGATGGAAAATTACTAGGAGGAAACTCAAGGATAAGGGGGGATTCTGGCTAGATTTACTTGATAGGATTCTTGTCGAGGTCAGACCCGGGGGGATCAGATACTAAGGAAGAGGAATAAGGAATTTGACCAGATATGGAGAGTGATCAGATATCAAGGACAGACATTGAAGGTGGAGGCCTAGAGAGGGATTAGAGGAGCATGACTACAGTTATGTCAAGAAGAGAGTCTATGTCAACAATGATGCATCCAGTACTCCTCTTTAAATGCAACCCAGTGAATTATAATTAGATGAAGAGAAAGGGGTTTGGATGGGTGGGAATTTCTCCAAATGGAACTTCTACATGCTTATAAATGAATAAATTTAAATAAATAATTCATATAGTAGACAAATGGAGAGAAGAGTCTAAAAGCGTATGAGACAACTAAGGTCTTTCCATAAAACTTCAACAGAAGAGCCGCTCACTCTAAGATGCATAAGTCTGTATCTGTCACATAATCTCTCTAGAGAATAGTTATTAAATTTTTGGAATATGATACTGGCAAATTCTACTTCTACTGCCAATTCTGATGGAACTAGCTGTTAATCTAATTCAAAGTACAATAAGTGCATATAAAGCCATATCTTATTCTCCAATTCTACCAGAGCAGAAAAAAGTAAGTTCAAAGAAGAATATCCAACCCTAGGACAGACAAATGTTTCTGAGATTAGATGTGATTTTATTGCATTTCATTTTTAATATTTTAGCAGGTATCACTGGATATATCAAACTACCTCATTGTAATTTTGTCTCTGATAAAACACTTCACCACCTGGCCTAGTTCTTCCCAACACCTTCACCAGTTTTCCCAAACTGAGAGCAAAAGAGAGTCATTTGTTTTATTTCTTGATCTCCTTTTTTATATCACGTTGAGTGATTCCCATTTAATACATCTCATGAACTGTTACTACAGAATGTGAAGGAATGCAAATGATCTGGCTGGTACAATTGGAAAAAACATTATAATTGCCATGAAGTTAACAAGGGACCTCTAATTAGACACATTAATAGGACAAAGATGCAGTGTTCTGTTTAATGATATCAGTTTTATGGTTGGGATTTCCAGCATTTCTCATATTATGCTGTATGTCATATTAGGCAATTAGTAAATTAATCCATACTGCACAGGGTGGTTTTAAAATCTAACTATACTTGTACTGGTATGTGTTTCCTTTCTTTTTACATTTTCTTATGACAGGAAATGTCCTTCAATACTTAGTAAGTTAGTAAGACAGACAGGTATCACTGTCCCATCAAAACTCTACTAATAATTTGGTATTGATGTATTTCTACTCAGATGGCCCTGGATTTAAAATGTGGGTTGAAAATCTTTTTGTTATAATCTAGCCTGTAAAATAGAGATGCACACTTAACAAAGGCTAGGCATGCTTATGAAAATGCATCCAATAAGATATGACACTTACAGGGCACATAAAAGCAGCAATATCCAAAAAGTGGTAGAAAAAAATGTAAAGCAGGAAAATTACTTTTGAGTTATTCATATACTTCAAGTGAGAACAATGTTATTCCATTGTTATAACTAAAAAGCAATATCCAAAATGTGTCTGAAAAGCAATACCTACAAATAGGTTAACAACTGTATATGCAAAGTTATTTGGACAAAAAAAATTTCTTTATTGTACTTGATAAATAGCTATTCCAAATGGAATAGAGAGTTTTGAAAAGTGTGCAGTATTTTTTTCTATCTCTTTTTAGGTACTTTGATTCGTGGCGTAATTTCCCTTTATAATTTTTTTCAAATAAAGTTGTTTCATCTGCAAAACCTACTGACTTTATGACCCCTGGAAGCATTTCCTCCAGGTGCAGTTTATAATATGATCTTAGTATTTCAGATTTTTTTTATTATTATTTTAAGCATTTGGAGAACCTGAGGGGAATCTCTTAACAGTCAAGAAGGTCATTAGGAGTTGGCAGTACAGTTTCATAGTTCAGAGATATAAACTATTATTCTTTTCAAATGTTCAGAACATCATGCCAACCTCCATTTTGGACTGCCATTAGAAAGGAGTGCCTGTGACACTTCCATAAATTGGACATTGTGAGCATAGTTTACATGATTATATCTTGGAAATGTAGCATTTAAAGCACTGAATTGTGATGACTTTATCATGACTGAAGCCCATATTTCACCAATATTTTGTGAGGTACTGGGCTAAGTGCTGTGATGGATACAATGAGTAAAGAGAATACCTTTAATTTAGAAGACTGCATATGAAAAGATAATTAACAATGCATGGTGGAAGGGAGAAGAAGATTTGAAATGGACTGGTGCTCTACCATTAGCAGTGTGACATTGGCCAAATCCTCAACACTGCTGAATCTGAATTTCCCAGGTTAACTGACCACCAACACACACACAGGGCTGTTGTAAAGATAAGCTGATGCCATATAAGGTAGTGTGTAATCTGGAAATAAATTTTTAGATTTTGTTTGTTTTTAATACTGATAGAAAAGGGCAAATATAAAGAAGTTGAAGAGACAAGAAAGAAAAGAGGATTGATGAATCAACATTATGAAAAATCTCAGAAATGACTGGCTTTAAGAACAAATTGGGGGTTCGTCTCAGTCTAAGAGACTGAGGGAAAGAAGACTCTAGAATCAGACATAGACATGTTTATAGGAGGATGGGGAGTTAGTAAAGAAAGTTCATGCTTGGTGGTTTATGCTCTTCTCTGTTTATAATAGAAGTCAAGGTTGTCTCTCAAGTTGCCAGAAAACAAAGTAAGCTGCATGACATACAAATGGAAGAACGAGGATAGTTGTTGAAATAAATCAGAGAACAGCTGCTGAATTGTGTGATTGCCTCTGGTCATACACATGTGTAGAGAAGTGAAAGGCAATTTTTAACATTTTTTGTTTGCAAGAGGATTATAGGGGATGGCAGAGGTCAGGGAGGCAAAGGAATTGAGGCTGTTAGCCAAGGGACCCTTAAAGTGAACCGAGTGTTTAGAAAAGGAAGGAATGCCTCAAGTAAGCCCAGAGACTAGAAGAAAGAGTTGGATGTCAAGAGACTGAAAGTTTCAATAAGATCAAAAAACAACAGTGTAGGGAATACTCGCATGATGTCTGAAATGAAATGATGCCGTAATCAGAAAGAAAGACAATGCAGCTTAAGCTTTTGAAGGGGTTCAGAATAAGCCTCCCCAAGACGTGCCACTTTGGCAAGTGGATTATTTTGAACAAAAGGCAATTAAGACCCTGTGCGTTCAAGAGAAACTTCTGCCCCACCCTTAACTACCTAGAAGAATTTAAATTCAGGGCTTTTTCAGAATGAGAATTATTATTAGAGATAAATTTTATATGAGTGACCCATCTGTATGGCAGAGCAAACATCTAATTACCAAACATCTGCTCCTCTTTTTTTATTATTTTTTTTTACATCTTTATTGGAGTATAATTGCTTTACAATGGTGTGCTAGTTTCTGCTTTATAACAAAGTGAATCAGTTATACATATACATATGTTCCCATATCTCTTCCCTCTTGGGTCTCCCTCCCTCCCACCCTGCCTATGCCACCCCTCTAGGTGGACACAAAGCACCGAGCTGATCTTCCTGTGCTATGCGGCTGCTTCCCACTAGCTATCTACCTTACGTTTGGTAGTGTATGTATGTCCATGCCACTCTCTCACTTTGTCACAGCTTACCCTTTCCCCTTCCCATATCCTCAAGTCCATTCTCTAGTAGGTCTGTGTCTTTATTCCTGTCTTACCCCTAAGTTCTTCATGACATTTTTTTTTCTTAAATTCCATATATATGTGTTAGCATACGGCATTTGTTTTTCTCTTTCTGACTTACTTCACTCTGTACGACAGACTCTAGGTCCATCCACCTCATTACAAATAGCTCAGTTTCGTTTCTTTTTATGGCTGAGTAATAATCCATTGTATATATGTGCCACATCTTCTTTATCCATTCATCCAATGGTGGACACTTAGGTCGTTTCCGTGTCCTGGCTATTGTAAATAGAGCTGCAATGAACATTTTGGTACATGACTCTTTTTGAATTATGGTTTTCTCAGGGTATATGGCCAGTAGTGGGATTGCTGGGTCATATGGTAGTTCTATATGTAGTTTTTTAAGGAACCTCCATACTGTTCTCCATAGTGGCTGTACCAATTCACATTCCCACCAGCAGTGCAAGAGTGTTCCCTTTTCTCCACACCATCTCCAGCATTTACTGTTTCTAGATTTTTTGATGGTGGCCATTCTGACTGGTGTGAGATGATATCTCATTGTAGTTTTGATTTGCATTTCTCTAATGATTAATGATGTTGAGCATTATTTCATGTGTTTGTTGGCCTGCTCCTCTTATTGTCCTGTGAGCTGCTCTCCTCTCCTTTGAAGCCTCTGGTTCCTTTCCCATTCCTTAGCTCTGGATTGCATATATACCTCATTTTACCCTTCTGTCTTTGAACCTCTCATGTATGCGGGAGTTCCTGTGCATACGAAATTAAATTTGATTTTCTCCTGTCAATCTGTCTCATGTCTATTTGGTTATTAGACCAGTCAAAAGAACCTCTGAAGGGCGAAGGAAAATACTTTCTTCCCAACATTCGCTAATCCTGCTGTGTGGAGGCTCCATTTCAGGTGAGGGCAAACTTCAGGATATGGCAATGAAGATAAATTACTGAAGAGGAATATAAGGGGAAGACACTAACATAGAGGAAATAAGGAGTCATGAGATTTGGGATACTTTGGGGTGATGTATATGGTGAAATCATATAGGATGATAGAGGGTGAAAGGGTAAGGATGACTGTGAGAAAGGAGACATTGTCCTCAATAGATGCCTGAAATGTGAATGAAAATGTATATTTTTATTACGATACATTTATGTAACTTTATATATATGGAAATAAAAAGTAAATGAGGGAAATAAGATACAGGCAGGATAGCAAATGGTCCCACTTTCATGTTAAAAGGTCTCTGTATGAGTTTTAAAATCTTAGGAAAATGACAGTACTCACAATCTCAAAAAAAGTGAGAAGCCCAGGGAATGAAGAGATCTACAGAAGAAATGATGTTTTCTGGGGATAACCAGTTTTCTGATTATTCCCAGAAATGATAGTCCTTTTAAAATAAAATATAGATTATATAGATAACCTTCTATAATATAATGTACTATCAATATTTTTAATTCTCAAAATGTGGTTTCTAGTCGTAGACGATAAACATTATAGACCCTGATATAATATTACTTGTTGACTTAGGAGTTCAGATAAGTATTGAATCATGCTGAATTAAAGTAACTAAACATTAATTGCATTAATTTAATAACATTAACATTTGCCTTTTTTTATTCCCCTCTTTGTCTAATTGAGACATTTGCTACATGAACTAAGTTAATTCTTGACATAATATGTTTCTTGGTTCCAGTTTTGCCTCTATCATCCATCATGTTTTTACATTTGGATTTGAAATGTACATTAGTATAATAAAATGTTTTCCCCGTCATTTTCCCATGAGCTGCTTCTCATTTAGTTAAACACCTCTTCGGGGGCTGAGATTCCATTGATTTCAAAGTGAGATCAGCATGCAGATGAGATTTTTAGACCATAATGAATAATGAAAAGTTGGACTCCTTATCACACTTCCCCAAGAGGGAAAGGCTGCATTCAGCAGAGCCAAGGAAAGAAAACACAAATGAAAAAAATATAGAAAACAAGGGAACAGCAGGTAGAAGAATTAGTCATGGTTGCTCTGGAGTATAAAATTTTACCTCCAATATACTGCCAGAAATACTGAATGATTTCATACAATATATTATTCTAGCTTCTACAAAAAATGGGTTTCTGAGATTTTCTTTCTTTTAATGTCCTTGTGTTTTCTTGACTTTTTTTTTACCTCGTTCCAGTTTCCTTAGATATTTTCAGAGGATAGCGTTTTTAGAGCACATTGCCAAAACTTAACCACAGGAGTCCTATTGACCTTGATCAAGGCCACAAGGCAAAATCCCCAGTCCTTAGCTTTGAAAATTAATTTGATATTTCCAGTCATATTTTCATCTGATTTTGCTATTCCACATATGAGAATTATTTCTCTGAGAGTTTTGATTTACTTCTATTAATTATTATTCAAAAATATATGCTGTAAAACAATTGCAACCAAATACCAAAAGAATGAAAACAGATGGCAGTGTAATCTAGAGAAAGAATTTTGCCTGGAGATATGGGGGAGGAGTGAGGAGAAAGATACAATACAGGCAAAATTTCCTAAATTGTCCTCAGAAAGTTAACGTTAAAAGTGACTAAAATAAGTTTTGCTGGTATCTCTTTCAGTTTAAACATGTTTATATTTCTAAGGTAAAGATCTATAAAAATAATCCAGAATTTAAAGAACTAAAATAAATCACTTTGTTTCATGGTCCCACAATTACAACATTTGAGCCCATGTTAGACCGAAGAAAAGATTTACCGAATGAATTTAGAAAGTATGACATCTGAATGATAAAAGTGAGCTTGAGAATTATATAATAATTTGAATAACTCATTAAAAATCTGCCTCAGTCTTTAGGAAGTTTATGTCCCTTGTTGTTCTAGCATTATCTTTGTAGCCTTTACCCACCCAAGATCCAAACAGTTGGTCAATTTCATCAGCTCCTTTAAATAAAGCATCTAGAAAGTGAAAAGGAGTCTGAACATCTGAGGACAATACCTTTCACCAGGTTAGGAGGGGGTCCTTTGATCTCATTAATATCCACAAAAAGGTGCTGAAGTGAGGGCCTTCTCTGGGAAAGCAGGCCTCCAGGGCACAAGATGAAGATGTAAGGTCAAGTTCACCAGATATTAATCAGTCAAAAATACCTCTGCCTGAAAAGCCTAGTCCAAGATCCGCATGAGGCAATGTACTTAACACCGCCCAAACTCCCTTTTCAGCACAGATTACCCACTACACTTACAGCGCCAGATGGAATCTTGAAAAAGCTGTTGCAATGTAATCAGGCATCAAAGTTAAAATGAATTTTACAAACAGTACTAAGGCTAAATACATTCCAAACCACTTTGGGCATATTTCTTTGGTCTCCTCCATACATTTTGCCAGCAGTCGTTGATTTAAAAGGTTATATGAATGTGTGTATTTTTTTTCAAATGTAACATTTACAGAGAAAGCACTTATGTAAATAAACCTTTGGAAAATGAGGCTGTTATGATTAAAGCACTGATGTGGGCATATGCTGTGGAGAATACTGTTCTTTTTCTTTAATACTATGTGAAGGAAAAGTTATTTAAATAAATTCCAAGTAAACATTTTACACATATGTTCACTATTATAGACACTCAATTTTCCACAATATTATAAAAATGTGTGTGAGTGCTTTTAAATTGGAAATATCTTTCATGCTTTTCCTAGTACAGAGATCATAGGGAACACACACTCTCGTATCTCATATATATGCCATATATATATGTGTGTGTGTGTTAAAACACCAGAGCCAACTCTGGCTTTTATTTTACTATTCTGTATAATTCTACACGTATTGACATATGACACCTCTGATGCAGCTACATTTGGCCAACTCTGCACTCACCAGGGAAGAATCGATCTTCAGCTTTCATTAGGTGATAGAAATAGATGAGTGGCATAAAAAATTGCTCTTAAAAGTAAATAAGAGAATTTTCTGCCTGGTGACTACCCCACTACTGTTCTCCAGGAATTTGAATTATTGAATGGGCTAAATAAAAGCCGTTTTTATTCTCTTTTTGCCCAGATGAACAACCTGAAATGCAAGTTGATTTTTTTTTTAATTCTTTTATCCCCTCAGCTTGGTAGGATTTATCTTTGAATGTTCTGTTCTGTGCACTCTGCACGGAGTGCTGCCACATATTTATCTAGCAATCTCTAAAATATAGAGAGCTTTAAAGAAAATAAAGACCATAAAGCCCATAATATGTGCCAAACTATCAACAACGATGTACAATTGTGAGATTGCTTGACAGGGAACTTCACAGAAAGCTGAAACTTTTCATTTCTGTAAAGTGTTTTTTAATCAATGGCTTCAAAGTTGTTCTCGCTGTGTCTGCATGAACACAGGAAATGCACGTAGCAATTTTAATCTAATTAAGTTCTACCAATGTTTGTTAAGCATCTACTATGTGCAGGAACATGGTTTGGTGGGACTGTGGACTATGATATCCATTTCCTCACTAGTCAATGAGGTTTAGTTTCAACACTAAAACCTTAGCTCAGTGTCAACAATTCCTAAAACTTTTTCTTGTCTTCCACCTCCCCAGTGACCAACTTAGATTCAGTTCACTTTTTTGGTTTTGCAATGTTTGCTTCTTGTCTTTGCACTGACCCTCCTGGATGTAATTATTTGTTGTAATTATCTCCCACTCTAGAAGGTTTTTCTTGAGGTCAAGTACTCTGTCTTATTCTATGTTGGGCAGAGATTAGCACAATGACAGAGAGTTGAGTGAATAAATGAGTGAATTAGGATACAGTCAAGAAGTTTATAATCTCATAATGCAGATAAGTACAAAGTTTCCAATAATATAAGGTAAATTTTAATAAATAGCCAAAAAGAGGTAAATAAAGTGGTTATAGAGTAGTAAAAAAAGGTACCTTTGTGTGATCATAAGAAAAGGTGACTTTTGAGATCAACCTTAAAAGATGAGTAGGGGTTCAATAAGGAGAACAGTTTTGATGGTGGAAGGAAGCATTATAGAAACAACAAGAACAGAAGGTTGGAAGCAGACTAACACATAGCAGGCAAGAAGGAGGCAAAATACAGTGATTAAATCTTCAGGCTCTGGGACCAGCCAACTGAGTTTCCAGTCCTGACAGTGGCCCACCTCTAGTTCTATGACCTTGGGCAAGCTGCCTAACATCTTCATGTCTTGCTTTTTTTTTTTCCTTTTTTCTTTTTTCCTGATTATAAAATGAGGATAACAATGGTAACTACCTCCTAGAATTGTTGTGAAAATTAAATGATTCCATACGTGTGAAATTCTTGATACATGATGAACACTCAAAAAACAAATGGTACGTGCAACTCCCATCTCACTATTGTGGAATCTTTGTGAGGGAAACAATGGGCAGTAGACCTTGGGGTGGGTGTGGTCACACTGTGGAGAGTATAAAATTCCAGAACTAAGTTTGCATTTAATTTGTAACGCAATAGGGAGAGACATGGTTTTACTGTGTCTCAGTTTAGTGCAGTGTTCAAGGTACACTTGACTAGTTGGCCAACATCTGTGTCTTGTTTTTCAAATAAATAGGAAATCCCTGAAGCCACAGACCATGTTGTGCACTGCACAGCATAGCACCTAGAATTTATTAAATGTCAAATAAATTATTAGTAATCTATTCCTGGACTAAAGAGATATCTTTAGACCTCCACTCTGGAGAGCTAAATAGCAGATGAAAAGTTTCTTTCCATCCCTTATTTAGAGGTATTAACAAAAAACACTCCCAGGCTCAGACCTTTTTTTGCTCTGGAAATTGACCTGGGCACTGCTAGAATCAAAAGATAAACAAGCTCTTTCTGCTTAATAATACTTTTTACAGACAAGTTTATTCCCAGTAAAAATGATATTTAATAGAGAGATAACAATCTATATTAATATAGAGGAATATTATTTAACTGTAAGCTAAGTCTTCCACAATCCATGATACTTAAAAACCTTTTCTTAGCAGGTAATTTGCCCTAAGGTATTTTAGTATATTCACACATTAAACCATTGAAGGCAGAGAAAAATCATTATAAAACATAAAAAAATTCAAAAAATTAATTAAACAAATATATAGTTGAGATAAGAAATAACAGATTCAATTTAAATTAATTTCCAAAATACAATAATGAGTTTGGATGGTAACACATTTGCTATTCATTGGAAAGAGTGCTCTATTGTTAGTATTAACATTAATACTGTAGGGCTTAAGAATATTCTGCTACTCAAAATACTGAAACTTCATCATCTACCAACATGACTAATTGTTTTTTGTTTTGTTTTTTTTGCCGTACGCGGGCCTCTCACTGTTGTGGCCTCTCCCGTTGCGGAGCACAGGCTCCGGACGCAGAGGCTCAGCGGCCATGGCTCACAGGCCCAACCGCTCCGCAGCATGTGGGATCTTCCCGGACCAGGGCACGAACCCGCGTCCCCTGCATCGGCAGGCGGACTCTCAACCACTGCGCCACAAGGGAAGCCCCAACATGACTAATTATTAAAAAGTGACCAGAATTCAACTTCCTAAAAACAGTCTTCTACTTCTAATTAAAGACACATTTAAGAGAAAATATTTTATCTTAAATATTCTTTTGGAAATTAACCTAAGTATACATTCAAATGGAAAATTTAATATTGATAATTTTTGCATATTGCTTTTATTTTTCGTTTTGCTTTGATTTTGGGAAATGAGAGTTAAACTCAAAGTGGAGGAGTCATATTGGGAGGCGGCTGGCTTTTATTAATCATAGCGAAAACTCTACTTAATCAAGGAAATTTAGTAAAAGCTTCCTTCTTCTCTGCTTGAATTATAATATTACCTGAAATAATTAACTATCCAAGATTATTTACATATTTGGCACACAAAACCACTTCAGTCATTATGTGACTTTTCTATCTGGTTTAACACAAATTCCCAAGACAGCTTTAAAGTTATTTGGATTGTTCTTTTCAACATAATTGCAGATTTGTTCATGGAAATGGAAATTATTTTTTTTTAATTCTGCTTGGAAAATGAACTTCTCAGAAATTGAGGATTTATCAGAAGAAAGAGCATTTATTGTACTTCCTCTTTGAAATATTCCAGGAATTCTTATCAGATCATAGAATGGGCAATTGAGGACATTGAGTCTTGTTGGGTACCTATGGGGATTAGTTGAAAATATCAGTTATTTCATCTGCTTTTAACCAAACTATTCTCTGGTTTCTGCACCCGAGTCTATTTTCCAAATAATAGCTGTATTGTGGAGTTCTGTCCTCTTCCTTCACGTATATTCATCTCTAATACATCTATTAATGTCACAACCCTCTTGAGCTAGTTGCTCAAAGTGAATTTGGACCCAGACTATTGAAAGCAGTCTTCACTTTCTAGTCATTGTCAGGAGAGGATCCAGCACCTCCTTTTCCTCTTACTTTTTTTTTTTATGGTCTCACATACTCTCACTTCAAATACAGCAGATATGCCATATACCAAAAACTGTCTAGAATTCTATTTAAATATCAAAGAAGGCACACAAACAGACTCTTCAAGTTGACTTGTGTTGCTTTCTGATTTATGACTAACTAGCAGAGATGTTAACCACCTGAAGTGATTACATAATAGACCTAGACAGATGAGCTAGGTGCTCCTTTAGAATTATACGCGGTATTTATAAAAACTTGTTTTTGTTTTTAATTCCCCTAGGGAGAGGGTTACTGGATTTAGCAAACACAGTACAAAACACCCAGGTAAATTTAGATAAATCAAAAACTTGGGAAAATAACATGAGTAAACAGCAAATTTTTTGGTATATGCCCCAAATATTGCGTCTTGTATTTTTATATGACAGTTCTACACAAGGAAGTCATCAATTTGTCAAGGAAACACAATGTCTTTGGAGTTTTCAAGCCCAGTGCCCTTGCATAAAGCAAATGTTTAACTACATAATACCGTGAAGAAAAAACTTAATTCATTTAAACAACGTCTTAATGTTATGAAGTTGGTAGTTTAAATTTTCTTCTCAGTTGTTATTTTAAAGTTTTCAGGCCTAATCATTCATATTTATTTGACAACTCTTGTGGTCTGGTAAAAACTAGAAATGATAACAATTTAAAGAACCTTACAGCTTAAAAAGATCTCTGACCTTAGGGTGAATTAGTCAAGTCACTATTTACAAGAAAGACTCTGTTAACTTGAAATTGCTAATTAGATACAGTGGGCACACAAGACGGCTAGGGTGGAGATCTGGGTACTGATAAACATACACAAAACTTTTGCAAAAAAAGAAAAAAAAATCAAACAAACAAAACATCAAAACAAAAATCAAAATCAAAAAATATCAAGCAAACAAACCAAAATATCAGATGAAATAGTAGACACTTCACATAATGATCATGACTTATTCATATGTTCAAAATACTACATTCCTATAGCACTCATTTTGCAACACCTCAGCCCTATAGAATAATCATTTTTGGGCTATTTATATATAAACATAAGTTAATAGTCCTTTGTGAATTACAAAAGCACAATGGGCATAATATATGTTGACCGAGTCTTGATTTCATTAGCTTAATCAAATATTTGTTACCTTAAAATAACCAATGGTCCAAACACAAAATTTTTAAATTGTGTCAATATGTACAAAATCCACTGGAGTAAGGTCTTAAAATATTGTTCACTAGTTAAGTGTGGACAAATGCTGTAGTGGATTTGACAGCCAAAAACTAGAAATACTGGCATCGTTTTTAACTAGAGAAGGATAGTTTAAGCAAGGAAAAATATAGCTTTATCTCATTTATGAATATAGATGCAAAAATTCAAATGATAGATATACAAACTGAATCCAAAATAACATAAAAATATACACTATGACCAAGTTGGACTTATCTTAGCAATACAAATAAGTTTTAACATTGAAAATCTATTAAACCCTTTAATAATAAACCTACTATATTAAAGGGAAAAAGCACAAGAGCATCTAAGAGATGTAGAAATCTTATAAAATTCCCACCTGTCTTCATGTAAAGAACCAATAGAAAACTAAGAATAGAAGGGAGCTTCTTTTTTTTTTTTTTTTTTGACATCTTTATTGGAGTACAATTGCTTTACAATGGTGTGTTAGTTTCTGCTGTATAACAAAGTGAATCAGCTGTACATATACATACATCCTCATATCTCCTCCCTCTTGCGTCTCCCTCCCACCCTCCCTATCCCACCCTTCCAGGTGGACGCAAAGCACCGAGCTGATCTCCCTGTGCTATGCGGCTGCTTGCCCCTAGCTACCTATTTTACATTTGGTAGTATATATAAGTTCATGCCACTCTCTCAGTTCATCCCAGCTTACCCTTCCCCCTCCCCATGTCCTCAAGTCCATTCTCTACGTCTGCGTCTTTCTTAACCTGATAAAAGATATGTACCAAAAGTCTACCACAAAAATCCTGTAGTGCTAAAGCATTAAACGTATTCCCTTCAAAATCAGGAATAAATCAAGGATGCCCATATCACTACTTTTATTCCAATTTTATCAGCGATCTTTTCTAGTACAGTAAGAAAGGTGAAAATAAATCAAAGGCCTAAGTGTTTGAAGAATACTTAAAAGAAAATATTATTCATAACTGATATAATTGACCACATAAAATACCCAAAATTATTTATAGACAAATTGCTAGTATTAATAAGAATTTAGCAGGGTGGCTCGTCATAAATTCACTATACAAAAATAAATCGTATCTCAGTATACAGTAAACACTGAAATAATGTTTAAAGCAGAGAGAGCCAGTGCTAGAGAGAGACAGAGAGAGAGAGAGAGAGAGAGAGAGAGAGAGAGTGAGACAACTGCAATAACAATAGAAATGAAAGATGTAGAGAAATGTGTGGAGAAAATTTTTAACATTATTGAGAGACACTAAAGAAGATCTAAATCGAGAGATATCCCATGTTCAAGAATAGAATGAGCCAATATTCTAAAAGCGTATACCCTCCTCAATTTCTACCTCCACTTGTATCATCCTAGTCCAATCCCCCATCATCTTCTCCATTTTTCTAATCCTCTCCTAACTGGTCTCCATACTTCTACCCATGGCCTCAGAACATGTAAATCCTGTGCTCAAAATCTTCAGTAGATTCACATTCCACCATATTAATGCTAAAATCGCTAAAATCACCTATACGTTGCATGGTGATCCGGGTCCACAATTACCTTTCAATCTCATCTATCACTCCCCCTTCACTCAACTTGCTCCTGATGTAATGGCCTCCTGGCTATGCTTCAAACATCCCAGGATCCTTCCTGCCCTGGCTGTTCCTTCCGCATCACTAAAGGCCTTACATATGTCAAGTCCTTACTGAAATCCTCTCTCAGAGACATCAACCCTGGTTACCTTATTTACAATTGCAACTGGCCCTCTACCCACAGATTCCCCATCTCACTTTATTTTTCTCAATGGCAATTGTTACCTCCTTATGTGCTACATAGTTCACTTATTTATTATGTTCATTTTCAGTCTGCCCAGTTAAAACTTAACCTTTATAAGGGCAGGGATTATTTTTTTTTCTGTTTTGTTTATTGCCATATCCACAGCACAGTCAACAGGTACCTAGCACATAGGCACTCAAATGTTTCTCAAATACTGCAATGAATTAAATGTAATTTTGACTACAATGAGATAGGGATTATTAATTAATTAATTTAATTATTTGTAATTATTACACATAGCCACAAGAGTGCCAAAAAGTTAAGAAATATGACAATCTGGGAGGATGTAGATCAGCAGGAACTCAGACAATCTGGTGGATTGTGATTTGGGACTTATTTCAGAAAACCTGTTGACATTACGTTAAACATCCACACACCCTGCAAACCAATAATTCTACCCTTATGTACAAATTTTGGAAAAGTTATTACGTAAGTGTACAAGAAGACATGCAAAAGTACTCATAATAGCAACACTAATAATAATAAAATGATGGAAGTCACACAAATGTCCTTTGACAAAGGAATAGATAAATAAATGATTTTATATTTACTGAATCAAATATTACAAAGCAGTGAAGATGTATGAAACACAGCTATTTACAAAAATATGGATGTGACTTAAAATATAATGTTGAATAGAAATGTCCTATAAGACTACATAAAACATAGAACTATTTTTATAAATCTCAACACAAGTACAGTTGGATCATATATGCCTTTGCCTTACATACATATGTCAGAATAATGACATATATAGTTTTCTATACTAGTGTAGAAACTACTAGTGTAAGCTACTAAAATACTCCACAGTAGTTTTCTCCAGTGGAAAGCATGGGATAGTCAATTGTACACAGGTAGATGCAATTCATATTAACATTTAAGTTCTTAGGTTACATAATGGCTTCACCAATGTTTATTATATTGTTTTGCTAGCATATGTGTTACATATATTTTAAATATATACATATACTTTGAATACATCAAAAATAATTGGTGTATATTTTAAAATACTTAAATATTTAATATAAAAGATTAACAGAAAAAGAACTATAAAATGCCCATAACACTGTTTGTCTTGCTTTGAAAATGAATTTGGCTGTTAATGTTGTTAAATGATTGTATATTCAGCTTATGTTTCAAAATCCTGAGAGATACTTTGGCACCCAGCT
The DNA here is from genome assembly GCF_003676395.1 of Aethalodelphis obliquidens. Taxonomy (NCBI): domain Eukaryota; kingdom Metazoa; phylum Chordata; class Mammalia; order Artiodactyla; family Delphinidae; genus Aethalodelphis; species Aethalodelphis obliquidens. The sequence continues at coordinate 15,535,598 of NW_020837957.1, read as the reverse complement.
TTATGGTCATTGATTAATCTCAAAATCTGCGGTTTGGAAGATAGTCCACTCAAAGTTTTGATCTTTCAAACCTCTGAAAGAAGTCCCTCAGTTCATCTTTGAGATGCAGATTTTCTTCTTTGGTGTTTCATGTTGCTATTTGTACCAGCTGAAATAGTCTTCCTCAATTATCCTGACATAGACAAAAGAAGAAAGAGGGAAAAGTTCTCTAATGGGGTGTGTTTCCTAACCAGTTCCGCCATACCACATTCTTACAAATAATTCAACTGTTCTTATTTTCAAACAAAACCCTTGTGTTATTCCAGTAAGGGATAGCCTGTTTTTAAATTTATGCTATATTTTCTGATCCATGTCAATTGCTTAGATGGAGCTAAGAATGTGGCCACAGTGATAGGTGGCCATGAAGGTTTTGTGAGAGACATTCTCTTCTGTTAGGCTGATGAAATGCTTGGAATGAAGGTTTAAAAAAAAAAGGAAAACTTATTTCCATTGCATCACGTATTTTGATGTATTCCTAGTATATTTCTTTTTAAAATATCCCTTTGCTGAAGTAGAGGCAAAGACAGAATGAGCAACAGTTGCTGTTCTATGCACACCAAGTACCCATTTTTAAAACTCTTAAAAATGCAGCAGAGCAATTTAAAAGAGCAAGTAGCATGCTTACTTTTTAAAAAATATGGATTCTCTGTAGCTACATTTACCAGACTCAAAACATGCAAATTACACAATACATGAATTTAGATATGGCTAGTCTCTCTCAAGACTGGCTAATACAAAGATATTAAACCCATCTATTTATGTATTAAATGCAGATTTCTTATTACAGAGCCAACATTTCCTTTGAAACCCTTCAACAGCTTTGCATTTGACATCAAGACATATTTAAGATGTTGAAAATATTCCATTCAACAATATTCCTTGAATCAACAATAGTTTTATTAATTATTAATCAGATACATTTTTTTCCTTCACTTTAGGTCCTCTCCTTGACTTTCTGTAAGTACCTTAGACATTTCCGAGTAAAGTGAATTTACCTTGCCTGTTGAAGTCAAGTTATTTTTGTGTGTTTGCATTACAAGTTGAAGGAGGCTGTGGTTTTGTTAACTCGATTTTTGTATTCAGGTCCAAAAGTTATCAAAATCATTCTATGCCTGTGGTCTGTGATTGCTCCTTTTGTGTCCCATTCACCTCTCCTTTTGAAGTCATTGATATTTTGAGATGAAAAAGTATATGTGTCCTATTAGGTAAATCAATATTTCTATTTAAGGAAAAGGTCTAAAATTAAAAATTAAAAACTCTTCTCGCATCAAAATAAATCATCTTCAGCAATGTAGTTTCTAAAAGAGTTTGTGTTTTATGCTTATGCAAGACTGACTTTTTGCTAAGCCTCCACTCCAAGGCATTTCATAATGGAGATCCCTGGTGTTTGCCTTTGTCATTTTGTAGGATTAATTTGATCCACTGTCATCCAACTAAACTGCCTCATGTCTCTTGTTAGTGTGCAGTCCATAACTAAGCCCTAGTAAATTTGTTCTTTACACTTTATAAAATGTCTCTCCTTTCACTTTCAGTGTACCACTCATCATACATTCAGTGACTGAAGAAAATGTACTGTCTCTTTACAACATTTTTAATGCTCCAAAATATCGTTTGTTAAAGGAGGGATTATGATGGAAGTATTGTCCTTCTAGCTTAAATTTTATAGTTTTTCAACACTTAGCATAAAAGGAGCATATTCACAACCAAAATTTTTCTAAAGTTAAAGGAATAAAATGTTCAGTCTGAAAGCTTAAAAGGTGAATGACTATAATGTTTAGTCTGAAAGGTTAGAGGGAAGGTGAGGGGGGGCATGAAGACAAAAGAAAAATGGAAAAGCTAAAGCAGTAAGAAAGAAAAGAAAGCCTCAACGATGAATTGTAGTAGAGAGAAGTGTTTATCATTATTCTCGGAATATATATATTTCTCTTTTTGTACCAAAATATTAAGTCCTTTGAAATGTTCCAAAAAATCAGAATCTAAAATTGATTCTCACTCTTGTATTCAAAGATTAGCATTTCATGAGCTTCTGCCCCCTCTTGGTGAATCTTTCCTTACTAACATTAGTTATCAAGATACTTGGCATTTTCTCCCAGCATGCATGAGTCACAACACAGACACCTGTATCCTCAAAATAAATGGATGTTGAACTTTGAATAAAACATGCTCTTTCATCTTAATCTCAAATATGTGCATGTGCACCTCCTCCCTCTTAAGCTGTTTTTACATTGTCTTTAAATAACACTTCTTTTTCTTAAGCAATCCAGGTTAAAAAATGATGGACCAAGGATTTACCTTGGGGAACATCTGTCCATGAAAGGAAAGAATCGAGGAAATGGTACCATTTTCTGCACTGAGATTTTTCCAGGGCTCCAAGACACTTTCATTAGGCTACACTTCTAAGAGATACTAGGTTCTAAGATTTCACAAAATATACTTGCCTCTTGGTAATACAATTCAATTTTCTAAAATAAAATTACTTTTATTTCCCTAAAACAAGACAATCAGAAAGCTTATTCTAAAACAGAATATGGAAATATCTTAGTCACATAAAAATATACTCCATTTTGAGATTATCAGCTATTGTAATATTCCTGAGTCTTACATGTCTGCTATCTTGTTTCTATACAAGGAACCGTCTACATTGTAAGGTGGATAGAATGGATATTTTCATCTCATTTTACAGATTAGGAAACTGAAACAGGGAGTCATTTATTGTGTCACACTGAAAGTCACTGGCAAACTCACAGTAAGAACTGGAGTTCTCCTAATTTTTTACCCAGGATTATTTTATTTATTCATTGATCAGGTATCATTGGTTGAGTTTCTGTTATGTACCAGATATTGCCCTGGGCTCTAGGAATAACACTATGCTGCCTTTTAGCCTATTGCTACCTACATATAAATATATCAATGTGTAATACAGATATTACAATATTGAAATATTACACATATAAATTAAAATATTTCAAGTGAAACAGAAACTCAGCCCACTTTCATTATTATTTATCATTATTATTGACTCAATTTGCCAATATAATTGATTCAATTTTAATAACAATAGACTGTAAGCTCTACAAAAACTGAAATGACCATCCTCTTCTTCATTATTCCAGCATCTCATAAAATTGCTAGCAAATAGTAGGCACCTAGAAAATACATGTGGAGAGAATAAAGTAATAGCTTTTCTATATTCATTGATACTTATTCACTGTACTCCAAATCAACATTCCCACTCAGAGCTGACACTCAATACAACTAGAAAATAGGTAAAAGTCTTCACTGGCTTCATCTTTCCATCTCCCATCTGACTCAGCCCTTCTATATTCTCTCCTTCCTCAGGCCTCTATACTGAGTTCCATGATCACCAGAGTCTTTTCCTAGGCTAAATCTTAAATGATACTAGTATTTATAGTACAAGACTATTTTAATTGTATTTTGTTGTATGGCTCTTTAAAAGTTCCGAGATCAATGGAGTAAATCCCTAAAGGCAATATCTCAAACAAAAGCTAAGAATATATGTCTGAGAAAAGAACACACACACCCACACCCCATTCAATGGAAATCACAATTTACCAGACACTATCTCTTGACTCATTTGACTTTAGCCCTCTGCTGAAGATTTGCATAAGTAAACCATTTGTAAATCAAAGCTTCACTAATTCTAAACTTAAAAATGCTCTAAAAAAAAAAAAGAAAGAAAGAAAAAGAGAGAAAGGAAGAAAGAAAAGACTCTTTCCAAATGAAAAAAAATATTCTTTTAAAAAAATTCCTTCTCACCTAGAAGCTCTCCTTATCAGATTGTTCCATATTTTTAAAAATTCCTAAAGGTAAGGACCTAACAAATTTGTTTTAAATGGAAAACCATCACTTCAGCAAATGTCAAGGATGTTTGAGACACCTAAATCTAAAGGACAATCCAAGATGCCCTTCCATTGTGCAGAGTTGTTACCAGAATGGCTGCCCAAAAATGGACTGCATTTCCCAGGCCTCTTTGCATGTCACTGGAACCACGGGACTGGTTCTTGCCGATGGTGTCAGCAAAAATATTGATAACATGAAATACTCGCCAGCTAAGTTGATAAAGAAGCAAGTGAGCCCTCTTCACCTTCTCCTTACCTATCTATGAACAAAATTCAAGGAGGAATCCATGGCTCCTGAGGAGGACAGAGCTACAAGATGAAAGGAGCTTGGGTCCTCAAATGTGGAAAGCTGCCTGCCAATCAAGAAAACCCAATTTGGATTTTATGTGAGAGAGAAAGAAACCTCTATTTTATTAACCCATTGAGATCTTGAGCTCATTCACTACAGCAGTTAGCATTATCTTCAGTAACAAAATGCTCCACTATAAAACAAAATTGAGATAGATATTCATTTGTTAACTATGTATCTTAGTCTGTTTGGGCTACTGTATTAGAATACCACAGACTGGGTGACTTATAAACAATAGAAATCTATTTCTCACAGTTCTGGAGGCTGGGAAGTCCAAGATCAAAATGCTGGTAATGTGATGTCTGGTGAGAGCCCACTTCCTGATTCACAGAGATAATCTTTTTGCTGTGTCCTCACCTGGAAGAAGCAGGGAGGAAGCTCTCTAGGGTCTCTTTTATAAGGGATCCATTCACAAGGGCTCTGCCCTCATAGCCTAATCAACTATCAAAGGCCTCACCTCCAGCTGCCATCACATTGAGTTTAGGATTTCAACATATGTGTAGGGGTCACAAACGTTCAGTCTATAGCACTGTGGAAGCAGATAAGGTATCAGATGGGGTCTGTGTATGGCATCATTTTTTCTTCTGTGTTGTCCTTTCTATCAATAATGCTTAGTTTGGTCTTTGAACATTTATATAAAAGGAGATGTTACAGAGCAAACACATGAAGAATTTTCCTAGGAATCAAAGATGTAGCAGTCTGAAGAGTACCTCCAGGATATCAAATCTAGCACCATAAATTTTTAGGGGACCCCTACAGCTAGTTTGTAGTCTTCCATGGGTTCCATAGAGTTAAATCCTGAAATATAGATGGTGCTTTCAGGGGATCCTGAGAAGGTCTCAAATAGATTGACCATCCTCAAGAATGAAGATAAGTCTCAATTTAACTGGACCTCCTCCTTTGTGCCTCCAAAGGCAGCTATGTTTTAAATATGTCATCTCTATAGAATATTGCATGATGTAGCATCAGCTTTAGTTGCTAAGAAGGTTTTGGCCACAAATGCACAAAATAAAAACAAGGTTACACCAGCTAGTGTACACAATGTGGGCCAAAAGATATTTGGAGTTAAAAATCTTCCAAATGAGTTCAAGGTGAGTAGGAGAATTTTACATTACCTTCTTGTTCATTTGGTTTAGACACTGTTGGAGAAATAATTAAAATGTGTTTACCGAATCTCCGAAAGTGAATCTGTTTCTTAATTAATGTGAAAATGCTTTGCACCAAACAATGATGTAAATCTCTTGAGAAATTCTGTAATTTTATAAACTATGATAACAAAGCAATGGTTGTTTACCACTCTCCATGCTATGTACATTCTTGTTTGATTACTCCAGTTCATAAACAAAGAATTAAAGAACAGAGAGATATGTCAACCTTCTCAACCCTTGTAAACAACTCTTTGATAAATGAAGGGCAAGCTCAGTGGTAAGAAAATAACTCGGTCTGATGCAACGACAGGGTTTCTTTTATATTTTTCAAATGAGCTCTTTCCTGTTCTTAAAGCTACCTTATCAAAGGACCCTGAAAAAGGGAGATGTCTCTTTAGACGACTTGCTTGGAGCATTTTTAATGTTTAGTACACTCAAAAAAAAAAAAAAAAAAAAAAAAAAGCCCCGTTAAGACATTATACTAAAAAAGGAGCAGGTCAACTGCTTTTTGCCTACTGTGAACATCAGAAATAGGATTCAGAATTCAATCTATTTCAATGGCTTGAAGGAATTTTCTTACTTTGATATTAAAAAAAAAAAAAACACATTCATTAAGAATGGCTGAATTCAAAGTAATAATTAAAAAGTGTATACAGTTCTCAAGATTTAACTTTATTCTTATGTATTCAATATATTCAGTTATTAAAAAATAAAAATGTAATAACCTCATGTGTAAAAAAGTTACCACAGCTATTTATGTTGCTGCCACTGTTGCTGTAACTCCCACCATACATGCTTGCTGGGGTCCATTTTCTGGAGTAAACAACGGAAAGGAGCTATTAACCTAACACAGCAGGAAATATATTGACCACAGTTAGAAATATATTCTCTCAGAATGCAATATGGAGTTTACTTATTAGTTCTAGTATCTCTTTGTAAAACTAAAGAGAGAAAAAAAAAAAAAAACCCAGAAAACAGAAAAGACATGTTTTGATTGTTGATGTGTATTCTGCAAAGGTAGCAGACTGAAAATGCACAAAAGTATTCCACTGTGACTATGGAGTATGTGTTATTTTCCATAATGTGGCTCCTAAATAGCCTTGTCCATTTTAGATGTCTCAGAGTACGTAAAGGGAGTAAAATATTCAATTACTTTTTAAAGTCTCAAAATCACTCTCTGCAAAAGGAAATCAGCACAGTTTCCAAGAGCACTCTTTATAGGATCAGCTACATTAATTAAAGGTATGCCTCCCTCCCTCAGTAACTTTAGTTGGAAGATTGTTTACTACGTTTAACCCCTGGTAGGGATTGCATCCCATGCTTTCAAGAATAAATAAGAAATGGATCATTTTAATGATAGGCAGCAGAGGTATATCAAGTTCTGCAAAAAGCAGTCAGTAGAGTGCTAGAAGATTATAAATTCAACCTGCTAAGTGACGTATTCCAGTAGTCTAATACATCAACCTGGAAGCAGTAGAAGAGAACAGAGCTGTGCTCAACTTTTCATAAGATTTATTGTGAACTGATTTCACAAGAGATAAATTATGGCTAAAATATTGTTCATGGTCAGGCTTGACGCAAGCAGACACTGCATGGTTGGCCTATAAAAAACTTGCGCTCTTGGTATTTTTCCAAATTTAACTAGTGTGACAGGAGCTTCCTCACTTCCAGGTACCATAAACATTTTCTCAATATGCTTGTCAGAGGAACTCAAGCTCTGGCTCACTAAGGGTCTTCAGCAGTCCTTAAGAACTGCATATGATTCCGATTATCTCAACTATGCTGCCACGAAGATCCAAATTAACTCTTGGCCAGTTTTGTTTCAGCTCTTCACTTTCTATGTTTAATATCACCTTGAGGAGAAATTCGCTGTCAGGACCCGGGGAGAAATTGAAATAAGCACATTCCCTATTTTTCAGTTGCACAAAAGACTTTTCCAGTGAAGTTGGATAAGCAACCAGGATGACCTTCATGTGATAGAAAAAACTCCTCTGTATACATATTTTAAAAGCGCTGTCTTACAGAACCACCTTAATGCTAAATAAAGTGTATTCACGTAAAGGCAAACAATAACAACTTCCTGGTAATTACCAGATTTGTGAACTTGTTTGAAGAAAAGGAAAATAATAATAGTCTTAACTGCTGTATAGTATTAAGCCAAAAAGTTTCTGGCACCATTTGCAGATTTTGACATAAAGTTTTAATTCAAGGTGAAAATTGCACTGGGACACACCCTGGGAGAAATAGTTATGGTTTTGTTCATTCTTTCCCCCTAAAAAGGAAACTGCTTTTCCGAGTCTACACTATTTTAACAGAAGCATAAATGCATCTCACCCCTCTGAATTCAGATGTAATACCCTATAATGAAATGGGGGTGTGAGGCAGAGAGCAGGTCATATGCCAGATTAGGGTGAGTAAAATAGACAAACAATAGCAATACCAAATCCATCCCTGAGTAATTAGTGGCTCTAAAAAATATATCCAGCAGTTAAAAAAAAAAAAGTTAGACTGTTAGATTGTTTTTATTTGTTTTTTGTGTTTTGCGACACGCAGGCCTCTTACTGTTGCGGCCTCTCCCGTTGCGGAGCACAGGCTCTAGACGCGCAGGCTCAGCGGCCATGGCTCACAGGCCCAGCCGCTCTGCGGCATGTGGGATCTTCCTGGACCGGGGCACGAACCCGTGTCCTCTGCATCGGCAGGCAGACTCTGAACCACTGCGGCACCAGGGAAGCCCTTGACTATTAGATTGAGAGGGAGGACAATCACTTTACTACATGCCTTTAGGAGGGCATACTAAACATGCTACCACATTGGAGATACCTACAAATAGTAGTTGTAAACTGGAAAATTAAACGAGTTTAATTGCTTCAAAGATATTCATATAATATTTGCCTGAAGTAGATATTTGAAACATTGTCTACACTTTGCTGAATTTCCAAGGTGATAAAAATTCCAATTGTATCTAGAGACAGATATATTGATAGCTTTGCATCTTTTTTATTACAACCACTTTGACATGATTAATTTCTGCCTTAAACTACCCATTTCTGACATGGAGAATGTTTTTAAAGTTATCTGATCACTAATAGAGGAATACAGGGCATTAATGATGTTTATCCTTCCTCCCAAAGTAGAAAATTAATTGTCTACATCATTATTAACTCAACAGCAGCTTTTCTTCCTGTTGTTGGCACGGCGAAGTTGAAGGACAATGATTTTAGGGTCAGGTTCAAACCCAGGCTCCGTCATTTTCAGACCAAGTATCTGAGTAATTCATTTAACTTCTTCAGATCTCACTTTCATCAACTACAAAAGAGATATATTAATATATGTATTTAGGGGCATTGGGAGGATTCAGTGAGATGAATGTACATAAGAAGTTGACTAGTATAGTTTGTGGTACATAATAAGTACTCAATAAATGTTAGTTCTCTGGAAGTGCATATGCAGGTTCTATGGACTTAGGTTTGTTTTATAGCAAGGAAAACTGAAGCTGATAAAGATAAAGTGGCTAATATGACATCAGTGACCTATTTAGAGGCAGAGCTGGACCTAGAATCTGATCTCCTGACTTATTAGTTAATACATATAGTGGGTACAAGGAAGGCTAGATATCACACGAATAAAAACTTTGGAGCAAAAAAAAAAAAAAAAAAAAAAAACTTTGGAGCAGAGCTAAACTCTGACCCAATGCCTACATCTAACAAGTCTTTAACCTCTCTGAGCCTCAGTTTCCTCATCTAGAAAATGGAGAATATAGGTACCTCACAAAGTTACCATAAGAATTAATTGAAGTGTTAGATGTGAGTAACGTAGCACTATCTAGCAGGTAATACTTAAAGCTCAGTAAACGGCAATTATTATTATTAAATACTTACTGTGTGTTGGCATCTTGGAAAGTACCATGAGATACCCCCCAGACAGCAAGTTCCTTGCCCTTGAAGAGCTATTTGGGAAAATAACACAGGAAAAAATTATTATTGACACTAAGTGGTATTTAAATGACAAGTGATATAGATAAAAGGCTAATGAGTTAAAATGATGGAGGAATAGATCTTTTTTTTATTGCTGAAATGGCCAGAAAAATTCTCACAGAGGAGTTGGGACTGAAGTCAAGCCCAAGAGCAGATCCATTTAACCAGACTTTAGTTATCTTTTCCCTTTTTCCTGTAGAAATGTTGAAAAATGTTTTCAAATGTCAGAATTATGAAAGAGAACTGAAATTCTCTTTGGGGAGTTGTTAAGAAATACAACTTTCTGGCTGAAGCCTGACGGGCAAATAGTCTATCTTGAATATCAAAAAGATAAGCACGCCTAAAGTTTCCTGTGTGTGTGCATGTGTGCACGTGGGTGTGTGTGGGCACACACACGCTTGTTCACAAGTTTTTGTGAGTTTGCTCACTTAAGCTTCAAAAACATGCATTGTTTTCTAAACCAATATAATGTACATCTTAAGAATTCCCTTTTCCCAAACACAGCAGAAAAAGAATCTCATCAAGTTATTTCTCAACATGTCCACAGAGAGTTGATACGCCCATTAAAAACACTGGCAGTGTGTCTGGTTTGGTTACCGTTTTGATGTGCTTTCTAATGGTGCTGCTTGCCTTTGGCAATAATTGTAATTCAATTTATGCCTCTACAAAATCATCCAATCCTATTGCCTGTGCAGTTTCCCAAAATATCTTTTCTCTGTAGAGTTAATCAGCCTTACATCGGATGTTTTCTATTACCTAGATTTCACTGCATCGCCCAATAACTTTCAAGCCGAACAAGTCTGCATTCCAGAAAGTAAACATATTAGAAGTAAAGCGACCAACCTTGAGCAGATGGCAGGAGATGCCACTCATAAAAATGGTGACTTGACTCTATTGTAAAAATTGGTGTGTGTGTGTGTGTGTGTGTGTGTGTGTGTGTGTGTGTATTTTGCTCTGGATAAAGAGACTATTTCAAATCTTTAATTGTATAAACACAGTTCTGTGGTAACATTTAAAAATAGTTTGCATAACATTTATTATTTCATTTTTATCCAGACTTTAAAATGTGCTTGAAAAATTTTCTCAAGGCAAGTGTTATATAAACATAACCACTTTGTCAAGCAGTCTTAATATGGAGAAGAATAAATATGAAATAACTCTGTTCTCTAATCACTGCTTTCAGATATGTTCTGTATAATCTTCCTGCGCTTTGATGTTATCTTGGGCCAATTCTATCACTTTCAGTATTTAAAAGTTTAATTCAAATCTATTAGGGTTTTACATGCTGCCAGCTGTTTGCCAGATCCTTGAGCTGGAACCCTGACTCTGGTCTCAGCAGGTAAAGGTAAGACATGATCTTTCTCTGAGTCATCTCTTTCTAGTGCCCCTTTCAATACCAACTCCGTCAGGGTTGAGGTAGGGGGAAGGGAGAAGAAAAGAGACAAAGGTCTCTTTCCTTGCTTGGGCTGCTTTGATCTTTCTTCATTGGTTTTGCACTTTTAGTGAATCTAACTTGCTGGTTATCAATAACCAGAATGTGTCTGAGTCCAAAAGTTGAATCTCCTGTGGCACAGAACATCGCTCCACAAAATGTCGTCCTTGGATTGGTATCACCTGGGAGATTGTTACACCCTCAGCCCTCATACCTGCTGAATCAGAATCTTAACAAGATCCCCAGGTAACTTGTATACACATTAAAATTTAAACTATTGGGTCTTCCCTGGTGGCGCAGTGGTTGAGAGTCAGTCTGCCGATGCAAGGCACACAGGTTCCTGCCCCGGTCCGGGAAGATCCCACATGCCGCGGAGCGGCTGGTCCCATGAGCCATGGCCGCTGAGCCTGCGCGTCCGGAGCCTGTGCTCCGCAACGGGAGAGGCTACAACGGTGAGAGGACTGCGTACCGCAAAAAAAAAAAAAAAAAAAAAAAAATTTAAACTGTTGTGGTTCAAAGCAGCTCTTTCTTGTTTCCCTTCTGTTCCAGACTGATATACGTTTAAAGTATAATGAAAATAGATTGTTAAAAGAAATAATTTTTTTTAAAAAGCAAAGACCTGCAAAGCACAAGCTAAAATTTTGTTATATGATTCAATAGACAGACCAGGATGGAATAAGAAGTACCAAACCTGCCCTCCCACCAGAAACATATAAGAAACAACTTACTTTCAAACGTTAGACAACAGGCAGTACAGGTCTTTGATTTCTAAGACAAGGAAAACAAATAAGAGGAGCCTTATTACCACCTTTTTACCTAGAGGGATGGCACAGGAAAGGGGAACCCAAGCAGAGCAGAACAAGCTCACAGAATTGAGTCAGACACCACAGTTCAGTGAGGTTGCAGTTGACTTTGTGGGCAGAGTCCTGAAAAGGAGGTAGGGAGGAAGACAAAGGACAGAGGATATCTCCTTGAGTTCGTTGCTGAATTCTAAGCTAGGCATTAACTGTGCATTAAGTTGGAACGTCATGAGGCTGGGCAAAAACTGTCAGGGGCCTCTAAGCTGAGCAAACCAGAAGCTCACACAGCACTGGGAGACATTTCTGTTACAACCAACCATAGGGGAGAAATCTTTTATAGATGTTTCCCCCTCAAACTCAGACATAAAATTTCCAGATTAACTTAGTGAAAATTAAGGAAAAAAAGCTTTTATAAAAGTTCTGAAAGACAGGTTTCTCTCCTTCTAGACCAGCAGTAATTTTATCTTAACAAAATGAAACCATAAGAAATTATTATTCAAGTTTAGTTCAAACAAACTTGGAGAAAAAAGGAGAAAATAATTACCAATCAGAGAGAATCTAATGGATAAAAATTGTTGGTACATTCTTCTGTAATTACAAAATTTTAAGAAATTTTCAAATTCTCTCATCAATCTACCAGTCCTTTAGTTTCTTGAAGGATGAGTCCACAACTTACTCATATCTGTTATCATTAGAACTTGACAATTTTAGGAAATTATACATCTATTAAAAGAATATGAATAAAATACAGGAGGTGAACATCAACTAGGTTTAAAACAGAAGTCCCAAAGTATTTATTTGATCCATCATAAACATTAAACTAGTTTAATAATGACTAAAACAAACTATCCATGACTATAAATTTACATTTAGTACCACAGCTGCAAAATTCATAATATAAGCACAAGCATATGTAATAGTAGAAATACAAATCAACCACACTGCACCAGTCAAAAGCTAGAGACTCACTTTTCCATTAGTGAACTAAAATTCTTTATTCATTATTTTTCAGAGTTCATGATCACAAGCATTAACTTCAGCTCTATACCAGTAAGCCTTTAAACTGGACAATTTTCAGACAACTGTACAATGCTTTCAACAAGCATATTGATTTTATTCAGAATCCTGACTGTAAAATTAAGCCCCCTAGCTCAAAGGCATTTATACAACTTTTCTAGATGTTATAAATATAATTAGAACTATTTAATCTGTTGGAAATATTAGTCTATGAACTGAAATTAGTACTTCCTCTCATTCTGGAAAATAAAAATATATTTTGCATCATTAAATCACCATTTAACTTTGAATATCATGCTGATATTGATAGGTGATTCTGAATATAAGGGTTGATGTATTTTTATTATATCTTCTACCAAAAAGGAATTTGAAAATAGTCAATTAAACTATACATGATTATCACTTGTAAGGTAGTGAGTCTCTTAGAATATTATAGATATATTTATTTATAAATAATTATTTTCTCTTGAAAATAAAAGTTCACTTCTAAAATGTAATAGTTTATTTCCAAGTGTGTTTTCACATATTCATTCTGTAGCATGCCATATTTAATGCTGTAAAACTCTAGGATTTTTCTTTCCTTAGGACACGTTAGCTTCATGTTGGTATGCTAGAGTTAGTGCACCAATAAAAGGACAATGTCTGTCCCTATCAACCTGAATTATAATACAGGATAACAGCATTTAAAATGTCAATGCCCCTTAAGCTTCTCAGATATATTCTGACTGGTATTGCCTATCTGTGTTTGTTCATAAATATCAGAAAAAGGAAAATCTAAAAGTTTTTATTATATTGATTATTAAACATCTGCTAAATCTCAGGAAAAAAAAAAAAAGTGGGGATCGGCCATGTGTGTGAGATGGGAAAAGATATTGTAGCCCAGTGGTTCTTAACAAGGAGAAATCACATGAATGATCCAAGACCCTTTTGAAAAATACAGAGGTCTGTATCAAGTCTCTGAAATTCAGATAGAGTTATTCAGATGTGAACCCACAGTTGAGAATCACTGTTTTAGGCAGAGCTGATGGCAAATGTTAACCATAGATTGATGTGGAATAAATAATAAAAGAAGGAATATGAATGTGAATATGCAAAATAATCAGAAAATCTTCTTTAGATTTTACTTATACACTATGAACTACTGAGATATCGAGTGATAGTCTGATACATAATCATTTAAATTTTAATTCTTCCTGATTTTTAATGTCATCCTTATGGATCCTTAATGTTTGCACAAATAAATTTCATCATTAATTCTTTCACAAATATTTCTTGACCTCCTACTGCATGCCAAGAGCACATTAGGTGCTGGGGATGTAAAGAAAAATAAGATGGGGTTCCCCTTTCAACAGGAGAGATGTTTTTACTTGAAAAACATGAAGAACTATCATTTTTATTTTAACCTCATACTTGCATAATATGTCTGACTTAATTTGTCCAGAGTCTATGTAGTTTTGAAATTATTGTATGTTCCTTAAAAATATTCACAGACTTTAGTAATCATCCATTTCAATTATCTCAGCTTCCTAATCTCTACCATTCCTTTCCTTGCCTCTCAGCACCATGCAATAGCTAATTTTTCATTCTAGTTTTGTCTTTGATCTTGACATTTCACCAGTTTCATCTCTTGTTATGGTTCTGGCCATAATGCCATGATACCTATTTTATCTCACCTTACATAATACCTTAGTTTGCACAGAAACTAATCTCCTCCTTGTAGTGGTAATGGTGATGGTTTCTGTTATTGTTCCTCTGTTTTTGTTTTCTTTATTCTTGGTGTTTTGGTTTCTAGGAGTTTAACCTGTCAAGGACCTAAGAGGTGAGTCGTCAAGGAAAACCTGAAGAAGTGAACAAGCTGAGCTCTAAGAGAAGTTCTTGTTCATCAGCACAGGATCCCAGTAAACCCAAGACCTGGAAGAGGACAAAAGTGAAAGGCTCTGACTAAATGAGGCAGCAGATGTGTCTCCTCCAGCGCAGTGCCTCTTCAGCATAATAAATGTTCATCAAGTAAGTGTCCAACAGTTACTTATGAATGGGTTACTATATGGAAAGTTCTTAAAACAGTAAACTGGCACAAAATAATTGGCCAATAAATATTAGTGGAAAGGGAAAGGGAAGGAAGGAAGGGAGGGAGGGGAAGGTTGAACAGCACTGGGGAAAAGTAGAGAATGAGATTTCCTTGGGACAGAGCTTAACAATTTTTCTATTAATGCCTCCAAATTGACCACTTTGAACACTCCTCACAATCTTCACCCCACGAAACCAAAGCCCTGCCACCTTAAAATACAATGCCATTTCCAGCTCTTGTGAGGTTTCATGCCCCACCAAAGGGGCTTATCAAAGTACTGCGTTCTTTCATCCACATTCAATTTCTTCCTGAGAAATACTGACAAATGTAATTTTCTTCATTTTACTCTATTTCATTAAGGTTCTAGCACCCTGGCCATGTTTGAGAGTCTCTTAGGGTTTTGAATTTGTAAGCTTTCTTCCTGGACTGCTCATTAATAAGTTTTTCATTTATTCATCTAGCCATTTATTCTGTTACTCAGTGTGAAAAGCAGGTCTACAGGAGGTTAAGTGATTTGCCTGGGTTGCGGAGTTTGTGGTTTGGTGGGGACTTGAACCTAACTCTCTGCCATCATTTGAGTACTCTTGCCTTTCTATTAAAGATTTTTGCTTAAAATTCAGATTGGAGAACCCTCTATACTTCATATTTCAAATGTGGAAATTAAGAGCAATTAAAAATGAATCCTCTGAAATTGTAAAAACTAATAGAAAATAGATAGGCAGCCTTTAAAAAACTCTTCCCTGGTTTTACTGGAATCAGTGTCAGTGGACTAAGTTATTATGACTTAGTGACTTAATTTGTGTAAGTAGTGCATTTATTTACAATATGATCTAACAGATGCTATTCTAGACTCTAATTGTGGTAATATATTTGTAGATAATATAATTATTTATATAATTATATAAATATAATATAATTAATAAAGAATTTTTTTTCTGATCAGAGACACTAAGATCTGTGCAATATGATTTGACCTGTGTAAAACCCAAGGGTATAATAATAATAATGCAGACTATCACAGGATTATGACATATTTTCAAGGATTGGGTTGGAACTGGGCTAATAATACAGTAGAAAATGATTCTGAAGTTTGCCATCAAATTTTCATGTTCTTCAGATAATATTGTACTTCACAGTCTTCAGATAATAAGAAAGTAGATTCTGAATGCTTTTATTTCATTTTCTCCACTTCTAAAAACTGGAATTGACCAATAATCAAAACTTAAAGTATTTCAGGGTTAATAAAATATAGATAATCTTTCATCTTCCTAGAAACATAAAATGAGAAATTCACATTTGCCAATGTTCTAAATGGTTTTTGAAAATAATATTATTATTCAGTTAAGCTTTTATTTATTCACTTAAGCTATTTTTCATCTCTAGAAAAAAGGGATTTGTAAGTTTCTGATTAAGAATCTTCCTAGCTCTCCAAGTAAAATAATAACACAAGATTGAGTATTGTGACAGATAGTATTTTTCCAAAAACGTCTGCACCCTTACATAATCCATTCCACATATTCTTCTTAAAATATGACATTCACGCTCCTTCATGGAGACGTGAGGTCTATGTGTCTTCCCCTTTAATCTGGGTGGACCTTTGTGACTGTCTCCACTGATAGAGTACAGCAGAAATGATGCTATGTGATTTCTTAGGCCAAGCTACAAAAGACAATTCAGCCTCTGTTTCCTTATTGAGACTCATGCCTTTGAAGTCCTGAATCACTGTATAAGAGACGAGCTATAATGAAGAGTTAATTCAGCAGAGACCACATTGAGCGAAGGAGAAATGCCCAAGGAACCCCAGCTGTTCTAGCCCTGGGCAATTTGAGTCTTCCCAGCCCCGCCTTCAGACACATGATTCAGAAGTCTTCAGAGGATTCCAGCTCCCAAACATTGGACTGCCTCAGCCATACTGAGTGAAAAGGAAATTAGGTGTCCTTACCAAACCCAGCCCAGACTGCTGATTCTTGTTATTTAAGCACAATAAAATATGTTGTTTTAAATCATTAAGCTTTGGGTTGGTTACACAGACAGAGTAAATGAAACAGACCTCTATTCTACACAATCACCCTGAGGCAGAGAACGGCTACATCATTCATTCATTCATTCATACATTTCCATAAATATGGACTAAGTACCTAATATGTGCCAGTCACTGTGTCAGCCAGTAGCTGATGGTAAGTAAAACAGGCAGTGTTGGCCCCCATGGAATTTAACACACTGGAAATGTGCTGACAACAGGCAGGTCTATGAACAACCTGATGTCCTCTAACGCTGGACATTATTATAAGGATCTAGAAAAAAAATCATTGTTACAGAAATGGTGATGGAAATAGCCGACAGATTTCCTTTTCAATGATGACATGTACTCTCCTGTTGATCTCAGTCAGAATTTATACTAAAGAACAGTAGGGAAGAAGACCAGGTGAATGAGACAATTCAGAATCTTGCAATCAGGTCTAGTGTTTCTTAGACATCTCTTTCTTTGTATTAAATTGTGAATAACAGACACCGTATTGGGTTAGTATGACATTTTATGATGTTTTGAAATCTGTGGGTCAGGTTGGTCAGGAAAGTGTAATTCTAAGATGACCTTAATATTGTTTGATTCAGCAAATAGATGATGCTGAGAGTCCCAACTCAAATCTACAGTGTAATTTGGATTGTTTTAAATGGATTTAAACATTCTTCGTATGCAATATACTTCTCATAAATAGCAAAGCCAGGAAAAAAAAATCAGGAAGCTTTGCACATTCTAGTTGTACAAACTTAATCCAAATAGAGGCTCTAATACTCATCTCTATACCATGATAAACCTCCATGAGAATTTTTATTGGGAGGATGAATCATATTATTCCATTTAGATTATTTCAGCATTAAAGGATATGGCTCATTCATGCTGCAGATGATAAAGCCGTGTGGTCGGGTTAATGCTAAAACTGACAAACGCCAAGCCAGATTTGAGAATATATGGGAAATTTTAATTAGGAGTTTATAAAAAGTCTGAAAAAATCTCCAAATATCATATCCTTAGGAATGAACTTAAATTTAGAGCTAATATATTAGCTAATATGCAGGCAGTGATTAAGGGAAAACAGGTGGCTGGTGCATAATTTGTATAATGGTCTCCCTTTTAAGGCTGGTTGTGGAAGCCAACTCTGGTTGCTTGCAGAGGTTGTTTGCTCTCAACAAAGAGCAATCAGGAGTATGCTTCCTTTTGTCAGAGAACATGACACACTCTCAAACTTTAGGCTGCTTTTGTTGGACTGAGACATTTGACTCTACTTCTAGAAACTATTTTTAGGTCTGTTTATATCTCCTACTATTTATAATCATCTTACTTTCTTCACAAATTTGTCAGTGAACTTGACTGACTGGAAGATTACAGGAGAAAAAGAAGCATTGTTCAAGGAAAGGAGGGAAATGGGGAGACGTGAGATGTTAATTATTAATTGTGCATGCCCGAGTGACCTTTTTCCCTTGACTATCATCTCACAAGTTACTCTTAAGATTTTAAACCACTATTACCATGAAGGGACATCTTAGCTATAAAGGGATTATAATAGATACAGCAAAACATTTTTTAAATATACTCTAAAATAAAGATAAATCCAATGCACTTCACATAAAGCCTAATGTATTATGTACAGTCTGTGCTTAATAAATGCATTACTCATAAAATATACATCCACACATCCTCCTTTCTTATCAATAAAGCAATAAAGCTGAGCATAAGATTACCCAGAAATTCTGCTCCATCCTATACAAAAATATAATCACACTCTTCCCTTTTTAAATCATGCTCAGATGAAAAGAAATAAGAAATGATTACCTTTAATATTTCATTGTATAAAGTATTTCGTATTTAGCCTGGTGAAAATATTGCACACATCTTTTTTCTTTCATGTTTCCCAGTACAGAAGAGAAAAAAATTGCAGCTTTTTACACCTAACTCAGGAGCTAGTCTTAAAGTATAATATAGATCAGTAATTGAGACTGGTTAGAGTTACCCTGAAGCATTCAGGGACTTTTTGTGCTACAAGGACCATATTTTGAGTGTCAGTAAATGGACATAATGCTAGTTCCTGATCTCTAAAAGAATTTGACTCTGTGTTTGTTCTTTTAATATTCTTCTCCATTTGTCAGATTGAACAACCTATATCCACTGTATGAGATGATAGGCATCCAAATCGCATTTCTCTAACAGAGTTTGCCCAAAGCATTTCTTCAGCTAAAATCAAGATTCTGTCTTCAAACTGAGGATTAAACTGGGTGCTGGCAATGTGGTCCCCTCTGATCTCCTATTTTTCATTTGGACAAATGACCTTTAATTGCTGGTTATCCTCATACCTCTGTATATTTAAAGCCCCATTCAATTGATAAACAATTAATTATCAGGTTAAGTCAGCCATAGTTCATTTTAGTATATAGTTAGGCAGACTCTATAGAATGCCTGAAATGTTGGTAGCATTCCTGCAGTCAAAATTATGGTTTATTATTATGGGAATAAGGGAATCTTTAGAAAGACAAAATAATGCACAACAGCTTTTACTTCCTTCCACTCCCACTTCACTGCAGCCCAACTTCAGATCTTTTATGATTATTTGCTGCACACCAGCAGACCCTATGGCTTTCTCCAGTACCCGCTAAGGCACCTTTGTGTACTTTACTAGAAAACATGTCATTTGGAAAGGCAAGTACCAATTTACATAAGGCAGGACTCCATATATTTCTCATATTCCTTTTTCTCTCTGACAAGCAAAAAATCGTAGGTCTCATTTTCCAGTCCTTATTAAAGAGTGTGGTCCTGGTTGTTTGGAAGGCTCATTAGTGCCACTGCTCTGCGATGAACCGCACATCTTTATAAGAAAGACAGATTGCATGAATGCATCAGTCCATCAGCCACAATGAAACCCAAGTGCATCCCACACAAGCCTCAGAATTTAGATCTTCATTTGCTTTTGTGGAAAATGAGAACCCAAATGGGCATTTGAAAACACAACTAGTTCCTTGTTTTCCCAGTAATAGGAGTGCCCCACTATTGCACTCATGACCTTCAGGGAAAGTAAAAGAGTGTCTCTTTTAACTGTAAAGTTAACATTACACAGTTAACTATGTAATGCTTTGCAACTAGAGTGCTGAGACCAGGCAAAAAGCAGAGGGGCATTAGCAATGGATTAAGAATGTACACAGGAGTAAACTCAGAGAATTGCCGTCTCATCGGTGGTGAAACGCTGGTCTCTTGGGTGATGATGTCAAAGGTATTTAATTTTTGTACTTTTCAGCTTCCCTTCCAAAAATATTAATCATAGAGTGTCTTTACCTAGATCTAAAGACTAAGATCTAGATGGGCTAAATGAAAGATTATTTTCTCAAAAATAAACAAAATCATGGAAATAACCTTGACAACAATAAAACAATTATAACAGTTCTGAATCTTGAGACAAATGAAGCAAAATTCTTCTATGGAGTGAGTAATCCAGAGCTCTTTTTGGTTTTTTTAAATAAATGTGTTTCTCCATCTCTAATGAGCTATGTGTATGTGTGTTTCTAAAGTATTTCACAGAAGAGGACTCCATGGGATGGAATGCACACTGGTCTTGCAGTCCTAAGGCCTTATTTTGCCTCGGAGCTGGCCACTTACTCACTGGGTGACATCATGAATCATTTAACCCCAATGGGCCACAGGCCTTACCTGTCTCATGGAGTTGCTACTTTTTAAAAAGCATACCAAAGTAAAACATAGGTAGAGGATTTCTGGAGTCAACTGGACCTTTGAGTCCATCTAAATCAATCTCTTTATCTTTGTATAAGCAAATTTAAGCACAGAGAAGTAACTTTACCAAGGTCACCCAGTATTTAAGTACCAAAAATTAAATTAATGCCAAATTATGACCTAATAAGATAATTTGTATATTATTTTTATTATTCATAGTTATATAAATTAAAACTAAAAAAGTAGCATTTATCCCGATAAAACTAAAGTTCAAATGCTTAAATGACTATATATAATAAATAGCATATATAGTATATATCATATCTCTCCTGAAAGTTACCTTAAAAGATACTGACTAAGTAAACAATTTTATTTTCTGCGATTACACTACTTATTTTCTCCAGCATTTTAGAATTATAAAAGAAGGTTGGCACATTATATATAGAAAGAATACAGTTATATTAATGGAATTTAAAAGTCAAAACTTTCTAATTTCTTGTCACTTTATTACCTAATTTATCAAAATTGTGTTATAAACAAATTGATAGAGTTTAATTTTATTTTTTCTGGATATTTATATTTTACGAAGATACTTTTTCTCTTAAAAATAGAAGTAATTAAATGCAATGTGGTAACTTTCATTGGATCATGTAATTGAAAAATTACACTTATGGAAAAATGGGTGAGATCCAAATAGAACGTTTACTTTAGATAATAGTGATATACTAATGTTAATTTCTTAGTTTTGACAAATGTTCCTTGATTAGGTAGGATGTTAACTTTAGGGAAGACTAGGTAAAGGGTATGTGGGAAATTCTCTTTAGTATCTTAGTAGCTTTTCTATAAATCTAAAATTATGCCAGAATACAAAATTTATTTTTTTAGTATGGAAATAAAATTGAGAAATATCAGTAATATTTGAGGGGTCAACTGAGCCAATCAAAACAATCTTAATTGATCAGAAAAATGATGCAAGATGGTAATTTCAAATAAATAGAGGAACAAGGGAGTAAAAGAAGGAAGGAAAGAGGGAAGGAAGGAAGGAAAGAAGGAAGGAAGGGAGGAAGGAGGGAAGGGAGGAAAGAGGAAGGAAAATGTGTCCAACTCCTTATAATGATAGAAATACAGGGCCATATTTTCCCTAAAACCACAAATTGTCCAGTTCCTAAATATCCTCATTTAATCCTAAAAAAAACCAATGAAGTAGTTGTTCTTATTATCTCCATTTTAGAGATGAGTGACCTGAGCCACAGAAAGTTTAATTACTTGCCTAAGATCACACGGCAAGTGTGATAAATACATTGTGGGCACAGGATTTAAACTAGGCTCTATTAAATACCAGTCTTTGCAGCAAGAGAATGACTTGCTTTCCTTTCTATGAAACTCTGATGGGCTTGTGCCCTATAATGATTTACAATGCTAAGCAACATTTTTCTTTCAGTTTTTCTTTGCAGCCTTTTTAGTCTCCATACTTATGCAGGAAGCTGAACCCAGGATGGACTTCCATGAAAACTATTAGGCTTTGCTTACAATTATAGCTTTGAGTGTTGGCTAAGATGAAGTTAGGCTGCTCCAGGCAGAAACTGAGAGAACACCCCATTCTGCATATTTTACCACCTAGGATCTAAAGCAAAAATCTCACAAAGTCCCTCCCAAGAAAAGCTCTCTTCAGTTGTTTCATTACAGCTCTCTTTCTCTAAAGCTCCGAACTAGTCAAAGGGGCAGGACCAGGGAACAGACTACTTTATAATTAATCCTTTCATCTTACTGCTTGCTTCATCCTATTCAATTTTCTTGTCTCTCCTACTTCTATAACAGGATTTTTCATGAAGTTTCTTTCTCAGAGGCCACCTGCTCTACCCCATATCAACAAAAGCCAAATGGAGGATATGGGAGCCAACATGTCAACGGACCAGCCCCTCCAAATCTAGGAGTAGGTTCAACTGGGACACCCCCATTTGTAAGCTAATATAGTGGGCAAGCATAAAGTAGAGGAGAAAGCATGTATTCCTGTGAACTTAAATAACTGTGCCTTTTATGTTGAATCCTTGAAGTTTTCCGACAGGCTAAATATCTGTGAATAGAAGCATCTTTCTGTACAGCTGGCAAAGACTCAATAAATATCCAGTGTTATTTAGCAATTTCAAATTTACAAATAAAAAAGAAAGATGTATGAAAAGGTGCAGCATTTTCCCTAGGGTGTCTCCAGCTTCACGGATACTTGTATTTCCTAACCCTGCTAAAGCGACGGTCCCAGGAGACACAGCTCATTAAGTGATGAAATATATTCACACTTCCAGAGCTGCAAATGTGCTCAACCCCAGACGGTCATTGTGAGAATTAAATGAGATGATGTTGTGAAAATACTTGAAAACACTGAGAAGTCTTACCACTGTAAACCATTATTGTTGTTAAAGTATAATTTTCTCATCTCCTAAGACCTCTGAGATGTGATAATATGGTGAGATATTAACTGGCGTGTTATTCTCTCTCTTCCTTCCTTTTTTCTTGTGATCATCTTTCCTTAGGGTAGCTCATCACCTCAAGGGCAAGAAGTATGAGAGAAGAAAATGTCAAATTCTGGTTTTAAAGGTCAAAAAGCCCAGTCCTTTGGTAAATCCATGGGAAACAGTAGAAATATTTAAAATAACTTGGGGAAACCCCTTTACTTCTGTCTCCATGGCCCACTTAATAAAAATCATCCAAGTATGGAAGAAAAAAGATTTGAAGAAGAAGGGGGCCTTAGTAACTGGCCTTAGTAAGTGGCCTATGCCCTGCCTATAGCCTCAGAGTCCCTGGGGAAGAATGAACAAATGCCAACACAATAAACTGAGGACCTATGGGCAGAGAGGTATGTGTCACATTACCCTACTGGAGTCATGGGGGAAAGCAGACAGAGCAGCTACATAGAAATACCCAAGAAGAATACTCAAGGCTTCCCTACAGAGCTCCAGCATGTCCCAACAAGATGCTGGGAACCCTCTTGCCCAGTTGGTGGGAATGTAAATGGATACAGCCACTATGGAGAACAGTTACGGAGGTTCCTTAAAAAACTAAATATAGAACTACCATATGACCCAGCAATCCCACTACTGGGCATATACCCTGAGAAAACCATAATTCAAAAAGGGTCACATACCAAAATGTTCATTGCAGCTCTATTTACAATAGCCAGGACATGGAAGCAACCTAAGTGTCCATCAACAGATGAATGGATAAAGAAGATGTGGCACATATATACAATGGAATATTACTCAGCCATAAAAAGAAATGAAATTGAGTTATTTGTAGTGAGGTGGATGGACCTAGAGTCTGTCATACAGATTGAAATAAGTCAGAAAGAGAAAGACAAATACCCTATATAGAACATATACATATGTTACACATATAACACATATATATGGAATCTAAAAGAAAAACAAAAAAATGGTTCTGAAGAACCTAGGGGCAGGACAGGAATAAAGACTCAGACATAGAGAACGGACTTGAGGACACAGGGAGGGGGAAGGGTAAGCTGCGACAAAGCGAGAGAGTGGCATGGACATATATACACTACCAAATGTACAATAGATAGCTAGTGGGAAGCAGCCGCATAGCACAGGGAGATCAGCTCGGTGCTTTGTGTCCACCTAGAGGGGTGGGATAGGGAGGGTGGAAGGGAGACACAAGAGGGAGGAGATATGAGGATGTATGTATATATACAACTGATTCACTTTGTTATACAGCAGAAACTAACACACCATTGTAAAGCAATTATGCTCCAAAAAAGTTGTTAAAAAAAAAAAAAACTTGAAATGATCTTCAAAATAATCCCTGAATTGGACTGAATTTACCTGCAAGTGTAAGGAGGAAAAGAAAAACCTTCCCTGTCGTCAGATGGGATATGGCTTGAAATAGAAATAAAGATCAGCTATAAGAAAATAAAGTTATATTTTTGTACAAATGATTATATATTCTGTGAAAATTAATATATGCTGCTGTTTCTGATAAGACAGCATTATATAAAATGGGATACTAATGCTTCACTCTAAAATTCTACTCCAAATTTCTTGTGTACATCTATCTTCTCTGGACCCATTAGCACAGCTTCTAATGATTTACCTAGTCCATGAATATTATCAAAACAATTGAAAAAAATTTTAAAAGAAAGAAAGAAACACTAAAATCTTTACAGGGAAATTTTCCATGGTTTTCATTTAATTCATATTTTGAAAGCCTTGTTTTTCATTTATTCTCAACACCCCATCTCCACAATTTTAGAAATTCCCCCCAAAATGTATTCTTTTGAAGCCCTCCTCTCTGAAGGTACCAATATATAAAATGGAAACATAACTACCTAGAGAAAATTAGTTCTGCTTTTAATCTCATTGTTAACAAATAGTTGTTTATCTTCCATGCCCCACTTCAGGAAAAGCCACACCACCTGATTTGACCAACAGTATGTTAGCAGATGTGACACAAAACAAGGCTGAGCAGGCACTTGGGAAATTGTGCTTACTCACTGTGCCTCTGATATCACCCTAAGAAGAGCTTCCCCAGAGTTAGCTGCTGCCCCTTCAGCTTGGGCCCAGAATAAACGCACATGGAGCAGATCTGGGTTAAGCTCTCTGAGAGCAGCCAATTCCAGCGGCATCCACAGCTTGAAGCAGAGCCACCCGTTGCACTCACCCTAGATCTGTTCACCCCCAGGCCACCCATGGGCAGGAATAAATTGTTTGACACCTAAATTTTTGATTCGTTTGTTAAACAACAAAAGCTGATGACCTAAGACCTTAGAGTCACTTGATTCTTAACCCTTAGCTTGTAATAATAGTCAGTAACTTTGCCCAGAATGTTTGGGTAACTTGTCCCCATTCATTGTTGAGACAGTGGCAGGGCTGAAATCTGTGCATACTCGGACTGATACACGCTCATGAAGCCACATTTCCCTGAACTGCACGGACATGCTTTGCTTTAGAAAATCATAAGCAAGGGAGAACTATGTTCCACTTCCCCCCACACAGTGCATGGGCCTGGAGCCAGCATCACTCCTAAAGGTGGGATCCAGAGCCAACAGTAATCCCCAGGATCTTCTTATACGATGGTCAGTAAGCTCTAGAGAGCGGGTGCTGCCTCGCACAGTGACGATTACTCCTGCCTTGGCTTTAACTAACAAGGTGACAGTGTATAATTCTCTCAATAGTGAGAATCAAGCACTTACCAGGGGAAAAGGGAAAGAGAGAAAGCAAGAAAGGATGGAAGGAAGGGAAGAAGGAAGGGAGGGAGGAAGGGAGAGAGGGAGGGGAAGGAAAGGAAAGGAAAGGAAAAAGAAAAGAAAAGAAAAAAGAAAAGTAAAAGAGGGAGGGGACATAAAGAATACTGACAAGAATATAATGTTACCATTCTTCAGCTCTATGCTTTGATAGCAAATGAAATGAACCAAAAGCTTGATGGTCATTATAGTATTTTTGGCACCATGCTTGTGGTTGTGCCCTTGTAACAAAAGGCATCTAGGTGCAAGGATCTGTGTTTAGTCTTAAGAGGAGCCAGGAGGTGGGGCTGTGGAAGGATGGCTGTCTGGAATGGTGAGTGGGTAGTTGGGAGGAAAAGGGATTTTGCCTTCTTTCTAACATGTCTCATGTCCCATGTAAAAATAACCCAGGAAGTTCACAGACTTCAGACATTATCAATACACACACACACACACAGACATATGCACAAATAAACAAAAACAACAATAAAACAGGGCAAAATGTGTCATGAAATTGGGAAAAGGGATTCTGTAGATTCTGTAAAGATTGTTCTCTTGAACTCAAATCTATCTTCATACAGACATGACTTGTGTTATAATTCTCTTGGGAACATGATCCTATACTACCTTTTTTCAAAAATGACAAACATTCTAAGCTGAATTGTAGTAACTTTATGTATATTTTCTAACAGAAGATAAAATACAAAGAATAAGATGAAAATTTGTGTGATATGGCATCCAATTATACCATAAAGAATGAAAGTTTTAGAAACATTCCAGGAAATGACAAAGGCCATATTTTCCCTTTGCTATGCATAAGGAATTCCCATTGAAGTCAATGGCATTTTACATAAAAATCAATGGCAAATTATGGTCCTTAATGAAAGAGGAAATTATAATTATAGTGCTGCTGGCAACATCACTAGGGTTAAGGCTGTGCAGTCTTTTCCATTATCACTTATCAGGATTTAATAGCTCAGCTGTTTTGAGTTCTACTTGGCTGAAATGTGATATACAACTCATCAGGCTGGGTGTAATTAGTTATTGTTACTACACAAACAAATATTTTAATTAGTAAAGCATTTTTTAATTATGAAGCTTAAAGAGAATATTTTTTCCTGATGACAGGTGCAGGGGTGGAGAAGGACAGAGAAAGAAGGAGACATGCTTCAAGGAAGGTAAAATGTTGGCAGGTCCCTCAACTGGAATAACTCACTTTCTTTTTTTTTTTTTTTTTTTCCTATCTCCTTAAAAGTTTATTTCTATTTTTTTTTAATTGAAGTATAGTTGATTTACAATGTTGTCCCACTATCTTCTGTACAACAAAGTGACTCAGTTACACATATATATACATTTCTTTTTTTATATTCTTTTCCATTATAACTCACTTTCTTTTGATTCTGACATCAGTGTGACTTGCTAGGAAACAGAATCTCCTGGGGGAAGCAGCACTGTAGAAGACTCAAGGAAGACCATTGGATGGTTCCTCTCAACCCATTTTTCTACTATGGGGGTAAGGGCATGTGCAATGCAATTAGATAGCAACATACTACAAGCTCCTAGAAATCCTCAGATTTCCACTTGACAATGCCAACCTTGCTTTTCTGGGTGAAAGTGCATCATCCTTGACTTATACATGTTCTCTTGTCACTCATAGACTGTAGGAAAGTCCATCTGAGATGTGGATAGACCTTAGATCAGAACGTTTTGATAGATCCAAAGTGGAGTTGTCGGGATATGTTGCAAATATCCTCCTGCTTTCCCAGGTTGGTGGCCCTCAGAGACCAAGGTATAGACCTTTATACTTACTGCACCTCAAGCACAGGTGAGGAAACTAGAGCAGCAAAGTCTTTTTTAGTAGTTTCTGTACTCACAACCCGAGTTTCGTGGCACTTGCTAAGGCCACCTGTGGATCCTTACATTGGAAACATTCATTACCTACAGAAGGGTTAGATCAAGGGAAGAGAATATGAGAGGAAAAGGTAAATACTTGTCTATTATGTGCACTTAGCCTACATTGTTTTATTTAATCTCCATAACTACCCTTGTGTGTAGCATTTTATCCCCAATTTACAGAGAAGCAAAATGAAATTCAAAGAAATTAAGTGATTTTTCCCAGATGGTTCAGTTAGTACATGACAGAGATCAACTTCAGTCTCAGATCTTATGAGGCAAGTTCAGTGCTCATCTTATTTCCTTCTTAACCTCCAAATCCAAACCTTCACTCTCTCCTCAACATGGTCCATTGGGGCTTCCATCCTCTTCTCTTAGAGAAACAGCTCTTGTCAGGTCCACTGACCACCTCCATTGACAAATCCAATGGTCACTATCTGTCTTCATTCTTCACAACTTCTTATCAACATTCAAAGCAATTGGCCTTTTTTTCCTTCTCTGACCTTTTCCAAAATGACTGCCATCTTGTGGTAAGTGTTTTTCCTACCTTTCTAGAAGCTTCTTCTTTGTGTCCTTTGATGGCTCTTCCTCCACTGCTCAGCCTATAAATGTCCCCATGCTCAACCCTGGGCCCTCTTTTTCTCTTTTCTCTTGCTCACTCCTGCTCTAAGGGCTTCCACTCAGTCTTACGGCTTTTCTTCCGTCTCTATGCTGAAGGTAACACACCAACCTCCATTCTCTACTGAGATGTGGACTTGTATATATAACTGCATGCACAATAATTCCATGCATTTCTAATAAGCATCTTATATGCAACATTTCCAAAATAAACTCTTGCCTCCCTCCCCTCGAAAAAGACGCTATTCCTTCTGTATTTTTCCCACCCCTCTTGTTGTTATTGAAACCAAAAAACGATGTGTCATCCTGTCTTTCTCTTGACCTCTATTCATAATCTATCAACAAATCCTGATGATTTCGCATGTAAATAATGTCTGAAATCTACCCACGCTCTCCAGCATCGATATTCCAAGTTTACAATTGTCTACTAACTAGACTCCCAGTTTCCTCTCCATTTAGTAGCCAAAGTGATTTTTTTAAACATAAATCAGATCAAGTTACTTTCAGACTTTAAAGTGTTCCAAAGAAATACAAAGTTAAACACACACACACACAGACACACACACACTCCAAAAGTGTCCCACAACCCTTAGGCTAAAATCCAAGTTCCTTTCCAAGTTCTCACCCTCCTCATTATCCTTCCTTATCTCATACATCTCACACTCTTACACCAGATTCTAAGCCAGACACACTGGTCCTTTTGTTGTTGTCCTGAGCCCCCCGAATCCCTGCCACAAGCTGGATGCCACCTCTGCCACCTTGAGGACTTTGCACTTACTGTTTTCACTGCCAGGACCACCTTGAGTTTTGCATAACTGGATCCTGCTCATGATTGATTTCTCAGCCAACTGTCACCTTCTTAGAAAGGCATTCCGGAGTAAGCCTTGTAATGCTGGTCCTGGCACACAAGTCTGAAATATTTATTATCTGCGCCTTTGCATTAGTCAGCTTGGGCTGCCATGACAAAATATCATAGACTGAGTGGCTTAAACAACAGAAATTTATTTTCACAGAGTTCTGGAGGCTGGAAGTCTGAGATCGGAGTACCAGTAGGTCAGATGCTGGTGGGGGCCCTCCTTCTGGCTTGCAGAAGGCTGCCGTCCTGCTGGGTCCTCACATGGTGCAGAGTACACTCTGTATGTCCTCCTTCTCTCATCGGAGTACCAGCTCTAGAGAACTGCGGTTCTGCCTTTGTGCCCTCATTTAACTTTAATCACCTTAAATGCCCTGTCTCCAATACAGTCACGTGGAGAGTTAGGACTTCAACACGAATTTAGAGGAGCACAGTTCAGTTTGTACCATCAAAGAATATGGTATTGCCTGTCTGTCTGGCACAGATAGTTTACCAGTGTTTAATGCTGCATTTTCCATTAAAAATTGTTATATATGTAGAGGGGAGTAAGATTAGAAATAACCATGATGTTGATTATAAAACACAAACCAGTTATGTTAATTTTGTAACATTCTCATTTTTGTTCTCTCTTCAAAATACATTGTTGGAACAAGAGAAAATAAATCTAAGAGTGGAATGAATTCAAATATCTCCTTGGTTTTTATACTTGTACTTGGTAAAAAATGTAAAAATTAGTAATAATGAGAATCAGAAAGCTCTTCTAGAAGTCTTAAAGGAACCGAGCCAATATGTAGCAGAGACTGAGAATGCTTTTCCCAACAAACACCGTGTTTCCTCAGTTTTATTCACTGTTTATCACATTTTTAAAAGCTGTTTTACAAAATGTATTTTTTCTAAAGTCTGACCATGCCCTGAGAGAAGGAAAGAGAAAAATAGAAGGTTATCCCCAAACAACCAAGGTCTACTTTTGTCCATCACTAAAGGAATAGCCAATTAAAATATAGCAGGTAAATACTATGGAATAATAGTAGGTGGCAGTTAGAAGTAACAGCAACTTGAACATTTTTGAGAAACATATTGTTGAGTGAAAAAGGAAAGACAAGAAACAAAAATCAACAATCTAATACTTTTCATAAAAATTAAAAATATATACATGCACAAAACATTACATATTTTACATATGTACATACCCTGTCAAGCATAGATATCAACTACATTCCGTAAATACCTATGGGGAGATCAGTTTGGAAGTCCAGGAAAAGAGGGAAAATTTTTTTAAAAAGAGAGAGAGGGATTTTCAACCTGTGATGATGGTGAGCAGAATATAAGTCAGATATTTGCACCTAAGGTACAGAGGAAGAGATGGAGGAAGGGAGGGAGGAAGAAAGGAAAATGAGCATGGCGACAGAAGCAGGAAAATTATAATGGTAAATATAACTCTCTTCTGAGCACATCATTTCACTGGGTTTTTTGTCCTAAGTCCCTCAGCATGTGCTCATGGACCTTTGCTGAGTGTGGACTAAAATTGAAGCAGTAGCTCAGAGTGTCAGATAGGATCAGGGAGGCAAATAGCACTAGCTTAGACAGAAGGGTTAGACATGAAAGTAAGGAGTTACCAAATTGCCCTTTTTCTTTCCTTGAGCCTTGAGTCTATCCTGACTTATTGATGCCATCTACTGGTCCTATCAATTAATAGCTTTTCTAAAACTCCTGCTTGACTTGGACAAGTTTATAATTATTTGGGAGCCAGTTGTGAGTCTTTTCACTCAAATACTCCACTGCTTGCTGAAGGTATCTTCTCTGAAGCAACCTCCTGCCCCCATACTGGTATGTTTCATCTTAAGCTTTTTTTGTTAGAGAAACTCTGCAGAATAATTCCTTTGCTAGAAGTACTCTTTCAGGGAAGAAACAGAATGCAGTTTCTGATAGAGGCAAGGAAATCGTTTCCCAAATTTGCTATACACATCAGCTTTGATTTTCCTTTTCCAAAGTTGGAAACATGTCTTGGAACTGGGGTGTCCTTATAGACACCTGAAATGCATTTGTAACACTTTCCCATTTGAATTAAAAAGACTTGCGTAAACTGATTATAATCTTGGGGGTGAATTTCTAGTTATTTTTTAACTTTCATGTAAATTTCTGAACTATAACAACCTTACTCACAGTTGGATGTGTATTATCAAATGCCTTTATCATTTTATTGTCATTTCCCCTGTCTTTCTGTTTTAATTTCCTCATATTTCAGACTATTCTCTGGCTCGACTCATAGAGAAAGGATAAATGTCAGTATGCGTAGTGCTGTTTCAGCCAGACAGCCAGTCACTTACTTCATTACTGAACGTGTGAAAGAATCTAGTCAAGTCTTAGACTTGTTCATAAGTAGAAATCATTCGTTAACAATGGTAAAATTTCAACAACAACCAAAAAATCATGTCTCATTCCACATTCCCTTCTTGGCAGAACAGTACATCATATTAAATCATTTCTCATTCATGTTCAGTGTCTGCCACTTAAAGAAGGAGAAAAATCAAGCAAGTTATTTCTGGAGCAAACACTGAGAATAACCACGAAACCGACAAGCCATCTTCTCTTCCTTGATGACGAGGTGGTTATTAAGCGGCTGAAATTGATTCCAGGAACAGATTGTCTGCAGAATATTTCCCCGAAACCCCATATTACCATAATACTGTTGTTATGGGAAAAGAGTACTGAATCTCCTGAGGATCCTGAATATCAGGAAGGACTTGATGCCCTAAGACAGGGTCAGCAAACACCAGCCATGGGCCAATTTTGTACAGCCTGCAAGTGAAGAATGTGTTTTTACATTTTAAATGGTGGAGGAAAATATCAGAAGAAGAAGAATATTTCATCATGCATGAAAACTATAAGAAATTTAAATATCAGTGTCCATAAATAAAATGTTATTGGAACACAGCCATTCCCAATGATTTACTTTTTGTCTCTGGCTGCTTTAGTAATACACCAGCAGAACTCAGTAGTTGCAACAGAGGCTACATGGTCCATTAAGCTGTAAATATTACTAACTGACCTCTACAAGAAAAGGTTGCTGACTCCTACCTGAAGGTCAAAACTGATGAAAGAGAGGCGAGGTGCTTCGACGTCCTTGGTAGAGTCTCCAACCCGAGACACCAATGAATGGGCTTCCAGGGCAAACAGAACCAGTGCAGCCAGACCCTCACTCTCAAAATCTGCTGCTTTTTCTTCCTCATACATTTAGTCCGTTCATCGTCAGACACTGCTCTCAAGAATCTTGAGCTTCCCTTATTGCTGTTCCCATGGTGTGTTAGTTCACCTTGAACTACATATGCAAAAAAGGGAGGGCTTGTATTAGGTATACCCCTTACAAATCTCAGGTATCTGGAGGCTAGGTCCAAACAAAGAGTTGAAAAGCCCCAGGTATATACACAGAAAACAAGCTAAGGTTCTTTAAAGTAGGGTCCTTCGTCATTGTGTAATATAGTATGAGGCCAAAAGCCAAGCAGATAGACGGTTTCACTTTTCCATAGTTCCATTTTCTTCAGGGCATTTCCCATGAAGTGATGAGTGCCTTGTTATCTCTGAATTCCTTTTTATATTACTAGCCCAGTGAGACTAAATCAAGCTTTAAGCCTCTGCTTTTATTTAGCTTTTGACCTTTAAAACTGTTAATCATCGAGTGCCTCAAGGAGTAAAAGATGCAGAGAAAGAAGAGCTCACCTTGGTATATTTTTTTCTTATTTCTGGTTGACTTTGTTTCTCTCCAGTGCCTTTAAATAGGTGTTTTTATTTATTGTTTCTTTTCTTATTGTGTCCAATTTTTATTGTTTGTTCCAAGACAGGAAGTTTGTTCTGATGTAAGATACTCTCTTAAAACCAGAGGTAGAACTGTTTGTTTTTTTTTTCTCTTGTTAAAGGAAATAGTTGTCTCAAGTCTTTTTCTACTAGGATTGCCAAATGATAAATCTGTCTGCTTCATTCCAACAAAAAGTGACTTTAGGCTCGAAATCCTGGGAGACGTCTTCCTAGTATAAAGTATATTTTCACTGAGTGTCCAAGGAATGCACTTTACAATAGCAGAGACAATGTAATTGTGTGCCACAGAGGAGTCCAAACTATGACCTACATAAGAACAGAATTTTGTCCCAAGGACACCTTTAGAAGGTAAAATACCATTGAGAGACTATAAATCTATGATAACTACTCACGTCTGAATTGCTGTTGGATACCCTCAATTGTCCCTTCTATCATGTTTTCATGCAGATATTGAGCTCCAAGACAAAGGACTCAAAACTGAATTACCTCCATCTTTCTCTCTCCACTATTACCTACTACTTTTCAGTAACCATAGAATGTTTATTTCCCCAAATTGTGGAAGTAGAAAACTTCAATATGTGGTTACTTGATTTCTTAAAGGCAGGCCTTGCTGTAAACTAGTCATAGGCAGTGAGTGTTTTGATTCATGGAAATTCTAGAAACTCTTTAATTAACCTTATAAAAAGGCTGTTAACTTGAAACATCTTCCACAACAAGTAATACTTTCATAGATGGAATAGATCTGTCACTATTCCAATAGAGGAATAGGCTCATACATGGTGAAGTATAAGGAAAGAAATAGTAAAGATAAAAGCAGAAATCAGAGAAATAGAACACAAAAACATAATGGATAAGATCAACAAAACCAAAAGCTATTTTTTAAATGACTAATAAAACTGATAAAACCCTAGTGATACATACCAAGAAAAAGTAGCATAAATTAAACTCAAAGTAAGTAAAAGTAAATAAATAACAAAAGATAAGAGTACCAACCAAGTAAATAGAATATAGAAAAGCAAAGGAGGAAATCAGTAGAACCAAAGCTTATTATTTGTAATGATTGATAAAATTGATTAAAATCTAGCTAGACTGATCAAAAAGAAAAGAGAAATCAAAACAGAGATGCATCACTGTAGACCTTAGTTTCATTTTAAAAGAATAATAAGGAAATATTATGAACAGCTTTATGCCAGTAATGTTGGCCTGTGGACAATATACTTGAAAGATATGACTTATGGAAAGATATCCAAAATGAAATAGAAAACATAAATTGTCCTATAACAATTACAGAATTAGAATTTATAATCAAAATCCTTACCACAAAGAAAGTACCAGGCCCAGAAGGATTCAATGGTAAATTCTAGCAAACATTTAAGGAAAAATAATACTAATCCTACAAAAACTGTTTCAGAAAAGCAAAGAGGAGAGAACATTTTCCAATTCATGTAACAGTACCAAAATCAGACAAAAGACATCTCCAGAAAAAAGAACTACATACCAAATTCCCATAAACAAAGCCACAAATTTATAAATATATAAATGGAAAAATGCATAATGGCCAAGAATGGCTTATACTGATAATAAGGGATCAGTTCAACATTCAAAAATAAATCAATCACCATATAAATAAAATAAAGGGGAAAGAAACCCTTATGATCATCACAACAGATGAAGGGGGAAAAAGTAGACAAAATTCAATTCCCATTTATGATAAAAAACTTTGAAAACTAGGAGTAAAAGGGAACTCCTTCAACATGATAAAAGGCATCTTTGAAAAACCTGCAGCTAATATTTTTGAAAGTGAAAGGTTCAAAGCTTTCTAGCTAAGATCACAAATGGATGTCTATCTCACTTCTTCTGTTCAACCTTCTGATGGAGGTCTTAGCTAGCAAGTTTCACCAGGCAAAGATAGATAGTAGATAGATAGATGGATGGATGGATAGATAGATGATAGATAGATAGATAGATAGATAGAGATAGAGGATTGATTGATAAAGGCAAGGCATAAATATTGGAAAGGAAGACCAAAAACTGTCTTTATTTGCCCAGGACATTATCATATACACAGTAAATTTCAATGAATTTATACAAAAGCTACTAGAACTAATAAATAAAGTTAGCAAGGACACAGTCAATAATACAAAAATCAACATTATTACTGTATAATCACAATTTAAAATTTTAAAGTAAAATTAGAAACTAACAGCATTTACTAGAACATCAAGATATGAAGTACTTAGGAATAAATTAAACAAAAATAAGGGACCAAATTCGTACAATGAAAACTATAATACTTTGCAAAATTAAAGAAGATATAAAGAGATATACTGTGATAGTGGCAAATATTGGCATTTAATTTTATTGTTTTACCTTTGACATATTTTGAAATTAATTTTGTTATGGCCTCATAAAACAAGTTTAGAAGTATTCCCACTTTATCCTTTCTGTGTGTAAAAGTATGTAAGATATTTTGAAGAATTCACCTGGGAATGGGGTTTTCTTTGTGGATGAGTTTACTTTACAAAATTTAAATATTTAATAGCTTAATTAAGGATTCAGTTGGCAGAGAGAGCAAATCCCCCCCTTCCTCCACCTTTTAATCCTATTGAAGCCCTCAATAGATTGGAATATGCCTACTCATGTTGGGGAGGGCAATGCACCTCATTCAGTCTATTGATTCAAATGCTAATCTCTTCTTGAAATAGTCTCACAGACATAACCAGAAATAATACCTAACCAGACATCTGGACATCTCATGATCCAGTCAAGTCATAAAAAGAACTATCATATATAGATATGTTACATATACCACAACTTGTTTATTCATTCATCAGTTGATGGGTTTTGCTATTATAGAAAATGCTGCAATAAACATGAGTATACAAGTCTTTGTATGGACATATGTTTTCATTCCATTAGATAAATACCTAGAGTGGGATTGCTGGATCAGATAATAATATATGTTTAATATCATAAGATGATACCATACTATCTTCCTAAGTTAATGTGCTATTTTGAATTTCCACAGCAAGGTATGGGAGTCTCAGTTGCTTCACATCTTTGTCAGAAGTATTGTCCATCTTCTTCACTTGAGTCATTCAGGTGAGTCCGTAGTGGTATCTCACTAAAGTTTTCATTGCATCTTCTTGATGACTACTGATGTGGATCATATTTTGTGATTATTGGCCACTTTCATGAAGTGTCTGTCAAACCTTTTGCCCATTTAATATTTTTCTTCTCTTTAAGAGTCTTTTATATGCTCTGGATAAGGTCTTTGTTTACTTTTCTGGATATCAGCCTTTTGTGGATATAGTTTCAATTTTTTTCTCTCAGTCTGTGGCTTTCTTAATGAGGTTCAAAGAAATTGAACAAATTTTGATCTAATCAGTTTTCCATTTTTTTTCTCTTATGTGATTTTTGGATCCTGTTAAGAAATCTACCTAACCCAATGTCATAAAGATTTTGTCTTAAAGCTTTCTTCTAGAAATTTAATAATTTTAGCTCTAACATTTAACTTTATGACTAATTTTGAGTTCATGTTTGCATATGGGGTAAAGTAGAGTTTCTTTTCCCCATGCATTTGTTTATCCATTTATTCCAGGATTGTTTTTTAAAAGGCTATATTTTCCCATTAAATAATTTTGGAACATTGAGTGGAAATCACTTGAGCATTTAAGTGTAAGTGCCTTTTCTGATGCATTTTCATAACTCCTGCAAGAAAATACCACATTAGAACAGTGGGTCACCCATTTGAGCCTAGGTAGAAACCCTCTTAATGAGTAATTTTTAGGAAGGACTCTCAGAGACGGAGGCAGTTTTTGTAGAAGCCTGATACAGCCAAGACCCCTGATTCTCCACTGCTGGCATATGCAGGTACTTTGTGGCAGGCACCTGAGAAGAATGAAGTAAATGATGTTTTTCTTCAGATATTTAAACTTAGTTTTACAGTGCACTGATCACTTTCCTTATCTTTGATTTTGGTAAGGGGATTTGATTACCCTGAAGTGTCATGTATATTAATAAATGATGATTCAAAAGAGTGGATGGATTACAGTTAGACCTTATGCGTCTTTGTCTCATAATCCTGTCTATTATTCTAAATTTCTGCAATATATGTATAATAACTGGCATTAAGGGAAAACAACAATAATAAATGTTGTGCAGGGAAAACATAGTTAATGTATTGTGGTTTTATGATTTACACTGGCTCTAATGCAACCGATTCATTTTGTGACTAATAGCAAAAAAGAGAAAACATGAAATGAGCAGTTGAACAGAGCCACTTAGCCATCATTCTGATCAACGATCACTTGTTGAAGCTCCCAGGGAGCTGTGAGATCATTCCTTCTCAGTGCAGTCGGGTTCCCAGTTTCCCCAGTCGTCTCTCCCACTGCTCTGCC
This sequence comes from Aethalodelphis obliquidens, assembly GCF_003676395.1. Taxonomy (NCBI): domain Eukaryota; kingdom Metazoa; phylum Chordata; class Mammalia; order Artiodactyla; family Delphinidae; genus Aethalodelphis; species Aethalodelphis obliquidens. The sequence continues at coordinate 15,498,388 of NW_020837957.1, read as the reverse complement.
TTCTTCTCACTCTCCGCATGGACTGTCATTCTCCTCTCCTCCCCCTGCCCAGGTCTCATTGCCAATTATGAACTTGTCTCTTCTTGGTCACAGACTTAACCTGGTTGAAGTAATGATATGATATTCTCGCTTCTCTGGACATACAGTGTTGTCATTTGAGCCCATAAATGACAGACTGGACCCAATTACAGATATTTGGTGCATCATTTGGTAATTTTAAATGATGTATGAAAACAGTATAAACATGGATCGATTTTTATATCCTACTTTGATTCTACTTGGCCACAAATTGTGATAACACTTGTTTCAAATAGAAAACTATGACAAGGTGAGAGAAAAGTCACAGAAGGATGGTTTGTAACTTACAGGTGTCAATGTCTTTTTTTAAGGATTTCTCCCATCACTCGCACAGTGAAGATACTTTCAAAATCAAGTTATATCACTTAGAACCTCATGTGTCAGAGGGATATACTTTATAGTTTTAACTGCCTGTCCCATATATGAAAATATTTATATCAGGATTTTTATCATTATAATATCATAGATTTTCAGACCTGGAAAAGAGCTTAGAATTAATCTTGTGAAGTCCAAGCTCCTAACTTTACAAATGAAAGAACTAAATCTTACAGAAGTAAAGAAATTAACCTCAAATCGCAGAGCTACTTAACAATAGAGCAAAATGTTGACCCTATGCTTCCAGAGTACAATTTTAATGTTACACCCCCTCAAACTCTAGAATCTGGAACAATACCCTACACAGTGGAGATTCTAATGAATAATAATCATGAAGGTTGGAAGGAATCAATTTTCTTGAATACAGCTAGGAGCCCATTCTTATAACTTACGATTTACATGATTTTCAGGGTAAGCATATTTTCCATGCATAGAAAATGTAGCCCAGATGAATGCTAAATGTTTTAAAAACAAAATATGCCTGGGAAAGGAGCAAAATTAGAACAGTAAAGGAATGAGTCTCAAAAACCAATAGTCTGAGACTCCTGAAGAATATCTCAAGTTTGTGGAGATTACAGAATAGTTGCAAGGTTCTAGATACTGAGATCTTGGAATGACTGAGGACTGTATGTTGAAATGCATGCCCTTGGCATTGCTATGATGCAGTTAGACTATGTCATTTTAAACTAAGCTGGGCCCTCAACAGCTCCAGTCCACATCCTTGAAAGCAACTGGTTCACCATCCAGCTATCAGCGTGACCGAACTTTGTCCAGAATGACCTACCCAAGACCCTTGCACAGTTCATGGTACATGGATGCTCAATAAAGAATGGTATTAAACAGGTGAATTTATCTCCTCCTACAATGCTTGCAAAATTGTAGTTCAATGCGCTGGGAAATATGTGGTTTGAAGCTACAGATACCGTGGTTACTGACCAACCCTAACATTTGTGTTAATAAATCATAACCACTGGTTAAGGAAAAGCATATTGGCCATAACTTTCTCACCCTCTGTAGCCTTGTTTTGAAAAATAGATGGAAACCTTCTGTATTTAGAAGAAGAACATGATCTTTTAAAAAAAATTCAATGCACTTTTTTCTTCCCTAAATAAATTAGACTCATGCCAGGATGGTGAATTCTCCAAAGAGGGTGAGGACAAAATCTTGACATCCATTGTAGTTTCAATCTCTCCATGCCTCAGGGAGAAAGTTAGCTCCCATTTCTGAGCTAATGGAAGTCCTTCCTGGTGTCCAGAGGGAGATAGTATGTGCCATGGTCCCTGGGCTATAAATGGAGGCAATACCATCTTGGGTAATATCCTCACAGTTCACAGTCCACACTGATTTTGGCACTAAAGAAAGTGTTGAACCTGTGGGAATTTTTAGTCAAGCAATAGCCAAATATGTTTTTAATATTAAGAGAAAAGGACCTATACATAAATCACTATACTGTAAGGCAAAAATTACTGCTACAAGAGAAACATAATCAAAGTACTATAAAGTACCGATGAAATATACTATTTAACTGAGAGTAAGAGAAAAGTTTTGAAATGGTGTGGCATTCTGACTGGGCTTTGAACAATTGGTTAAATTCTAACAGGAAAAAAGCATAGAGATTGTGTTCTGTGCTGCAGGAATAGTAGTAAAGGCATGAACAGTTTCCCTGTGTTTAGGAATGGCCAGAAAAACAGAGGTAGGAATGTAAATTGTGAGGAAGAAAAGAAGTTAGAAGATGGTCAGCTGTACTTTTGCCTTCAGTTCTATTCCTCAGGCTTGCATCCAATTCCACTCCATATCATAGAAAAGCCTGCCCCTGCAGACTGCTTTATCAAGGCTCCTACCTCAGCTAGTTTACAGCTGAGTTTGGCCAGTGGGAGATACCTGCTAGAGGCTGGAGGTCAGTAATGCAGAGATCAGGGCTCTGTCTGCTCCTTTCTCACTCTTGTGTGTGACCTCTGACAGCAACTATGTCTTCATGTCTCCAGCTTCCATGGGACAGTCCACCCTGTGCGGTTTCACTTCTCACCAGGAAGCCCCCCACTTAGTTGAATTTCCTCCAAAGAGCTTTGGCTTCTTGGTTCTGGTAACACCATCTCATCACATTGTCCTCTCTGCCCTAAGGGTGGTAGCAGCTTCCTCTTTCACCTGAAGGAAATCAGGATATGTCACTCCAAATACACCTCTCTGACATAAAAATTATTTTGAGTTAAAGACAGCTAAGAAGCAGGAAACGCTCTCTCTACCCTCCCCTTTTCTGTATGAAGGCAGGATATAAATTCTCCCTTTACTGGAGACAGACTCTTATCAGCTCAGAGACAGCACCAGAGCAATCTGCAAACAAACCTCACTTTATTAGTTCCCTCCTAAATATTTACCTTCCCACAGTTTGCCATCCTTAGAAGCCTAAAACTGCTTTCCTTTGTCCTGTCATTTCTCTACAAATGTATTGTTCTTTGTTGAAGATGCTATAGAAGCTGGAGTTCTAAGCCACCGTTCTGAGTTATTTTTCATTGAGGATTCTCCTCCATGATGTGCACAGCACAGGTAAATAAACTATTTTCCTCTTGTAAATCTTTTTGTTAAGGAACCCCAGATGAAAACTTAAAATCAGCAAAGATAAAGCTTTGGCTCCCCTAAATGGCTAACCTATGGCTTGTTTCTCTATCCTTCATTTAACTTCTCAGCATTCCCATCACTTTGCTTAAAAGACCCAGAGTTGCTTCTATTTTCTGCCAGGAGTCTGATAAGTACAGATGGCCATTAAGACTGACTTTGCTCCACCTTTCTTTGCCTTTCCCTACCTTAGTCCTCTACATTTAAAAGTACAGCTGACCCTTGAACAACGCGGCGGTTAGGGGTGCCAAGACCACACACACAGATGAAAATTTGAGTATAACTTTTGATTCCCCCAAAACTTAACTACAAATAACCTATTGTTAGTGGAAGTCTTACCAATAACATAAACAGTTAACACATATTTTGTATGTTATATGTTTTATATACTGTATTCATTCAATAAAGTAAGCTAGAGAAAAGAAAATTTTATTAAGAAATAAAGAAATTAAGAAAATTATATGGAAGAAAAATACAGTACTGTACTGTGTTTATCGATACTATAAGTTTACATGGTTTGTTTACAGGATGAATCATCTGTCTGACAGTAGGTACATCAATATTGTCTTATATGATACAAAACACAATAGATGTTCTATGTATTACTATCACTAGACTTCAAAATGAAAAGATAATGTGAAAAATGCATATTTATTTATAAGTATAATGATTTGTGCATTGATAATGAAGAAGCGGCAGTATGATTGCTTCATGGTAGCCTAGAATATGCACTAGTGAATGAATCATTATAAAATTTTATGGCATACAATACTATAGTCTTATTCATAATACAGTATTAGAAACATTGTTACTTTTTTTTTAGAAACCACCTACCTGTGATGATAGGCTGATACACAGTTTTTCCAATAATGAGAGAGAGAGAGGCATACTGTATGGTAATGTAATTCTTTGAAAGCAAAGTTATAAAACAGTAAGAAAACTAACACACTGTCAATTTTATGTTAAATATTACTAACCTATGCCTATGTAAGATACGCTGTCCACTTCAATACAAGTCTGGTGCACCATGTTCTACCCGATGAATACTCAGGTGATGTTGATGATGATGACACAAAATGTCTCCTATGGTTCCTGTCATACGGTTACTAGATTTTCACATGAAGATACACGTACACAGCAGATAAGTTTATTAACTGTACGGCATGATGATCATTTACTCTTCGTTAAGTGGATCATCATAAAGGTCTTCACCCTTGTTGTCTCCACGTTGAGAAGGCTGCGGGGGAGGAGGGGTTGGTCTTGCTATCTCAGCAGCGGCAGAGAGGGAAGAGATGGAGGAGGGGGAGGGGGAGGGCAGGAGAGGCAGGCACACTCCGTGTAACTTTATGGAACTACATGGTAATTTCTGTCTGACTTTTGCTTTTTCATTTCTCTAAAACTGTTTCTAGATGGAATCAATCCCCCTACTGTTTTTCACTTTAGCTCCAGGACCCATTTCATAGAAGGGCCCATCCACGTCGTAAAAGAATGAAAAGCAGTCTTGAAAAATCGGAACCCTTCCGACGGAAGGTCCAACGTCAGTTTGTTTGCTGGCACCTGCTTCTTCTACATCTTCTTCCGCATTGTCTGCCACTGGTTCAGAGGCATTCAGTCGTCTTCTGTTAATTCCTCTGGTGTGGTGTCTATTAGCTCTTGAATTTCTCCAAGGTCCATATTTTGAAAGCCTTTACTTCCCACCTTTTTGTCATAGCCACAATCTCAAGATTTCCTTGATTGGTTCTGTCATAAATCCTGTGAAGTCATGCACAACATCTGGACAGAGTTTTCTCCAGCAGGAATTTATTGTTTGGGGCTTGATGGCTTTCACAACTTTTTCTATAATAACAATGGCATCTTCAGTGGAAGGTGTAATCCTTCCAGACTTTCATGATGTTCTCTCCATCAGGGTTCTCTTCCATAGCACTGACAATCCTTTCCATAGCATACTGTGTGTGATGAGCCTTAAAGGTCTTTCCAACCCCCTAATCTAGAGGCTGACTTTGAGATGTTGTGTTTGGTGGCAAGGAGACCACTTCAGCAACTTTGATGTTGAACTCATGAGGCTCTGTGTAGCCAGGGGCCTTGTCCAATATCAAAAGAACTTTAAAAGGCAACCACTTACAGACAAGGTATTTCCTTCAGGGACAAATCATCGATGGAACCAATCCAGAAAAAGAATTCTCATGGTCCAGGCCTTCTTGATGTACAACCAAGACTGACAGCTGGTGTTTATCTTTTCCCTTCAAGGCTCAGATATTAGCAGCTTTATAGATAAGGGCAGTACTTCTCATAAACCCGACAGCATTTGCACAAGCTGTAGAGTTAGCCTATCCCTTCCTGCCTTAAATCCTAGTGCTCACTTTTCTTCCTTACAAATAAATGCCTTCTGTGGCATTTTTTTCCCCAGAATAGGGCACTTTCATCTGCATTAAAAACCCATTCAGGAGAATCCTTTCTCCTCAGTGATTTTCTTAATGGCGTCTGGGAATTCGTCTGCTGCATCTTGGTCAGCAGAAGCTGGTTCTGTTATCTTGATATTTTTTAAGCCACACCTCTTCTTAAAATTATCAAACCATCCTTTGCTGGCATTAAATTCTACAGCTTTAGATCCTTCACCTTCCTTTGGCTTTCGGTTGTCATATAATGATTTCGTGCTTTTTTTTTAAATCATTTTAGAGTCTGTAGATATGCCTGCACCCACATAAAAGCTGCATTTTCAATACAAGATAAAAAGGTATTTTGCAAAAAGTGCAAGGTTTTCCTGCCTGCTGATGTAGCTGCAGCGATGGCTTCACGATTTTCCTTTCCTTTTTTTACAGTGGTCCTTCCGCTGGATTCATTTATCTTAAAATGGCAGGCAACAGCAGCTGCAGACCTCAATCTAGGGTACATACCCAGAAATTCAACTTTTCCTTGTAATATCATGACTTTTCTCTGCTTCTTGGGAGCACTTCCAGCCTCACTAGTGGCACTTTGTATGGATCCCATGGTGTTATTTGAGGTTTACAGTATTGCACTAAACATGATGAAAACCATGCAAGAACTGGGAGAGATCACTTTTTACCGCGATACGAAATTTACCAGAGAGGAACTGCACATGCAGAGATGTTTAGCATCACTTGGCGTTTTACACAATACTCGCAACACCTGAGCTCACCTAAACAGAAACAGGAGGTGGCTATGAAATTAATATGATAGCACAGTATGTACTGCAGTTAATTTTACACAGTTACAGTTTAAAACCGCATCTTTACATTTGTTTACATTCTTGGCGGCAAATAGCACCAAGTATAGTCTGTAAGTGTTTTATGAATAAGTTTTGATAAATGTTAACTTTTTATAATACATTTGTGCATATTTGATGGTTGTAAATGATAAAATAGACTAGTATCTATATATATTTTATGCATTCATGACATACTTAACTTTTTCTTCATTTTTTTTTTTTTGATATTTCTAGACTACACGGTTTTGTCTGCAAGTTTTTTCAAATTGGTGCAAATCTCCCCCAAAATTTCCAGTATATTTATTGAAAAAGATCTGCATTATCAGTGGACCTGTACAGTTCAAACCTGTGTTGTTCAAGGGTCTACTGTAGTTGTTTTGTTGTTGTTCTCAACTGATTTTCATGAATCAGGTTCACATCCCATCAATCTTCATGTTTTCTAATCATTTCATTTAAACTCCCCAAACATTATTGAACATCTATTATGTGCAGAAACTGTACTAATTGAACTGCCCACAAAGAGCAGTGTGCCAGGTACATGGACATATAGCTAAATAATTTACATATAGTGTGATAATGCTTGAACAGTATCTACAAAAAGTCAGCAGAATGCAAATGACAGAGAAATCAATTCTTATTTTTTATTTAATCTTATTTATTTTTTATAGAGCAGGTTCTTATTAGTCATCCATTTTATACATATTAGTGTATATATGTCAATCCCAATCTCCCAATTCATCACACCACCACCACCCCCCCGTCACTTTCCCCCCTTGGTGTCCATATGTTTGTGCTCTACATCTGTGTCTCAATTTCTGCCCCGCAAACTGGTTCATCTGTACCATTTTTCTAGGTTCCACATATATGCGTTAATATACGATATTTGTTTTTCTCTTTCTGACTTACTTCATTCTGTATGACACTTTCTAGTCCATCCACATAGCTACAAATGACCCAATTTCGTTTCTTTTTATGGCTGAGTAATATTCCATTGTATATATGTACCACATTTTCCTTATCCACTCATCTGTCGATGGGCATTTAGGTTGCTTCCATGTCCTGGTTTTTGTAAATAGTGCTGTAATGAACATTGGGGTGCATGTGTCTTTTTAAATTATGGTTCTCTCAGGGTATATGCCCAGTAGTAGCATTGCTGGGTCATATGGTAGTTCTCTTTTTACTTTTTTGAGGAATTTCCGTACTGTTCTCCATAGTGGCTGTATCAATTTACATTCCCACCAACAGTGCAAGAGGGTTCCCTTTTCTCCACACCCTCTCCAGCATTTGTTGTTTGTAGATTTTCTGATGATGCCCATTCCAACTGGTGTGAGGTGATACCTCATTGTACTTTTGATTTGCATTTCTCTAATAATTAATGATGTTGACCAGCTTTTCATGTGCTTCTTGGCTCTCTGTATGTATTCCTTGGAGAAATGTCTACTTAGGTCTTCTGCCCATTTTTGGATTGGGTTGTTTGATTTTTTAATATTGAGCTGCATGAGCTGTTTATATATTTTGGAGATTAATCCTTGTCCATTCATTCGTTTGCAAATATTTTCTCCCATTCTGAGGGTTGTCTTTTCGATTTGTTTGTAGTTTTCTTTGCTGTGCAAAAACATTTAAGTTTCACTAGGTCCCATTTGTTTATTTTTGTTTTTATTTCCATTACTCTACGAAGTGGATCAAAAAAGATCTTGCTGTGATTTATGTCAAAGAGTGTTCTTCCTATGTTTTCCTCTAAGAGTGCTATAGTGTCCAGTCTTACATTTAGGTCTCTAATCCATTTTGAGTTTATTTCCGTGTATGGTGTTAGTGAGTGTTCTAATTTCATTCTTTTACATGTAGCTGTCCAGTTTTCCCAGCACCACTTATTGAAGAGACTGTCTTTTCTCCATTGTATATCCTTGCCTCCTTTGTTATAGATTAGTTGACCATAGGTGTGTGGGTTTACCTCTGGGCTTTCTATCCTGTTCCATTGATCTATATTTCTGTTTTTGTGCCAATACCATATTGTCTTGATTACTGTAGCTTGGTAGTATAGGCTGAAGTCAGGGAGTCTGATTCCTCCAGCTCCATTTTTTTCCCTCAAGACTGCTTTTGCTATTCAGGGTCTTTTGTGTCTCCACACAAATTTTAAGATTTTTTGTTCTAGTCCTGTAAAACATGCCATTGGTAATTTGATAGGGATTGCATTGAAACTGTAGATTGCTTTGGGTAATATAGTCATTCTCACATCATTGATCCTTCCAATCCAAGAACATGGTATATCTCTCCATCTGTTTGTATCATCTTTAATTTCTTTCATCAGTATCTTATAGTTTTCTGCATACAGGTCTTCTGTCTCCCTAGGTGGGTTTATTCCTAGGTATTTTATTCTTTTTGTTGCAATGGTAAATGGGAGTGTTTCCTTAATTTCTCTTTCAGATTTTTCAGCATTAGTGTATAGGAATGCAAGAGATTTCTGTGCATTAATCTTGTATCCTGCAACTTTACCAAATTCATTGATTAGCTCTAGTGGTTTTCTGGTGGCATCTTTAGGATTCTCTATGCATAGTATCATGTCATCTGCAAACAGTGACAGTTTTACTTCTTCTTTTCCAATTTGTATTCTTTTTTTTTTGTGGTACGCGGGCCTGTTACCATTGTGGCCTCTCCCTCTATAGAGCACAGGCTCCGGAAGCACAGGCTCAGCAGCCATGGCCACGGGCCCAGACGCTCCGCAGCATGTGAGATCTTCCTGGACCGGGTCATAAACCCATGTCCCTTGCATCAGCAGGCAGACTCTCAACCACTGCGCCACCAGGGAAGCCCAATATGATCTTTTTAATGTGTTGTTGGATTCTGATTGCTAGTATTTTGTTGAGGATTTTTGCATCTATATTCGTCAGTGATATTGGTCTGCAATTTTCTTTTTTTGTAGTATCTTTGTCTGGTTTTGGTATCAGGGTGATGGTAGCCTCATAGAATGCGTTTGGGAGTGTTTCTTCCTCTGCAATTTTTTGGAAGAGTTTGAGAAGGATTGTTGTTAGCGCTTCTCTAAATGTTTGATAGAATTCACCTGTGAAGCCATCTGGTCCTGGACTTTTGTTTGTTGGAAGATTTTTAATCACAGTCTCAATTTCATTACTTGTGATTGGTCTGCTCGTATTTTCTATTTCTTCCTGGTTCAGTCTTGAAAGGTTATACCTTTCTAAGAATTTGTCCATTTCTTCCAGGTTGTCCATTTTATTGGCATAGAGTTGCTTGTAGTAGTCTCTTAGGATGCTTTGTATTTCTGCGGTGTCCATTGTAACTTCTCCATTTTCATTTCTAATTTTATTGATATGAGTCCTCTCCCTCTTTTTCTTGATGAGTCTGGCTAATGGTTTATCAATTTTGTTTATCTTCTAAAAGAACCAGCTTTTAGTTTTATTGATCTTTGCTATTGTTTTCTTTCTTTCTATTTCATTTATTTCTGCTCTGATCTTTATGATTTCTTTCCTTCTACTAACTTTGGGTTTTGTTTGTTCTTCTTTCTCTAGTTCGTTTAGGTGTAAGGTTAGATAGTTTATTTGAGATGTTTGTTGTTGCTTGAGGTAGGATTCTATTGCTTTAAACTTCCCTCTTAGAACTGCTTTTGCTGCATCCCATAGGTTTTGGATCGTTGTGTTTTCATTGTCATTTATCTCAAGGTATTTTTTGATTTCCTCTTTGATTGCTTCAGTGATCTCTTGGTTATTTACTAATGCATTGTTTAGCCACCATGTGTTTGTGTTTTTTTACATTTTTTTCCCTGTAATTGATTTCTAATCTCATAGCGTTGTGGTCAGAAAAGATGCTTGATATGATTTCAATTTTCTTAAGTTTACTGAGGCTTGATTTGTGACCCAAGATGTGACCTATCCTGCAGAATGTTCGTTGTGCACTTGAGAAGAAAGTGTAACGTGCTGTTTTGGGATGGAATGTCCTATAAATATCAATTAAATCTATCTAGTCTATTGTGTCATTTAAAGCTTGTGTTTCCTTATTAATTTTCATTTTGGATGATCTGTCCATTGGTGTAAGTGATGTGTTAAAGTCTCCCAGTATTATTGTGTTACTGTTGATTTCCTCTTTTATAGCTGTTAGCAGTTGCCTTATGTATTGAGGTGCTCCTATGTTGGGTGCGTATATATTAATAATTGTTATATCTTCTACTTGGATTGATCCCTTGGTCATTATGTAGTGTCCTTCTTTGTCTCTTGTAATAGTCTTTGTTTTAAAGTCTATTTTGTCTGATATGAGAATTGCTACTCCAGCTTTCTTTTGATTTCCATTTGCATGGAATATCTTTTTCCATCCCCTCACTTTCAGTCTGTATGTGTCCCTAGGTCTGAAGTGGATCTCTTGTAGACAGTATATTTATGGGTCTTGTTTTTGTATCCATTTAGTGAGTCTGTGTTTTTTGGCTGGAGCATTTATTCCATTCATATTTAAAGTAATTATCGATATGTATGTTCCTATTACTATTTTTTAAATTGTTTTGGGTTTTTTTTTGTAGGTCCTTTTCTTCTCTTGTGTTTCTCACTTAGAGAATTTCCCTTAGCATTTGTTGTAGAGCTGGTTTGGTGGTGCTGAATTCTTTTAGCTTTTGCTTGTCTGTAAAGCTTTTGATTTCTCCATCAAATCTAAATGAGATCCTTGCCAGGTAGAGTAATCCTGGTTGTAGGTTTTTCTCTTTCATCACTTTAAGTATATCATGCCACTCCCTTCTGGCTTGTAGAGTTTCTGCTGAGAAATCAGCTGTTAACTTTACGGGAGTTCTCTTGTATGTTATTTGTTGTTTTTCCCTTGCTGCTTTCAATAATTTTTCTTTGTCTTTAATTTTTGCCAGTTTGATTACTATGTGTCTCAGTGTGTTTCTCTTTAGGTTTATCCTGTATGGGACTCTCTGTACTTCCTGAACTTCAGTGGCTATTTCCTTCCCCACGTTAGGGAAGTTTTTGACTATAATCTTTTCAAATATTTCCTCGGGTCCTTTCTCTCTCTCTTCTCCTTCTTGGACCCCTATAATGCAAATGTTGTTGTGTTTAATGTTGTCCCAGAGGTCTCTTAGGCTGTCTTCATTTCTTTTCATTCTTTTTTCTTTATTCTGTTCCGCAGCAGTGAATATCACCATTCTCTCTTCCAGGTCACTTATCTCTTCTTCTTTCTCAGTTATTCTGATATTGATTCCTTCTAGTGTATTTTTCATTTCAGTTATTGTATTGTTCTTCTCTGTTTGTTTGTTCTTTAATTTTTCTAGGTCTTTTTTAAACATTTCTTGCATCTTCTCGATCTTTGCCTCCATTCTTTTTCCGAGGTCCTGGGTCATCTTCACTATAATTATTCTGAATTCTTTTTCTGGAAGTTTGCCTATCTCCACTTCATTTAGTTGTTTTTCTGGGGTTTTATCTTGTTCCTTCATCTGGTACACAGCCCTCTGCCTTTTCATCTTGTCTATCTTTCTGTGAATGTGGTTTTTGTTCCACAGGCTGCAGGATTGTAGTTCTTCTTGCTTCTGCTGTCTGCTCTCTGGTGGATGAGGCTATCTAAGAGGCTTGTGCAAGCTTTCTGATGGGAGAGACTAGTGGTGGGTAGAGCTAGCTGTTGCTCTGTTGGGCAGAGCTCAGTAAAACTTTACTCTGCTTGTCTGCTGATGGGTGGGGCTGAGTTCCCTCCCTATTGGTTGTTTGGCCTGAGGTGACCCAGCACTGGAGCCTACCCGGGCTCCTTGGCAGGGTCAATAACAGACTCCAGGAGGGCTCATGCCAAGGAGCACTTCCCAGAACCTCTGTTGCCAGTGTCCTTGTCCTCACGGTGAGACACAGCCAGCCCCTGCCTCTGCAGGAGACCCTCCAACACTAGCAGGTAGGTCTGGTTCAGTCTCCTATGGGGTTACTGCTCCTTCCCCTGGGTCCCAATGCGCACACTACTTTGTGTGTGCCCTCCAAGAGTGGAGTCTCTGTTTCCCCCAGTCCTGTTGAAGTCCTGCAATCAAATCCCACTAGCCTTCAAAGTCTGATTCTCTAGGAATTCCTTCTCCCGTTGCCAGGCCCCCAGATTAGGAAGCCTGACGTGGGGCTGAGAACCTTCATTCCAGTGGGTGGACTTCTGTGGTATAAGTGTTCCCCAGTTTGTGAGTCACCCACCCAGCAGTTATGGGATTTGATTTTATTGTGATTGCGCCCCTCTTACCATCTCATTGTGGCTTCTCCTTTGTCTTTGGATGTGGGGTATCTTTTTTGGTGAGTTCCAGTGTCTTTCTGTGGATTAATGTTCAGCTGTTAGTTGTGATTCCGGTGCTCTCACAAGAGGGAGTGAGAACATATCTGTCTACTCTGCCATCTTGAACCAATCTCCGAGAAATCAATTCTTGATTGTCAGGTGGTAGAGAGGTGTATGGGATAGAATATTATACAAGGGCAAGATGAATAATAATAGGCATTTATTTACTGCTTACTGTTTTTCTGACACTTTGCAAAAAGTGCTTTACATATACTCTCTCATTTAATCCTCAAAACAACTCTCTGAGGTATGTACTATAATTATCCCCATTTGCCAGATGAGAAAACCATGTATTATAAATAGAAATTAAGTCCCTGTCCCAAAGTATAAACAACAGCATGCGAGATAGGACAATGCATGTAAAATAGTCAGGAAAGGGAATTCACTCAGTGGAGCTCTTGCTTTATTGTTTGAGATCAAATATGACCAGTTTAGGAAAACTGTCCTAAGAAGTTTGGACATAATGCCATGTAACGGAAGGGAATTCATTGTAAATCTCTGAAGGAAGAATTGCCAGGGAAACAGGGCACGTTGTCATGATTTTTGTAGCAAGGTACTATAGTAACTAATTTGCAAACTCTTTATTCATATAGAATAATGCTAAATCAAATATAAATTAAAATGGAAGGAAGATGGCTCTTGAAGCATAATGTGTCTTCTGTTCTACAGGAGTGTAATTTTTTTTTTTTTTTTTTTTTGGTACACGGGCCTCTCACTGTTGTGGCCTCTCCCATTGCGGAGCACAGGCTCCGGACGCGCAGGCTCAGCGGCTCACGGGCCCAGCCGCTCTGCGGCATGTGGGACCTTCCTGGACCGGGGCACAAACCCGTGTTCCCTGCATCAGCAGGCGGACTCTCCACCACTGTGCCACCAGGGAAGCCCTACAGGAGTGTAATTTGACTGCACAAGTTAACTCATGCATACACGGGTTCAAACCTCATTAACCAAAAGTAATGTAATTGGGGATAACATTTTTGAAAAGCAAAAGGCAATAGTACCCACTTCATGTGTTCATTGATCACCATAAGGCTTGAGTATTATACATTCAAATTTATATTCTACAGGTTGACAAACATACTAAAATAGGATAGATTAATAGTAGCTTAAATTGCAAAAATACATCAATAATATGTCTTATATAATGCCAGGAATAACAAAATGTAGCACAGAACACAGCATTTCCAAATACTATCATATATTCCATACCAGGAGAAAATTATCTTCCAATTCAATATTGCATACCTCTAACAAAATTACACGTTTAAAAATTTTTCTGTTGTGATAGTTTTCTTTTAAGAATTAGAAATCTTTGTTTTTATTCAAGCTTCCAGATTCAACCTTCAGCAGCCTCTTCATTTAGTAGAGCATTGACCACTAGGGGGCAGACATGATCAAGCCATTTAATATGTTTCTATTTGCTATCTCAGATTTTGAATCGAGATGCAGTATGCTCTTGAAGCCAAAGGTGTATTTTCTTTAAAACTGCATATGAAACAAACAGAAAAAGAAAGAAAAAACTGACAATTCAATTTTAAGTCTCTTTTGTTTTCTTATGAGTTACCAAGTCCAAATCTTATCTTTGTTTTCAACTACAATAAAATTAAATTTACAATAGAGACACTGATAGTTAATTATTACTTTTTTGTTATAAGATTGGCAATGTCCTTCAGAACCTAGGTTTGTGTTTCTAATTGCCTACACTAATAATTTAGTTATATATATTACCTAAATTTGTTCTTACAGCACATCTGTGAATAAAGTGTTACCATCCTCATCTGTAAGATGGGGAAATTAAAGATTCTTAAAAGATCGCAGATTATGTGGCATAATAAGGATTTAGACCCAGTTTTGTCTAATTCCAAAGTTTGTGTGTGATATTACTTCTTTTTTTCTGTGTTAATTATGAAATATACATTACGTGCGGGAAAGTACATAAAATACAAGTATTCAACTCAAAAATAATAATAAAGCAAATATCCATTTCACCACCACCCTGACCCAAAGGACACTTTTAGCTCCTGCAGAAGCACCAGATGAGCTACTCACCCTTCACAACACCCCCTCCACCTTGGAAGGTAGTTACCATCTTCATTTTTATGATCATCATTCCCTTTCTTTTGTTTAGAACTTTTGTGAGAGTTATATAAATCTATTCATAGTGTACAGATTCATTCATGTCTTTCTCCTTTTGGTCAATATAATATTTGTAATCTTTATCTATACTGTTGTACATAGTTACAGTTCTTTAATTTTTATTGCTACATAAAATGAAATGCTCTATGTAATATACCATAATTTATTATCTATTCTACTATTGATAGGCATGGGGGTTGTCTTCAGTTTGGGACTGTTATGAATAAGGCTACTACACACGTTCTTACACACATCTTTTTTTTTTTTTGCGGTACGCGGGCCTCTCACCGCCACGGCGTCTCCCGCCGCGGAGCACAGGCTCCGGACGCGCAGGCCCAGCGGCCATGGCCCACAGGACAGCCGCTCCGCGGCATGTGGGATCCTCCCAGACCGGGGCACGAACCCGTGTCCCCTGCATCGGCAGGCGGACTCTCAACCACTGCGCCACCAGGGAAGCCCTACACACATCTTTTGATTCACATATAAAAATTGTCCCTAAGGGACTTCCCTGGTGGCACAGTGGTTGAGAGTCTGCCTGCCGACGCAGGGGACACAGGTTCGTGCCCCGGTCCGGGAAGATCCTACATGCCGCGGAGCGGCTGGGCCCCTGAGCCATGGCCGCTGAGCCTGCGCGTCCGGAGCCTGTGCTCCGCAACGGAGAGGCCACAGCAGTGAGAGGCCTGCGTACTGCAAAAAAAAAAAAAAAAAAAAAAATTGTCCCTAAGATATATAACTGAGTCAAGTTGCTAGTTTATCAGGTCTGTCTGCATATCTTCAACTTTATTGGAAACAAAAGGCTATTGACAGGTGAATAAGCAAAGAGATGTGGTATATCCACACAATGGAATACTACTCAGCAGTAAAAAGAAGGAACTATTGACACATGCAACAACATAGATGAACCAGGTGGACTATTTTATTCTTTTATCCACTATTACTTGTAGTACAATATTACTATATTTTTATATGTATTGATAGATATTGAATGTATAACCTTTCCAACATGAAAAATTAGTTTCCATGGGTAATTAGTTTCCATGGGTAATACACCAAATTAGGGTGGGGGGAATCATTTCATCCTGGAGGTTCATTGTCTTTGTAAGTTTTATTTTCATTTACATCTATGAATGAGCCTGCGTATCCTTTATTACACTAGATAGTTATGGTAGGATTTTAAATGATGCTTAGTACACCACACATTAATAATACTACTGTGACATTTTACCACCCTTTCCAGTAAAAATGACATTTCCTGTATGCCATATATTTTCCCATAGCTGGAGAAGTCACCAGAGGCCACTGCTCTGTAAATTTTGGTTGCTTTCGGTCTGGATAAAAATACATATAGGTATATGCCAGCCATCAAAAAAAAATACCATAAATAAAAATAAGTTTTTACTGATAGAAGCTTCTAGGTAGCATCTGCTTCCCATTAGGAGGAGGTGGTTGATCCTGATCCTGTCCAATCTCAACCAATTTTACTGTGAGGGACATGACCTTGTTTTAAAAGTGGGTACACTGATTATGAGGAAGTAGCAGTAAAAGACTGCATTCCCAGTGATGGCTTGCCATATTAGGTTGACCCTAGTGATTCCATAGCCTAAGCCTCTATTCCACCCAGCTACTGCTTTCCCTCTCCCTCAACCCCTTTTCTTCTCTTTCAATTTCAGATAGCTTCATCATCTTTTAGATGGCCTACCTAGCAAGACAAGTTTCCTGAGAGAGGACTCCAGTGTCCCTATCTGAGTTAAAATTCCTCTCAGTATGGTGGTGAGCTTCCAGAAAAGCCATCTGCACTCGATTCAACACACCAAGTCTGATTCCCAAGGCTCCCAAATCTCTCTTGGTATGTTGGGACCAGTTTTAGCTAATCCACTACAAGTATAGTTGCCATTAACTGCTTGTGCTATGAGTGTTATTCAAATATATAAGAGGCACCTAAAATATTGCTATTCTAGGAGATCATCAGCTGAAACTGTTGACTCCTAGCTGCAGTTCAATTTAATAGGAGTAGGCTTTTCATAATCATCCTTTACAAAGTTTCAGAGACAAATTCCATCAGTGATACTTACTCATCAAGTCAGGCATAATTCACTCTTTTGGACACCATTCTGATTTCCTGACTACCCTACTTATTTAATGTTCCTTCCACATTCATATCTGATTTAGTCAAAAGAGAAAAGGAGACTCTGACCTACTGGAAATCCAGTGGTGACATATCTCCCTTCAGACCCACACCGAGCTTAGAGTCACAACATATCCTTCTCAGTTTGAAGGTAGGCTCCTTCTCCAAGACATGATAAAACCAATATGATGTATATAATCAACAAAATGTGACTCAAATTAGAATTGCAACTAACTCCTATTGAGGTGGATCATCAAGGGTAGTTGATGTCTTTTCAGTAAATAACTAAACCAGAGTTCTTAGGTTAGTCTTGTAGTTTGGCTTCAGTGTCATTCTCTTTCCCAGAGGGGGGAGAAAATCCAGGCTCTTCTCTCTGAATTAGCAATAACTTGGTATTATATCTGGGAGAAACAGTTAAAAGTGTTTTTCTCTCGCTCTGAGACACTCAGGAAAAACGTGATGCAACACTGTAGATTTTATGTGCTTTCTTTCCATCTGCCACAATTCCCCCTTTGCTTTCATTTGTTACTTACTTATTACCATATTTCATTCCCTGGGTGTGTCTCTATACTGTTTACCTCAAGGACAGATAGCTGGAATCACTCTGCCAAGGCTTCCCCTTCTGTCCACTCCCAGCAAGAAGGAAAGACAAGTAGTGATGGGACCATCCTACGTGTCACCAACAGGGCAGCACTTACAGTCAGTCCTAGTTAAGGACACATGAGGGGCGTCACTGTCAAGTCCATTGTGTTTTTTACCAAGATGCCAGTCAAATTCAGAGAAATTGAACTAGTTTTCTGAGTATCAATGCCTCCCTTTGCTGGGATATGGTAGTGTAGTCTTGAACACAATACAGGTGAATCTGGCAAGATAAAATAAATTTTCTGTTCCAACTAAAATTGGACATTAGCATGGCCCCTGTGCAAGTACGACAGGCAAATTTGTGAAGCATTCCATATTAAAGAAAAGAAAATAAAAGAAGAGAAGGGAAGAGAAGAGAAGAAAAGAGAAGAGAAGAGAAAAGAAAGAAAAGAAAAAAAATTTCTGTTGGAGTTGTGTGATTGCATCATCACTGTTATCTTTACCCCTACATTCACATAGGAACTACCCCCCAATGGTTTTTCTATGTTAGATTGACCCAGTCATGGCAGCCAGTTCTTCATTCCCTTAGCATAACCAGTCTTTATCAACATATATTTTGATTACCCATTCCAGGTATTTTTCAAACTGCTGCTATATTTGTGATATGGAATTTGGTAAGTCCATATGATGTTATGTCTCTTAGCTCATTTTTGTACACAGGCAACAGTGAAAACTATACTTTGATTGATAAAATGTAACTTAGGAGACTGAGTTTATTCACGTTGTATTGTTCCAAATCTTTAATAGTATCCTCAGCCATAGTTACACCCAAAGGATAAGCAAAGTCAAAGTCTAATATGTGGTTATTCTAGTCAGGACCCAGTTGAAGCCACCTGGGCTACCAGTAAGGGTCCAGTGTTGTCAACTGCTATTCCCTGCCCTTGAGGAATCTTACCCAAAGTCATCTTTTGGAAATTCTTTTCCCATTCACAATCTGGATAGCATATTATCACATCAGTAATTTCCGTAAAGGAGGATGTCATTGTTCCATCCAATATTTATAGCTCAAGTAAAAATATCCCCATTTATTTTATGTACCCAAGGAGATAACATCCAAGGAATAGACCAATGCATCAGTCTTTGTATTCTAACCCCATATGAGCCAGCAGCCAGGTTTTATCTGGTAGTTATTGATATGACCCATTGTAATTCTTCCACAGAATTTCCACATATTTC
Source organism: Aethalodelphis obliquidens (assembly GCF_003676395.1). Taxonomy (NCBI): domain Eukaryota; kingdom Metazoa; phylum Chordata; class Mammalia; order Artiodactyla; family Delphinidae; genus Aethalodelphis; species Aethalodelphis obliquidens. The sequence goes on along the minus strand of NW_020837957.1, from coordinate 15,479,735 downwards.
CATAATTTAATTCTCCTCACAGTGGTATTTGTAATTGTCCAATTCTAAAGTGTTACTTTAGTAGGATAAAAGTCATAGGCTCACCCTTTTTAACAAGAAACTAAGAATTCTTCTGGTGGTTCTGTCCTCTATTCCAAAGGTGGGGCTGTATCCTGTTCATGGATACCATGTACTTTCCCAGAGTCACATCTAGTTACTATTCCATTTCTATGTTATCCATCATTGGATCTGATCCATCATTATTGGAATAGCTCTCTGACATTACCTATAATATAATGGATATTTGATGTCTTTCAGTGATGGGAGCTATTTCTATCAAAGCCCAATTTCAGGACAACAAAGATCTCTTGGAGTGACTACATCTAGCTATTGCCATCAGGTTACTTGCAGGTCCAAATATCTCAGTAGTCACCAAGTGAGAGCAGTTATAGACTTCTTCCTGAGAACTTAGTCTGCATATGTCTGCATAGTAGATATTTTCAAAATAATTCATGTGACAACATTACATGGACTTGATTTTGCTACTTGAGCTATAGCTCTTCCTTTGTAAATATATCAAAGTCTCTTTTGTTCCAGATCCCATTCAAACTCAGATTTCTCTTTGGTCACTTGATATATAAAGGATAATAACATCTTAGGTACAACATATGTACCCTCCAAGATTCAAATAACCTTAAAAGCCATTGAGCCTCATTCTAAGTAGTAAGTCCTGGCATATATTATGTACTGTCTTTGGAAAGTCTCTTCTGATTACAGCCCATGTTTTTCACTCAAAATTGAACTGAATAAACTATCACAATTCTCATTTTTTCCCTGGCTTTCTTTTCCTTTAGAGAAGCTATCATGGTAGTAGCATCGTTATGAAGCAACTGACTTTTGATAATGATCAAGTATAAATCTTGTCTTATTAGGTTATGACAGTATTCTAGAGAATATAAGTATCTTTGAGGGAGGATAGAGAATGTGTACTGTTGTTAGTCCCATGAGGACGTAAACTAATCCTGGCTTTCTTTTGATATGGGAATGGAAAACAAATTGTATAATATTGTATATTATATGTATATACTAGATAGACACATACATACATAATTATTGGTCTCAATTCTTCACTCTCTTCTGCAGTCACACACTTGCCATGACCTCACTGGGAGAGAGGGGTGAATTTTTCAGCCCCTTGGTTTTGGTTTGCCCATATAACTCGCTTTGGCCAATGGCAAGTGGGCAGAAGTGATGATGTGTTAGTTGTACTCTTAGGCTTTAAGGGACATTGCATGGCTCCCCTTGCCTTCTTGCAATTCTGCCACACAACAGGAAGAGCTGTCCCTATGAAACTACTGTCTTATCAGTTTCAGAATGCACAGATATGGAGTGGAACAGCCCTAGCCAACATACCCCGGCAGCCATAGCCTGAAGTATAAACTTTCAGCTGATCCCAAGCTGGGATAACCAACCTTTAGCCAGACTCAGACACAGATGATAATAAGTGATTCTTATTGAAGGCACTAAAGTTTGACATGGCTTCTTAGGCAGAGAGAGTTAACCAAAAATTAAGTACTGATAGGTCAAATTTCTTATATCTCTCATTTAAAATATCTAATTAAGTACTTAATTTGAACTTGTGGATTTAAGTTGAAACCTTAATACATTTTCATCATATATTTGGAAATTTAGAATAACTTTAGGTTCACTATGATTCTAAGATCAAGATACTAGATCTGTAAGAATCTTTCAATACTCAGGAAGGTTTAGTCAAACAATAGAATTGATAAAATCAGAAATTAAATATATTAAATTTGAGATGAAGTTTTAAAAATTTGGAAGTCTTGACTCATTAAATTTTTAGATAAAATCAAAACATTTTTCAAATATCTTTTAAAAAGGGGCTGGTATTATCGATTAAAGCTAAACATGTACACACTCCATGACACAGCAATTCTGTCCTAGATATATATCCAACAGAAATGTTTCCATATGTTCTACAAAGGCATATGCTGGAATGTTTGTAGTAACACTATTTGTAATAGTGCCAAACTGGAAACTACCCAGCTGCCCATCAAAGGTAGAATAGATGAGAATGAATAATCTTTATCATTGTGCAATAATATAAATCAAATATATTATCATATTAAAATCAGACTCAGAAGAATAAATAGTGCATAATACTATTTATGTGAGGGATAAATAAGAACAAGACCAATCTACCCAATTAGAAGTCAGAATAGTGGGTATCCTAGGTATGATCGTAGATAATGTTGCAGTTAAAGGTCTGAACGGTGGATATCCTAGATAACTAGACCTGGCATAAACGGGACTTATTTGATGCTGGTGATGTTCTATTTTTAATGTGAGTTCTAATTTCATGGATTTGTAAAGTTTGTAAAAATAAATCCAGCTATATATTGTACTTTTGAACCATGCACTTTTTATGTGTATATGGTACTTTAACAAAATATTTTTTATTAAAGTTTAAAAAGTTTTTCTTAATTTAACCATTTTAGACTTACTAATAAGATTTTTTAGCAAACTTTTTAATCTAAATGAGGAACTAGATACAAAACTTCCTGATCTATGAGATACATATTACAGTGTCTCTCCAGCTCAGTTAATCCAACAGTAGCCATGTCCATGATTAACTTTCTTCTAATAATAATAAATCACTCTTCCTGGGCAGACATGACCTAAGATGGGCTGATCATACTTCCTTGCTCTTCTTGGTAAAGTAATTATTCCTGGGGGAGGGAGGTTAGGTGTATGACTTGAGCTGGATCAATTGCAGTCATTTTGGGGGAGTATTTCACAATGAAACTAGAAAAGAAAAGTCCTTTCTTTTCAGGTCACAAGACTGAATGAATGTCAGCCTGCTGAAGCTTGGACTCAAAAGATGAAGGATTTATCAAGATTGCTAGCGTGAGAGAATGACAGCAATACACAGAAAGAAGGAATCAAAAGGCTGTGGTGTATGTGTGTGTGTATGTGTGTGTGTGAAAGAGAGAAAGAGAGAAAGAATAGCTTTTGAATCCCTAGATTCAACAATTCCTGAGGCCAATTCAATTCAATCCCAGCCTTTTCTATTGTTGGATTGCTTGATCCAGTACTATAGTCCTCTTTTTTATTCATGTGGTTCAGGTTGAGTTTTGTCACTTGAAATTAAAATAGTTGTAATTGACAGAGTAATCAAACTATGGTCCCTCTCAGTTTTAGTCCTCTGGAACTCATTAATATTAATTGCCACATCCTTGAAGAAGTGTTCAGATATTCAAATAAAAATGGCTTTAGGTTAAAGGATACAATGTTAACTGGGGCCCAAAGAGAATAAAATCAAGCACGTTAGAAGTAACATAAGAAAGCAAAATTAAGATGACTTGGGTGAAGATCAGAAGATGCTGACAAGTCATATTAAAATAAGCTTTGCCAGAATCACATGCACATACCACACACACACATATGCACACACTCAAGTTAGACTCGGTTTTTACAAAGAGAAACTTTAATTTTTCACAGATACAGAACATAATTTTAAAATAAATTATAATTTTTTTTTACAATTAATGACTTTAAATGGTCCTGTTCCTCTTTGTAGGTATTATGATCTTGTATGTGTAACTTCATTCCAGACTTAAATAAAATACCCCCCTCAGGTTCAACTACTTCTCTTTTTCCTATGTTTTCTCATCTCACACTGTTTACTCTTCTATGATGAGATTAAAAACTTTTTAATATGCAAAGCATTCACTTATTTTCTTTACTTACACCTGATCATTTCTTTCCTCTGACCTCTTAGTAAAGAGAAACAAAGTATTCTTGATGGATTATTTGGGGAAAATCAACCAATAGGAAGAAGAAACATTGGGCTACAGGAGGTCTAAGCCAACCCTGACTTTGGGAATGCATGCACAATGAGGAAGAGAAGGAATAGAAAAACCAATATGGCAGAGTCAGGACAGCAAAAGTAGTAATGTGAGAGTTTCCCAGGAGTTTGTGAGTGAGAGAGAACTAGAGATGATATGATACTCTGATTTCCCACAAGCTAAAATAAGATTTGAGTTTAGACTGATACTTCTGTCTGATCTTTGATTGGAACAGTGCAGTGTGTACTATGCACAGGCTGATAAGAGAAAATACACATAACACTAAAATCTGAGGCCATAAACAGGAAAGGCACACACCTCTACCCAGAACTGACCACACTGCATTAAGAGGGACTTTGACAAGGGAGAGGCATTGAAAAGTCAAGTCAATAATGGTGGAAGTATAAGGTCTAAAGGAAGAACTGATAATCAAAGATCACATCTGATCAGAAACAATGCTGAGCCAATCCCATCCTGGGTCCCAAGCAGCAAAGCCCATTTTAACAGAAGAGGGCAAGGATACTGCTTGGGATGTTCAGACAGTGGGAATGACAGAGGTCAATCATTTCAAATATTTCATTTTAAAATAAGACAAGGGGGATGAGAAGTAGTATAGATCCTCTAGGATGTACCCAAACCGGAAGTAGCCATGTAGCTGACACCTTCAAGCTTCTACACCTCAAAAACCTCTACTTGTTTCCTCAAGAGGCAAATCCTCTACGAAGTCATCTGCAGCCCACAGCATCTGTCTCAATGCAGAGAGGTTCAGAACGTCCATGACAGGCTCCAGCTCCCACTCTGACGTATAATTACTAACCACAAAGATGTCAGAAGAACAAATCCAAGTTCTCTGTGAACTGCCTCTAGCTGCAATACAGAATTTAAAACCCAGAAATCTTAAAACAGTGGAAAATACAATTTTATGTTGATATAAATTGTGAAAGTAATATCAAAAAGTAGGAGCTTGGCAATACTTGTCCTGTTGGAGAATGTGGAGACAGAGATCTGGCCCCATAAAGGAATTTCTTCAAGAACTTCGCAAGTCAAGTTCTAATATCACTGCTAATTTTCATTTAGAACACACATAATAGATTCAATATGAGTTACAAACTAAAGATAACTAATAGATCCATACAAACTACTCTGAAATTGAAGAATTTTTAATACCCTTATATTAGAATCTATCATTTCCTTCAGCTTCCTTTTAAAGGTTATTCTCAGGATAAGTCTATTTTACTAGACTAGTTTAATGTTGATGTTTAATTCATGCTTAGACTAGTTTATTTGTGGAACCACACTGCCTGGGTTCAAAGTAGGGCTTTGTCACTTCCTAACATTGTCAGTAAACTGGCAAATGCTTTACTCTGTGTGTTTTTGTTTATTTATCTATCAAATGTGGTAATGACAGTATCCATCTCATAAGGCTGTTATAAGTATTGAATAAGAAAATCTATCACAGAGAGTGGCATGGACATATATACACTACCAAACGTAAAATAGATAGCCAATGGGAAGCAGCTGCATAGCACAGGGAGATCACCTCGGTGCTTTGTGACCACTAAAGGGGTAGGATAGGGAGGGTGGGAAGGAGGGAAATGCAAGAGGGAAGAGATATGGGAACATATGTATATGTATAACTGATTCACTTTGTTATAAAGCAGAAACTAACACACCATTGTAAAGCAATTATACTCCAATAAAGATGTAAAAAAAAAAAAGAAAATCTATCACATATTTAGTGCTCAACAAATATTAGCTATCATTATATCCTCCCAATTGTTGTTTCCACCTCCAGGTTCTTTTTGACTCCAGTCTATTGTGCACATGGGCAGCAGATTAATTTTTGTGAAGCTTAACTTTGGTCACATCATTACTCTTTCAAAAAACATTGCTGTGATTCCACATAATGCACCTAATTAATAAAACCACTTCATGCAAATGTAACTTTCTCACTTTCTCTCTCCCTCCAAAGATCCAGCCCTCCGCTAAACTAAATGACTCCATGCTTCCCATACATGCTGCCTTTTCCTTCATTGATGTATTGATTTATGTTGCCCCTAGGGCCTCAATATTTTCGCCTTTTTGTCCCTTCACTTACTGAAGTAGTCCTCCTCCTTGAAAGCCATTTCCCAGTACCACCCCAGTAATGAAATCTTCCCCCATCCACTTTAATACAATTTTTTCCTTGTCTAAATTTTCAAAGCATATTATTTTTAATCATTTCTATTTATCATACTTGAGAAAGAAAAACGGAGCTGGAGGAATCAGGCTCCCAGACTTCCGACTGTACTACAAAGCTACAGTAATCAAGACAGTATGGTACTGGCACAAAAACAGAAATATAGATCAAAGGACAGGATAGAAAGCCCAGAGATAAACCCACCCACATATGGTCACCTTATCTTTGATAAAGGAGGCAAGAATATACAATAGAGAAAAGACAGCCTCTTCAATAAGTAGTGCTGGGAAAACTGGACAGCTACATGTAAAAGAATGAAATTAGAATACTCCACAAGACCATACACAAAAATAAACTCAAAATGGATTATAGACCTAAATGTAAGTCCAGACACTATCAAACACTCAGAGAAAAACATAGGCAGAACACTCTATGACATAAATCATGCAAGATCCTTTTTGACCCACCTCCTAGAGAAATGGAAGTAAAAACAAAAGTAAACAAATGGGACCTAATGAAACCTAAAAGCTTTTGCACAGCAAAGGAAACCACAAACAAGACCAAAAGACAACCCTTAGAATGGGAGAAAATATTTGCAAATGAAGCAACTGACAAAGGATCAATCTCCAAAAATTACAAGCAGCTCATGGAGCTCAATATCAAAAAAACAAACAACCCAATCCAAAAATGGGCAGAAGGCCTAAATAGACATTTCTCCGATGAAGATACACAGATTGCCAACTAACACATGAAAGAATGCTCAACATCATTAATCATTAGAGAAATGCAAATCAAAACTACAATGCGATATCATCTCACATCAGACAGAATGGGCATCATCAAAAAATCTACAAACAATAAATGCTGGAGAGGGTGTGGAGAAAAGTGAACCCTCATACACTGTTAGTGGCAATGTAAATTGATACAGCCACTATGGAGAACAGTATGGAGGTTCCTTAAAAAACTAAAAATAGAACTACCATATGACCCAGCAATCCCACTACTGGGCACATACCCTGAGAAAACCATAATTCAAAAAGAGTCATGTACTACAATGTTCATTGCAGCTCTATTTACAATAGCCAGGACATGGAAGCAACCTAAGTGTCCATTGACAGATGAATGGATAAAGAAGATGTGGCACATATATACAATGGAATATTACCCAGCCATAAAAAGAAACGAAACTGAGTTATTTGTAGTGAGGTGGATGGACATAGAGTCTCTCATACAGAGTGAAGTAAGTCAGAAAGAGAAAAACAAATACCGTATATTAACACATATATATGGAATCTAAAAAAAAAAAAAATGGTCATGAAGAACTTAGGGGCAAGACAGGAATAAAGATGCATACCTACTAGAGAATGGACTTAAGGACACGGGGAGAGGGAAGGGTAAGCTGGGACAAAGTGAGAGAGTGGTAGTGTATATATAGATATATATACACTACCAAATGTAAAATAGATAGCTAGTGGGAAGCAGACACATAGCACAGGGAGATCAGCTAGGTGGTTTGTGACCACCTAGAGGGGTGGGATAGGGTGTGTGGGAGGAAGGGAGACGCAAGAGGGAAGAGATATGGGGATATGTGTATAGCTGATTCACTTTGTTATAAAGCAGAAACTAACTCACCATTGTAAAGCAATTATACTCCAATTAAAACGTTTAAAAAAATGTAATTATGTATTCTGTTCTTGTCACCCTTTTAATAAACCTAGCATGTCCCTTCAACAAAATAAAAGAAATAAAAAAGGAAAAGAGGCTGGATAGATTTATTTGAATAATTTTTTGAACAAACTGTTATAAAAGGTGTATGATACTTAAAAGAGAACTAGAAATGGGTAATATTTGATACATTAAGAGCAGCTATTACTTTTAAATGTGATAAGCATATCATGTCTATGTTTAATAAAAGACACATATGACCTTATGTGTATATATATTTAATTTAAATATATATATATTTAAATGCATATTCATTTATGGATGAAATATTATAACTTCTCAGATCTTCTTCCAAATAATACAGGAGAGGAGAAAGTGGGTAGGCACAGATGAAACAAGATTGGCTATAAATAAAAAATTGTTGAAGCTATGTAAATGCAAATTCATTAAATTGTTTTGTCCACTTTTGCATAGGTTTAACATTCTCTAAATAAATATTTCTTTTAAAGAATATTTTAAAATAAACTTAACTACCTCTACAAGATAACTTTAAAGAATGAAAGAAGTTTGCATGAATATAAAAATAAAGCACGCTCTGTTTCTGGATAAAAACACTGGATATGTAAAGATGTATATCAACACTTAATATATAATTTTAATGTAATTTCAATCAAAGCACCAACAAGTCAAACACAAATACAAACAATCAAATAAAACACTAACAAGTTCATTTAGAAAAGGAAAAGTATATGTATAAAATAGTCCAAAACATGTGAGAAATGAATAATGAATATGACATCCAGTTGGTTATCAAGACATAACTGATTGCTATGGCAATTAAAACAATTAGACAATATGGTAATAAAAGCAATATTATAAAGGAATTGAAAAATACATTAATAGGACAAACTATAGATTGCAAAACTAAATACCCATATTTAGAAGGGAAAGATACAACTTTCAATAAAATATGTTAGCACATTCGCCTATTCATTTGGAACAAGGTGAATTAATAATCAACTTAAGATCTAAATGTTTATAAAAAGGAACCAGAAAGTTTTTTTAAAAGGCAGACTAAAGTAGCTTTTATCTTTCATCTCTTCCTTCCTCTTGCCTGGAATACCAACAGTGCTCAGCATGAACATCTTGAGAATATAAAGATGAAAACCACATGTCTTAGCTTGGGCTGCTATAACAAGTTACCGTATTGGTTTACTTAAACAACAAACTTTTATTTCTCATTGTTCTGGAAGCTAGGAAATCCAAGATCAAGGTGCTGGTAAATTTTGTGTGTGGTTAGACCCTGGTGTGTAGACAGCCACCTTCTTGCTGTGTCCTCATATGGCTGCAAGAGAGGTCATCTCTCTTGTGTTCTTTCTCACAAGGGCACTAATTGCATTCATGAGGGCTTCACCATCATGACCTAATCACCTCCCAAACTTGCTCTGTCTCCAAACATCATCACACTATGGATTAAGGCTTCAACATGTGAATGGAGGGTGGGGGGCAAACATTACATCCATAGCCTTATGCTGAGGATCTCAGAACAGAAAGTCAGAAGGACACATGAAATTAATAACCTTCCACACTTGCCCAAAGCGGCCTACCTTCAAACTTTCTGTTACATAAGAAAAATCACCCTTGTGAGGAAATTGATGTAGTTAGACTTCTGTTTCACATAGCCAAAAGCAATTGAATGTATAACAACATTCAGAGTTGTTATAACAACTATGAGAGAAGAACCCTATGGATGTTTTAATTCTTTATAAAATAAAATATCAAAAAGCAGAAAAATATCTTGAACAAGTGTAGTTTAATAAAATAAATGCCAGTGCACTAGAGTCTAATATTGTCGATAGTGGGCAAAAATAAACATTTCAAGTATCAATTATACTTTCTCAATAATTAGCCAAATCTTACCTGGTATCTGTCAGGAATTCAGCCTTCTAAGATATAGGGTATGTCATCCATGCACAGCCCTTCTTCTTTCTCACTCAGCCCCATTGAGTCACACAGAATAAATGGCCGGGTGTTGCCATCCTTCCCATCCTTAATGAAATATGTTCTGTACTGCAGAGGAAAACAAAAGTAACTTTAAAAGTTCATTTTCTAAAAAACTGTGAATTGAAATGAAGTCTACATGTAATGAAATTGATCAGCAAAAGACTTTTCAAATATAATTAACTTGAACAAAGAAGCAAAGGCTGAGTGACCTAGAACAGACTCACGTTTTCAGATACCCCAGTTGTCTTAGACCCCACCAAGGCCTAGTTTGTTACACGGCCTCGGAAAACAGACTTCACTGAGTTGAAAAAGCTAGACTTCCCAGCTCCAATTGGACCCAAAAGCAGAATTCGTATTTGGTGAACCAGGCCTCCATATGGTTCGGAAGTTCTTATAGCAGACAATAAGTTCTCCTTGAGCCTGTTTAGACAAGACAAGTTTAACAGTTGACTAAGGTTAGGTCACAAGACTCTACCATAAATTTTCCTAGAATTCAGTCTTTTTTCTCATATGTTATTATTTATTTTTGATTAGTATCTTGTATAAAAAGACACGAAAATATCTTATCTCAAATCCTATTGTAAAAGAAGTAAGAGTAACAGTTTTAACTAAAGACAATCAGACATAAAACCTTTCAGATTTAAGCATATATAAACCTTGGAATAAACAGCAATTATGTTAAACATGAAAATAAATTATCAATAATAAACTTCAAAAACCACAACATAATATGTGACTTTTGAGGTTTATAGAAGTAGAAAATTTCTAACATGTTCTTGAAGTTCATGATAGGTATTCCCCACCTGCCAACCACCCCTGCCCTGAAGTAGTTGAAACCAGCCATAGCTGTAAGAATTCTAAGCAAAAGTGTAGACATTCAGCCAAATAATTATTTCCATTCAAGTATATAAAAACATTAGAAATGTCTTTCATCCACTCAGTGCTATTTTTGTTTTAACATTACTATTATGAAATATTTTATGATTATAAATATAACTTGTTCTTGGTGATCCACAAGTTACCTGCTATAATTTGCACTACGAATTTTATTGACAAAACCTATAGTAGAGAGGGGGGACCTTGAAGATGGCGGAAGAGTAAGACGCAGAGATCACCTTCCTCCCCACAGATACACCAGAAATACATCTACACGTGGAACAACTCCTACAGAACACCTACTGAAGGCTGGCAGAAGACCTCAGACCTCCCAAAAGGCAAGAAACTCCCCATGTACCTGGGTAGGGCAAAGGAAAAAAAGAAAAAACAGACAAAAGAATAGGGACGGCACCTGCACCAGTGGGAGGGAGCTGTGAAGGAGGAAAAGTTTCCACACGCTAGAAGCCCCTTCGCGGGCGGAGACTGCGGGAGGCGGAGCGGGGAGCTTCGGGGCCGCGGAGGAGAGCACAGCAACAGGGCTGCGGAGGGCAAAGCGCGGAGATTCCCGCACAGAGAATCGGTGCCAACCGGCACTCACCAGCCCGAGAGGCTTGTCTGCTCACCCGCCGGGGCGGGCAGGGCTGCGAGCTGAGGTTCGGGTTTCGGTTTCAGACAGAGCGCAGGGAGAGGACTGGGGTTGGCGGCTTGAACATAGCCTGAAGGGGTTAGTGCACCACGGCTAGCCGGGAGGGAGTCCGGGGGAAAGTCTGCACATGCCGAAGAGGCAAGAGACTTTTTCTTCCCTCTTTGTTTCCTGGTGCGCGAGGAGAGGGGTTTAAGAGCGCTGCTTAAAGGAACCCCAGAGACGGGCGCGAGCCGCGGCTGAAAGCACGGACCCCAGAGACGGGCGGGAGACGCTGGGGCTGCTGCTGCCGCCACCAAGGGGCCTGTGTGCGAGCACAGGTCACTCTCCACACCCCTCTTCCGCGGATCCTGTGCAGCCCGCCACTGCCGGGTTCCCGGGATCCAGGGACAACTTCCCCGGGAGAACGCACGGCGGGCCTCGGGCTGGTGCGGCGTCACGCCAGCCTCTGCCGCCGCAGGCCCGCCCCGCACGCAGTGCCCCTCCCTCCCTCCCCCCCGCCCCGGCCTGAGTGCGCCAGAGCCCCCGAATCAGCGGCTCCTTTAACCCTGTTCTGTCTGAGCAAAAAACAGACGCCCTCCAGCGACCTACACGCAGAGGCAGGGCCAAATCCAAAGCGGAGCCCCGGTGAGCTGTGAGAACAAAGAAGACAAAGGGAAATCTCTCCCAGCAGCCTCAGAAGCAGCGGATTAAAGCTCCACAATCAACTCAATATACCCTCATCTGTGGAATACCTGAACAGACAAGGAATGATCCCAAATTGAGGAGGTGGACTTTAGGAGCAAGATCTATGATTTTTTTCCCTTTTCCTCTTTTTGTGAATGTGTATGTGTATGCTTCTGTGTGAGATCTTGTCTGTATAGTCTTGCTTCCACCATTTGTCCTAGGGTTCTATCCGTCCATGGTTTTTTTTAAAAAATTTTTTTAATAATTAATTTTAATTTTAATAACTTTATTATACTTTACCTTCTTTCTTTCTTTCTTTCTTTCCTTCCTTCCTTCCTTCCCTCCTTTAGACAACGAATCACCCCAAATTGAGGAGGTGGTCTTTGACAGCAAGATTTATGATTTTTTCCCCCTTTACCTCTTTTTGTGAGGGTGTATGTGTATGCTTCTGTGTAAGATTTTGTCTGTATAGCTTTGCTTCCAACATTTGTCCTAAGGTTCTATCCGTCCCTTTTTTTTTTTTCTAAATAAGTATTTTTTAATTCAATAACTTTACTATACTTTATTTTATTTTTACTGTATCGTCTTTCTTTCTGTCTTTTTTCCTTCTTTCCCTCCTTCCTTTCTTCCTGCCTCCCTCCCTCCCTCCTTTCTTTCCTTCTTGCCTTCTTTCCTTCTTTGCTTCTTTCTTTCTTCCTTCCTTCCTTCCTTCCTTCCCTCCTTTCCTTCTTTCTTTCCTCATACTTCTACTAATTTCCTCTACTTTTTCTCCCTTTTATTCTGAGCCGTGTGGATGAAAGGCTCTTGGTGCTCCAGCCAGGAGTCAGGGCTCTGCCTCTGAGGTAGGAGAGCCAACTTCTGGACATTGGTCAACAAGAGACCTCCCAGCTCCACATAATATCAAACAGTGAAAATCTCCCAGAGACCTCCATCTTAACACCAGCACCCAGCTTCACTCAACGACCAGCAAGCCACAGTGCTGGACAACCTATGCCAAACAACTAGCAAAACAGGAACACAACCCCACCCATTAGCAGAGAGGCTGCCTAAAATCATAATAAGGCCACAGACACCCCAAAACACACCACCAGACGTGAACCTGCCCACTAGAGAGACAAGATCCAGCCTCATCCACCACAACACAGGCACTAGTCCCCTCCACCAGGAAGCCTACACAACCCACTGAACCAACCTTAGCCACTGGAGACAGACATCAAAAACAGCGGGAACTACGAACCTGCAGTCTGCAAAAAGGAGACCCCAAACACAGTAAGATAAGCAAAATGAGAAGACAGAAAAACACACAGCAGATAAAGGAGCAAGATAAAAATGCACCAGACCTAACAAATGAAGAGGAAATAGGCAGTCTACCTGAAAGAGAATTCAGAATAATGATAGTAAGGTTGATCCGAAATCTTGGAGATAGAATGGACAATAGATTGGACAAAATGCAAGAATCAGTTAACAAGGACCTAGAAGAACTAAAGATGAAACAAGCAACGATGAACAACACAATAAATGAAATTAAAAGTACTCTAGATGGGATCAATAGCAGAATAACTGAGGCAGAAGAACGGATAAGTGACCTGGAAGATAAAATAGTGGAAATAACTACTGCAGAGCAGAATAAAGAAAAAAGAATGAAAAGAACTGAGGACAGTCTCAGAGACCTCTGGGACAACATTAAACACACCAACATTCGAATTATAAGGGTTCCAGAAGAGGAAGAGAAAAAGAAAGGGACTGAGAAAATATTTGAAGGGATTATAGTTGAAAACTTCCCTAATATGGGAAAGGAAATAGTTAGTCAAGTCCAGGAAGCACAGCGAGTCCCATACAGGATAAATCCAAGGAGAAATATGCCAAGACACATATTAATCAAACTGTCAAAAATTAAATACAAAGAAAGCATATTAAAAGCAGCAAGGGAAAAAAACCAAATAACACACAAGGGAATCCCCATAAGGTTAACAGCTGATCTCTCAGCAGAAACCCTACAAGCCAGAAGGGAGTGGCAGGACATACTGAAAGTGATGAAGGAGAAAAACCTGCAACCAAGACTACTCTACCCAGCAAGGATCTCATTCAGATTTGATGGAGAAATTAAAACCTTTACAGACAAGCAAAAGCTGAGAGAGTTCAGCACCACCAAACCAGCTTTACAACAAATGCTAAAGAAACTTCTCTAGACAAGAAACACAAGAGAAGAAAAGACCTATAATAACGAACCCAAAACAATTTAGAAAATAGGAATAGGAACATACATATCGATAATTACCTTAAATGTAAATGGACTAAATGCTCCCACCAAAAGACACAGATTGGCTGAATGGATACAAAAACAAGACCCTTACATATGCTGTCTACAAGAGACCCACTTCAGACCTAGAGACACATACAGACTGAAAGTAAGGGGATGGAAAAAGATATTCCATGCAAATGGAAACCAAAAGAAAGCTGGAGTAGCAATTCTCATATCAGACAAAATAGACTTTAAAGTAAGGACTATTAAAAGAGACAAAGAAGGACACTACATAATGATCAAGGGATCGATCCAAGAAGAAGATATAACAACTGTAAATATTTATGCACCCAACATAGGAGCACCTCAATACATAAGGCAAATACTAACAGCCATAAAAGGGGAAATCGACAGTAACACATTCATAGTAGGGGACTTTAACACCCCACTTTCACCAATGGACAGATCATTCAAAATGAAAATAAATAAGGAAACACAAGCTTTAAATGATACATTAAACAAGATGAACTTAATTGATATTTATAGGACACTCCATCCAAAAACAACAGAATACACATTTTTCTCAAGTGCTCATGGAACATTCTCCAGGATAGATCATATCTTGGGTCACAAATCAAGCCTTGGTAAATTTAAGAAAATTGAAATTGTATCAAGTATCTTTTCTGACCACAACGCCATGAGACTAGATATCAATTACAGGAAAAGATCTGTAAAAAATACAAACACATGGAGGTTAAACAATACACTACTTAATAACGAAGTGATCACTGAAGAAATCAAAGAGGAAATAAAAACATACCTAGAAACAAATGACAATGGAGACACAACTACCCAAAACCTATGGGATGCAGCAAAAGCAGTTCTAAGGGGGAAGTTTATAGCAATACAAGCCCACCTTAAGAAGCAGGAAACATCTCGAATAAACAACCTAACCTTGCACTTCAAGCAATTAGAGAAAGAAGAACAAAAAAAACCCCAAAGCTAGCAGAAGGAAAGAAATCATAAAGATCAGATCAGAAATAAATGAAAAAGAAATGAAGGAAACAATAGCAAAGATCAATAAAACTAAAAGCTGGTTCTTTGAGAAGATAAACAAAATAGATAAACCATTAGCCAGACTTATCAAGAAGAAAAGGGAGAAGACTCAAATCAATAGAATTAGAAATGAAAAAGGAGAAGTAACAACTGACACTGCAGAAATAAAAAAGATCATGAGAGATTACTACAAGCAACTCTATGCCAATAAAATGGACAATCTGTATGAAATGGACAAATTCTTAGAAATGCACAACCTGCCAAGACTGAATCAGGAAGAAAGAGAAAATATGAACAGAGCAATCACAGGCACTGAAATTGAAACTGTGATTAAAAATCTTCCAACAAACAAAAGCCCAGGACCAGATGGCTTCACAGGCGAATTCTATCAAACATTTAGAGAAGAGCTAACACCTATCCTTCTCAAACTCTTCCAAAATATAGCAGATGGAGGAACACTCCCAAATTCCTTCTACGAGGCCACCATCACCCTGATACCAAAGCCAGACAAGGATGTCACAAAGAAAGAAAACTACAGGCCAATATCACTGATGAACATAGATGCAAAAATCCTCAACAAAATACTGGCAAACAGAATCCAACAGCACATTAAAAGGATCGTACACCATGATCAAGTGGGGTTTATTCCAGGAATGCAAGGATTCTTCAATATATGCAAATCTATCAATGTGATAAACCATATTAACAAATTGAAGGAGAAAAACCATATGATCATCTCAATAGATGCAGAGAAAGCTTTTGACAAAATTCAACACCAATTTATGATAAAAAACCCTGCAGAAAGTAGGCATAGAGGGAACTTTCCTCAACATAATAAAGGCCATATATGACAAGCCCACAGCAAACATCATCCTCAATGGTGAAAAACTGAAAGCATTTCCACTAAGATCAGGAACAAGACAAGGTTGCCCACTCTCACCACTCTTATTCAACATAGTTTTGGAATTTTTAGCCACAGCAATCAGAGAAGAAAAGGAAATAAAATGAATCCAAATTGGAAAAGAAGAAGTAAAGCTGTCACTCTTTGCAGATGACATGATACTATACATAGAGCATCCTAAAGATGCTACCAGAAAACTACTAGAGCTAATCAATGAATTTGGTAAAGTAGCAGGATACAAAATTAATGCACAGAAATCTCTGGCATTCCTATATAGTAATGATGAAAAATCTCAAAGTGAAATCAAGAAAACACTCCCATTTACCATTGCAAGAAAAAGAATAAAATATCTATGAATAAACCTACCTAAGGAGACAAAAGACCTGTATGCAGAAAATTATAAGACACTGATGAAAGAAATTAAAGATGATGCAAATAGATGGAGAGATATACCATGTTCTTGGACTGGAAGAATCAACGTTGTGAAAATGATTCTACTACCCAAAGCAATCTATAGATTCAATGCAATCCCTATCAAACTACCACTGGCATTTTTCACAGAACTAGAACAAAAAATTTCGCAATTTGTATGGAAACACAAAAGACCCCGAATAGCCAAATCAGTCTTGAGAACGATGCCGCGGAGCGGCTGGGCCCGTGAGCCATGGCCGCTGAGCCTGCACGTCCGGAGCCCGTGCTCTGCAACGGGAGAGGCCACAACGGTGAGAGGCCCGCGTACCGCACAAAAAAAAAAAAGTTCCACATTCTAATTAAATAAAGCAAATCATTCGAAAAATCAGGTAGAACTGTATAAGATTACAGTAGAGTTCATTTATTCTCTATAGTTCCCTGTTTTTGAAATATTAATTAAAAAACAAAACTAGTGAAAGAGAAAAGCATGATCATTAGCAGTGATTTCACTCTGAAACTTTTTTCAAAGAAAGAAAAACGGGCAACTTTCTTCGCACACAGCTAGGAAACATTGGATGGCAGCAAGTCACTTACCGGTTTTTCAGAGTTGGACGAGGCTTCAACTGCTCTCTCTGATTTATGGAACCGCCACAGTTGGGACACTGAAGGTTCTGCTGAGATCAGTGGCTTCCTGTTCATAAGAAAGGAAAGTGAAACTCACAGCAGCAAAAAATCAGGAGACAGCAAGCCACCTGCTGTTAAGTTTCTTTTTCTCTAGTAAAAAAGAGACAGCAGCAAACAATCAGGAGACAGCAAGCCACCTGCTGTTAAGTTTCTTTTTCTCTAGTAAAAAAGAGACAGAAAACAAGAAAAAAATAAAAAGATTCCTGTTGAGCACAGGAAAAAGATCTTTGGTCCCCTCTGCAGCCCACATCTAGACATGCATGAAATGGCAATTATTAATTAAAAATTGCGATAAAATTAATAGTTAATAATTTCTTGTGCATATAACTATGTATTTGGCACTGTGCACCTACCTGCATTTTCCTAGTTTCTGCTCAAAACAATCTCATACAGTAAACACTATTAGCATCCCTATTTCTCAGAGTATGAAAATAAAACTTAAGGACATTAAGAGACTTTGCCCAAAGTAATGGAGCTGATAGAGTGGTGCAGCCATCTGGTATTCAAAACCCAGACTCTGCACTGGAACAAACAGTTTATGATTTGGCTTTTCCTGAATGCATACGTAAGGCAGTGTACGGCCTCTTTTCCTGTTTATACATTCATTCATTCAATACAGACTTAGATCCTGGGAAGGAAAATGCTGAGTAAGATAAAACCACTGCCCTCAGGGACCATGCTGTGTACTCAGGGAGACAGTCGGGTACACAGACAATTATGTTAGGGAGACAGTCGGGTACACAGACAATTATGTTAGTGTGCCGAGGGCTACAAGTGGAGTAAGAACGAGATTTTCTGGGGACCAGGATGATGGTGGCCTCACCCAGTCTTAGTGCACTAGGAAAAAGCTTGCTAAAAGATCAAAGTTTAGACTGAGACATGAATTACAAGGAAGAAGTGAAGCAAGAGAGAGCACAGTGTTATGAGACCTCCAATTATTTTAGTCTGACTGGAATGGAGTGACAACATCAGATTGGCAGGCAATGAGGCTAGGGAGGTGATCAGGGTTTTAAAAGACGCAGACATAGAGAATGGACTTGAGGACACGGGGAGGGGGCAGGGTAAGCTGGGACGAAGTGAGAGAGCGGCATGTAGTTATATACACTACCAAATGTAAAATAGATAGCTGATGGGAAGCAGCCACATAGCACAGGGAGATCGGCTCAGTGCCTTGTGTCCACCTAGAGGGGTGGGATAGGGAGGGTGGGAGGGAGAGGCAGGAGGGAGGAGATACAGGGATATATATATATATATATATATATATATATATATATATATATATGTATGTATGTATGTATAGCTGATTCACTTTGTTATACAGCAGAAACTAACAAACCATTGTAAAGCAGTTATACTCCAAAAAAGTTGTTTAAAAAAATAAATAAACTGTACAAAATAAAAAATATATATACACACCTGGGGGGGGAAAAAGTCTTATTTAAATTGAATTTTTATCAGGAAGACAACATTCACACTCTAAAAGCAGGGGGTGGCATGGTCAAAATTGAACGTCTTAGAAAGAAAAGTGTATTTGTTGTTTCTTGCTTTGTAACAAATACCATAAACCTAGAGGCTTTGAAACAACTCACATTTATTATGGCACAGTTTTTCCATGGATCAGGAGACCAGCATGGCTCAACTGGATTCTCTCCTCAGGGTCTCTCACTAAAGGTGTTGGCCAGGAGTGGTCTCATCTTTCTCTGGGAAAGCTCTTTCCGGTTACGGCAGAATTCAGTTCCTAGAAAGTGTAAGACTGAGGTCCCCTGTTCTTTACTCGCTGCCAGCCTGAGGCCACTCTCAGCTCCAAGAGGATGCTCCCAGTTCCTTGCCAATGGTCTCACTCATCTGAGGCTTACAAGACATGGTGGCAACAGAATCCTCCAAGGCCAGCAGCAGAATGTCCCTCGTGTCAAATCTCCTTCAGAGAGAGCCCCTTTCTTTTAAGGGTTTACCTGATTGCATCAAGCCCACCCACTGAAGATAATCTCTCTTTTAAAGCTAATAAATTAATCATGGAAGTGGTATCCCATCATTTTCAGATCTCTCTCGCACTCAAGGGTAGAGAGTTACACAAGGGTGTAGGTCATGGGGGGGCCATCATAGATTTCTGACTATCACAAAGGGCAAGACTGAGATCAAAGAGACCACTTTTTAGCCTTTTGCATTTATTTATTTATTCAATCATTTGTCCATTCATCTATCAGTCCTTTTTTTTTCTTTTTTTTTTTTGAAGTATAACTGATTTACAGTACTGTGTTAGTTTCAGGTATACAGTATAGTGATCCAGTATTTTTGCAGATTATGTTCCATTATAGATTATTATAAGATAAGGGGTATGATTCCCTGAGCTATACAGTAAATCCTTGTTGTGTATCTATTTTATGTATAGTAGTTTGTATCTGTTATTCCCATAACCCTACTTTGTCCACCCTCTCTTCCCTCTCCCCTTTGGTAACCCCAAGTTTATTTTCTATGTCTGTGAGTCTTTTTCAGTTTTGCATATAGTTTTATTTTTTATATTCCACATATAAGTGATATCATGTAATATTTGTCTTTCTCTGTCTGACTTACTTCATTAAGTATATTACTCTCTAGGTCCATCCATATTGCTGCCCATTTACTCTTCTTATTCCTGTGTTGTATACTTGAAACTATCATAACATTGTAAGCCAATTATACTTCAATTTAAAAAAAATTTTAGTCAAACAGGAAAAAAAAAAAGATTCCTAGGTCTGCCTAGGGTAAGAATCTAAATCCTAGACTCAGGCCTTAAAGACTGAAATGGCCCAAGTGTTTTGTCACTTGAGTTATTCCTGTAGCTGAATGGGGGGGGGGCCCTCCAAAAGCAGTGAGCATCCCCCACACTGTGTGTAGTTAGGAAGACCAGAGAGCCACGGCTGCCTCACCTGGGGGACAGAAAGGTATGGCCCTGCCTTCCTTCTCCTTCTTCGCGTTTCCTGTTGTTCTGCAGCCTCTTCCAGATACAGACTCAGAGTCTCTAGCTTCCCAGTACTGTCTTGCTTTGAACATTTTGTTTTCTTTCCACTTATTTTGCTTCCTCATCCCATAATGCCTTCCTTTTCTATTTTCTTCCTCCTTAACATTTTTCCTTCCTTGGCTTTCTTCCTTCTCCTCTGTGGTTAGTCTCCACTTCTGCTTGTTATTCCTCAGCTGCTTAATATACATTGGAAGAATGAATTAAATTAAACAGATGAATGACAATTTAGAAACCCCCAAGGTTAAATAAGAGCCTGGTCATGACCATTGTGACCCATTTTCTAAAGATAAAGTAGAGCATATTTAAAGAAAAATGTCTCTTGGAGAAAATAAAAATAATGAAAATAAATATTTTCCTATGATTAAATAATTTCCTTTCCTTATGATTAAACATACAACTATTCATTTATTGATTTCTTATTATTCTGCATTGTAGATGAACAGTGAACTGATTTTAATATGATACTAGACTTAGGCTCAGGAAGAACAGCCTACAATGCTTATGTAATTTCACATTTGGGGCTACAATAAACTGTGGTATGAAAAATGTCAAATTTACCAATTTTACTACATTTAACATTTTTATTATTAAATGAAAAAGAATGTTGCATAATAAAATTTTCACAGTAACCATGAGCATAAAATAGAAATATATTTAAAAGAGATACAAATTTCACTCTTCCAACTCAAGTATGTTAAATCATCGTTTTCTTTAAATCAATTTATTCATTTCTGAATCCCTCTCCCAGAGTGTTGGGAATTTATGCTCTGGCATTTGGGGAACTCTTCACTTTCAGAATTGGACCAAGGACATTGAATCCAGCAGCAGGACAGTACATGTCCTGAAGCAGTTAGGGCATGTGTCCTAAGCAAACTATCCCAGTGACAGGAGCTTGACTGGGCCCCTTCTCCCTTGACTCCTGGACAAGACTACTTCCAGTTTCCCTGTTGATATCCATGTAACACATTCCTGTTCTTTAAGTCAATGAGCATTGACTATTGTTGCTTATAACAATAGAACCCTAACAAACCTACATTTACTTCTCTCTTAACACTCTCACATCCTGGATGATTTGATTTGGTCCCATACTCTGTTTTTCTTTTCTTTTTTTTTTTTTGTATATGGTACAATTAGTGTTTTTATTGAAATACAGTTAATTTACAATGTTGTGTCAGTTTCAAGTGTACAGCAAATATATATATATATATATATATATATATATATATATATATATAATATATTCTTTTTCAGATTTTTTTCCATTAAAGATTATTACAAGATATTGAGTATAGTTCCCTATGCTATACAGTCAGTGCTTATTATTTATCTATTTTATATATAGTAGTGTGTATCTGTTAATCCCAAACTTCTAATTTATCCCTCCCCTGCCCCCTTTCCCCTTTGGTAACCATAAGATTGTTTTCTACGTCTGTGAGTCTGTTTCTGTTTTGTAAATAAGCTAATTTGTATCGGTTTTTTTAGATTCCACAAATAAGTGATATCATGATATTTGTCTTTCTCTGCCTGATGTACTTCACTTAGTATGATAATCTCTAGGTCCATCCATGTTGCTGAAAAAAGCATTATTTCATTATTTTTTAAGGCAGAATAATATCCCATTGTGTATATATATATATCACCTCTTCATTATCCATTCATCTGTCTATGGACACTTAGGTTGCTTCCATGTCTTGGCTATTGTAAATAGTGCTGCTGTGAACATTGGGGCACATGTATCTTTTCAAATTAGAGTGTTCCTCTTTTCCAGATATAAGCCCAGGAATGGGATTGCTGGACCATGTGGTAACTCTATTTTTAGTTTTTTTAAGGAATCTCCACACTGTTTTCCTTAGTTTTTGCATCAATTTACATTCCCACCAACAGTGTAGGAGGTTTCCCTTTTCTCCACACCCTCTCTAGCATTCATTATTTGTAGACTTTTTGATGATGGCCATTCTGACCAGTGTGAAGTGATACCTCATTGTAGTTTTAATCTGTATTTCTCTAATAATTAGCAATGTTGAACATCTTTGCATGTGCCTCTTGGAGATCTCTATGTCTTCTTTGGAGAAATGTGTATTTAAGTCTTCTGCTCATTTTTTGATTTGATGAAACCTTAAGACTCCGCACAAAAACTATTAGAACTGATAAACAAGTTCAGCAAGGTAGCAGGATACAAGATTAACATACAGAAATCTGTTGCAGTTCTTTACACTAACAATGCAATATCAGAAAGAGAAAATTTTTTAAAATCCCTTTTAAAATTGCATCAAAAAAATAAAATACTTAGGAATAAATCTGACCAAAAAGGTGAATGACTTATATGCTGCAAACTATAAAACATTGGTAAAGGAAACTGAAGGTGATTCAGAGAAATGGAAAGATATCCCATGTTCTTGGACTGAAAGAATTAATATTGTTAAAATGGACATACTACCCAAAGCAATCTACAGCTTTAATTCAATCCCTATCAATTTACTCATGACATTTTTCATAGAATTAGAACAAATAATCAAAAAATTCATATGGAACCATAAAAAACCCAGAATTGCCAAAACAACAAAGCTAGAGGTATAACCATCTCAGACTTCAGACAATACTACAAAGCTACAGTAATCAAAACAGCATGGTATTGGCACAGAAAACAGACATATGGATTAATGGAACAGAATAGAGAGCCCAGAAATAAACCCACACACCTACAGTCAATGAATCTTCAACAAAGGAGGCAAGAATATACAATGGTCAAAAGACAGTTTCTTCAGCAAGTGGTGTTGGTAAAGCTGGACAGCTGCATGTAAATCAATAAAGTTAGAACACTCCGTCACACCATACACACAAATAAACTCCAAATAGCTTAAAGACTTAAATATAAGACATGACATCATAAAATTCCTAGAAGAGAACATAGGCAAAACATTCTCTGACATAAATCGTAACAATGTTTTCTTAGGTCAGTCTCCCAAGGCAAAAGAAATAAAAGCAAGAATAAACAAATAGGACCTAATCAAACTTATAAGTTTTTGCACAGCAAAGAAAACCATAAACAAGTTGAAAAGACAACCTACAGACTGGGAGAAAATATTCACAAATGAGCAAATGACAAGGGCTTAAATTCCAAAATACACAAACAGCACATACAACTCAATATCAAAAAAACAAACAGTCCCTTACTTTAAATACCACCTATGTTGATATGCCAAGGACTCTTAAATGCATGTCTTCAGTCCTGACCTCTTCCCAGAACATCAGGCTGACCACTTGATATCTCTACTGGATGTCTAAAAAGCATTTAAGTTTTTAACAGGCCTACACCAAAACCTGCCTTCAAACATGACCTCACTTCTCCCCTAGTAGTTCCTGTTTTAGTTAAGGATACCAATACCCATCTAGCTTTATTCAGACAAAGCCTAGGAATTCTTCTTAATTTCTCTTTTTTGTTTCACTCCATATCCAAATTATGAGCAAAGCTGTCACTACAAAATATTTTTCTCTCTAATATCCCTAGTGTAAACTATTATCTTATTTAACTTAGATAGTGATACAAGCTCTGTTTTGGTGTTTCAGTTACCTGTTGTTGCATAACAAAGTACCTCTAACGTTTACTGAGTTAAAACAATGACAATTATTTATCAGGATTCTATGCATTCACCATTAAGTGCTTCTGCTTCACTTGATTTTGGCTGGGGTGTAGAACAGCCAGAAGTCCAAAATGACCTCACTCCCAAGGCTGGAAGTTGGAAGTTGTTTCTGGCTGCTGGTTAGTAGCTTTCCTGGGGCTGTTGGCTAGAAGTCTTGATTTTCTCTGACATGGTTGCTTGGCTTTCTCACAGTATAATGAGCCATAAGTTGATTCTTTGCAAAGACAAAACTGATAACCTAGCAAGACAGATCAAGAGAATGAAAGAGAGAGAGAATGAGAGGTAGAGAACACAAATGATCAACATTAGCTATGAAAGAGTAGGCATCACTATCACTACTTACCTAATCCTAAAGACATTAAAAATATAATAAAGATATTATTAGCAGCTTACGTCAACATATTTGACAATATATATAAAATGGAAATTTTTCTAGAAAAACCCAACTTAAAACTGATAGAAGAAAAAATCGAAAATTTAAAATTTCCACTCTCTAATAAAGAAATTAAATCTTTTATTTAAAATCTTTCCACAAAGAATCATAAACAGACAAAAAGTTCTAAAAATATCCATCAAACACATGAAAAGATGTTCAAAAACACTCATAATTAGAGAAATGAAAATGTAAAAAGCACTGCTATACCATTTCTCACTTGTATTTAAATTTTTTAAATTTAAATTATGGCACATTCTGTTGGTGAAACTAGAGGGAAACAAGCACTCATATATTACTGGTGGGAATGCAAGCTGGTACAGCCTTTCAGGAGGGGAATTGAACAATAGGTAAGAAAAGTACATATGTCCTTACCTTTCGGCCAACAATCCCACCTCTAGGAATCTACCATGAAGATATGCTTCCAACAATGCAAAAATACATATACACAGGGTTATTCATTACAGCATTCTTTGTAATTGCAAAATGTTAGAAACAACATAAATGCCTATATATAGGAGATCAGATGAAGAAATGGTACAATACACAATGGAGAATTATGCTGTATAAAGAAATCTCTATGAACTGATATGAAGTAATTTCCAGAATTTACTATTAAGTGAAAAAAGAAAGTGCAAATAAGAGTATCTATAGTCATCTACCTTTCATGTAAGAAAGAATGTAAGAAAATATGCATGTATCCACTCATTTGTGCAAAAGAAATACAGTCAGCCTTCCATATTCATGGGTTCCACATCCACAGATTCAACCAAATGTAGATTGAAAATATGCAGAAACAAATTCCAGAAAGTTCCAAAAAAACAAAACTTGAACTTGCCACACATCAGCAACATAGTGTTTACATTGTATTTACTACCATTTACATAGCATTTATATTGTATTAGTTATTATAAGTAATCTAGATATGATTTAAAGTATTCCAGAGAATGTGCGTAGGCTATATACAAATACTACTCCATTTTATATATAGGACATGAGCATCTGTGGATTTGGGTATCTACTGGGGGTCCAGAAACCAATCCTCCCAGGGATACCAAGGGATGACTGTACAGGAATGCTAAACCAGAAACTAAAGAGATTGATTACTAATGGGGTGGGGAAGGTGTAGAGTAAAAGGGGGACTGAAAAAGGAGTAGTAGGTATAAGGAAGGAATGTCACTTCTCTAAGTATGTCCTTTGGTTTGCCTCTTACTCGTAGAACTATAGTAATGTTTCACATACCAAAACAAATAAATAAACAATTTAAATCAATCAAGATGTGGGAGGAACCCAAAATACAATATGAACTGTAGCAAAGGAACTTAACCTAACCATGTGCCCAGAAATGATGGAACCACATTGAAGGAGAGGGAGGGAGAAGAAAAGAACTAACCCAGGTAACTGAGAAAAACAGTACTTTGACTAAATACTCTAATGCTAAAGACAAAAAGAACTGTAAAACACCTTATTCCAGTTACTAAATGTGTTAGCAATAGGGGTTTGGGTTAGCAGTTTTGAAATAAATTAATGTTTGTTCCAACTAGAATTGAAGGAAAATTAAATGTATTGTAAATAATAATAACTATGCTTCTTTTTGCCAAAGAAATTACAAATAAGAAAAGGAAGAAGGCTAGCAGGAATCCTGTAGTGCTGTATTAGAATTGCAGGAATTGGTATAAGCACACATACAAATAGATAGATACAGAAATATAGATGTATGTGTATGTGTGGATTATGCAACATATATTCCTAGATCCGTCAACTAAGAAATGACTATCTTGCGGTGCCAGAACGTGAGACGGTGCTCCAAAAAAATGTCAAAAAGACACAGGATGACTGAAGGGGAAATAATTTGAGAAGCAAAATAAATAATAATCATATGAGTTTATAACACATAGAATAAAATAAATAGCCATGAACTCATCCTGATATAAATAATTTAATATGTAAATAAATGAATGACAAAGTACAGCTCTGAATTCCAATTAATAAGTGTAGGAAAAATGAGGGAAATAGAAAATCAATATTAGGTAAATTCCATAAGATGCATCAATGTATGCTAAAATTAATGAGTTGTAAGTTTGAGGAGAAATAGGACATTTACAGAGTCTCAAAGTATCTCCCCCAAGATATTTATTAATTTTGAAGGAAAAAATAGTAACTTAAATAGACAAATTCTGCAGACACCACCTTAACTAGGTAATTGAGGTTAACATTAACAGGATAAATATATTGCTATTATGTACTCCTAGTTATCATGCACTGAGAAGAACATATAACTTTTATGGTATTCTTGGTAAAATGCATAACTTTCATCTACTCATAAGAAAATATCAGACGAAGTCGTATCGAAGGCCATTTTACCAAAAAAAGCTGAACAGAAATCTTCAAAAGTGTCAAGGTCATAAAAGACAAGAATTAAGAATTAAGAATTAAGAACTGTCACAGACTGAAGGAGACTAAGAAGACAACTAAATACAATGTGTGATCTTAGATGGATCCTGGGACAAAGGCATTAGTAGAAAAACTGACAAAATTTGAATGATGTCTGTAATTTAGTTAATAGTATAATACCAATGTTAATTTCCTAGTTTTGATAATTGTATTATGATTATGGGAAATGTTAATATTAAGGGAAACTGAGTTGAGAGTATGTAGGAACTTTATAGGAACTCTCTGTACTATGTCTGCAACTTTTCTGTAAGTCTAAACTACTGCAAAATAAAAATTAAAAGAAAAATCTCACGAAGAAAACCCCAAACCCAGGTAGTTCTGTTAGTGAAATCTTTTAAATATAAGAAGAATGAATAATACAAACATCACACAAAACTTTCAAGAACACTTCCCAAATCTTGAGATCAGTTAACGTAGATACAAAACTTGAGATCAGAGTAACCTATGTACAAAACTTGACAGGGCCATTATAAGACAAGAAAGGAAAACTATAAACCACTATCAACATATATACAAAAATCTTAAACAGTATTTAGGAAATTGAATCTATTAGTGAATAAAAAAGATAGTACATCCCAATGACTTCGGTTCATTGCAGTAATGCAGAGTGTTTTTACATTAGAAAAGCAACTAATTTGACGTATTAATAAACAAAAAGTTTTGAAACAATATAAGATCTACACAAAGAGAAAATACTTAAAAAATTTGACACCCACTCATGATTTTAAAATAATAATAAAATCCTTAACAAACTAGGAATAGAAGGAACCTTCCTAATCTAATAAAGAGTATCTAATGATAAATAACTACAGCATGCATCACCCTTAATGGTGTAATACTGAATTTTTTTTCCAAGAGAAAGAGTATCTGCTATTACCAGTTCTATTTAACTTCGTATTGAAGGTGTTAAATGTAAACATGCAATAAGTCAAGATACAGAAATAAAAGGCATAAGAATTAGAAGGAAAAAGTAAATTCAGTGATTTGCATAAGTGTTAAATGTATATGTGGAAAAATACAGAAGACTGTGCAGGCACACTGTTAGCAATAATATGTGAATTTAGCAAGTTCAGTGAATAAAAGGCAAATTGTGAAAAATCAGATTCCTATATAACAATAACAAAATTAATACTAAATATAAAAGATACCATTTACAATAACATCAATGCATGTTAAAAAAAGTAATAAATCTATCAAATGTTGTACAAGAATAGAACTAACTAAATGGAAAAACGTACCATGTTCAGAGTGGAAGACTTTATTTTAAAGATATTATGTCAACCTGGATAAAATCAGGAGAAAGAAACCACACTGTAATTTAATCTGGGAAAGTTTAATACAAAGAACTAGTTATAGTAACAGAGGGTTGTAACAATGACAGATTGTCTAGAAGTAAAAACTAAAAACTTCATAAATAGCAGATATAAGGAACAGTCATACCCTTAGGACGAGTTAGAACACACAGCCAGACGTCCCAGTAGGGCAAAGAACCCCAGATCTTAAGTATGGCAGTGGCTTTCTAAATGGCAAAGAAATGCCTGTTGCGTGCATTGGTGGAAATTGCTGGAAATTTACTCTCTGGGGTGCTGGGGAAAGTTGCTCAGACAGCGGTGTCTCACTGGAGTCATGCTGGCACAAAACTACCCGAGGTGGGGTATTGGGGAACGCTGCAGGCTGCTGGGTGCTTCTGGCTGCCATGCACTGCAGGAGCCTGGTACTGGAATAGCCAGCTGTGCATGCTGCGGGAGCTGGACCCTGGAGAAGCCATGCACGCTCCAGCATTTGCAGAACCGGGAAGCAAAACCCTTCTCTTGCAATGTCTCTCCAGTGCCCTCTACTAACAATGCTCAACTTCATACCAACTGACAAAGGGAAAACATTTAAAAGGACAATTTTCATCAGAGACTGGGCAATAAAGAGTGAATTTGGAGCCAGGAGGCAATAAATTGATAACTGGAACAGAAGAAGAACACCACCCAAACTGGAGGACTCATTATTATAAAACTATTATAAAACCATCATTAAAATAGTGTGTGATTGATGAAAGATAGAGAAATTGACCACTTGAACAGAATAGAGTCTATAGAGACAGATTCACACATATACAGTCGCCTGATTAATGATAAACACACACTGCAGTACAGTGAAGAAAGGATAGTTCATTCAATAAATGGTTCTGAGTCAATTAGAAGACCAAACAGAAAAAAAATTAATTTTGATCCTACTCAAAAAATTAATTCTAAATGGATTACAAATCTGAATGTAAGAGGTAAAACAATCACATTTTTAGTAGAAAACTATATGGAACATTTCCAGACTTTGGAGTAGGCAAAGCATTCTTAAATAGGGTGCAAAAAGCAGTAACTATAAAATCTGATAAAGTGACAAATATTAAAATTAAGGATTTCTTATCAAAAGACACACCTGTAGGAATGAAAATACATCTCACAAATTTGGAGAGGAGATTCCCAATTCGTATATGCAACAGAGAATTCATATCCAGAATATTTCAAGAACAGGTACAAATCAGGAGAGACAAACCAACAGAAAAATGAGTGCTTCATAAATGGTGGATAGACATATGCAAAGTATTCAACTTCATCAATAATCAAGAAAGTAAAAATTAAAACCACAATGATATATCACTATTCACCTATCAGACTGACCAAAATGATAAAGATCAACCAAGTGTTGGCTAGAATGTGGCACAATGGCAATTCTGGTTGTGGAAGTATAAACTGGTAAAACCATTTTAAAAACTAGTGGGCAGGGCTAGTGAGAGTCCTCCTGCCAATGCAGGGGACGCGGGTTCGTGCCCCGGTCCGGGAAGATCCCACATGCCGCGGAGCGGCCGGGCCCGTGAACCATGGTCGCTGAGCCTGCGCATCCGGAGCCTGTGCTCCGCAACGGGAGAGGCCACAGCAGTGAGAGGCCCGCATACGGCAAAAAACAAACAAACAAAAAAAACTAGTGGGCAATATCAATGAAAGCTGAGTATAAGGGTACCTTATGACTCAGCAATTCTACCACCTATGCATTCTCCTATCCATATTCATCACAGAACGCACACAAGAATGTTCATAGCAGCACTGTTTGTAATGGTCCCAGGCTGAAAACTCCTCAAATGCCCATTAGCAATAGAACAAATAAATATGGTATATTCACAAAATGAAATACTGTACAGCAATGAGAGCAAAAGAATGATATCTTCATATCATGAACCCCACAAACAATGTTAAGTGAAAAATGGGAAAAGGATGGGAAAAGAATACATAATGTATGATTTATCAATGTTCAAGTATAGTCAAAACCTACCTATGGTGTTAAAAATCAGAATAGTGGCTGCCCTTGCAGGAGCAGTGACTAGAAGCAGGAACAATGGGAGTGTTCTTGGTGTAGTAATATTTTTATTCTTGATCTGGGTGCTGGTTACATAGGTATGTTCAATTTATGATAATTTATTGAGCTATACACTTGTGATTTGTATACTTTTCTGTATGTGTTATACTTCTATAAGTTGCTTTAAAAAGAGAGAAAAGGAAACAAAAACAAACAATGACATCAAATTAATGAATATGGTACAATTAACTCATACTTCAAACATTGGGTATAAGATAAGAAAAATCTAACGAATTCTAGTTACAGTCTTCGTTTGGAATAATATTATCCTGCCACAAGGGGGTTCCCTTGCTACACTCCTTTACTTATGACACTACATATTTTCTAGATTCTTTTGGTGTTCTGATGCATTTTACCTATTTATCTTTGAAGGGTTCAACAAGGCACACTCTACTGAAAATCTGTAAATCTACAGAATAGAATATAGCATGAAGCCTCTCCACAATTACTCCAAAAATTGTCATCCAACAAGTAGTGGAAGATGTTTCGTCAAACTCTTAATCTGATTACTAGAAAGTGTATCCTAATCTAATATTTAAACCTATCCCCTTGTCATTTCTAGCCTTTGTTCTTGCTCTGCCTCTCAGGACTGAATTTCTCTGTTTTGGGCAGAGTGTAAGCTTTCTATTAAGGCAACTGAGATATGTTTATCAGCTACATCCTATCTCTAACTTTTTAAACTGACAGTTGGGTAGCACCCACAGATTTTTTTTTCTGGGTGTTGTCATGTTTAAATCTTTTGTACAAACACGTTTCAGGACTCTGTTAATCCTTATGTTAATCCTTATTAATTTTCTGTTAAATTTAGACAATTATGTCAACCTATCATGCTATTTTTAATCTAATTTGGTTTTCAAATTAGATTCCACAAGTCTTGTGTTACACACAAATGTAAATGAATGTCTCCTACCTCATAAGGTGCCTAGCATATAGTAATAACTCAGTAATATTCATTTAAGCCAATTTGGTGAAATAATGTATTCAAAGAAGAGAGCAATTTGAACCCAAATAATTATAAACTTAATTTACATTTCTCTATCTTGTCTACATATATTTACATTTCTCTATCTTGTCTACATATATTTAGATTTCTCTATCTTGTCTACATATATTTTATGTCTACAGCATTACCCAAGTCTTTAGGTCGAGCAAACCTACTTCACAAAGAGAATTAGATTATTCTGCCAAGACCTGGTTTTGACTAAGTTATGATGGTACCTAGTGATCATTACTTCCCTCTATAATTTTGTCTGCTCATGCATTCAGTCATTCATTTGTCGAGTATATATGGAGTGCCTGCAAGGTGCTCTGCACTTTCTAGAAGCTGGGATGGGGACCTTGAATGTGACAAGTTCCTACCTTCAAGGAGCTTTATGTTCAGTGGGAGAAAAATGGAAAATAAATAATTGAACAAATAAATTAGCAAGTTAGTGTCACATAGCAAAAGTTTTGATACACTAATAAAAGCAAACTTACGTAGTAGAGAGTTACAGGGAGATATTTTAGATAGGGTGGTCAGGGAAGACCTCTTTGAAGAAGTACCATTTGAGTTAAGACCTGAATTGTGAGGAACCAGCCACAAAAATGACCAAAAAAAAAAGTTTCAAGAATAGAAAATAGCAACCAAAGAAAGATCTGAGGCAGTAACAAGCATGATGAGGAAAAGAAAGAAGGTCAAAGTAATGTATAGGGAGCAACAGCAGAAGAAGTGTGAGATGAGGCGGGTAAGGTTGGCAAGGACCAGAGCAAGTGTGGACTGATCGGCCATGTCAGGGAGTTTGTGTTTCATCCCAAGTGTAATAGGGAGCCATTGAAGGTTTTCAGTGGAAGAAAGATATGATCTAGTTGATAGATTGAAAGCATCACTATGTATGCTGAAAAGAAGAGGGATGGCAAGGGAAGGTGGCAAAAGTGGGTGACTATCCAAATGAGTTATGATGGATTGGCTTAGGGTAGTGGTGATCAGGATAAAAATAAATTAAGAGGTAGGAAGAATATTTTGGAGGTAAAGCCAGGAGACCTTGCTAATGGACTGTATATGGGACTGGCAGAAAGAAACAAAGAACAATTTCTAAATTTTTGGCTTAAGCAATTGACTATACGAAGGTGTCATTTTCTGAGCCAAAGGGAAACTGGAAACTGAGGAAAGATCAGATTTGGCACGTGGATCCAAAAGTTCCACTTTGAGTATACAAAGTTAGATGTTAAACAATTATGTAGCATTTTTCAGTTGCCTGTTAAACATATGAGTGTTGAGGAACTCATGAGGTGTTCCTGTCACTTCACCATTTGTTCATCCCTTTATCTTCCCCTCTCTTTCTGTGAGCTGATTTTTGGAAACTCCAGTAGAATGCGTATCCCAGGTTGTATTTAGATAATGTTCAATGATTCATCCCTCTGCCCCACAGCCTAACATGCCCCCAAACAGCCATTACTGAAGATAGAGAGTAGTTTAACTTCTGCCTTACATATTGTAGAACACTGTTGGGGACCAGGAAACGTTTCTTGTTGTCAGGAATCAGGAACTGGTTTTTGTCCATTTTTGTATTACCTGAACCAGTGCTAGTATTTATATAAAAAAGATTATTTAAACAAAAGTTATGTAAACCAAATGTTATCACTTTAAAAACACTTCCTAAGCAAGCTCAAAGATCAAAACTTTGACAATTTTTTAATAAGGCAGATAGCCAACATTTGCCTGACTTAAAAGTTTATTTTCTCCACTAACCTGATAGGTCAACTCAAATCACAACAGCCAAACCAGTTTGGCAAAATAGATGATTTACCTAAAGTGGAACTGGACACTACTTAAATATCATTCTCACCTAATGACCTCACTTCTGCTGTAAAGAAAACTGCTTCTAAAAATCCACATTTTAATTTTAGTCAGAATGTAACATAATGAGAAGGCTAGGAGAGAGAGGAAGGAAGGGAGAGAGAATCAGACAGAGAGGAAGAGAGAGAAGAGGAAGAAACAGATTACAGACAAATATATTAATTTGTTTACAAGCATTTAGGACTGCTGGGAACTAGTTTTTAGATCTCAAATGTGTTGTGAATAAAACCTTCAGCTTTACAGTTTGTTCAGTGAAATATAAAAACACTATTCAGTCAAAATAATAAAAGTATATTAATAATGACATTACCACAAGCAATAAGTATACTTATCTTGGAAACCATCTACAAAATAACAGATGTTAAAAGAATTATAAGTAAATTTCTCTTTTCTTTCTATAAAATAGTTGTGAATTCATTTATTTCTTGAAATTAAATAAAAGCATTTCAGATTCCACCAGATCAGCAAACATAGCTCCCTACAACTGTTCAAAAATTTAAAAAAGAATGATAATAGAAAATATATGTACATAAATAAAAGTTTTTCTTATTATTTGAAGTCTGATTTTCAATTCAGTGGTAAATAGTATATTGTAGAAAACACCATGGTGTATTGAAAATTACTCTTTGCAACTAATAGGACTTGCATTGGAATCTTTAGTTCCATTTAGTTCCAGTCAACAAATATTTTTTTTCAGATAATAATCCTATCTCATATTTCTACTGCAGCAAATAATAAAAATTTTACTTACTAAATCTCCTGAAAAACTTCCAAAAAACTTGAATGTTGTGAGACTTAGTCCTCTCAAATCTTTGGCACTTGAAAGACATGTGCAGTGATAACATTGAATCTGAGAATCTTTTGCTTTCAATCTCTTTAAGTTTCTCAAATCCTAGGCACTGAGATTATTTCTGACTCACCTTACAATCCTATATCTATGATTGATGAAGCATAGTCTGACATAATTTATTCTGGAAAATTCAGTTTTGTGTATAGGCCATATATTCAGTACTGGGTAAATATTGTGTTTATTCTTTTTCCCACACAATAGATAATTTATGAAAGCTCAAGATCTTTATAATTTCATTTTATAGGCAGGTATACTCTCCAGCTTCTTAATATCTTTGCTAAGATAATATTAAATGTATTTGATTTGATTTGACATGGCTTCAGATAAATTTCAAAGTATCCAGAAATCAACTTTTATATACTGCATAGTTCTTACTATTATTTTTCAAAATATAAGTACTATATTTTTCCCATTCTGTATAAAGTAATTAACCTTGGCGAGAATTCACTAACTTTCAGAATGGTTTCCACTTCATTACTTGTCTTAAATTTAGAGATATTGCTCTCATGATTTCATGAGTGTTTGATTTCACTTTATTGGCTATTTCCTTAAAATCATTGGTTAGAATCTAGCAAGAATGTTCAAAGAATAGTGAATAAAGTATGTGTGCGTATGTTTGTTTGTGATTCTCTTTGCAAAATACAGAGTCAAGTTATTTTAATTAATGAGGATCTAACTGGTGGGATGCACAGGAAAATGAAGAAAGTAAGAATCCTAGGCACATGATCAGTTGTCAAGGAAATTCGAGAAAAGCCAAGCACCCAGCCCGAACAGGAAGAAGAGACACCACAGTGCTCTTGGCCCTCATGGCACCAAAACGTCTTTCAGGCACCAGGGCAACTGTAAAAATCTGGTCAACTTTTAACCCTTCCCACTATGAGAGTCCCTGCATCACTCTAGTTTTTCTGCTACCAACATGGCTCAGTTACTATGTCCATTTCCTCTCGAGCTACCAATTAAGTAATTTTCTCTAAACTTCCCTATTCAAATTCCTGATAATGAGTGAATCTAGTGGGACCTGCTAACTACCATCAACACTTTCCAGGCCATCTTAAAAGTGTTCATCTTGGTACAATCATACATGGCCGATACGTTTACAAGGCATGGAACATGGACACCCTTGCTTTCCTCAGCCACACCTTGGGGAGAGCAGTTTCCCTTAGGAAGCAAGTAAATGGCCAGAAGCAGAAGAACCATCTTGCACTTATGTAGCAGAAACAAGAAGAAAACTCACATCTAACAATGGCAGGGCAGAAAGCTAGAATCTTAACAACATGTTGGAGCTGCTATACCAGCTAGAATACCTTCCTCCTACCTTCTCATTACCTAAAGGGGGAAAAAAATCTCACTGTTTTTAGTTAACCACTGTTAATTAGGTTTTCTCTATGAGGCAGAATATAATTTCTGGCACTGCTGAAATGAAACATTCTCATGAAGCAATAAGATCCAACATTTCATCTGATCCGTAATGTCAGTGTACTACGTCTAATAAATTATTTTCCTCCATTATTTCATTTAAATGAATCACTCTGGTTTCTATTTTATCTTCTGCCTAACTATTAATAACAATGACCCCCAGAACACAGCCTTTGGCATCTCACTTTAAGAAATCTCATCCATTCCCATGGCTTCAGTTATGACATACATGTTGAAGGCTGTCATACACCCAACTGAACCCAAGACTCTTGTATGTAGCTGGCAACTGGAAATATGAACTTTATCTGTGGTGAAGATAAGGCACTTTAAACTCACCATTTCCTTCTTAAACCTGATCTTCCTCTGTTCTCTAATTTGGAGAATAACATGAGCCTCCTCCTAGTTTATCTAAATCGGTGTCATTGAAATTAAACTTTATTCTTCCCTTTGCCCTCTAAATACCATTGTCACTGAATCCTGGTAATCAACCTCGTATGTACTAGCCCTCTGTTCTGTCCTTCTCTCTCTTTCTTCACTGTCACTGTCCCTCTTAGAATCGTCAATGGGCTCATCAAGGGCTCATAACACTGCCCTCGACTAGACAAGAGCAACAGTCCCTCCGACACATTCTGTGCACTACTGTGAGAGGACTCTTTCTAAAATGAAAATCTTATGTGATTTGCCATGTAAAACAGTTTGGTGACTCTTCATGGCTTTTAGGATGACATAAAATTCAGTAAGGCCCAGGCTGTACCATACTCTCCAGACTCATCTTTGACTATCTCACCCTAAGCACCAGGGACACAGTATTTCTAACACACCATGATTTTACACATGGATATATCTTTGAATATACTGTTCCCTATGCCTGGACTAAGCTTTCATTATTGTTCATTCTGATCCTCTCCTAGACTAACTGCCAGACAACTGCAAACATCTGTTCTGACATCACCAACAGAAATGATGGACATGTTAATGATGTTCATATATTACATATCATTATTATCTATTAAAACATTAAACAATCCCAGAATATAAATGATGTTTCCACTTTACATATGAGAAAAATTGGTTCAAAAGAGTTAAATGATATGTCTGAGCCAAGAAATCAAAGGAAGATGTATTCACATTATGTTAATCAATGAGCTTCATGTTTTATAAGAAACCACTCCTGGGCATATATCTGGACAAAACTATAATTCAAAAAGATATTGATACATGCATCC
The DNA here is from genome assembly GCF_003676395.1 of Aethalodelphis obliquidens. NCBI lineage: Eukaryota > Metazoa > Chordata > Mammalia > Artiodactyla > Delphinidae > Aethalodelphis > Aethalodelphis obliquidens. Next base: position 15,443,307 of record NW_020837957.1, on the reverse strand, counting down.
TTATACATGGTAGCACTATTTGCAATAGCCAAGACAGGGAACCAGCCTAAACGTCCATCGAAAGATGAATGGATACAGAAGATGTGGTGTATATATATACATGAATATATATATATGAATACTACTCAGCTGTAAAAAAGAGTGGAATAATGCCATTTGCAGCAACAGGGATGTACCTAGAGATTATCATACTAAGTGAAGCAAGTCAAAGAAAAATACCATATGATATCACTTATATGTGGAATCTAAATTACGACACAAATGAACTTATCTATGAAACAGAAACAGACTCACATAGAGAACAGACTTATGGTTACCAAGGGGGAGGAGAGGTGGGGGAGGGATGGATTGGGAGTTTGGGATTAGCATATGCAAACTATCATATATATGTATAACTGAATCACGTTGCTGTACACCAGAAACTAACACAACATTGTAAATCAACTATAATAAATTATTTTTTAAAAGAAACCAAGGACAAATTCTTTTATGCTTAAAACTACCAGGTGTTATTAAATTAATAATAGCCAATATAAACTACAAATTCCCATTATGTTTTCTATTCTTATGAAAGGAACATTGACCACTCAGTTGCCACGAGCTTAATAATTATTACATAGTTTTAATATATGGCTTTTAAAATTAGGACATATTGAAAGGTGTTTAACAAATATTTGTTAAGAGTGAAAGAAAGATCAGTATTTCCAATGAAGATAATATAATGTTACAATTTACAGAGTTATTAGCACAGGAAAATTAAGCACCTGTTTTGAAGAACACAAAGTTCAGAGATCAGGATCAACAGGTGTTGCTTCTGTTAATATACAAATAGCCTGATTATATTCTAATGCTCTGTTCCACTGCCATGCCTTTATGCCTGATGACTCTTTGGAAATACTAGGAAGGCACAATTTGTCTTTCATTATTTATGACCTTAGGAAAGCTGAGATCAAATGAAGTATGGGTTTCTCGTTCTTTATTTTAACCCAGATATCCAGCTGAGACCACTGAAGCATAATACATTTGGGGGAAGATGTAAGACCACACAAATTTACACTTATACCTACCGGAATAAGTGTATATTTTGGTGTTTGTAATAAGACTCCAATTTATCTTCACCTTAGGAGCTAGCAAACTGCTTCCAGGAAGCTTAAAAGAGTTTTGCAAATATTGGAGGGCTTATATGTATAACGTTCTATGAAAGAAGAGATTAAAGATAGATAAACTATCTAATAAGTAGATAAGAAGAGATGTAGTATATAAAATTATTATTAGAGAAAGGGACTGGAGACAAAACAATTAAACAATGTTTTGACAAAAGTAAAACAGTAATAGAGTCTATATTCTGAAATTAATTCAGCCTGTGCCATTATAAGAAATTAGTTGAATACTGTTCTTTTCATCTTTAGCTTTATTGAGGTATAATTTATACACAAAAATACTGTATACATTTCATATAAACTCATGCAGACCCTTCATGAGTTTGGACATATGCAAAGTTTCTGTTGTCCAGGATGAATAAGTTGTAGAGATCTGCTATACAACATAATACCTATAGGTAACAAACCAGTATTGTACACTGTAAAATACTATTCATTTTTTAAAATGTATGTTGAGGCAGGAGAAATTGGGATGAATAGAAATAATCAACTTTATCCAGGTTTTTAATATTGCAAGCATGGAATTGTGTGCAGCATTTCTTAATTTTTAAAAATAATTTAGATATGTGTCCCTATATCTAGTTTCTCAGTATTGATTTTAGTAGTTCCCTCTTTATTTCAATTTTGTTTGCTAGGCTTTTCAAGAATATTAGATTGTTGGGTTTCCTTCCCTCAGACAAACAACCAATTTTTAGATTTTTATCAGTTTCCTTGTTCTGTTTACTTTCTGAGTTACTAATTTCTTATTTGCTCTGTACTGTCTATCATTTTTGGTGTTGTGCTCATCCTCTGAGTTTTAGGAATGAGATTAGTTTTACCTTTCCTACACATTTCCCTGTTCATAGTGCCTTCAATATATTTTTTTGTTCATTTTCAAATGCATTTGATAAATGTTTAATTCATTATTTTTAAATTTCAAAATATTTAAAGTTTTGAATTTGCTCTTGAGCAGGTCTTTAGATGATGTATTTCATGTTTTAATATGAAAACTTCATTTTTACTTTCTCTAAATAGTATGAAGTTGAGTCTGAATTGTATTTTACATCTAATAGTAATTTAGGTGATTGTGCGTAATTAATTTTAAAATGTATACAAATTTTAAAATGATTGACTTTGTTATTAAAATATCTGGCCTTTGGGTATAATTTCTTTAGTTAGTTGAGTGCTTTATAGTATTCTAAAATTATTGCTTCTATCAAGTTATCTGTATATTTCTAACACCTTTTTACATGAAATATTGCAAGGTTACATATTCTGCTAAAATGGTTCATGACTATTATACAGTCATTGTGAACCATGCTTATTGATATAAAATTATCTTGCTTAATGATTTGTCTTGAATTGTCTTTTCTTTGAAATTTAATATTTCTTCTTTTGCTTTTTGTTTCTACTTGCCTTATTACTTTTTATCATTCTTTGTTTTTTAATCACCTGTGTCACTACTTTAGATATGCTTTTACAAGCAGCCTGTTGTTGAAATATCCATTTTAAATCAATATGAAATGTTGCTATGTAATAGGGGAAATTAAGCTATTTGTATCCATTTTCATAACTGATATAACAGTTCTCTTATTTCATACTTCCTCTTTAAAAAAAATACTCATTTCTTTTACATTTTATTGCATAGGCTAAACATTCTTAGCTTTTATCTACTCCAGTGATTTAACAATGATATATCCTGCTTTAAAATATGCTGCTAATCACATTAAGATAAAAAAATAAAAATACCATAATTTTCTGATTACCAAAATCAATAATGAATTTGCCTTACCACCACTCCAAGTAAAATGGGAATTTACTTATTTTTTTCTTCCCAATCTATATTTGTAAATATAACCTCGGAGTTCAATATATATTAGTCATATCAAATTATCATTTTTAATATTACATGTGTTTTCATTTAAGAATTACTTTTGATATTTACAGTATTTTAAAGCAATATTTTAAAATAATTGCTTACAATTTATTTTATATTGAAATGTTTTTCACACTCATCCCATTCCTCTAACACCACAAATTACTCATTTTGGGGTTATAGACCTTTATTTATTTTTCTGTTGACATATATATGACTTGAAGTATTTCTCAAAAAGTATCCTTTTAGGGTAAATTCTCTGTACTATTGTGTATCTGAATTTATTTTTTCATTAGCAACTCACGTGACCAACACCTTGACTGGATATAATTTTCTTTGATCAAAACTTTTCTCTTCAAAATTCTGTAAATATTGGCCCCAACTGATGTCTGATGGGCATTGTTTCCACTTTTTGGTGATACATTTGTGTACAAGTTTTTGTTTGAATACCTGTTTCAGTTCTTCTGGGTATATTCTTAGAAGTGGAGTTGCTGGGTCATATGCTAATTCTATGTTTAACTTTTTGAGAAAACTTCAAACTGTTTTCCATAGCAGTTTCCCCATTTTACATTCCCACCACAAACTTCTCTACATCCCCACCAACACTTGTTAATACTGGTTTATTATTATTATAGCCATCTTAGTGGGTGTGAAATGACATATTATTGTGGTTCCACAAGGTTTTAATTACTCTAACTTATAATAAATTTAATACTCTCTGCTTTAGCAAGTATCTTTCCTATTTTTTGAAACAATCAGGTTAATTTTGTTTATTTTTAAATGATCTTTATATTTTTTCAGATTGAAAAAAATTGATGTAATTTTCATTAGTATTGCGCTAGTTTTAATGGTTAATTTAGGGAAGATTTACATCTTAACAATTTTCAAATATTCTTTGGTGTCTCTCAATAAGACTTTGTATTTTTCATTTAGATTCTGAACATTTTTATTATGTTTATTCCTACTTACTTGACACCAACTGGTCTGGCTATCTTGCAGGAAAGCCATTTACTGACATTGTAATTTTATTTTATTAACTGCTAATCCAAAGACTTAATCCAGACTAAAAGCAATCCATACTAAATACAATTATTTTGAATACTTTATTTTGAAAACTTCAATTAGCAATATTCCATGTCCTTTTGAAAAATTAAGAGATCTAGCCCATTCCCAGAAATTACAAATAGACTGGAACTAAGTTGCACTGTTCCCTTTGCGTAGGAAATAACTCTTTCCAGTTTACTTTAATCTGCACTATTCCTTGTTTTATTCAAAAACTAGGGCTGAGTAGGAAGGGATAAACATCAGTGTTCTTATGCTGTTGTTGATATAGTTTTTCTAATAACAGAGTTAGAAAAGTTGAACATTTCTTGTAAATGTGAGTCTTGGTTGGGTTTCTCAGAGAGCACAGCCTGGGACAGGGACTTGAATGCAGAGAGTTTATTTGGGAAGGAATGAAGGAAGCCAGAATGAGGGAGTTAGGAAGACTGAGAAAGCGAAGGAGAGAAAAACAAGGGAATATCCTTTACTGAACTGGTGCTGCAGTAAACAATGGAGACACAGTCCTCCCCAAGGACCTCTGAGAACTGTGAAGATGCCACCTCAGAATTTTTCCTTCAAATAATGGGAGCTGATGTATTCATCCACTGCTTCCCCCTCTCTACATTAGTTGAGGGCTGCAACTAGGGACACTTCATTCCACCACCCCACCACCTGCCCCAACCAACTCTGGGCAGAATCAGCTCCCTTAACTTTGGGGAAAGCCCTGAGGCAGAAAAAACTGAGCGATACTGCTAGGGCTTGAAGTAGGAATCAGGGAAGTATCCACCACAGTCACTTCCAAAATCAAAGGGTGGAGAGGATGTGGCTGGGGAAACCCAGCAGCATCTACAAAGCCATTTTCCTGTCAAAAGTAGGAAAATCAAGATAAAAATCAAATGAATGCATGTTTGAATAAAGTATCTCTGTGTCAAAAAAGACACAACTTAAGACTCCATTGTGAAGAGACCTTCAAGATGGTGGACGAGTAAGACGTGGAGATCACCTTCCTCCCCACAAATATATCAAAAATACATCTACATGTGGAACAACTCCTACAGAACACTGACTGAATGCTGGCAGAAGACCTCAGACTTCCCAAAAGGCAAGAAACTCCCCACATACCTGGCATGTAGTTGACAGGGTTTTCGTGCTCCGGCTGGATGTCAGGCCTGTGCCTATGAAGTGGGAGAGCTGAGTTCAGGACATTGGTCCACCAGAGATCTCCCAGCTCCACATAATATCAAACAGTGAAAGCACTCCCAGAGATCTCCATCTCAATGTTAAGACCCAGCTCCACTCACCAACCAGCAAGCTAGAGTGCTGGACACCCTATGCCAAACAACTAACAAGACAGGAACACAACCCCACGCATTAGCAGAGAGGCCGCCTAAAATCATAATAAGATCACAGACACCCCAAAACATACCACCGGACGTGGTCCTGCCCACCAGAAAGACAAGATCCAGCCTCAGCCACCAGAACACAGGCACCAGTCCCCTCCACCAGGAAGCCTACACAACCCACTGAACCAATCTTAGTCACTGGGGACAGACACCAAAAACGATGGGAACTACGAACCTGAAGCCTGCAAAAAGGAGACCCCAAACACAGTAAGTTAAGCAAAATGAGAAGACAGAGAAACAGCAGGTGAAGGAGCAAGGTAAAAACCCACCAGCCCTAACAAACTAAGAGGAAATAGGCAGTCTACCTGAAAAAGAATTCAGAATAATGAGAGTAAAGATGATCCAAAATCTTGGAAATGGAATGGAGAAAATACAAGAAACGTTTAACAAGGACCTAAAAGAACTAAAGAGCAAACAAACAATGATAAACAACATGATAAATGAAATTAAAAATTCTCCAGAAGGAATCAATAGCAGAATAACTGAGGCAGAAGAACGGATAAGTGACCTGGAAGATAAAATAGTGGAAACAACTACTGCAGAGCAGAATAAAGAAAAAAGAATGAAAAGAATTGAGGACAGTCTCAGAGAATTCTGGGACAACATTAAATGTACTGACATTCGAATTATAGGGGTCCCGGAAGAAGAAGAGAAAAAGAAAGGGACTGAGAAAAAATTTGAAGAGATTACAGTGGAAAACTTCCCTAATATGGGAAAGGAAATAGTTAATCAAGTCCAGGAATCACAGAGAGTCCCATACAGGATAAATCCAAGGAGAAACATGCCAAGACACATATTAATCAAACTATCAAAAATTAAATACAAAGAAAATATATTAAATGCAGCAAGGGAAAAACAACAAATAACATACAAGGGAATCCCCATAAGGTTAGTAGTTGATCTTTCAGCAGAAACACTGCAAGCCAGAAGGGAATGACAGGACATATTTAAAATGATGAAAGGGAAAAACCTACAACCAAGATTACTCTGCGCAGCAAGGATCTCATTCAGATTTGACGGAGAAATTAAAACCTTTACAGATAAACAAAAGCTAAGGGAATTCAGCACCACCAAACCAGCTCTACAACAAATGCTAAAGGAACTTCTCTAGACAGGAAACACAAGACAAGGAAAAGACTTACAGTAATATACCCAAAACAATGAAGAAAATGGTAATAGGAACATACATATCGATAATTACCTTAAATGTAAATGGATTAAATGCTCCAGCCCAAAGACATAGACTGGCTGAATGGATACAAAAACAAGACCCATATATATGCTGTCTACAAGAGACCCACTTCATACCTAGGGACACATACAGACTGAAAGTGAGGGGATAGGAAAAGAGATTCCATGCAAATGGAAATCAAAAGAAAGCTAGAGTAGCAATTCTCATATCAGACAAAATAGACTTTAAAACAAAGACTATTACAAGAGATAAAGAAGGACACTACATAATGATCAAGGGATCAATCCAAGAAGATATAATAATTGTAAATATTTATGCACCCAAACGTAGGAGCACCTCAGTACATAAGGCAAATGCTAACAGCCATAAAAGGAGAAATCAACAGTAACACAGTCAAAGTAGAGGACTTTAACACCCCACTTTTACCAATGAACAGATCATCCAAAATGAAAATAAATAAGGAAACACAAGCTTTAAATGACACATTAAACAAGATTGACTTAATTGATACTTATTGGACATTCCATCCAAAAACAACAGAGTACACTTTCTTCTCAAGTGTTCATGGAACATTCCCCAGGATAGATCATATCTTGGGTCACAAATCAAGCCTTGGTAAATTTACGAAAATAGAAATCGTATCAAGTAACTTTTCTGACCACAACACTATGAGACTAGATATCAATTACAGGAAAAAATCTGTAAAAAATACAAGCACATGGAGGCTAAATAATACACTACTTAATAACCAGGAAATCACTGAAGAAATCAAAGAGGAAATAAAAAAATACCTAGAAACAAATGGCAATGAAAACAAAATGACCCAAAACCTATGGGGTGCAGCAAAAGCAATTCTAAGATGGAAGCTTATAGCAATACAATCCCACCTCAAGAAACAAGACACATCCCAAATAAACAACATAACCTTACACCTAAAGCAATTAGAGAAAGAAGAACAAAAAAAAACTCAAAGTTAGTGAAGGAAAGAAATCATACAGATCAGATCAGAAATAAATGAAAAAGAAATAAAAGAAAGAATAGCAAAGATCAATAAAACTGAAAGCTGGTTCTTTGAGAAGACAAAGAAAATTGATAAACCATTAGCCAGACTCTTCAAGAAAACAAGGGAGAACTCAAATCAACAGAATTAGAAATAGAAATGCAAAAGGAGAAGTAACAACTGACACTGCAGAAATACAAAGGATCATGAGAAATTACTACAAGCAACTATATACCAATAAAATGGACAACTGGGAAAAAATAGACAAATTCTTAAAAATACAAACTTCCAATACTGAACCAGGAGGAAATAGAAAATATAAACAGACCAATCACAAGCACTGAAATTGAGACTGTGATTAAAAATCTTCTGACAAAAGCCCAGGATGAGATAGCTTCACAGGCGAATTCTATCAAACATTTAGAGGAGAGTTAACACCTATCCTTCTCAAACTCTTCCAAAATATAGCAGAGGGAGGAACCCTCCCAGATTCATTCTACGAGGCCACCATCACCCTGACACCAAACCCAAAGATGCCACAAAGAAAGAAAACTACAGGCCAATATCAATGATGAACATAGATGCAAAAATCCTCAACAAAATACTAGCAAACAGAACCCAAGAGCACATTAAAAGGATCATACACCATGATCAAGTGGGGTTTATCCCGGGAATGCAAGGATTCTTCAGTATACCAATATCAATCAATGTGATACACCATATTAACAAACTGAAGTATAAAAACCATATGATCATCTCAATAGGGGCAGAAAAAGCTTTCAAGAAAATTCAACATGCATTTATGATTAAAAGAAAAACCCTCCAGAAAGTAGGCATAGAGGGAACTTACCTCAACATAATAATGACCATATATGACAAACCCACAGCCAACATCGTTCTCAATGGTGAAAAACTGAAAGCATTTCCTCTAAAATCAGGAACAAGGCAAGGTTGCCCACTCTCACCACTGTTATTCAACATAGTTTTGGAAGTTTTAGCCACAGCAATCAGAGAAGAAAAAGAAATAAAAGGAATCCAAATTGGAAAAGAAGAAGTAAAGCTGTCACTGTTTGCAGACCACATGATACTATACATAGAGAATATTAAAGATGCTACCAGAAAACTACTAATCAATGAATTTCGTAAAGTAGCAGGATACAAAATTAATGTGCCAAAATCTCTTGCATTCCTATATACTAATGATGAAAAATCTGAAAGAGAAATTAAGGAAACACTCCCATTTACCATTGCAACAAAAAGAATAAAATACCTAGGAATAAACCTACCTAAGGAGACAAAAGACCTGTATGCAGAAAACTATAAGACACTGATGAAAGAAATTAAAGGTGATACAAACAGATGGAGAGATATACCATGTTCTTGGATTGGAAGAATCATTATTGTGAAAATGACTATACTACCCAAAGCAACCTACAGATTCAATGCAATCCCTATCAAACTACCAATGGCATTTTTCACAGACTAAAACAAAAAATTTCACAATTTGCATGGAAACACAAAAGGCCCCGAATAGCCAAAGCAATCTTGAGAAAGAAAAACAGAGCCAGAGGAATAAGGCTCCTGGACTTCAGACTATACTACAAAGCTACAGTAATCAAGGCAGCATGGTACTGGCATAAAAACAGAAATATAGATCAATGGAACAGTATAGAAAGTCCAGAGATATACCCACGCACATATGGCCACCTTATTTCTTATAAAGAAGGCAAGAATATACAATGGAGAAAAGACAGCCTCTTCCATAAGTGGTACTGGGAAAACTGGACAGCTACATGTAAAAGAATGAAATTAGAACACTTCCTAATGCCATACACAAAAATAAACTCAAAATGGATTAAAGACCTAAATGTAAGGCCAGATGCTATAAAACTCTTAGAGAAAAACATAGGCAGGTAACCACACAATCCAAAATGGTAGGAAGACCTTCAGTCATCGTGTCTGAGTTGCAGAAGGAGGAAAGGTATAATGGGAAACAATGGACTCCAACTAACTGTAGTAACTTCTTTCAGTCAATTTTTCTCCTACAAAACAAGTCCTACAAAACATTTCTCCTGATATCCATGGACCAGAATTTAGTTATAGGGCTCCCACTAGTTGAAAGGAATTTGGGGCAGCATACTCTTTTAGTAAGTACTGCGTATCAATTTTGAAGTGACTGGCTAAAAGCCAATTCATTCCCTTAATGAATCTGATAGCATATTATTCTATTTTACTTAGACCCTTTAGAATACAGCTAATGACATGTTTTAAATCCCACTGAACACTGAGCTTCAACAGCAGAAACATGAGAGAAAACAAAGTAATTATAGATCTGTACTTCATGGCTACTCTTTTATAAATTTACTGTCTGTAAAAAGATTCTGATGACTGGGGAACTTTTCACTTAATTCATCATTCTATTTTAGAGCAATATCACATATTTTATGTGCATTTAGAAAAAAAGCTCAGTAGAAATTTCAGGGTTTTTTCTGGTACATTAACTTTTGTAACATGCATATTTTTGTACCACAGTTGTAGTTGGCACTCTGGTTTATTTCACAATGGATTCTTTTTCTTTTTTAACATCTTTATTGGAGTATAATTGCTTTACAATGGTGTGTTAGCTTCTGCTTTATAGCAAAGTGAATCAGCTATACATATACATATATCCCCATATTTACCCCTTCTTGCGTCTCCCTCCCATCCTCCCTATCCCACCCCTCTAGGTGGTCACAAAGCACCGAACTAATCTCCCTGTGCTTTGTGGCTGCTTCCCACTAGCTATCTATTTTACATTTGGAGGTTTATGTATGTCCATGCCACTCTCTCACTTCATCCCAGCTTACCCTTCCCCCTCCCCATGTCCTCAAGTCCATTCTCTACATCTGCATCTTTATTCCTGTCCTGCCCCTAGGTTCTTAAGAACCTTTTTTTTTTTTTTAGATTCTATATATATGTGTTAGCATACGGTATTTGTTTTTTTCTTTCTGACTTACTTCACTCTGTATGACAGACTCTAGGTCCATCCACCTCACTACAAATAGCTCAATTTTGTTTCTTTTTACAGCTGAGTAATATTCCATTGTATATATGTGCCACATCTTCTTTATGCAGAATCCTTTGATAACTTTTAAATAACATCAGACTAATAGAATTCTTAATAATGGCTTCAATGTCCAGTCCTATAAATTAGGTAATTCATGTGGCTCTTTAATTATACCACCACATTAAAAATTATTTTTCACAGCAGCAATGTAGCCTCAATTTTAAGACTGGTGTTTTAATCCTCTCTCTGTGCTCTTAAGCAAATGGTTTCACCAAGCTATAGATTTTGTCTATTTAAAATGACATAATAATATAATGGAATAATAATACCAAGTAAAGATCAAATTAGATCACTGATAAGCTTATGAATAAAATTTCAGGCAAGAGAATCCGATTTTCAGAACTTGATAAAGAGGTCTACTTGTGGTCAGATTCAATTAGTCTCAGAGTACAAGAATAGTTATAGGTAAAAACCTCTGAAAATGATAAAAGGAGACTCAGAAATCTCAGCGAAGGCTGGATGGTTTATAGGTTTGCTCAGACTCTCCAGAAAAGATCCACTATAGACAAGATAGTGAAGAGCTTTGTTTGTCATGCTAAGTACTTTGGACCAAATTTGAAGGCAAAGAAGAATGGAAATAATTCAAAAGCAGGTAGGTTAAATAGTCATAGTTATTTTTAGGAAGAAAATTCCACACTCAGGGTAAATGGTCAAAGTGGTGACTCTTTGGGAAACAAAGTGGTTTAAAAAAACAACAGCTAGGCAGCTATAGATCAGGTAAAATGTGATACTTGACTTGCAGTAGTAATTGTAATGAAGAGCAAAATTTAAAAGCTTACATGTTGGGACTCAGCAGCCATCTACCCTCGCTTAATTATCAGAGAAAAAATGATTTAAATCCATAAAGAAATGTGTCGTTGGGCAAGTGAAGGTCGAACCACACAGGCGCAGATGATATTAATAGTTACAAATTTAATAATGACACTCTTACCTACTTGCAAAATTTACTCAGCATTACAAGTGAAATGGTGAATTTCAGGGGGGTGATCATAATTTTATAAAGAATTACTGGCAATGCTTATGAGAGTTGAATTATTTCCAAGAGCAGTGTGGTAATGTGATGGTGGATCATCTTCCATTCTTGCAGATGTTTTTCTTCTGAAGCTAGAGACATTAAAATCATTCTTTTCCCCTCATGCTTACTCCCTGCAAATCAAAATTATGGGAAGTTTCTAAACATGTACAGGTGAATGACTGCAATGCCAGCCCGTAAGCTAAGTGGTTGATGCTGCTTCATTAGGTCAGATTGAATTGCTGAATCAGTTCTGAACTGAATCACAACCGACGATAGGTTCTCTTGACAGGTAAAGGCAAGCTAGTCCAAAATGTATTTCTATTTTAGTTGGACATAAGCTATATTGGGCTTAAATCAGTAGAGGGCCAACAACTTGCCCTCAAAGCCAGTTGATACCTCCTTATTATAGCACGAAACTACAACCACCACACAGATCCAAGCTGCTTTCCACCTCAAGGCCCTGGCACATGGAGTTCTTCTTGGAACACTCTTCCCAAACACCACAAGTTTCTGATTAGTGCAATTAATAAGGGCTGGGAGGTGTGTACCACAAACCAGAAAGAGGATAGGATCCACAAGAGCCTCAGCTAGATCATCTGGCAAATGCTACCTCATGGGAAATGCCATTGTTTCTTCAGGCATTACTGAAAGCATCACTAAATGACAATTTTAATATCTGCCCAACCACAATTTGGAAAGCAAATAGCTATGTAGTGCTTCTAACTTTAGCTTCTTTAATTCTCAGGACATTTTTAAGCTCTCTGTTTTGCCTGAGCATTGCTGTGAGGAAATCACTAATCTTATAAAACCAAAATCATAAAGTGATGACAAATGTCACAGTCTTCAGAAAACTATATCCAGTTGCTGTTTTCCACTCTTTTAATAGGCCAAGTTTTATAAATTAGTACATTTGGCACTGAGATTTCAGAATGATATATTTATTTAAAGAAGTAGCTACTTAAAACATTTTTATCTGTGTTTATGTTTGATATTCTTTGTAAGTCTCCCAGTAACCAATGATATATTATTCTTAAGAGGGAGAGGAACTTTCCTAGGTAGAAAGGTGTTTTGAAAAAGCACAGCCTGGGCTTTTGCTTCTGTAGCTTTTTTCCCCTTTACCTTAGAAATACCATTTATTTGGAGTTGTATAAAAGACCTTGTATTTTAATGCCTTTAGCATGAGATTTTGTATTCAAGATTTTGTATTCAAGTATTTAGTTTTGGTCCATTTATTGTCTACTGTTATTCTGTTTGTTTTTTAATAAAAACCACTCTAATAATTTACTTGACCCAAAAGTATTAGTGTTATATTTTATTTGGAAACTGAAAAGTCTCAGTACCCCTCTGGGAAGCCAAAAACTGACTGAAGATTTATTTTATCAGAGCAGGGAATTATTTTAAGATCATCTGGACTCAAGCAAGAGTGGAAAACACAAGGATCAAAAAAGATTATAAACACTGAAAGTGTGGGGAGGAAAATATAAAATTTATCCAAACAACCTTGTTAAAAGCTTTTGGTTAGAATTAAAAGGTAAGCAATATTTTTAGACTATGGGAATTTTGCCAGTCTACAACATAACACAAAAATTCCTTTGACACCAGTAAGAAATTTATAGGCATCTAAACCGTGGCCTCACTTAGGTCTGCTTTGTCTTTTTGTATACAATTTTTACTGTCAATCTATATTAGCCCATGTTCTTCTAGCCACTTTCTGGATAGTTTTTACATTTTTCAGGTCAAATTTGTTTGGGCTTGGAGCAAAAAATGTGTTTAGGAAAATAATTAAAATGCCAGTACTAAAACAGTGGTACAGTTTTGCACTGTCAAAAAGCTTCATGGTTCTTTGTATGTTTCATATCATGCCATCTGTGGCTGGTTAGCCTAGTTGATTAGGCCAGTGGTTCTCAAAGTGTGTTCCTCAGACCAGCATTGCCTAGGGACCTTCCCTTGGGATCTTGTTAAAAATGTAAATTCAGTGGTTCCTCCCAAGACCTACTGAATCACTCACTGGGATGGGGCCTGGCAATCTGATTTAGCAAGACCTCCATGTAAAAGAGATGCATACTAACATTTGAGAACCACTGGATAATAAACCTGAGGTAAGACTCAACTCTTGTATGGTCCATCTACCATAACTTTATCTTAATGTCTCAGACTATACTCTTGTTATGGGCTGAATTGTGTCCCTCCGAAATGCATATGTTGAAGTCCTAGCTCCCCAGTCCCTCAGAATGTGGCTGAATTTAGAGATAGGGTGGTTAAAGAGGGTCATTAAGGTTAAATGAGAACTCTAAGGTGGGCCCTAATCCAATATTACAGGTGTCCTCATCAGAAGAGGATATTAGACACAGACAAAAGACCATGTGAAGATAAAGGGAAAAGAAAGCCATCTACAAGGCAGGGAGACAGGCCTTAGTAGAAATCAACCCAACTGACACCTTGAGCTCAGACTTCTACCTTCGAGAAATGTGAAAAAATAAATTTCTGTTGTTTAAGCCACCCAGTCTGTTGTTCTTTGTTATAACAGCCCCAGCAAAATAATACATCTCCTCATTAACCCGCTTAACCTTAAGTTGGAAACTGTTGATGGTCACAGAAAACATATGGCAAACAGGAAAAATGGCAGTACATAAAATTGTATTCTTTTCTGGAAAAACAATTGAAAGGCTGAGTCCTAGTAGTGATAGGTCTTAGTGGTATTGTTGAATACTAAATGTAGTATTACTTTTGTGTGGTTTAGACAATTGTTTTCCATCCTGAGTTAATAATAGAGGCCAGATGGGCTGCAATATTTCAAAAAGCCTAATAGAAATCTACCCAAGATAAGACTTCAAGAATATAACTTAAAAAAAAATTCTGAAATTGCTAGCATGATGTTGGATCTATTGGTTATACATCTGGGATTTAAAAAGGAAAGTTAGATATCCATCTCACATGACATAAAAATATAAATTCCATGAAAACTACACAATTTAAAGATAAAAAACAAAACTTGAATTGTAGAAAATGACATAGGGGGATATATTTATAACCTTTGAGGACAGAGGACTTTCTAAACAAGAAACAAAAGAAGGAATCCATAAAAGGTTAGTTCTACCTAAGTAAAAATGTAAAATTCTTATATAGTGAAAGACACCTTCAATGCAGAAGAAAATGGAAGCCTGGTACAAAAGTATTTGTAACATATATCAAAAAGTATTAATAACTGCTATGGACTGAATTGTGTCTGCCCACCCCACAAAATTCCTATGTTTAAGCCCTATCCCCCAATGTAATGGTATTTGGAGATGGGGCCTTTGGGAGGTAATTAGGTTTTGATGAGGTCACGAAGGCAAGGTCTTCATAATGGGATTAGTGCCCTTATAAGAAGAGACCAGACAGTAGTTTGTTCTCTCTCTCTCTCTCTCTCTCTCTCTCTCTCTCTCTCTCTCTCTCTCTGCCATGTAAGGATACAGAAAGAAGATGGCTAGGAAGAGAGCCCTCACCAGTTATCTAACTGACTGACACCTTAATCTTGGGCTTCTCAGCCTCCAGAACTGTGAGAAATAAATTTCTGTTGTTTAAGTCATCCAGTCCATGGTACTTCATTAGACCAGCCCAAGCTGACAAAGATAATATCCTTAATATACACAGTCTTCCCGTAAGTCAAGAGGAAAAAATGAGTGTATTAAAAATAGATAAAGGTCAGGAACAGGAAATTTATAGAGGAAGCACAAATGACTAATAAATGTATGAAAACATGCTCATCTTCATTAGCAAAGTGAAATGCAAGTAACCTAAAGGATGACTTAAATATGCTTTATTTTTGCCAATAAGATTGGTGACTTTATTGTCATGAAAAGATTGCTGGAGGGCTTCCCTGGTGGCGCAGTGGTTGAGAGACCGCCTGCCGATATAGGGGACTCGGGTTCGTGCCCCAGTCCGGGAAGATCCCACATGCCGCGGAGCGGCGGGGCCCGTGAGCCATGGCCACTGAGCCTGTGCTCTGCAACAGGAGAGGCTACAGCAGTGAGAGGCCCGCGTATCGCAAAAAAAAAAAAAAAAAAAAAAAAAAGATTGCTGGAATACACGGTAGGTGATGTGGTGATGTCAGGAATAGGGCATCTTCTTTTAGAAGAGAATGGCTGTACACACTGCACAATTTAGCAATGCATATGAACACTGAAAATGAGCATGTCTTAAGCCAGCAATTCCACAACATACACACACACAAAGTATAAACGTATGCATATCAAAATAGCATTATTTAAAAAAGGGAAATAACTGGAAACAAAAACAACTCTCCTTCAATAGGAAAATTGTTTCTTTAAGTTATGGCACATTTATATTATATAATACTATTTAGCTTTTAAAGAAGAGTATTCTGAATATACTGACATGAACAATTGAAATTAAGAAGTGCAGAACACAATAGATGTCTCATATGATCTCATTTTTTAAAGCTAAGATGATGTTGGTGTGTACTAGTGTTGAATTGCCTCCTTTAACGTGGGAAAGGTAGCACTGTAACGGCAGGATGCACTTTGTTAATTTGGAGTTTACCAATCAGACATTAAAAATAATTCAAATGAAATTAAATACAAAACTCTAAGACTGAGTTTACATCCTAAGTAAAATTGTAAAGGGCACTTCAAAGCCAAAATATAGTTCCTTTACATTTCAATAATTCTACCTTTCCTTTTTATGAATAAGATGTATATAAAACAGTATTTTCATTATTCTTTCACAAACTAGATGATTAACTAAAAAGTATACTTTAACAAATATGAGATTTTTGATAATGTAAAAACCTTCCAACTACTTTTTCATAATTGCATATCATATCCTTATCATATTACTTTCAGTTGATATTTTTGCAGGGCAGAAAGACAGCTCTGCCAGAAATTCTTTGCAATAACTTCCTACAGAATCTTTGAACAGGACACTTGGTGTATATGAACTTACATCTCAAGATTCCTAAGGTTTAAATTTAGCCAAGTTTCTGATTCATTTCATATACTGTCATGTTTGGGTTCAAAATGAAGAGACTTGGAGAAAAAGAAAAGAAATGTAGTTTAATCTTGTTCTAGTGCTATTATACTACTTTGGGTTTTCTGACAGTTCAATAAAATTCAATGGCAAAGAGTGTATCAAGGTATCAAGATATTCAATTATAAGGAGACTGAAAATGCAAAGGCAAAAATAAATTTCAAATATCCTCATTTATTAAAAAAGCAACTATTTCAGACAGTGTTGCAACGAAGCTATTCTTAGGCATTGTACAGAAAGGTCCCACTCCCTGCATTTTTAAGAACCAAGTTTTTCACTTTTTATTCTATGATGTTTTTGTGGGGGTTTTTTGTCATCTAAAATTTTTATTAATTTCAAAAAGCTTGTGGAATATATAATGGCATTCATTCTGTCTTATCTTTATAGATTACAAGATTCTTAGGTGAATGAGACCTAAATATTTTTAATCCCACGACGTTTCTAAATTAAAAAAAAAAAATTTTTAAACCTGGTTCCAGTTTGAATGCCGTTAGAAAGGCAATAATGAAAAAAAAATTACCTAATGTGGAAATCACTAGTGCTATCTACCAATTATTTTCAGTTCTCCTCCTGCACATTTTATAGTATTGCATTTACCTGCCCCGCTTGAAGTTAGTGGGGCCATATTACTTGCTTTGGCCAGAAATGTGTGAGCAAAAGTAATATGTATCACCTCCAAGTGTAAACTCTAAGAGCTAGTGCATGATTCACCAGGCTGTTGTTCCCTTTAGCACTGCAGACAGCAACATATAAGATGATGGCTGCTTTGTCCCCTGAGGTCTCTGAGTGGTTACGGTAAGCAGAGCTCCCCTTCTGAGTGGACAGCATCCACAGGTGAGATACAAACCTTTTTGGGTTTATGGCACTGAGATTTGCGGATTGTTTGTTATCACAGGTATACTTGGGCCACTGTGTTTTGGAAATGATCAGATTCCCATCAGAATTATGACCTACCTACGTAAAATGAGGCACAGGTAAAAGAAAGAAAGCAGATGTCACAGAAGAGTGGACAGGAAAGGGATAGCAAAAGGTAATAATGGAAAACAAGCTGAAATTCTTCCTGTCTAATAGCAGGTAAAAATGGAAGTTTAGGTAGGTTCAAGAGTTCCAAGTTTTATATGATCTTCCTAAAAATAACCACTCTTGATAAACATCAGTCCAAGTTTATTTTTTTTTAAAATCATTTGTTTAAAGTTTTAAACTAGTCAAAGCACTAAAATTACATGAGTTGCATACTGACGGAAGCCACAAAATACACATATCACTCTTTACTCTCTTATACAATCCAACAAGTATGAAGAGAACAAAATACATTTATTCACATAACATTTCATCTGCTGTTAAAATATGTCAATAACAAGTTGAAGTCCAACACTATTCTTTACCAGGTGGTAAAATATTCTGACCTCCAGATGAAGAAGCAGGAAAATGTACACTCTCATCCTTTATATTCTCACCTTAGACAATGAATTTAGAGCAATAATGGTGATATAGGTGATGCTAGCAATAAGTTTCACAAAAAGTTCACACTTTATTTATTTAACAAATAATTTTATTTGGATTCTAAACTCAGATTAGCACAAAACTGAAGTAAGTTTTTCATTTTAAGACTGAAAATGATCAAAGAAGACCATCTGTTTTACAAGACAGATATATCTGTGTATATATGTGTGTGTGTGTGTGTGTGTGTGTGTGTGTGTGTGTGTGTTAACTTTTAAGTATTTTCCACTTCAGCAATACAGATAGTTAGAAGCAACTTTCTACCTTTAGAAAAAATGTTTAAAGAACATATTTCTATCACCTAGTTAAAATCCATCAGCAAACAATCTAATGTTTTGGGGATACACTTACAGCTAATTATGAATCAGTGTTATCTGTCTCTGCATTCACAAGCATAAAAACCCATGTGCTCTTGGGGGTTTTTTGGTCTCATTTTTTTTTAAGTTCACTAACATCAGAAAAAGTCTGCTATTTTCAAGTAATTTGCCTAGAGTAATATAATTCCCCAGAAATAATTTGATCAAACTGCATGTGAAGTTGCCTAGCTACTACTTTATCCAATGAGAAGGGAAATTCAGTTACTCTGATGGTCTAATGATAAAATTTAAAATAGAGTGTAAAACTTCAAAACTGGTAAATGTGCTGAACACTATTTACTTCCAGTACTTTGAACAAATATATGAAAGTTATTGGTAGATGCTCCATTTATTATTTCGTATACAATAAATTGTCAAACTACACTGAAATACATATAATAACAGAAATAAAATTCTGAAGTCAGATATGCGTAGTGTTGTGTTCACTTTATTTCATTTTCTGTGGACAAAAAAAGCCTAACACAATGTAAACACACATATTCTTTGACTAATTTTTTTTTCAATTTTTGGTGTTTATTTTTTAACAGCATCATAAAACCAATTTAGTTACCCTAAACCTATGCTCAGATAATAGAGATAACCCTTCCAGGTTATGCAGAGAATGACCACCCTGTCACTCCCCAAAATCTTGCATGCTAAGCTCATACTCTCCCACACATGGGCATGTCACAATATCTCCTCAATGCAGACACACATGGCCAGAATGACATAATGGCCAAGGGTCATGATATAGAGCAACAATTCTGCCATTTGAGTAAAAGCCACAAGGAGAAGAGGCCTAAAACTCTGAATGAGGGTTTCTCCTCCACATCTCTCCCAGATCAGGCTCTATGGGAGTGTTCGCTGCAGCATGCTACCCAGCCTGAGGAGAAAGGATGGAGCTTTGGTTCCTTGTGCCTCATCTCACAAAACACCAACACTCTCTCAAGCAATGTAGGAAATACATATCTCCTCTAAACCATCTGCAAGTTCTTTTAGTCTTTAAGTGCTCCTAAAACACATGAGAACATTTATGTAATACAACAATAACAAACTGCAATGGCTTTTTTTTAAGTATATACACTGAAGATATATATATGTATATATATATATATATATCTTAAAATAACCAGTATGTAATTGCCAGTTTAAAAATGCACAAAAACTTTGCACATCCATGCTCATTTGCACCAAGAAATTCTTTCCAGTTTTGGCAAGTATCAAGCACCTACTCAGAACTCTATATATGAGAATGACCTGCATTTGTATGATTCATCATTTACTGGTCATAAACTAAGAATATCATATGCCAGTGTGTATATGTATGTTGCCGTACTTTAAATTCATTGGAAAAAAAGATAGTTGTCTTTAAATCTTCACTGAGGTTGTTTGCTTAATGTTTTTCTTTTTTTCTTTTTTAATTTATTTATTTATTTTTGGCTGCGTTGGATGTTCATTGCTGTGCACGGGCCTTCTTTAGTTGTGGCGAGCGGGGGCTACCCTTCATTGCGGTGCACGGGCTTCTCATTGCGGTGGCTTCTGTTGTTGCGGAGCACGGGCTCTAGGCGTGCGGACCTTAGCAGTTGTGGCACGCAGGCTCAGTAGTTGTGGCGCACGGGCTTAGTTGCTCCGCAGCATGTGGGATCTTCTCGGACCAGGGCTTGAACCCATGTCCCCTGCATTGGCAGGCGGATTCTTAACCACTGCACCACCAGGGAAGCCCCAATTTTTTTTAATGCATTCATTAGAATTTACCAACATTGACCAAAGTTAACAATAACTTCCAATGTAAATTACCAGTCAAAAGCAAAAATTTGTGAAAATAATAATTTAAGTCTAATTGAACTGCACAGATTTCCTAGAGAATCTAAAATCAGTCTCATGGGGAAGATTAATTTTAAAACAGACCCCAGTTAATGAAGGGACTCTTTCTACAGAAATGCATTTCCCTATTATAAAGCAGAACTAGCTACCCTATGCAGTGATAGACCCACGACATTTTGAATGATTACTAAAATTCTTTGGGTTAAGTTATACAAACAAGCAAAAATAAAGTTTAAAATATCACTGAGAAATTTGGGGAAAGATTTCAACCCTTGATCTCTTGGTTAGCCATTATAAGGGTCTCAAAATGCCTGCTAATTGCCAACCCTCTCCTCGGCACTGGTAGCACAGGCTTTAGAAGATGCCACATTACAGATTTAAGGAGCCCTCTTCAACTGAAATTTCTGATGTTCTTTGTGTGTGAGAGAGTGTGTGTGTGTGTATGTGTGTGTGTGTAAGTGGAAAGAACCACACTAGCTGCAGATGGTCTTTGAATATTATTCTCTAGAGGTTGTGTTTCTTTTGTTCCCTGACATAGAAATGACACTGTGTCAGTGACTCTAAAAGTAAAGCGCATCTGCCAATGTTCTTTGCATCCATCACTTGGGGTTTAAGTTCTACTGGTTTGCATTACCCATGGCAGAGCTTCTTATGAACTGCTATAATGCATGTCACCTATACACGTGCTCACAGAGCCTTTGTTTCTCTAAAAATTATTGACTATACACTAGAATTTTCAGAGGAAATGGTGATTACTTGAAAACTATGACTTAACAAGAATATCTTCAAACAACACTTGACCTCCATAATAATAAATGCAAGCAGTCATATCTGTCAAATATAACAAGGATAGGCTCATTCTAAACAGGCTCACAAGATCAGGCAAACTGACAGCCACACGTCACGTACGTGGAAGTCATTATACAAAGCCACAACGAATCCACTGTGACATGACAACACACTAATTGAGGCTACATAATCTGGGGTAAAACAGACCAGATCAAAAGAGGGCACTCCGCTTCACTGTGCCTAGTCTATAAGGAACTGCTATAGAGCAGTGACACCCCCAAACAGCCATTTCATTGCACAGGTAGTAGGCCAAGTAAATGCTACAGGCTTCAAGAGAGTTACTTGTTCCAAAAGCATCAATAACACAGATAAGCCCAAAATTGTTTTCAATTTGACTCCTGTGGCATTAGTTCATCACGTTTACCTCCAGTTGACAAAAACATGTGAAAATGCACAATTATACAGTTAATTTAACAAATTTCAAAGGCCAAATCTGACAAAAGTGCCCCCCAGACTGTCTGGCTGAGGGTTGATTTTTCCAGTTAGGCTTTCTGTATTCATACATTAACTGAAATATTGCCAAAACTTTCCTTAATTTGGTCCTAGACCTACACTGATGTACCATCCTACTGAACTAGGTGCTTGTTTGCTGAGTTACTTTCTCTGTAACTGGTGACTCAGAAATAGCAGCAACCTTTAAGGAATTTTTAATGGAGCTAAGCTCCCAAACATGTAAGCTGATGATATGTACTCCACAGCAGCGTCTGGTAAATGTGTAGAGACTCTTAAGGACAGCCTTCCGTAGAAGAATATACACCCAGGGGTCTAAGATTTGATTCCATGTTGCCATTCGAAGAGTAAAAAGGGTTCTTTCACAGGCACCCATAAAATCTTGCCTATTCATTCCAATGCTGGCCATTGTCACCTGCAAAACAAAATACGGAAATCAGCTGAGAGACATTTTCTCAGTCCTATAGTTTTGTTTTGTTTTTTAACATCTTTATTGGAGTATAATTGCTTTACATTGTTGTTTTAGTTGATGCTGTATAACAGTGAATCAGCTATACGTATATTCCCATAATCCCTCCCTCTTGCGTCTCCCTCCCACCCTCCCTATCCCACCCCTCTAGGTGGTCACAAAGCTCAGTCCTGTAGTTTTTTAACTGAACAAACTGCTTTAATGCTATTCATTTCACTTTCCACAAAGTGATGTTATTTTGCAAAATACTGAGAAAAAGAAATGAACAGTCACAGAAACATTGATGTAGACGTCTGAATCCTTTGAATTCAAACTGACATCAGAACTACAAAAATGATAACTTATCTGGAAAGTCAAATGTGCACAAATAGAATGACCCAAGAGAGGACAAACACTGATCCTAGCAACAGACCTTCTCTTACTTCTGGGAAGAGAAAATTCAAAGCCAACACACATTTGTAAATTTCAATGAAAAAACTAAAGTTTATTTATGCAAATAAAGTATAGATAAGCTAAAGTTTGGATAAACTATAGAGTTTTAAAAAAATTATTTAGCGCATCTGATACTAATTTGCACATGGTATGTTATATTGTTCTGGAATGTTACTTTTAAAATTTTCTGCTTGGTGACTACAATGATACTAATGTCTTCTCTTTCATATTCCCTTTCCTTCATCTCTTACCCTAGCCTTAACTTGGCTAAAATATTCCAAAATGCAATGGGATTTCCTAAGGGCTTTGAGGAAGTGGGTTCCCCTCTTCATTACCATTGAGACTTAACGATAACAATGTAGATTTGGGTCTCATGTGTCCATTTCCTGACCACTCATGATGTTAAAGAGGTCATTTTGTAGAATAAGTTCCATAAATGATCCCAGCTATAGGTTAGAACTGGTCTAATCACTGAGCCCAGCTTTAACTTCTAAATGAACAACTGCAGAGCAAACAAGATATCTTTGAAAACACCTAGGATATAAAAACAAATAACAAATAAATGAACAAAAGGTAAAACTGAAAACTTAAGGGAGACTTAGATTATTATGCCACCAGGATTAAGAGAAGATGTAAAAGCCTAAAACCCAAATGAAAAGAAAATCAAGTCTTCTTGGTCTTCCTGATGGGTCATTATCAAGAAGAAATATCTTAATTTGGCCTGGTGATACTGATGGTTGAAGGAAAAATGTCCCTTACCAAAACCTTCATTATCTACACAACAAAGTAGAAACTCCTTAATTGCCTTCTTGATGATGCATCTGAAATCCTCCTCTAAACCTCATCTCTCCTGCCAACACCCCCTGCTCCAACTGCTGTAAAGGCCTCATCTGTCCCAAATGCACCATTCCCTTCTGAACTTTGGCTTGTGTAAGTCTCTTCATTTTGAACTTCTACTCCCCCTTTCTCTGCCTGACAAACTCCTACCCATCCTTCAAACCCCATGTCAAAATGGGCTCACCTCCATGAAACTTTCCCCAACTTCACCGAGATGAATTAGCAAGTTGTGCTGCCCCAGCACCCTGTCTATACCCAGTTGTATCACTTGCCACACTGCCTGATAATTATGTATTATCCTGTATATCTATGATCATCTCTTCTTTTTATTTTTATTTCTAATATCTGGTACAAAGCTGATACCTAAGATGTTCTTAGTAAGTGCTGAAATGAATAAAATTGTATTATTTTTTATTTATTGAGGCTGTTTCTAGAAGCACAGCAGCTAGTCATCAGAGAAACATCTGCTCGTCCATCACAGAGGTCTAATATTGTGAGGCTTAGAATACTTCTAAAAGTTTTAACACAACACCATCCACTAGTAAAGGATTCCAAGGTGGTTTGTTGTCACTAAAAGGAACAAGATCTTGCAGTCCACACAGATTCTTTGGGAAATGGTTCTTTCCTTTATAGGTCCTTTTGTAGGGGAAAAATGTATCAAAGTATCAAAAATGTATCAAACACAGAGAAAATTAGTCCCCATACAATAGTACCTGGGTCAGGTCCAGAGTCCTATATCCCTGCTCCCCAAGTTAGCCAGCAGGGTTGAAGAAGTAAGCCTATATGAGCCCTGTTTGTCTCAGAAGAAAGCAGAGCGAAGCCCCAATTGGCTATCGGATTGAGATATTGGGTTGGCCAAAAGTTCATTCAGGTTCTCCATAACATCTTACAAGAAAACCTGAACAAACTTTTTGGCCAACCCAATATTTTCACTTCATGTTTTTTCTTTACCCATCAAATACGTGTTGATTATCTGCTATGTGTCAGGAAATGTGCTAGGCACTGAGGACACAGTGGCAAACAAAGCAGACATTTCCTGCCCTTATGGAACTTAAAATCTATTTGCTGAGTTTTGGGAGGGTTTTTTTGGTTCAAGAATGAAGGAATCAATCTTCCTCTTGCCTCATGAATATTAAGTGAATGCATTTCCTATTTATGACTAGGTGTGTTCCTGGCAATTTCAGAGCCCAGCCAAGACATGGCTCTGTGTAGTCGGGAACAAAGATGCTTGGTGCAATTGCATAGAACAGCTGGGCCTAGTTTAGAAACAACCTGAAACTAACACAACATTGTTAATCAACTATACTCCAATATAAAATAAAAATTAAAAAAAAAAACCTACCTGAATTACATGACACACACTTCTCTGACTTGACTCTCCTCCCTCCCTGCAAGCAGCAGTGTGGTCACCAGCCGTGAAAAGCCATTGAGTCCTCTGCTGAGGGCAGCCAGTACCCAGGCTTCTCTCCAGAACACCAGGGCAGTGGCCAGGCACTCCCTCTCTCTCCCTCCCTTGACCCCCAGCCCCAACCTGGAAGAGAGGTTGCTTTAGGGCCTAGCTTGGGAGAAGCACCAACCACTTACCCACCAGTAAAGATTTGGGTGGAGTATTCGTGTAAAAGAAAGATCATAGTATATTGTTGACAATAGTATATTATTGAAAATTCAGGACAACCAAGTATGCAACAAAGGATAAATTATGGTAATTTCATGTAATGGGAAAAAATGAAAGCATTGATGTTTGTGATTCAGTCTTAATTTTTTTTAAAGCAAGTTACCAAACTTCGCCCTATGGCATGTGCGGCATCTTAGTTCCCCAACCAGAGATCGAACCCATGCCCCCGGCAGTGGAAGCAGAGTCTTAACCACTGGACTGCCAGGGAAGTCCCGCAAGTTACCAAACTGTATTCACTGCATGATCCCAATTTTAAAAAATAATAATAATTTTGTGCACGCATAGAAAAAAAAACCTGGAGTGTATTTCAATATTTTCCTTTGTTAACTCCAGATAGTAGAACTACAGAGGATTTTGATTTTCTCCTTTGGTTTGTCTCTAATTTACTAATTTATTGGGTAGATTGTGCATTGCTTTTGTAATCTGTATCTTTTTTTCCCCATGTAATTTGTTGAAATATACAGGCATACCTTGTATTATTGCTCTTTGCTTTATTGCGCTTTACAGATACTGCATTTTTTTCTTACAAATTAAAGGTTTGTGGTAACCTTGCGTTGTCAAATGATGGTCAGTATTTTTTTTCGCAATAAAGTATTTTTAATTAAGGTATGTACATTGTTTTGTTAGACATAATGCTATTGCACAGTTAATAGCCTACCGTATAGTGTAAATATAATTTTGTATGCCTTGGGAAACCATAATTTCATGACTCGTTTTATTGCGATATTCAGCTTATTGCAGTGGTCTGGAACCGAACTCACAATATCTCCAAGGTAAGCCTGTACTACGGTACTAAAGAATCAGAGCTATTGTTAATCATTTATGAATGTCTATGTGTATGTGAGAGAGGTGCTGCAGAATTGCTGGGGAATTTCAGCCCTGATAAGCCTGGTAGAAGGTCGGGAGTTGGGGTAAGAACAGGAATGTCTACCATTTTCCACAGGCTCCATCAACAGTCACCTCACAAGCCCTGAAAGCATTCTTCTCCAGCCAGCCCACCGGAACTTGGATTCCAGAGAGCCATGCACAGATTCTCATCCACACGCAGCCTTTCATCTAGTTTCCAAGAGCTACCCGACATGTAACTATTATGTGTTATTTTCTGAAATATCTTCCATTGGACCTTGGCAGGTTACAGTTGGTCATCTTTGTTTATGATTAGAATTCTAACTGAGAAGTGGAAAGGCCAAATGTTTGGATACTCTGTGAAAAAATAAGTGAATTAACCTGATACTTCTCAAGACACTCAACATTAAGACAATAGAGAAATAATGAAATCAAAGACGTGTATGGGCCAGAGTGTTTATGTTCATTGCTAGCTGCAAAGAGCAAAACAGGTGTTAAAATAAAATCTCCATGTATTTGGGCCCCATAGTACAATTATATCAACTGTTAAGGTCACCAAATTAATGAATCTACCAGGCTACTTTACTCACAGATAATAGAGCTCATGGTCATTCAAGTTTTATTCTGGAAGTTACTCCATCATCCCCTACCCTAAGTCTGTATATTTGTTGACTGGTATCAGCACTCCAGTGGCTGCTCACAATTAAAAGCAATGGTAAATTCAAGAATTATAATTCTGTTCCTTTGAGTAATCATGAAAGTAAATCAAGCCAGCAGTGAGTAGTTTGAGTGTCTACTATGTCCAGGCCTTGTGGTAGATGCTAGTGACGCAAAGAACAATATTTAGAGAAATCCCAACATATGATATATTTTCCTTCTTTATCTAGTTTTTACTTCTGTCTCTGCCACTAAAATATCATCTTTTAGGCATGTATTTTTATCTGGTTCTCTGCTGTATCCCCAGCACCTGGCATAGAGTAGGGCAGGTCAGTATTTGTTGAATGAATTAAATGAATGAAGTCCCTATGATGAGAGACTGACAAGAAAGCAAACAGTTATAATTTGTAAGTAATATAATAAAGACATATAAAGGGTACCGTAGGCAGAGCTATTTGCTGGTACATGACCACAGATGCTGTAATTAAAATAATGAGTTTTTGCAATTTTTCTAGTACATCAAAACTTCATTTACTCAGACTTCACTAATTATGAATTTTGTTTCTGCTAGAGTTTGTATTTCTCCTTGGCACCATTTTTTAAGGAAATTTAAATGAATACATAATCAAAAAACCATTTCTGGTAGAATGTCCAACTTCTTTAGATACAAAGCCATTTTCTAGCATTTTATTAACATCTATTTTCATATGAACAATGTCTATGACAACTACACATGATTCTCATCTAGTCACTAAAGCAGGTATTTTCACACATAGCTTTCATTTTTTTTTTTTTTTTTTTTTTTTTTGCTGTACGCAGGCCTCTCACTGTTGTGGCCTCTCCCGTGGCGGAGCACAGGCTCCGGATGCACAGGCTCAGTGGCCATGGCTCACGGGCCCAGCCGCTCCGCGGCATGTGGGATCTTCCCAGACCGGGGCACGAACCCGTGTCCCCTGCATCGGCAGGTGGACTCTCAACCACTGCGCCACCAGGGAAGCCCCTCACACATAGCTTTCTTATTCCAAGAAGCAGACCATTCCTTTCCTCCTTTCTGTCATCATAAAAGACTTAGTTCAGGGACACTTTCTTTGGGGACTGAAAGCATACACAGAAGTACAGTTCACTGATTAGCAAGTTATTGTCCCTTCTAGCATGGTCATCCAGAGACTGATCTTTAGGGTTGGCACTTGAATAACCACAGAGATGGGGGCTAATTGTGATTATGCGATTACAATCCAGTCTTACCAGATGATGACAATGGTCCATCTGGAAGCTTTACCAAGGAACCATTTCATTACATCTCCAAGTTTGAGAAGTTCAATCTATGTGTTAATTTGGATAACTAGTGAGTAAAGAACCAGGTATAGATGAATGATTTTTAAATGTCACAGCACCTATGAGTATTGCAAATTAGAAATTTCATTTCATTTTCATTTAAATTGCCTTAATGGCAATTTTGGAAAAGGTACATTATATAAATCACTGAATCCATCTCAATACAACAGGTAACTTTTAGAGTTGAATATATTTGTGGTGATTTAACTCTAGCATTTATTCTTAAAATAGAATATTTTATCTCTGCATCAGTGACTACAAGAACCTTGAGAAAAAAACTTACTCTAGCGTAACTCCCAAATAATAGATTTTTTTTTAAGTAACAAATTGAAATGTAGAGGCTCTAACAGGATATATCTTTCAACTATGAACTTTTCCCATACATGAATTTTATAAATTTCTACATTGTTGAATATAGAAGGTAATATTTCACTCATTTCCTATTTATTGAATACTCATTAAAATTAAGACAGTATTTGCACATGGTGAATGATTCAGAGATAAGTAAGACAGAAATATTATAGTGCAGGGAGAAACGGACAAAAACACGTGGTATTTCTTATACCACAACTCTAGAAGAGCTGTGAAATGTTGTCTACCCCTAAAGTCTACATCAGTGCTGCAAAATACAAACACTCGTACAATAAATTTTTTTTTCTGTTTGATTTGTTGATAGAGGATTAACAGCACATTTGACACGATTGACAGCACATTTTTGTCTCTGCCTAAAGACATTGACAGTTACAAAGAAGTGAGAAAACAGGGCATGCTATATCAAGATAGCTCCCCCTAGAATGGGACGGTCCTAAACCATAATATTTTGTGTGCATCTTTGCTGCTTCGTGCCGGCTGAGGAAATCAGGTGCAAAATGAAGAGCGGGAAAAATTTTCAACTGAACAGTGCATAGAGAAGAAAAAAAGTATAATACTTGAAAGAACAAAATATTAATCTTTCTAGAGAAGGTTCATTTGTAGAATCCGTGTATTTTCATTTTCTATTCCGGTATCTTCTCCCAGGCCTGCACTTTTTTTGAGTCTGTTTAGAGGGAAAATTTATGCCAGAACTCCTAGGAATAATCGTCCACATGGTCCCCTGCTGCTAGGCCTTACAAAAAAAACACAAGTTTTATATTTTTTTTCTGACACTTTTCAAAGGAATAAAATACATTTATCCCAGAATACAAAATATAACAAAAATTTTAAATAAATAAAATGTTTATACACACACACACACACACACATATACATATATATCACATGTGATTTCTTTAAGGAAAAAAATGTAGGAAATGTGAAATGAATACAATCAAAAGATATGTTCTACAAACCAAATAGAGATTGTATTGAGCTACAATGAGAGAAACTTACTCATAAATGAATGAGAACAAACTATACAGTTAAGAGAACATCTTTACTACAACTGCAGGCTCTATCATAGAACTGGACCACCATCAAAACGCAGGCCAGGGCTTCCCTGGTGGCGCAGTGGTTGCGAGTCCGCCTGCCGATGCAGGGGACGCGGGTTCGTGCCCCGGTCTGGGAGGATCCCACATGCCGTGGAGCAACTGGGCCCGTGAGCCATAGCCGCTGAGCCTGCGTGTCTGGAGCCTGTGCTCCGCAACAGGAGAGGCCACAGCAGTGAGAGGCCCGCGTACCGCAAAAAAAAAAAAAAACACAAAACACAGGCCAGCATCAGACTATAAGAACTGGTCATCCTGGCAGTTATGGGATCCTAAATCATGGGAAAGGCAGAAAGTCTCCTGTAAACCAGAGCAACATGCTATGCCACCTATGAGTAAGAGATACAGCCACAAATAATAACAACTAAAATTAGAACTGAGTACTGCCCTGTGCTAGGAAAGCTCTTTTTATGTATTAGGTCAAATAAACCTCACAATGACCTTATGACATATGTACTATTGTTATCTACACTTTACAGATAAGGGAACTATGGTTCAATAAGATAAAGGACAAGTCCATGTTAATGTCAGGGCCTGAATGAAAGCATGTCCAGGGCTTGTCCTTCTAATTACTACACCAGACTGCCTAAGGGCCCTGCAATTTACTTGCTCAATATTCTTACCAAACTTCACTCAGGAGAGTAAACAAAGCTTCCTAGGGGGTGGGAGACACTGAGAGAGACACTTGCCTGAGGGAACAGAGCTCTCACCGCAACCAGGCCTAGAGAAGGTGGCCCGGTAATCTTCTGCTCCAGCCGACCTCTCAGTCCACCCTGAGGCAGTGGTGGGGATGGAAGAAGAAAGTGGGGCAGGATTGAAGCCCTGCTTCAGTTGTAAAAATGCCTGAAGAAGCCCTTCCCTTTTTCCCTTCAGATTAACACAGATATATCCAACTTGCCCCTATGAGAGGCCAAGAATAAGGCAGAGGCCATAAAACAAGGTTTAGGACTGATGTCTCTGAGTCAGAGGGGTCCGAGGAACTATGCTAAAGTTTCTCGGCCCAAATCTAGTCATGAGCTACAGTAAATGATTATGTGATTTTGTGATCACTACCACTAAGACCTACGTTCATGTTTCAAAGAAAGCAAAAATATAATTTAATCCTGAGAGAAGGGAAAACAAAATGTGCTTCATTTATTATGTACACATGTACCTGTGTACATCACTTCACCTGAGAAGACAGAATCACAAAATCTTAATGAACACAGGAAAGTTTCCTTTATCTAGTCCAGTCTTCTCCACAAAGCACAAATCCCTTGCAGGTGTCCTTAAGTAACTAGTGGGAAAGACTCAGCACTACTCATGAGAGAATCTCTGCCATTTTAACTGTGTGAGTTGTTGAACATTCTCTATTTTCACAAGCTAAAATTTATTCTATGTATCTTAATTTTTCCTCTCCGGAGCATCATGGAATAAGTGCACATGTTTAATGTCAGCCTTTCACATACTTTAAAGATAACGCTGGTCTTATATTTTCTTCATTTCTTCAACTGCTTCCCATACAACACAGTTTGCAAACTCCTGCTGTCTACCTCTTATACCCTAGTTTCATTCTTCCTTTTAAAAATTGCACTGGTCAGAAATAAAATTAACATTCTATAAATGGTCCAGTAAGTACAAAGCTCAACGGAACAGTCATTTCCTGTGATCTGGACAAACTACCTACCTGTGCTTCCAGGAGTATGTCAGCTAGTTTTTCCTTGGCATGCAGCCTATGAATGGATCCTAACTCCTAGCACATTATAGGAAATAAGCTTCTTATTAATTGTACTCTTAGTGAATATGTAGAGTAAGATAACCTTCACTTTTCCCTGCTTGTTTCCAAATTATTCACACTTAGATATATGAATGTATAAATATACATCAATATATTCATACATCTAAATATATGCAGAGTTAGAGTCACAGATTTATGACTCTGTCAGTGGATTTACTTCATGGTATAAACATCCAGTTCCAGAGCCTCATATGTCAAACCTGAGGCAGCACCAATGCATACGCTCTTTGATCCACTTTGATGATGTCCCTCAAACCCACATCCTGTTCCCTCTTCAGTGTCTTATCACTTAAAAAACAGAACATTATATTACAGGCTCCTAACTGGTTTTCCAGACTCAACTTTTTTACTTATTCATTTATCTTATTTCAACTTCTTTATTCTTTTATCAAATATTTCATAAATGCCAAAAACATGTCATTTTCCTGTCCTTCCCTCACTGGGAATGACGTATCCTTCTATCCTTCCTACCCCATCTTCTCCAGGATGCCTTCCCTAAGCTCTCTATAGCTTGGTAATCTCTCATTCTAAATACGTTCCCATCATGTTTGGCACCACTTCATGAGCATTGACAGACATAGTATCAGTGTAATACGAAAAATATAATGAGATAATGTCAGTATATGTATAGTAGTCCTTCAATTATATTGTAAGTATCTTGAGGATAGGAATTATGTCTTTCACTTTCTCAAATCCTTCTCCTCTATGTTACACAGGACAATAGGGAAAAGACTCCCACAGCTTAGGTGAGAAAGACAAGAAGAAACAGGCAATTTCAAGAACAGAAGTTCAGAGATTTAAGCAGAAAGCAGGCCTGACAACCCCAGATCCAAGTCAAGGATTCAAAGTGAAAAACAACAGACATAAAAGAAAGCTTATGTGGACATGTGTTTCAACGAATGCCTCAGATATTTCAGACCATTAAGTTTTAGTCTGCCCAAAAGTGCTTATTTACTTAAAGAGGCCTGGTTAATTACACTGAGTTTTAAATATTTAACTTTTTTAAAGTTAGAAATCAAACATCTCCCCAGAAATCTTTCCTGTCCTTAGGGAAGGGGCATAGTCTCTGGTCAAAACTGAGAATGATATGGGAGGGTGAAGAGGACAGATGCAGATGCAGAGATTTCCACTGGCCAGATCCCAGAAGGACTTGGGAGCTTGGAAATGGGAGGCAGGGGGAATGTGTGCATTCAAGGTGCTACAACAGAGGCTTCTCTGTCTCAGAGGTTAAAAAGCTTGTACTGATTATCACACTAAGTGAAGTAAGTCAGACAGAGAAAGACAAATATCATATGATAGCACTTATATGTATGTAAAAGATGATACAAAAGAACTTATTTACAAAACAGAAATAGAATCACAGACATAGAAAACAAACTTATAGTTATTAAAGGGGAAAGGGGGAGAGGGATAAATAGGGAATTTAGGATTAACAGATACACACTATACATAAAATAAACAACAAGGACCTACTGTATAGCACAAGGAGCTATATTCAATATCTCCTAATAACCTATAATAGAGAAGAATCTGAAAAAAGAATATATATGAGTATATAACTGAATCACTTTGCTGTACACCTGAAATATTGTAAATCGACTATACTTCAATTTAAATCAATAAATAAATGCCAAAAATACAAACAAAAAAGAAACATTGTATATCTATACAAGAAAGTACTGTAAGAAAAAAAAAGATGTGAGACACTCTTGATATATTCTAATAGGGCTGTCTCTGTGGCACATTGTTAAGGGTGAAAAAGCAAGGTGCAGGAAAGCATATATTACATTTTGTATGAAGGGGAAAATAATTTATACATATATTTATGTTTACCTGCATATTCATAAAATGTCTTTGGAAGAATAAATAAGAAACTAATATCAGTGGTTGCCTGTCAGGGGTGGGACAAGAGTGAGAGAGACTTACCTTTTTAAAGTTTTTGAATTTGAACCAAATCAAAACATAATGCAAACAGTAATTCCAAAGGAGACAAAACAAAACTGAAAAAGTCAAAATGAAAAACTTTTTTGAAACACTGATAAAATAATTTTTACCTTCATTCAGATAAATTGTATAACCTTTAAAAATTGTGAATCACTGTATTGTACACCTGTAATTTACATAATATTGTACATCAAGTATAACTCAAAGAAAAGATTTCAAAAATTGTCTAAAAATTTATCTCATTCTTTGAACAAGAATGTAATGTTTACTACCATTTAAAAAAAAAGAGCGAGCTTGTGCCATTCTCGCACTTTCTACATAATAAGTTGTTAGATTCAACCACTGTTAAATCAAACTCACTGGTAATCAGTTTGATTTAATTTTAGAGAAGCCACCTACTGCTGGCCATTGGATATTCCTTTCAGTGTCTGACACCTCCAGTCACAAGAGTGGTACAGGAAGACTAGGCCCACCTAAGGTGGCTTGGGCATAGTAGGAATAATGGAATCCCAATCTGTCTTCAGTGGAGGGTAGAAAGGGAAAGGAAAAGTCATGTTGGCGCTAGATATATATTAACAAAACTCCCAACGGTAGTTACTATTTTTCTGATACTGCAGATAAGAAAACTAAATCACAAAGACATTAACTTGCCCAAGTTTGCACTGCTGGTAAATGGCAGAGGCAGGATTTAAATCCAAGTCTATCTGGCTTCAAAGCCTGTGATCCATTCCCAGTAATGAGACCAGTAGTGCTATGTTACGTTCATGAACAAGAAGATAAAAAGAAAATAACAATTAACATTTAGTGAGTAGTCACTATGTTCCAAGCACTGTTTTAACACTTTATACCTAATATTTTTAAACCTGTTAACTCTTTGAGGAAAGCAGTATTATCCCTATATTAAGATGAAGGAACTGAAGCACTGAGAAGTTAGGCAGTTTGCCCCAGGTCACCCAACTAAAATGTGGTGGAGTCAGGATTTGAGGAGTGGGAGATGGTGAATAAGGATTCATGTACTGGTCTCCCTGGCATTGGTAGGTCTCATTTTTAAATCTCTAGGTTTCTATTTCTGTCTGCCTATGTCTAGTTGTCTTTCTATCTGATTCTAGCACTCTCTCACCCGGTATTTCTATTAATATACTTTCACTAGTAACTTTTATTTAAGTCGGGAACATATGCTTATAAATGTATTGCTCCACATCTCTTGTGCCATAACAACAGATGCAACTGACAGGTAAGTCATATGAGTTGGGTACCAACTTAGGCTCAGAAGGACGGTTGTCAAAAAGCTGCAAGGGCAGAGGAGAGCTATTTATCCAGAAGGGAAAGGTATTTTTTTTTTTTAATATTAACTAATAGATGTAAAGTGATAGAATAGACAAAGCTCAGCATCGTGTTTTTTTTTTCTTCTTCTTATCTACCCCATGATAAATGGCATGATTATCATTTTATTAGTCTCTTTCCTCTCATCCTTTTGACTGGTCTTCAAATACCCTTTTGAATCTTTTTTTAATCCACACTTCTAATTGTTATCCTTAGTTGATCATTTCTGTTCTTAGGCAACATTGAAAATAAAAAATGGGTAGGAAAAAAATTTTAAGTCTTAGAAAAAGAAAACGTGTATGAAAATATGTATGTTTCTTTATATGTCCTACCTTGTTATAAAAATGATTTGAGGCATTTTACTTTGAATTATGCTTTTAGCAGTATTGTAAACTCTGTTTTTTTCTAGCTATGAGTATCTACCTTAAACCCATAGTTAGGCTAAAGAAATATTGGTTATGCTCTAAACATTAGCAACGAGAGATGCATAAGATATTCTCACCCTAATCAAGAAATGTTTATCTAAAATGTCATGACTAAGATAATTATTAACAACTCACCTATGATTTAAAGAGAGAACAACTGGTTGGAAATCAATTGTAGTATTGGAGGTGCACTATTTGGGGAATAAAAGACTACTTTGACTGCTGGCAACACTGTTGTTCTTTTTTAACATCTTTATTGGGGTATAATTGCTTCACAATGGTGTGTTAGTTTCTGCTTTATAACAAAGTGAATTAGCTATACATATACATACATCCCCATATCTTCTCCCTCTTGCATCTCCCTCCCACCGTCCCTATCCCACCCTTCTAGGTGGTCACAAAGCACCGATCTCCCTGTGCTATGTGGCTGCTTCCCACTAGCTGTCTATTTTACATTTGGTAGTGTATATATATCCATGCCACTCTCTCACTTTGTCCCAGCTTACCCTTCCCACTCCCTGTGTCCTCAAATCCATTCTGTACGTCTGTGTCTTTATTCCTGTCCTGCCCCTAAGTTCTTCAGAACTTTCTTTTTTTTTTAGATTCCGTATATATGGAATATATATATGGAATATATTAGCATATGGTATTTGTTTTTTTAGATTCCATATATATGGAATATATTAGCATACAGTATTTGTTTTTCTCTTTCTGACTTGCTCTGTTTGACAGACTCTAGGTCCATCCACTTCACTACAAATAACTCAATTTTGTTTCTTTTTATGGCTGAGTAATATTCCATTGTATATATGTGCCACATCTTCTTTATCCATTCATCTGTCGATGGACACTTAGTGGCAACACTGTTTTAATAGCAAAAGCAGACTGTAGCAGTAAGGTGTTTCAGGACAGATGTTAAGGTGTTTCAGTAAAACATCTGCCCTGAAACACATTACGTTTTTCCAAAGAGAAATTTCCTACAGGCAAAGTTGGTTTATTACTACAGAAGTTCAGAAGGATTTTCTAAAGCCTTCTCTAGGCTCTAGCACAATAATTTATTATGTAATGGGAATTTTTAATGAAATGAGTGTCCCTTTAAAGAGAAAAAACATCCACCATTTTTAAGAGAAAATCAGTCATTGAAAAAGGCAACCTAAGCCCACAGACAAAATGCAAAGGCTCTCAGCAACCTTATGGGTAAGTTTGTTACAGACTCTTTACAAATGAACAAATTGAGACACAGAACACATAACTAGGTAGAGTCTGGCTCAGGATTATAACCAATGTCTATTTAAATCTAAAGCATAATATGAGTATAGTTCAAAATGAAATCAACATATACTTCTGGTCAGGAAAAAAAATCAGGCCTCGCAGATTATCCAGTCAATTTAATTAATAATTCCATTTCATGGCAGCACTTGAGTCAGTCTGGTTGTTTGGTCACCAGGATAAGACAACTTGTTAATCATTGAGATTTCTTTTTTTACTTTCTGAACTTAATTCTCTGGAGAGATATAGTTACACTTTTAATTTTTCTTTGGGGTATCTAAGTAGCAAACTTAAATTTGTCTTCCTTAGTTGTAAATCAGTGTATACACTAGCATTCTCTAGACAACAGTCTACTGGCGTAAATCCAAACAAATTCACTCCCATGTGAATTTTCAGCTGTTTCAACTGTTTCAGAAGCACATACATTGGCTCCAATAAACAGTAAATTCTATCAAGAAAAAGACTTTGTCTTGTGGACTCCTTTATCCCAAGTGCCTTGTTCAATGTGCGGTATATAACAGGTGCTCAATAAATACCAAATGAAAGAATGAATGAGAAGAAATTTTATGGTCCATGGAGGTCACAAACCATGACTCTTATTTTACCCTGCGCTGGGCACATAGTGAGTGCCTAACTGAATTGGTATACAGTCTTCTCAGTAATGCAGAAAACCATCCCAATTTGCTGCAATGGCCACATCATATCATAAATAAATGAATAGCCAACACTCATCAAGTTCATGATACTTCTATGTTCAACATCCAATAGAAGCAGAATTAATGGGTTATAGGGTTTGGGGAAAGGGGATCTTTTTAAATTTATTATTTTATTTTATTTTAGGTAAGAAACTCAGATATTTGAAGTGGTAAACTTAGACCTTAAAAGTTGGGCATAAGTATGTCATTGATGTGTCTCTTTGAAATGATTTTGGGAATGCAATTAAAATGACATTTTTGCATTCCATTAATCATCACTTCCTTAAGACCTCAGAAAGGCTGTCATTTACTGGTGTATTAGCATCATCGTCATCATCATCAAAAATTACAATAAATTCTTTTGTTAGTTTAAGATACAGTTAAGACTCAGAGGCCAGCAGTCATTGTCTAAAAACTAAACCATTTTACGACAATATGAAAAATTACTGCATTTATACCATTTAAACCTTTAATCCCATAGCTTTTTTAAAAGTCATAAAAATTCAACTTTTAAATAAAGCCAAAACTCTACAATGCAGTATATACAGTTATTAGGTTGAGTTGATGTTCTTTCTGAAATAAAGTACTGACTGGGGGACCTTCAAGATGGCAGAGGAGTAAGACGTGGAGATCACCTTCCTCCCCACAAATACATCAGAAATACATCTACATGTGGAACAGCTCCTACAGAACACCTACTGAACGCTGGCAGAAGACCTCAGACCTCCCAAAAGGAAGAAACTCCCCACGTACCTGGGTAGGGCAAAAGAAAAAAGAATAAACAGAGACAAAAGGATAGGGTCGGGACCTGCACCAGTGGGAGGGAGCTGTGAAGGATGAAAGGTTTCCACACACTAGAAGCCCTTTCGTGGGCGGACACTGCGGGTGGCGGAGGGGGAAAGCTTCGGAGCCGCAGAGGAGAGCACAGCAACAGGGGTGCAGGGGGCAAAGTGGAGAGATTCCCGCACAGAGGCTCGGTGCTGACCGGCACCCACCAGCCCGAGAGGTTTGTCTGCTCACCTGCCGGGGCGGGCGGGGCTGGGAGCTGAGGCTTGGGCTTCGGTCGGAGCGCAGGGAGAGGACTGGGGTTGGCGGCGTGAACACAGCCTGCAAGGGGTTAGTGCACCACGGCTAGCCGGGAGGGAGTCCGGGGAAAAGTCTGGACCTGCCGAAGAGGCAAGAGACTTTCTTCTTTGTTTCCTGGTGCACTAGGAGAGGGGATTAAGAGCGCTGCTTAAGGGAGCTCCAGAGACAGGCGCGAGCCGCAGGTAAAAGCGCGGACCCCAGAGACGGGCATAAGATACTAAGGCTGTTGCTGCCGCCACCAAGAAGCTTGTGTGCGAGCACAGGCCACTATCCACAGCCCCGTTCCGGGGAGCCTGTGCAGCCTGCCACTGCCAGGGTCCCGCGATCCAGGGACAACTTCCCCGGGAGAACACACGGTGCGCCTCAGGCTGGTGCAACGTCATGCCGGCCTCTGCCGCCGCAGGCTTGCCCCGCATCCGCACCCCTCCCTCCCCTCCTGGCCTAAGTGAGCCAGAGCCCCTGAATCAATTACTTTAACCCCGTCTTGTCTGAGCAAAGAACAGGCGCCCTCGGGCAACCTACATGCAGAGGAGGGGGCTAATCCAAAGCTGAAGCTGAGGAGCTGTGCGAACAAAGAATAGAAAGGGAAATTTCTCCCAACAGCCTCAGGAGCAGCGGATTAAATCTCCACAATCAACTTGATGTACCCTGCATCTCTGGAATACCAGAATAGACAACAAAACATCCCAAAATTGAGACAGTGGACTTTGGGAGCAACCATATATATTTTTCCTTTTTCTTTTTTTGTGAGTGTGTATGTGTATGCTTCTTTGTGTGATTTTGTCTGTATAGCTTCACTTTTCCCATTTGTCCTAGGGTTATGTCTGTCCTTTTTTATTTTTATTTTTTTAGTATAGTTTTTAGCGCTTGTTATCATTGCTGGATTTCTTTTCTGGTTTGTTTGCTCTCTTCTTTCTTTTTTCTTATTAATTTTTATTTTTTTAATTTTTAATAATTATATTATATTTTTTATTTTAATTATTTTTTTCCTTCCTTCCTTCCTTCCGTTCTTTCTTTCTCCCTTTTTTTCTGAGCCATGTGGCTGACAGGGTCTTGGTGCTGCGACCAGGTGTCAGGCCTGAGCCTCTCAGGTGGGAGAGCCGAGTTCAGGACATTGGACCACCAGAGACCTCCCGGCTCCACATAATATCAAACGGGAAAAGCTCTTCCAGAGATCTCCATCTCAACACTAAGACCCAGCTCCACTCAACGACCAGCAAGCTCCAGTGCTGGACACCCTATGCCGAACAACTAGCAAGAGAGGAACACAACACCACCCATCAGCAGAGAGGCTGCCTAAAATCATAATAAGGTCACAGACACCCCAAAACACACCACCAGACACGATCCTGCCCACCAGAAAGACAAGATCCAGCCTCATCCACCAGAACACAGGCACCAGTGCCTTCCACCAGGAAGCCTACACAACCCACTGAACCAATCTTAGCCACTAGGGGCAGACACAAAAACAACAGGGACTACGAACCTGCAGCCTGCAAAAAGGAGACCCCAAACACAGTAAGTTAAACAAAACGAAAAGACAGAGAGATATACAGCAGGTGAAGGAGCAAACTAAAAACCCACCAGACCAAACAAATGAAGAGGAAATAGGCAGTCTACCTGAAAAAAGAATTCAGAGTAATGAGAGTAAAGATGATCCAAAATCATGGAAATAAAATGGAGAAAACACGAGAAATGTTTAACAAGGACACAGAAGTACTAAACAGCAAACAAACAATGATGAACAACACAATAAATCAAATTAAAAATTCTCTAGAAGGAATCAGTAGCAGAATAACTGAGGCAGAAAAACGGATAAGAGACCTGGAAGATAAAATAGTGGAAACAACTACTGCAGAGCAGACTAAAGAAAAAAGAATGAAAAGAATTGAGGACAGTCTCAGAGACCTCTGGGACAACATTAAATGCACCAACATTCGAATTATAGGGGTCCCAGAAGGAGAAGAGAAAAAGAAAGGGACTGAGAAAATATTTGAAGGGATTATAGTTGAAAACTCCCCTAATATGGGAAAGGAAACAGTTAATCAAGTCCAGGAGGTGCAGAGAGCCCCATACAGGATAAATCCAAAAAGAAACATGCCAAGACACATAATAATTAAATTACCAAAAATTCAATACAAATAAAAGTATTAAAAGCAGCAAGGGAAAAACAACAAAAAACATACAAGGGAATCCCCATAAGGTTAACAGCTGACCTTTCAGCAGAAACTCTGCAAGCCAGAAAGGAGTGGCAGCATATATTTAAACTGATGAAAGGGAAAAACCTACAACCAAGATTACTCTACCCAGCAAGGATCTCATTCAGATTTGATGGAGAAATTAAAACCTTTACAGAGAAGCAAAAGCTAAGAGAATTCAGC
Organism: Aethalodelphis obliquidens; assembly: GCF_003676395.1. Lineage (NCBI taxonomy): Eukaryota > Metazoa > Chordata > Mammalia > Artiodactyla > Delphinidae > Aethalodelphis > Aethalodelphis obliquidens. Next base: position 15,402,917 of record NW_020837957.1, on the reverse strand, counting down.
ACCACCAAACCAGCTTTAGAACAAATGCTAAAGGAACTTCTCTAGGCAGGAAACATAAGAGAAGGAAAAGACCTATAATAACAAACCCCAAACAATTAAGAAAGTGGTAATAGGAAATACATACCGATAATTACCTTAAATGTAAATGGATTAAATGCCCCAACCAAAAGACACAGACTGGCTGAATGGATACAAAAACAAGACCCATATATATGCTGTATACAAGAGACCCACTTGAGACCTAGGGACACATACAGACTGAAAGTGAGGGATGGAAAAAGATATTCCATGCAAATGGAAATCAAAAGAATGCTGGGGTAGCAATTCTCATATCAGACAAAATAGACTTTAAAACAATGACTATTACAAGAGACAAAGAAGGACACTACATAATAATCAAGGGATCAATCTGAGAAGAACATATAACAGCTGTAAATATTTATGCATCCAACATAGGAGCACCTCAATACATAAGGCAAATGTTAACAGCCATAAAAAGGGAAATCAACAGTAACACAATCATAGTGGGGGAATTTAACACCCCACTTTCACCAACGGAAAGATCATCCAAAATGAAAATAAATAAGGAAAAACAAGCTTTAAATGACACATTAAACAAGATGGACTTAATTGATATTTATAGGACATTCCATCCCAAAACAACAGAGTACAATTTATTGTCAAGTGCTCGTAGAACATTCTCCAGGATAGATCATATCTTGAGTCACAAATCAAGCACTGGTAAAATTAAGAAAATTGGAATCATATCAAGTATCTTTTCCAACAATGCTATGAGACTACATATCAATTACAGGAAAAAAACTGTAAGAAATACAAACAAATGGAGGCTAAACTATACATTACTTACTAACCAAGAGATCACTGAAAAAATCAAAGAGGAATTCAAGAAATACCTAGAAAAAAATGACAATGAAAACACGATGACCCAAAACCTATGGGATGTAGCAAAAGCAGTTCTAAGAGGGAAGTTTATAGCAAAACATTCCTACCTCAAGAAACATCTCAAATAAAAAGCCTAACCTTACATCTAAAGCAATTGGAGAAAGAAGAACAAAAAAACCCAAACTTAGCAGAAGGGAAAAAATCATAAAGATCAGATCAGAAATAAATGAAAAAGAAATGAAGGACACAATAGCAAAGATCAATAAAATGAAAAACTGGTTCTTTGAGAAGATAAACAAAATTGATAAACCATTAGCCAGACTCTTCAAGAAAAAAAAGGGAGAAGACTCAAATCAACAGAATTAGAAATGCAAAAGGAGAAGTAACAACTGACACTGCAGAAATAAAAGAGATCATGAGAGATTACTACAAGCAACTCTATGCCAATAAAATGGACAACCCCGAAGAAACGGACAAATTCTTAGAAATGCACGACCTTCCAAGACTGAACCAGGAAGAAATAGAAAGTATAAACAGACCAATCACAAGCACTGAAATTGAGAGTATGATTAAAAATCTTCCAACAAACACAAGGCTAGGACCAGATGGCTTCCCAGGCGAATTCTGTCAAACATTTAGAGAAGAGCTAACACCTTTCCTTCTGAAACTCTTCCAAAATATAGCAGAGGGAGGAACACTCCCAGACTCATTCTACAAGGCCACCATCACCCTGATACCAAACCCAGACAAAGATGTCACAAAGAAAGAAAACTACAGGCCAATATCAATGATGAACATAGATGCAAAACTCCTCAACAAAATACTAGCAAACAGAATCCAACAGCACATTAAAATGATCATACCCCATGATCAAGTGGGGTTTTTCCCAGGAATGCAAGGATTCTTCAATATGCACAAATCAATCAATGAGATAAACCATATTAACAAATTGTAGGAGAAAAACTGTAGATCATCTCAATAGACGCAAAAGAAGCTTTCGACAAAATTCAACACCCATTTATGAGAAAAATCTTCCAGAAAGTAGGCATAGAGGGAACTTACCTCAACATAATAAAGGCCATAAATGACAAACCCACAGCTAACATCATTCTCAATGGTGAAAAACTGAAACCATTTCCACTAAGATCAAGAACAAGACAAGGTTGCCCACTCTCACCACTATTTTTCAACATAGTTTTGGAAGTTTTAGCCACAGCAATCAGAGAAGAAAAATAAATAAAAGGATCCAAATTGGAAAAGAAGAAGTAAAGCTGTCACTGTTTGAAGATGACATGATACTATACATAGAGAATCCTAAAGATGCCACCAAAAAGCTACTAGAGCTAATCAATGAATTTGGTAAAGTAGTAGGATACAAAATTAATGCGCTAAAATCTCTTGCATTCCTATACACTAATGATGAAAAATCTGAAAGAGAAATTAAGGAAACACTCCCATTTACCATTGCAACAAAAAGAATAAAATACCTAGGAATAAACCTACCTAAGGAGACAAAAGACCTGTATGCAGAAAACTATAAGACACTGATGAAAGAAATTAAAAATGACACAAACAGATGGAGAGATATACCATGCCCTTGGATTGGAGGAATCAACATTGTGAAAATGACTGTACTACCCAAAGCAATCCACAGATTCAATGCAATCCCTATCAAACTACCAATGGCATTTTTCACAGACTACAACAAAAAATTTCACAATATGTATGGAAACACAAAAGACCCTGAATAGCCAAAGCAATCTTGAGAAAGAAATGCGGAGCTGGAGCAATCAGGTTCCTGGACTTCAGACGATACTACAAAGCTACGGTAATGAAGACAGTATGGTACTGGCACATAAACAGAAATATAGATCAATGGAACAGGGTAGAAAACCCAGAGATAAACCCACGCACATATGGTCACCTTATCTTTGATAAAGGAGGCAAGAATATGCAGTGGAGAAAGACAGCCTCGTCAATAAGTGGTGCTGGGAAAACTAGACAGCTACATGTAAAAGAATGAAATTAGAACACTCCCTAACACCATACACAAAAATAAACTCAAAATGGATTAAAGACCTAAATGTAAGGCCAGACACTATCAAACTCTTAAAGGAAAACATAGGCAGAACACTCTATTACATAAGTCACAGCAAAATCCTTTTTGACCCACCTCCTAGAGTAATGGAAATAAAAACAAAAATAAACAAATGGGACCTAATGAAACTTAAAAGCTTTTGCACAGCAAAGGAAACTATAAATAAGATGAAAAGACAACCCTCAGAATGGGAGAAAATATTTGCAAATGAAGGAACTGACAAAGGATTAATCTCCAAAATTTATAATCACCTCATGAAGCTCAATATCAAAAAAACAAACAACCCAATCCAAAAATGGGCAGAAGACCTAAACAGACATTACTCCAAAGGAGATATACAGATTGCCAACAAACACATGAAAGAGTGCTCAACATCACAAATCATTAGAGAAATGCAAATCAAAACTACAATGAGGTTTCACCTCACACCAATCAGAATGGCCATCATCAGGCTTCCCTGGTGGCGCAGGCATTGAGAGTCCACCTGCCGATGCAGGGGGCACAGGTTCGTGCCCTGGTCCAGGAAGATCCCACATGCCGCAGAGCAGCTAGGCCCGTGAGCCATGGCCGCTGAGCCTGCGCATCCGGAGCCTGTGCTCCGCAACGGGAGAGGCCACAACAGTGAGAGGCCCACGTACCGCAAAAAAAAAAAAAAAAAGAACGGCCATCATCAAGAAATCTACCAACAATAAATGCTGGAGAGGGTGTGGAGAAAAGGGAACACTCTTGCACTGTTAGTGGGAATGTAAATTGACATAGCCACTATGGAGAACAGGTTCCTTAAAAAACTAAAAATAGAACTACCATATGACCCAGAAATCCCACTCCTGGGCATATACCCTGAGAAAACCATAATTCAAAAAGAGTCATGTACCACAATGTTCATTGCAGCTCTATTTACAATAGCCAGGACATGGAAGCAACCTAAGTGTCCATCGACAGATGAATGGGTAAAGAAGATGTGGCACATATATACAATGGAATAGTACTCAGCCATAAAAGAAACAAAATTGACTTATTTATAGTGAGGTGGATGGAGCTACAGTCTGTCATACAGAGTGAAGTAAGTCAGAAAGACAAAAAACATATCGTATGCTAACAAATATATATGGAATCTACGAAAAAAATGGTTATGAAGATCCTAGAGGCAGGACAGGAATAAGGATGCAGACGTAGAGAATGGACCTGAGGACATAGGGAGGGGGAAGGGTAAGCTGGTATGAAGTGCGAGAGTGGCATGGATATATATACACTACCAAATGTAAAATAGATAGCTAGTGGGAAGCAGCTGCATAGCACAGGGTGATCCTCTTGGTGCTTTGTGACCACCCAGAGGGGTGGGATAGGGAGGGTGGGAGGGAGACGCAAGAGGGAGGAGATATGGGGATATATGTATATGTATAGCTGATTCACTTTGTTATAAAGCAGAAACTAACATACCATTGTAAAGCAATTATACTCCAATAAAGATGTAAAAAAAAAAAAAAAGTACTGACTGCAACATTTCTGTGTTTTATAAAGCATTTTATCTTACCTAAAAATTCATAGTTGATAATGTGAATTATATCAGTTGCCTTTGTGGCTGAAGTGTATGGCTTTTGGTAAAGTATAAGAAGACTGAGAATTTGCCAACGTGTTCTACTAGAAAAGAAACATGAGCCATGCTATCATTAATCCTTAACAAGAGCTACACGGCCTTGTGAGATCGGCCTTTTATGAAGCAGATTGCGTCTTCCACCTATTTTATGGGTAAGTCCTGGTTATCTCTACAGTGAACACAAGTGCATTCTATCCCTTTTAATGGGTGACTGCAACCCATCCATGAAACATCTCCTTGACTCAATACTGACCCCAAACTTTTGCTCCACCAAAGACACTTCACTCACGTTACTCTCACGAATCACGGTGTTTGTTATGAGCATTTCCTTGCCATGCTACTGACTGAGGTATTGCTTACTGCCTCACTGGTAGCTTGCCAAAGAATGACATAGGTGGTGACCCCATTCTTTCTATTTGTCCCAAATGAGGATCTACATCTTAAAGAGTATACGAAAATGCTGGTGACCTGGCTTCATTCCAGTAAAATCACTGGTGTTCTTGTCGTGCCCCTCAGTGTTCAGGAGAACCTATAGGTGAAACTGTTTGGGACCCTGGATGTCTGTGGCAAACTGGATGTTAGCGCTATCCAGGCTACCTCTACTCTGTCCACTCACACCACACATTTCTATCATTCTTTGCTGACAAATGACGTCAAACAAAGCAAAAGGCAAGAGCACTAAGACATGCCTAGCAGGATTCAGTCACCTTATTTAAGACTCTCTGTAGAAATGAATCATGCCTATAATGGAGGTTCAGGAATGTTCCTGCCTTCTCCACTCTCAGTGTGGTGTCAAACTTGATGCTATGTCAACCCTACACTTAAGCGGCCTCTTGAAAAAATGTATTGGTTGTCTTCAATTGTTTATCACTGAATAGGACACCACTTTGAAATAAAGATCTAGCAATAAGCTTTTAGTTCCAGTGAATAATTTAAATTGTGTATAGTTCTTGCAGTATGGGGCAGGACCTGGGATTTTTTGTTTGTATGTTTTGCTTTTAAAGGCATATTGCCAATCTAATATAAATAAGTCTCAGTAATAGACCAAAATCAACAATAGTACTCCTTGGTACGATCATGATGTAGATTTATTACATAAGCCGATCACTAATTTCAGAAGATTGCTTACACTTTATAACTAGCGAATTGAAACAGTTTCTAAGATTTCAAAACAGCAAACAAAATATTGTAATACCACCTTTGGTCCTGTAATATAAAAAAGAATTTGGGTGGCCATTGTCCCCTGGTTCCTAGGCAGGAGCCTCTAAGCCCTTAGAATTTCCCAAATGATAGATTTGTCTTTATTATTTATGATGGGCCCCTGGAATCAGGCCTGAGTTATGCTAATGAAGTGACTCATGGTGGACCCATAAATAATTTCAGGATGGGGTCAGGCCATGCTGCAAAGACCACTCATGTAATTAATGGGTTGGAGCTTTGAACCACATGAGATCAGCCTGACCTCCTGGAGGTTGACAGGGTCAATGATTCAATCAATCATTACTAAGTAATGAAATCCAATAAAACCTCTGGACATCGAAAGCTTGGGTGAGCTTTCCTGGTTGATGCTGCACCTTGATGTATTGGGAGGGTGAAGCACCCTGAAGACATGTAAACTTGGTGTTTAGGACCCTCCCTGATCTTGCCCTATGGGTCTCTTCCTTTGGCTAGACTGATTTATATCCTCTACAGTAAAACATTAAACATATCACTTTCCTGAGTTCTATGAGTCATTCTAGAGAATTATCAAACCTGAGGAGGTAGTAGGAATGCCTGAATTTATTTCCAGTTGGTCAGAAATGCAGGTGGCCTGAGAATCCCCAAGCTTGCAGTTAGTGTCTGAAGTAAGGGCAATCTTGCAGGGGATTGTGCCCTTAATCTGTAAAATCTGAAATAACTCTGGCCAGTCAGCATCAGAATTGCATTGCAGGTCCCTTGTTACATCTTCAAGCACGTAAGTGTGGTAAAGGTTAAGTAAGGCTGGAAATATTATAATAGCCATGGACTGCTTCATTTTAGGCACCCTGATATTGATCTTACATGTTGGAACTGGTGATTGGGATACCATTTTCACACCATTAAAAAGCAGTCGGAGGATATACATGAACTTTTCAATTAAGCCATGGTGGATACCCTAGGCATAACTAGTAGCAGAAAAAATTCTTGCATTTGTTCAAAGTATAGAGTTTTAGATAAAGTTATTATGATCTCCTTCCGATTGACATAAGACAAATACTTGAGGAGGAGCAGGAAGATGGCGGAAGAGTAAGACGCGGAGATCACCTTCCTCCCCACAGATACACCAGAAATACATCTACACGTGGAACAACTCCTACAGAACACCTACTGAACGCTGGCAGAAGACCTCAGACCTCCCAAAAGGCAAGAAACTCCCCACGTACCTGGGTAGGGCAAAAGAAAAAAAAAGAATAAACAGAGACAAAAGGATAGGGACGGCACCTGCACCAGTGGGAGGGAGCTGTGAAGGAGGAAAAGTTTCCACACACTAGGAAGCCCCTTCGCGGGCGGAGACTGCGGGAGGCGGAGGGGGGAGCTTCGAAGCCGCGGAGGAGAGCACAGCAACGGGTGCGGAGGGCAAAGCGGGGAGATTCCCGCACAGAGGATCGGTGCCGACCGGCACTCACCAGCCCGAGAGGCTTGTCTGCTCCCCCGCCGGGGCGGGCGGGGCTGCAAGCTGAGGCTCTGAGGCTCGGGTTTCGGTTTCGGATGGAGCGCAGGGAGAGGACTGGGGTTGGAGGCTTGAACATAGCCTGAAGGGGTTAGTGCACCACAGCTAGCCGGGAGGGAGTCCGGGGAAAAGTCTGCACCTGCCGAAGAGGCAAGAGACTTTTTCTTCCCTCTTTGTTTCCTGGTGTGCGAGGTGAGGGGTTTAAGAACGCTGCTTAAAGGAACTCCAGAGACGGGCGCGAGCCGCGGCTGAAAGCGCGGAATCCAGAGACGGGCGCGAGCCGCGGCTGAGGGCGCGGACCCCAGAGACAGGCGCGAGCCGCGGCTGAGGGCGCCGACTCCAGAGACGGGCGCAAGCCGCGGCTGGAGGCGCGGACCCCAGAGGCGGGCGGGAGACGTTGGGGCTGCTGCTGCCGCCACCAAGGGGCCTGTGTGCGAGCGCAGGTTGTTCTCCACGCCCCTCTTCCGCGGAACCTGTGCAGCCCGCCACTGCCGGGTTCCCGGGATCCGGGGACGACTTCCCCGGGAGAGCGCACGGCGGGCCTCGGGCTGGTGCAGGGTCACGCCGGACTTTGCCGCCGCAGGCCCGCCCCGCATTCCGTGCCCCTCCCTCCCCGCCGGCCTCAGTAGCCAGAACCCCCGAATCAGCGGCTCCTTTAACCCCGTCCTGTCTGAGCAAAAAACAGACGCCCTCCAGCGACCTACACGCAGAGGCAGGGCCAAATCCAAAGCTGAGCCCCGGTGAGCTGTGAGAACAAAGAAGAGAAAGGGAAATCTCTCCAGCAGCCTCAGAAGCAGCGGATTAAAGCTCCACGATCAATTTGATGTATCCTGCATCTGTGGAATACATGAATAGACAGCCAATCATCCCAAATTAAGGAGGTGGACTTTGGGAGCAAGATCTATGATTTTTTTCCCTATTCCTCTTTGTGTGAAGGTGTATGTGTATGCTTCTGTGTGAGATCTTGTCTGTATAGTCTTGCTTCCACCATTTGTCCTAGGGTTCTATCCGTCCATGGTTTTTTCTTAAAATTTTTTTCTTAATAATCAATTTTAATTTTAAGAACGTTATTATACTTTACCTTCGTCCTTTCTTCCTTTCTTTCTTTCTTTCCTTCCTTCCTTCCCTCCTTTAGACAACGAATCATCCCAAATTGAGGAGGTGGTCTCTGACAGCAAGATTTATGATTTTCCCCCCTTTACCTCTTTTAGTGAGGGTGTATGTGTACGCTTCTGTGTAAGATTTTGTCTGTATAGCTTTGCTTCCAACATTTGTCCTAAGGTTCTATCCGTCCCTTTTTTTTTTTCTAAATAAGAATTTTTTTAATTCAATAACTTTATTATACTTTATTTTATTTTTACTGTATCTTCTTTCTTTCTGCTTTTCCTTCTTTCCCTCCTTCCTTCCTTCCTCCCTCCCTTCCTCCCTCCTTTCTTTCCTTCTTGCCTTCTTTCCTTCTTTGCTTCTTTCTTTCTTTCTTCCTTCCTTCCTTCCTTCCCTCCTTCCTTCCCTCCTTTCCTTCTTTCTTTCCTCATACTTCCACTAATTCCCTCTACTTTTTCTCCCTTTTATTCTGAGCCGTGTGGATGAAAGGCTCTTGGTGCTCCAGCCAGGAGTCAGGGCTCTGCCTCTGAGGTAGGAGAGCCAACTTCAGGACACTGGTCCACAAGAGACCTCCCAGCTCCACATAATATCAAATGGCAAAAATCTCCCAGAGACCTCCATCTTAACACCAGCACCCAGCTTCACTCAACGACCAGCAAGCCACAGTGCTGGACAACCTGTGCCAAACAACTAGCAAAACAGGAACACAACCCCACCCATTAGCAGAGAGGCTGCCTAAAATCATAATAAGGCCACAGACACCCCAAAACACACCACCAGACGTGAACCTGCCCACTAGAGAGACAAGATCCAGCCTCATCCACCACAACACAGGCACTAGTCCCCTCCACCAGGAAGCCTACACAACCCACTGAACCAACCCTAGCCACTGGAGACAGACATCAAAAACAGGAGGAACTACGAACCTGCAGCCTGCAAAAAGGAGACCCCAAACAAAGTAAGATAAGCAAAATGAGAAAACAGAAAAACACACAGCAGATAAAGGAACAAGATAAAAATGCACCAGACCTAACAAATGAAGAGGAAATAGGAAGTCTACCTGAAAAAGAATTCAGAATAATGATAGTAAGGTTGATCCGAAATCTTGGAGATAGAATGGACAATAGAATGGACAAAATGCAAGAATCAGTTAACAAGGACCTAGAAGAAATAAAGATGAAACAAGCAACGATGAACAACACAATAAATGAAATTAAAAATACTCTAGATGGGATCAGTAGCAGAATAAATGAGGCAGAAGAACGGATAAGTGACCTGGAAGATAAAATAGTGGAAATAACTACTGCAGAGCAGAATAAAGAAAAAAGAATGAAAAGAACTGAGGACAGTCTCAGAGACCTCTGGGACAACATTAAACGCACCAACATTCGAATTATAGGGGTTCCAGAAGAAGAAGAGAAAAAGAAAGGGACTGAAAAGATATTTGAAGAGATTATAGTTGAAAACTTCCCTAATATGGGAAAGGAAATAGTTAATCAAGTCCAGGAAGCACAGAGAGTCCCATACAGGATAAATACAAGGAGAAATACGCCAAGACACATATTAATCAAACTGTCAAAAATTAAATACAAAGAAAGCATATTAAAAGCAGCAAGGGAAAAACAACAAATAACACATAAGGGAATCCCCATAAGGTTAACAGCTGATCTCTCAGCAGAAACCCTACAAGCCAGAAGGGAGTGGCAGGACATACTGAAAGTGATGAAGGAGAAAAACCTGCAGCCAAGACTACTCTACCCAGCAAGGATCTCATTCAGATTTGATGGAGAAATTAAAAGCTTTACAGACAAGCAAAAGCTGAGAGAGTTCAGCACCACCAAACCAGCTTTACAACAAATGCTAAAGGATCTTCTCTAGGCAAGAAACACAAGAGAAGGAAAAGACCTATAATAACGAACCCAAAACAATTTAGAAAATAGGAATAGGAACATACATATCGATAATTACCTTAAATGTAAATGGACTAAATGCTCCCACCAACAGACACATATTAGCTGAATGGATACAAAAACAAGACCCTTATATATGCTGTCTACAAGAGACCCACTTCAGACCTAGAGACACATACAGACTGAAAGTAAGGGGATGGAAAAAGGTATTCCATGCAAATGGAAACCAAAAGAAAGCTGGAGTAGCAATTCTCATATCAGACAAAATAGACTTTAAAATAAGGACTATTAAAAGAGACAAAGAAGGACACTACATAATGATCAAGGGATCGATCCAAGAAGAAGATATAACAACTGTAAATATTTATGCACCCAACATAGGAGCACCTCAATACATAAGGCAAATACTAACAGCCATAAAAGGGGAAATCGACAGTAACACATTCATAGTAGGGGACTTAAACACCCCACTTTCACCCATGGACAGATCATCCAAAATGAAAATAAATAAGGAAACACAAGCTTTAAATGATACATTAAACAAGATGGACTTAATTGATATTTATAGGACACTCCATCCAAAAACAACAGAATACACATTTTTCTCAAGTGCTCATGGAACATTCTCCAGGATAGATCATATCTTGGGTCACAAATCAAGCCTTGGTAAATTTAAGAAAATTGAAATTGTATCAAGTATCTTTTCTGACCACAACGCCATGAGACTAGATATCAATTACAGGAAAAGATCTGTAAAAAATACAAACACATGGAGGCTAAACAATACACTACTTAATAATGAAGCGATCACTGAAGAAATCAAAGAGGAAATCAAAAAATACCTAGAAACAAATGACAATGGAGACACAACGACCCAAAACCTGTGGGATGCAGGAAAAGCAGTTCTAAGGGGGAAGTTTATAGCAATACAAGCCCACCTTAAGAAGCAGGAAACATCTCGAATAAACAACCTAACCTTGCACCTCAAGCAATTAGAGAAAGAAGAACAAAAAAACCCCAAAGCTAGCAGAAGGAAAGAAATCATAAAAATCAGATCAGAAATAAATGAAAAAGAAATGAAGGAAACAATAGCAAAGATCAATAAAACTAAAAGCTGGTTCTTTGAGAAGATAAACAAAATAGATAAACCACTAGCCAGACTCATCAAGAAAAAAAGGGAGAAGACTCAAATCAATAGAATTAGAAATGAAAAAGGAGAGATAACAACTGACACTGCAGAAATAAAAGAGATCATGAGAGATTACTACAAGCAACTCTATGCCAATAAAATGGACAATCTGGAAGAAATGGACAAATTCTTAGAAATGCACAACCTGCCAAGACTGAATCAGGAAGAAAGAGAAAATATGAACAGACCAATCACAAGCACTGAAATTGAAACTGTGATTAAAAATCTTCCAACAAAGAAAAGCCCAGGACCAGATGGCTTCACAGGCGAATTCTATCAAACATTTAGAGAAGAGCTAACACCTATCCTTCTGAAACTCTTCCAAAATATAGCAGAGGGAGGAACACTCCCAAACTCCTTCTACGAGGCCACCATCACCTTGATACCAAAACCAGACAAGGATGTCACAAAGAAAGAAAACTACAGACCAATATCACTGATGAACATAGATGCAAAAATCCTCAACAAAATACTAGCAAACAGAATCCAACAGCACATTAAAAGGATCATACACCATGATCAAGTGGGGTTTATTCCAGGAATGCAAGGATTCTTCAATATACGCAAATCTATCAATGTGATAAACCATATTAACAAATTGAAGGAGAAAAACCATATGATCATCTCAATAGATGCAGAGAAAGCTTTTGACAAAATTCAACACCCATTTATGATAAAAACCCTGCAGAAAGTAGGCATAGAGGGAACTTTCCTCAACATAATAAAGGCCATATATGACAAGCCCACAGCAAACATCATCCTCAATGGTGAAAAACTGAAAGCATTCCCACTAAGATCAGGAACAAGACAAGGTTGCCCACTCTCACCACTCTTATTCAACATAGTTTTGGAAGTTTTAGCCACAGCAATCAGAGAAGAGAAGGAAATAAAAGGAGTCCAAATCGGAAAAGAAGAAGTAAAGCTGTCACTCTTTGCAGATGACATGATACTATACATAGAGAATCCTAAAGATGCTACCAGAAAACTACTAGAGCTAATCAATGAATTTGGTAAAGTGGCAGGATACAAAATTAATGCACAGAAATCTCTTGCATTCCTATACACTAATGATGAAAAATCTGAAAGTGAAATCAAGAAAACACTCCCATTTACCACTGCAACAAAAAGAATAAAATATCTAGGAATAAACCTACCTAAGGAGACAAAAGACCTGTATGCAGAAAATTATAAGACACTGATGAAAGAAATTAAAGATGATACAAATAGATGGAGAGATATACCATGTTCTTGGATTGGAAGAATCAACATTGTGAAAATGACTCTACTACCCAAAGCAATCTATAGATTCAATGCAATCCCTATCAAACTACCACTGGCATTTTTCACAGAACTAGAACAAAAAATTTCGCAATTTGTATGGAAACACAAAAGACCCCGAATAGCCAAAGCAATCTTGAGAGCAAAAAAAGGAACTGGAGGAATCAGGCTCCCTGACTTCAGACTATACTACAAAGCTACAGTTATCAAGACGGTATGGTACTGGCACAAAAACAGAAAGATAGATCAATGGAACAGGATAGAAAGCCCAGAGATAAACCCATGCACATATGGACACCTTATCTTTGATAAAGGTGGCAGGAATGTACAGTGGAGAAAGGACAGCCTCTTCAATAAGTGGTGCTGGGAAAACTGGACAGGTACATGTAAAAGTATGAGATTAGATCACTCCCTAACACCATACACAAAAATAAGCTCAAAATGGATTAAAGACCTAAATGTAAGGCCAGAAACTATCAAACTCTTAGAGGAAAACATAGGCAGAACACTCTATGACATAAATCACAGCAAGATTCTTTCTGACCCACCTCCTAGAGAAATGGAAATAAAAACAAAAATAAACAAATGGGACCTAATGAAACTTCAAAGCTTTTGCACAGCAAAGGAAACCACAAACAAGACCAAAAGACAACCCTCAGAATGGGAGAAAATATTTGCAAATGAAGCAACTGACAAAGGATTAATCTCCAAAATTTACAAGCAGCTCATGCAGCTCAATAACAAAAAAACAAACAACCCAATCCAAAAATGGGCAGAAGACCTAAATAGACATTTCTCCAAAGAAGATATACAGACTGCCAACAAACACATGAAAGAATGCTCAACATCATTAATCATTAGAGAAATGCAAATCAAAACTACAATGAGATATCATCTCACACCAGTCAGAATGGCCATCATCAAAAAATCTAGAAACAATAAATGCTGGAGAGGGTGTGGAGAAAAGGGAACCCTCTTGCACTGCTGGTGGGAATGTGAATTGGTTCAGCCACTATGGAGAACAGTATGGAGGTTCCTTAAAAAACTACAAATAGAACTACCATATGCCCCAGCAATCCCACTACTGGGCATATACCCTGAGAAAACCGAAATTCAAAAAGAGTCATGTACCAAAATGTTCATTGCAGCTCTATTTACAATAGCCCGGAGATGGAAACAACCTAAGTGCCCATCATCGGATGAATGGATAAAGAAGATGTGGCACATATATACAATGGAATATTATAAGCCATAAAAAGAAACGAAATTGAGCTATTTGTAATGAGGTGGATAGACCTAGAGTCTGTCATACACAGTGAAGTAAGTCAGAAAGAGAAAGACAAATACCGTATGCTAACACATATATATGGAATTTAAGAAAAAAAAATGTCATGAAGAACCTAGGGGTAAGGCAGGAATAAAGACGCAGACCTACTGGAGAACGGACTTGGGGTTATGGGTAGGGGGAAGGGTGAGCAGTGACGGGGCGAGGGAGAGTCATGGACATGTACACACTAACAAACGTAGTAAGATAGATAGCTAGTGGGAAGCAGCCGCAAGGCACAGGGATATTGGCTCGGTGCTTTGTGACAGCCTGGAGGGGTGGGATGGGGAGGGTGGGAGGGAGGGAGACGCAAGAGGGAAGAGATATGGGAACATATGTATATGTATAACTGATTCACTTTGTTACAAAGCAGAAACTAACACACCATTGCAAAGCAATTATACCCCAATAAAGATGTTAAAAAAAAAAAAAAAAAGACAAATACTTTATTATAGAAAAGTATAAAAGGTTAGAATTGGAAAGAACCTTAAAAATCATGTAGCTTAAGTTGTTCATTTCACAGGGAAGAAAATAACTGGGGCCAAGGAGATAAGGAATTTGCCCAATAGATATTTAGTGTCAGAGCTGGGACTAGATCTGCAACATCTCAAATCAAACTGTGATTCCCAAGCTCCTTGTGGCAAAACATATTCAGTTACTGAGGCAGATCTATTTTAGTCTAGTTGTCTTGCCAGTGAGAGAGAGAGCAAAAAATAGCATGCAGGATACAATCACATGTTTTGCCTTTCTTCTATTGATCATTAAAGTAGCCCTTTTCATGTCTTCTTTACATTTCTGCTGACTTACCTAACAAAAGAGGTAGCCAATGCAGATATTCACTCATTTCATAAGCATTTATAAAGCATCTATTATAAATCAGTACTAGGTACTTAGAGATATCAAGATTAATTATTAAGCCCCTCTTTTCTAGTGAGAACTTCATCCTTCATTAAAAAATAAACACAGCTGTATAAGTCCTGTGATCAAGGCCTCAGAGAGAGAGCACAGAAAAGAAAGCTGGGGATATCATGGGTGGGTCTTTTCTGGCTGACTAAGGAATTTGGCCATTATTCTGTAGACCTGACAAGCCATTAAAGGGTTTTAAGCAAAACAAAACAAAAAACAGAAAAAAAAAAAAAAAAACCTTCCCTAAGGCATGCATGGGACATGACCTTGCCAACTTGCTTGAAGATCTCAATAGAAATGCTTCCTTGTTGCTTTTCTTTCTACATGCCTCAGCAACCACAATGGTTTTGCCAAAACTGTGAAGATGGCCAGATACACTCTAACTTAGTATTGTTCAGTCCCTATTGTAGAAGTCTTATGATAAAGAAGGTATAACCAATTCCTTGTATGAACAGTTAAAACTCAGTTCTGTAATTCCTGGCTCAAGTGAGGGCCACGAAGAAATTTGAGGCAGATAGTAAAGGAATCAGGCACCCACTTGAGCATGTAAGCACATTTGAGATCCCTCACAGACCTCCAGCCCACTGAGTCACTGAGGCACTGTCTGGGAGGAAAAACAAGTAAAATATTTCTGGCTGCAGGAGTCCTTCCAGCATGGAGTTCTCCAGTTCTATAAGAAACAGTGGGAGGCATGTTGCCGCTTATGTAATCCTTGGGTAGCTTCTCAGGATTCCAGGGATGAAAAGTGATACGGTCCATCAAAACAAACACACAAGTATAAATTAATTATACAAAAAAATGCACTCAATCTTTGTTAAGAGAACTAGCAATTAAGACTATCAGTTTACTATCCAGAGACAAAGCCAAATTGAGGGGCATCCTACAAAATAAAGACAAGAATACATCAAAAGTGTCAAGGTCAAAAAAGACAAGGAAAGACTGAGAAATTGTCACAGAGACTAAGAAGACATGACTAAGGAGTCACAACAATGTAATGCTGGATCTTGGATTGGACCCTGGAACAGAAAAAAGGGCATAATAGAAAAACCAGTGATCCAAATAGAGTCTATATTTAAGTTAATTATCTTGTACCAATGTGATTTTCTTAGTTTTGATAATTGTTCTATGGTAAAGCAAGATGTTAACATTAGGGGGAGCTGGGTGAAGGGGATAGATAGATAGATAGATAGATAGATAGATAGATAGATAGATATAAACTCTCCTTAACATCTTTGCAACTATTTAGTAAATCTAAATTAAAAAAAAAAAAAGCTTGTATAGTTTTTTTTGGATTGTTTTTGTTGTTCTTGTTGTTTTAAGGAATATAGGTTTTAGAGTCAGAGTCTTGGGTTTAAAACATAGTTCTATTTCTTACTAGCAATGTAGCCTGGGCAACTTCCTTAATCTCGCTGTGCTTTACTTTCCTCATCAGTAAAATGGGAATAATAAAAGCAAGTTTAGGGCTTCACTGGTGGCGCAGTGGTTGAGAGTCCACCTGCCAATGCAGGGGACACGGGTTCGTGCCCCGGTCCGGGAAGATCCCACATGCCGCGCAGCGGCTAGGCCCGTGAGCCAATGGCCGCTGAGCC
Source organism: Aethalodelphis obliquidens (assembly GCF_003676395.1). Taxonomy (NCBI): domain Eukaryota; kingdom Metazoa; phylum Chordata; class Mammalia; order Artiodactyla; family Delphinidae; genus Aethalodelphis; species Aethalodelphis obliquidens. Next base: position 15,386,330 of record NW_020837957.1, on the reverse strand, counting down.
TGCGCGTCCAGAGCCTGTGCTCTGCAGTGGGACAGGCCCCAACAGTGAGAGGCCCGTGTACCGCAAAAAAAAAAAAAAAAAAAAAACAAGTTTATAAGTGAATAAGGTTAAATAAAATATTTAAACACTTAGTATTACGTCAGATACATAATAAATTCCTGAAAAGATACATCTAGTATTTGCTTATAAGCATTAGCATAATTATTAAAGATGTCATTATTATTGTTGATATTATTAGGATTTTCTGGTTCTGGGTTCAAGAACTAATAAAACTGCAGTAATACTATAGATAGCATGTATTTACTCTCTTCCTCATTCTGTTGGAGTCAGATGGAGTAAACTGGCTCTAATACCTTCTGGGGTAAACTAACTCATCAAGCCTGAGTATGTGCAGTTGCTGAGTGTGCTGAGTGTGGAGGTTGAAGAGGGCAAGTACAGAGATGGAGAAGGTTTCACCAGCCTCTAACAAGTGCCCTTATCAAGTTATATCATTCTTTTTCAATGAATAGATGATTATACTCAATAAGCTACTACAGCAGCTGCCTAAAAGGCACCATCAAGATTAAGGAATCCATACACTGTTGTATGCTATCACTTACAACCAGATCTTTGTGTTCCAAAGAGCTGTTGAGATTTTGTTTCCAGAAATCTGGTATTGATATTTTTGCTGAATTGGAGGCCACTATCATACATGCTAGGAATACAGTTCCCAAGAGTTAGCAGTGTATCAGTACAACATTCGAACTAATGAGTGACCTGAGTACTTTAAAAATCCTCTGGATCACTTCTTTAAACAACGAACCATAGACAGTCCCTGATTTACAAACTTTTGAAATAGCATTCATTTATCAGTTACTTTTTAGAGCACAGAATACAGCTCACATAACAATGTAAAATCTACTTACTATATAAGCTTGTTTAAAATATTGTGCCATTGACACACAAAAAAATAACTAAAATAAAATTCTGTTGCAATGTTAGTAATCCTCACACACACACACAAAGAGTTATTTTCTAAATGGAACTTTATGTCATATCTGAAAGCTATGTAGGGTTCTGACCCCTAGATTGCCAATTTCCTAGGTAGTCCAAAGGTACTTACACTTGTCTTTCACATTCTCCTTTTCCCCAGATGCTATTCTCCAACACAGACTTCTATTTCTGACCACTTCCCCATGAGCTCTGAATTGTACTCATTCTCCTCCTTCCACTGCTTCAAGGTACTGACCACCCTAGCCTCACTCCCTAAATATATTATTCCATAATTTTAAGTTTTTTAAAAAGTAAGTCAGACTTCTGGGAGAAAGGAGAGGGAAATGTACAAACTAGTTCAACCTTTCTGTAGGACAACTTGGCAAAATACCCCATACATCTTCATAAGATATTTCCCCTTGAAACTATCAATTCCATGTCTATGAATTTATTCTAAGGAAGTAAATAGAATTAGTGTGCAAAAATCCACAGGATGCACACCTCAATGTTCTTTATAAAACAGAAAAGCAGAAGCAGCCTCCAATAAGCAGGGATTTGTAAAATAGGTTATAGGATACCTACACAATGGAACAGTTTGTAGCCATTAAAATGATGTTGCCTAAGAATGCTTACAGATAAGATAAAACATTTATATTGTAGTTAAGCAAATAAAGATTACAAAATAGTAGCATTTTAGTTTGATTACTATAATAATTATAATAGCTGAAACTTATTGCATAATTACTACATACCTTCTGAAATAGGTACTACAAATAATCCCATTTTAATTATAAGGAAAAAGAGACAAAGTTAATTAACGTGCCCAAGGTCAAATGGTTAGTAAAGATAATCTGGCTCCCAAAATCACACCCTTAATACAGCCTCTCTAATACCTGTGTATATGCCTTGAGGAAAGCATGGAAGAATATCAACAGTACTTAAGAGAGGTTGGGTATGTACCTGTCGTAAGCAAAATTTTTACGATAGAATGACTCTCTAAAGATGTCCCAACCCAATCCCTGAATACAATGAGATATGTCTCCCGCGATTATATTAAAAGGCACAGTGGACCTTAACACAGTGCAACTATGACAGGTGGACCTAATCTAACCACAGGCGCTCCTCTAAAAGCAGAGAATTTTCTTCAGCAGGTAGCACGAGAAGCCAGCGAAGATTCCAAGTGTAAGGAGGATTCAGTACACCATTTCTGCTTTGTTGATGGAGTGGACCACATGAGAAGGGAGTTCAGCTGCCTCTAGGACCAGAGAGCAGCCCCCAGCTGACAGCCAGCCAGGAAATGGGGACCTCAGATCTATAGCTACAAGGAACTGGATTCTGACAACAACCTAATCAGCTTTGCAGAGAATTCTTCCCCCAAGCCTCTAGGTTGGAGCCCAACCTCACTCTTACCGTGATTTCAATTCCCTGAGCAGAGAACCCAGTTGAACCCACCAAGACTTCTGAACTGTGAGATAATAAAGTGGGCAATTTCACACTGTTAAGTTTGTAGGACTTTGTTATCTAGCAATAGAAAACTAATACAGTACTTATGAGGGACTTAGAATTAGGAAACTAAAATTTGTGTATTAAAAACCTACAACAGCATTATACTTGATGGAGAAAATATAGATGCATTTTAAGATCTGGAATAAAATAAGAACATCTATTATTACTACCATTGCCTAACTTAGTATTATAATTCCTGGCCAATGCTATTTTAAAAATGAGGTATATAAGAATTAGAAGAAAAGGGATCAACCTTTGTTGTCTAGAAATGATTAGAATCAATAAATGACTGAAACCAATAAAAGAGTTCAGCAAGTTGCTGAATACATGACCAACTCAGAAAAATTAAAAACACTTCTCCTCACTAACATTAGCAACCAGAGAATATAAGAAAAAGAAAAAAAACATTCAAAATAGCATAGAAATTATAAACTATCTAGGAATTTACTTAATCAAGAAATAAACAAGCCCTTTAAAGGGGCTTACATTTTTCTTTTACTTTTACTTATTTATTTATTTATTTATTTTGCGGTACGCGGGCCTCTCACTGCCGTGGCCTCTCCCGTTGCAGAGCACAGGCTCCGGACGCGCAGGCTCAGCGGCCATGGCTCACAGGCCCAGCCGCTCTGCGACATGTGGGATCTTCCCAGACTGGGGCACGAACCCGTGTCCCCTGCATCGGCAGGCGGACTCTCAACCACTGCGCCACCAGGGAAGCCAGGGGCTTACATTTCTCAATTCTCCTTTTTCTGTACTTTCCAAACCATATTTAATGAACACATATTACTTTGTTAATAAAAATATACCGTATCAATGGTGATATTCAAAATGTTTAGAACATTGCTACCAATCAATTAGAATGGCATGGGCAATAAAGAAGTAGTTCAGCCATACAGGTATATGCCAGGTGAAGAAGAGCTTCACGACTTATAATTATTAATTAAGTAATCATTATATTTCTCTCCCTGAATTGGCTGGGAAGAACAAACTTCAGCCTTCCACTTTCTTTGAAGAATTTCTGTCAATTAACTATTTTTTCCTGTACTTACAAAGAAAGGTGAGAGAGTGCAATTAGATCAACAAGGCAAGCTGGCTTACTTAAAAAATGCATGAGACAAAAAACAGAACTGGCATAGAAGGGAGAAAGACATGTCTACAGGGATGGCGAATGGGAAAGTAAGTAAACAAAACCAGGAAATTCCCTGGCGGTCCAGTGATTAGCACTCATCACTTTCATTGCGGTGGCCCAGGTTCAATCACTGGTTGGGGAACTGAGATCCCACAAGCTGCACAGCTCAGCCAGAAAACAAAAAAGAAATCAAAACCAACCCATGTGGCCTGCGCGTGACCAGCAAGCTGACCATCCTATCCTGCCTGAGGGGACAGAGTAAAAACGTGTAGCTCAAATTACATTTCCCCACATGAACTCAGTCTTCAGAGAATGCAAATGCTGGGGACCTTGCCATTACCTGCCTTCAAATTATGAAATGACTAGGGTAATAATCCTTGCAGCTTGATTTTCAGACCCCAGGGGCAATCAAAAATAGTAATTAAAGCATGTCAACATACTAAATAAGTACCCACCAGATTGGTAAGTAAATTTAACATAAAAAGCAGCTTAAGAGGTCAAATTGGTGGGTTTTTTTTTTTAATCACAATCCTGGTCTTCCCAACAGATAATTTGTTTCTCCTCTTAACATAGAATTGTTTTAGAAATGTCAAGAAATGACTTCTAAAAAATACTATCTCAGAATTTTGCACTTATTCCTTTCCATCTTTGGGTAATTTTTGAAATATTATTCGTGCAGCTAGTTCACTATCAAACATCAATGGTGCCTAACTAACAATAGTTGGCATTGCACAAAGCCATAAAATATTTAAAACTGAGGAAATGCAAAGATCCACTTTACAAAACAGAAACAGACTCACAGACATAGTGAATGGACTTATGGTTACTTGGGGGACAGGGTGGGGGGATTGAGAGATTGGGAGTTTGGGATTGACATGTACACACTACTATATTTAAAATAGATAACCAAAGAGGTCAAGTTGTTTTCACTTTATAAACACATTCAAGGAAGGCAATAGAGACACCCTCTGTATACTTTAATCATGATTGATCCCAAACTGAAGGCAGTTTGTTGCCAGATTGCACTAATGATTCATTCATATCACTAAGAAAGGTCTAGTAGGTCTGAAAATGACCATCAAAGGTATCAAGACTGTTCTTCCCTTAGGAGACTCTCAGAAAATGCTCAGGAAATTTCATCCTTGCAGTACTGTCAAACTGGTTCCAGTGCCACTCCATTCTTTCCAGTATATAAATTCTCTGTTATTTTTTCCATCAAGCTACCAAGTTTTGTGGTATTATTTGCAATACCAGAAAGCCAAGCCCTTCTTCTGTGGTAATATAGAGACATTGGATTCCTAAGCGGTTTTGCAAATCATACCACAAAAATGGCCTTGCTTAAAAGAACATGATTTTTCCCAGAAGTAAACAAGAGGAGATAAACATATGTAATCAACAAGAAATTAGGCTTTGCATTCAGGTAAGTGTTTTGATAAAGAAGAGCTGAACTAGCCTCCAGATTTCCCTGGTTGGGTTAACCAGTGAAAGATACAAGATCCAAAACCCTGAATTGCAAAGATCCAAAATCCCAAAAGGTGAAACGACGTCAGGTTGGCATCTTCGAGAAGAATTGACTTTATTAAATACATTCATATTAAGAAGCACATCATGAAAAGAAAGGAGGCGGTACAAACCGAAAATGGTGTTTACTACAAGTTTATGGAAAAGAAATCAGTGTAAGGAAAAGATGAGACCATTTAATCCAAGGAAGAAAAGAAAACAGAAAGTTTATAAATCAATGATTGAATCAAAAGACAAGAATTGCAATTCTAGAAGAGAACTCTGTCTCATGATTGGTAGTTAAGCGCCTATTTCACTAAACCCAAAGACCACCAGAGACCACATAAGCCTGAAGTCAAGGGGGCTTTGGTCAAGAACTCTCTACCCTCCATTGTTTGGTGCAGACTAAACATAGATGAAGTTTCCAGCAAAGCTGCTCCTTGGAAGGTCATGGGCACTTGCTCACAGCATTCTCTTGTAACAGAGCCAGTTCTGCTCCTGCCTCCCCAAATAAACTACAAATTCCTTTGAAGTTAGGATCTCATTTTATTCATGTTTATATACCCATGTAGCACATGTGCAAATAAATGCCCATGGAAGGCACTTAGTGAATGTTTTTCAAATTACCACTGAGTTTTACTAGAGTATCATTTGGAATAATGGTTATAATAATAATCAAAACAATCACACAGCACCTTTCGCTGGGTGCTTACCAGATGTCATGTGAAAATTCACAGGTTACTTGATTAAATCAGTATATAGATATAATCAGTACTGTTAACCATATTTTACAGAAGTTAAAATTTAAGCTTACAAAAATCCTTAATAATTTGTCAAAGGAGATGTGGCTAGCATATCCAAACTTGGGTAGTGAGAAATTTCTGCAAAAGAACATATATATAACTGAATCATTTTGCTGTACAGCAGAAATTAACACAACATTGTAAATCAACTATACTTCAATAAAATTTTAAAATTTTTGAAAAAGAAATTTCTGCACACTACAATAGGCTATGGGAACTCACCTAATTAGAAGTAGAGATTCAACAATAGGCTACAGAGACTCAGTATAGCCATTATGTTGTGGAGTCAACACTGATGAAGATGCTCATTGATGTAGACAACATAAAAAATCAAGACATCTTTGACTATAGTAGGTGCCTGCTAAATATCTGGTAAGTGAATGCAAAACTAAAGTGGGAAACAACAATTTTTCCAAGTCAAAGAATTGTACTGAGGTCCTAACTATGCCATTCAACAGGGAATGAATACTGATCCTTTCTTCCCAGCAACAGAAGCTAGAGAATAGTTAAGCACCTTGACTCAGAAAACACAGCCTCTTCTCAAGTCAGAATTTGCTGAGGCTTGTTATGGTGGGGCTTGCTCTCTTTCTCTGCCCTTAAATACTTTAAGGCCCTGTAGAAAAGCTCTGTAAAATAAAAGGATATGCCCCATTCCTGCTTTATACAGTTTAAACAATGGGAACTATAGTATTAAAATCAATAGTAAAAAAAAGAAATGTTTTTAATTCCAGAGTCAAAACCTAAAAACCCCAAACAAGGGATATGTAAACTCCTGGCCCATGGTCCATCTGACATGTAATACACACTCTTCTAGAAATGCATGTACATGTGTGTCCTTCATACTGTTATCATAGACACAATAATGGTTGAACATTTTTCTTTTGTTGTAAAATAGTTATTAGGGCATTTCAAAGCTGATTTCTCTAGAGCAGCGGTTCCCAACCTTTTTGGAACCAGCGACTGGTTTCGTGGAAGACAATTTTTCCATAGATGCGAGGGGGGATGGTTCAGGCAGTAATGCAAGCAATGGGGAGCGCTGGGGAGTGGCAGATGAAGCTTCACTCCTGTGTATGGCCCGGTTCCTAAAATGCCGCGGACTGGTACCCGTCCCCAGCCCAAGGGTTGGGGACCGCTGTTCTAGGGTCAAGAAACAGAAAATCATTTGTAACTAAAGCATGGAGTTATCAAATTTGTGAGTGTGAGTGTGTGTGTGTGTGTGTGTGTGTGTGTAGCTGTGCAAAACCAAAAAAGATTACAATAATAAAGAGAATTAGGGCTTCCCTGGTGACGCAGTGGTTGAGAGTCCGCCTGCCTATGCAGGGGACACGGGTTCGTGCCCCGGTCCAGGAAGATCTCACATGCCGTGGAGCGGCTGGGCGCGTGAGCCATGGCCACTGTGCCTGCGCGTCCGGAGCCTGTGCTCCGCAACGGGAGAGGCCACAACAGTGAGAGGCCCGCGTACCGCAAAAAAAAAAAAAAAAAAAAAAAAAAAAGAGAGAGAATTAAAAGAGAGCCAAATAACCTCATCTCAAAAGCAAAATAGGATGGATAATTGCATATTTCAACCAAATGAATGTTCATCAAAATACCCTTTGCTAAGGCAGCAAAGAAGATTATAAACCAAATAGAATAGATAAGATGAAACTAAATGTTTCCTTTAAAACTTTTGCCACACAATATAATTGTATTTTAAGCCTTAAGGAGAATTGTTTTGAAAGTGTTTCCTTTGTTACTCACAAGCTAATCTTTATTTAACAGTGATTTATTATTTGCCTTACTTCGCAATATAAGTTCTAGAAAAGCAATGTATACATTACGTATATTTCAAATGAAAATTTTCAAACAACTTTCTGCCATATTCCTGCTCTGCTGTAATCCATTCTCTATGTAGAAGCCAAAATGATCTTTTAAAGCCATACGTCAGATCATATCTTTCTCTTGTTAAGAAAGCATTTCAACCTAATTTAATCCAAACTCACAGTGACCTAAAACGTCCTCGAAAATCTGACCCTTGCCTTCCTCTCCATCCTCAAATCCTACCACCCTTACCTGTGGTTAGGTAAACCAAAACAAATGGTTTTGCTTCTCATTACAAGAAGCTTATACCCACCACTGAGTTTTTTGTGCTGGTTGTTCCCTCTACCCGACCACCCTGCCCATATATCTTCCTGTGGCTGACTCCTTTTTGTCATCCAGGCCTAACCTCATCATGAAGCCTTCCCTGACCATCCAATCTAAAAGAGTCCCAGCCCACCCTCTGTCATAGCACATACAGCTATACGAAGTCATTCTGTTAATTTCTTTGTTTACTTCTTCTTTCTCTCTCTCTCTCTCTCTCTCCTCCCCCCCAAATAGTCCCTACCCCTGGCTACCACCACCCTCAGAAGAATGTAGCCTCCATAAAAGAGGGAATATTGCCTGTCTTATCCAGCACATGCTCCTAGAACACAGAACAGTCTCTGACACATGAAAGGCTCTAAGAAAAATATTTATTGAATAAATGAACATTTCTAAACATATTATATTTACGGATGCATTTTAGGTTTTTTTTAGAGTGAATTTTCACTAAGGCCATATCTTCAGCTCTCTCTAAAAATCAAGGATGATGGCTTCTTCCAGCTGCAAACATGCCTGGTTATGACTGCAAGACATTTGGAACAAAGAGGCTGTTCACTGAGAGATAAACACATTTTCAGGATAAAAGTTTGTTTTGCTGTAATCAAAATTCTGAAACTGGCTCTTCATGGCACGCTATGCTTGATATTCAATAGCAACTAACAGAGCTGCTATTATCATTTTTGTAATTTACCCAGATAAATTAGGACCCATTTAGCTTGGGGACAGCAGGAAAAGGTAGGAGACTAAGGATATTATCAATAGGAAGAAGAGAAGCAATTTTTTTTTTCTAATTTATTTAAGGCAGACTTTTTTAGCAAATTTGTTCAAGGACTTACTCCCAGTCAGGCCTATGTCAGAAAAATAGTACAGTACAAAAATAATCCTCCTTTTAATCCTGTTCATCTTTCTTCACAAATTACAACCATCTCAATGTCTTTGAGCTATCTTCATGTCAGAGCTCTTCTCTTGACTGAAATCTGAAGATATCTTAATTTTAACTATATAAAATTTGCATTGTAACACATGGCCAGTGATGTTACAACTGCTCATGATGCTAAATGCAAATAATGTCCAAGAATACGATTGTATTCTTTGGGTAAACCTTCTGAACATACAGAATCGTAAATAGTTTACATGTCTGAAGAAATATACAATTGAAAAGGTAATAGGATAGGGAGGGTGGGAGGGAGGGAGACGCAAGCGGGAAGAGATATGGGAACATATGTATATATATAACTGATTCATTTTGTTGTGAAGCTGAAACTAACATACCATTGTAAAGCAATTATACTCCAATAAAGATGTTAAAAAAAAAAAAAAAGGTAATAGGGATTCAGTGAGTTAACATCTGTAAACTGCTGAGAGCATTGTCTGACATATGGCAGGAGCTATATAGATGAGGGGTTTTAATTAATTCTCACACTACAAAATGAAATTTCTAGGCAAAAACTTTACATTTAAAATGATCACCACAGTTATAGTTTCTAGTTACCTTTCAAGAACTTTACTGCTTTTTTCCAAAACTAACATTTAAAAATAAAATCCTTATGTGACATCATATGCATTTAATAACCATCATTATAAGGATGTTGCTTCATTCACTAATTTCTTTTGTAACGAAAGGATTCTAATGGATGAGCTGCATTTTCCTTGAACCTCTCCAAGTAGTATACCACGCACCACAAGAAATAGAGTAGAAACATATGGCCTTGACTCTGTCATTAGGGGCTCCCTGTCCATTTGAGATATTAGACAGTCACAAGACAAGTAGTGCAAATTTATGACTATATAGAATTTGATGCTATACATTATCCATAGAAAGAGAGATAAATGTGGGTTAGAATAATCAGAACAGGTTTCATGAAGAAAATCATTAGATATAAATAAAAACAAATCAAGACTTCCAGAATTGTAATTTCTCTAATAAAAACAAAATCAGATTTGCCTCAGCGTAACATGCTATAGCGACATATTCTCCTAGAGAGATGATCTTTAGCCACCAGCCGTATATACATTTGACTATATACTTCATGCTAAACCATGCAATTTCGGCATTTCATTTATGAAACGTTAGATTTTCTTCAAGAAATTTTGGAAGGAAAAACACTTAAGTTACTTAAGCAACATTCATATATGAGTGTTCTGATTTTAATTATAAAAGCATTATTTAAGGAACTGTATTCACCTGTACTTAAAGTCATGCTAGCACATTAATTCCTCTGTCCCCTCCTCAGGCTAGGTGGTAATCTGTCACCGAATAGGGAGACCAAACTTCTCCCTCTACCTACCACAAAGAAGGCTCCTGTTTCCCACAGATGCCAGTGGCATTCAGTGGACAGGAAAAATGAGCTTAATCCCAGAATACACACCTTCATCCTTCAAGCTGAAACGTTTTGGTTTTGCTGTTGGAGAAAGGTGGGTAGTGTGGTGGAGGTAACAAAGAAACTCCTCAGGACTCACGAGGCTTTGTTACTCTGCTCAGGACCTAAATATGCTGGGCATCCTTCAGAAATCACTGTGATGCGTGATTTTTAACTGATTGCTTACTTGTCTCATTATCCTGTTTAGCAGATAAATAAGCTCTGAGCAAGTTGAATTGACATGAACTTGAGCTTTCGGCAACCAGGTAAAACAAACCAAGAATTCCAAGAGAAAGGTGACTCCAATGCTGTGGTTATAGATTAAGTCAATTCATACTCAAAGCAGGTATTCGAGACAAGGGCACCGATATAGGTAAAGCTGGTTATTCATTCATCGTAACAGCCAAATATAAAATGGCTTGCCAAATCAAATGTGAAATCCACGTCAATCTAAAACCCTCGAAATAAGCAGGCTAGCTTTTGTATTACTACCATTTATCTTAGACAGACAAACCTAAAGTGCGCAATCAGGAGGTCAATAGCACACAATGGAAATTACTCTGAGACATACTGTTGTCTTCTCCATCATCCAGGAATGCTTTTAGCAAGCTGGCCCTGGCATCCGTATCCACAGATGAGCCTGATACAAGCTTAGAGAGATGAACTAGAAAGGCAAAGATGTCCTCTAAATGTCATGCATTTAGAACTGCTTAGTATTTTTTTTTCTTGATTGAAAACAGCAATTCTTTATATTCCCTTGAAATAAGAAAGAGTCTGCCTTAGCTGTCTTTGGACTTTCAATGGAAAAAACAATCACCACACACCCTATAATAGCTTCAAAACCACCTCATGCTAGCAAAGATTATAAAGACTATGGAATTTTTTTTTTAGCTCTTTTGTATGTCAGGTCGTTTTTTGATTCAGAAATAGTATATGAGAGAAACACTGAAATGGTCAGTCACAAAAATGTCATTATAGAAGCATATAAATATTAAACTGTATCAGAAACTAATTTTCTGTTCACTGCACTGAACACAAGTATAATGAAAGAGATATGTGTTGTTACTTCTGTGTTGCAATTTGGAAATAAGCTTTCATATTAGGAAATGAGGAGAAAGAAGGCATTCACACAGTTTTTTCTTTCTATATGCAATTCTAATCTGGCTTTTCCCCAAAAAGACCGCATTTCTAATTTAAGCCTATCCAGGGGATATGCTGGGTTGCAGAAACATTCTCAGAAGTTTCTTCCTAGTGCATAGGTCTTGGGCAATTCCAAAGTACAACCTGGAACAGGGACAGGCCAGTTACAGGTGCTGAGGTCCACTGTGGTCTGTAACAAATACGTGGGAACAGGTAGAACTGACCTACTTTCTAAACTGGAAATTAGCCATGCTCTTCCCTTCACTGACCCCCCTTCTGATTCAACTTCATGCTTCCCAAATTAGCAGAACTAAAGCACCCACCAGAGTACATACTACAGAATATCAGAAAATTTACTCCCCATGTTGTATTTTCTTCAATGTCAGAATTCTAGAGCTCAACCGAGAGGTATTGGGGGCATGACAGAGAGGGAGAGAAAAGCTCTTCTTGTTCTGTTTGAATGTTATGATGATGTTGTATTCCATTAATAAGAATGGCACAAAAAGATTCTTAGACTATCCCAATAATTGTAGACGCACAAACAAAATGCAAAAAACCCGAAAAGTCTATTGCTTTCATTGCACTAATAATGCTCACCTTCAGTATAAGATAAAAAGAATTTAAGGCAAACTGTCTTAAAAGTGAGAGGGAAGGTTGCTTTATGTTTATAAAAGGAATAATTTACAACAAAAATATAACAGACATGAATTAACCCCGATGACATTATGTTGAAATCTAAATCATCGAAATCCAATGAAAACCATTAGAAATACAAATATAAACTAACAAAACACAAATATAATAAAATTCCAAGTTCTCATACACTTTTTTTTTTTTGTTGTTGTTGCCATACGCGGGCCTGTCACTGCTGTGGCCTCTCCTGTTGCGGAGCACAGGCTCCGGACGCGCAGGATCAGTGGCCATGGCTCACGGGCCTAGCCGCTCCGCGGCATGTGGGATCTTCCCAGACCGGGGCATGAACCCGTGTCCCCTGCATCGGCAGGCGGACTCTCAACCACTGCACCACCAGGGAAGCCCTCATACACATTATTTGACAGAACAATTAGAAAGAATAATAAGAAAATAATATTCTATTACCAATAATCTTGATTTAATACCTATGTATTGAACTTTGTAACTTAAAAAAGAGTGTAAATTCTTTTCAAATGCCCATGGGATATTTACAAAATCTGATAATAAGAAGTTAACTAAGAAAAAAAGAAAGAAAGAAAAAAACCAAGAAGTTAACTAACTTGAAAACAGTAAGGTTTGTAAGTTGATGTATGCCATTTTTTTTTTAACATCTTCATTGGAGTATAATTGCTTTACAGTGGTGAAGCAACTGACAAAGGATATAAGGCATTTTTAAACTGTTAAACTAAACAGCCCTCTGGAAAGACTAATTTTAAAAGAAAAATTTCAAATTTTGTGTTATGACAAAACTACAAAATTATTATTCAAAACATGATTATGATCACGAAAGGGGACACTCTATATTGTAACTGATAAACTGAACACAAGTCTAAATAAAATGTGAAGAAAATGGTAATTGTACGTAAAGTTAAATTTAGATCAACAGGATGAAATAAAGAGTATAGAAAGATCCAAATAGGGCTTCCCTGGTGGCGCAGTGGTTGAGAGTCTGCCTGCCGATGCAGGGGACATGGGTTCGTGCCCTGGTCTGGGAGGATCCCACATGCCGCGGAGCGGCTAGGCCCATGAGCCACGGCCGCTGGGCCTGTGCGTCCAGAGCCTGTGCTCTGCAACGGGAGAGGCCACAACAGTGAGAGGCCTACGTACCGCAAGGGAAGAAAAAAAAAAAAAGAAAGATCCAAACACATTTAAGAATTTCATACGTAATAAAGGTAGGAATTTAGAACAGCTGCAGAAAGACCATTTAATAAATGATTTGGGATAACTAGCTAACCATTCAAAAGAAAATTCATGTTATTAACTTGCAAATTAAACCAACATAAACTATGAATGTATTAAAAACATAAATACAAAAAAATGAAAAAGCAAAAGTGCTAGAAGAAAAAAGAAATGAATACCAATGTCATCTTAGCCTGAAAAAGTATTTCTTAACATGAAACAGAAAGCAGTAACTACAAAAGAAATTATTGATTCATTCACTACTTGTATAATTAAAATACTAAGTTAAAAGGCGAACAATGAATACGGAAAAACAATTGCTTTTATAACAATTGATTTTATAATTATTTTTATATATTAGCATTATCTGGTCTTTGTTATCCAAAAAGTTCTTGAAAATCATTTACAGATACCCACTCATTCACAAAAGAAAGGAGATAATGCCCAATAATATAAGAAAAAAAGTTCACTCCGTTAATCAAAGAAATTAAACTAATATGTATTCTGTATCAGATGAGTAAAAGGATGCACCCAGTATGTTAATAGTGTTTATCTCTGGGTAGTCAGATTTGGAAGATTTTTTAAAATTTTAATTTGTAGTTTGATGTACTTTCTTACAATAAAATTATATAGTTAAAGAAAACATTGCATTATTTCAAAGTAGCTTGAGGGAATATAACACATGAAATTTAATATTCCTTAATAAGGATAAGATGCCCGTGGAAATAAGGCGAGGTCTTTCCTTTCCAGCAGAGTTCCTATAACATGAGAGTGCCTCTCCACCCTCACATCTATATATGCCAGCTTTCTGCTGCCTTCGCTGCTTCATCCCTGCTTTGCTCCCCATCCTGCATTCCATCTCTCTGTCTGTTGTGTGGTTTTTATTTTCCTTGTTTTCTGGTCCTCTGCCATGAACAAAAATGCAAGAAGCAAAACAGGGGAAGATGTAATCAAAGTAATAGCAACAATGACTGTTGCTGCTGCTGCTACAGCAATGTTATTATTTATTATTTAATACTAATACACCTTTGGACCCAGAGGTTCCTCCACTATTACTAAAGCAATTAACCCTCTACCCTGCTCCCAGGCAGGGTCAAAAAAATACAAATAGGTTTATTTATGTCATATTAAAAGAAGAAAGAAAAGGAAAAGGAGGACGCACATAAGAGAGATTGGAGGAGCGAGAACAAAGGTTGTGGGTAAATTGAAGGAGCTAGAAAATATGATTCCTAGAATTTGGCTCAGGAAAATTTTCCCAGGTCATGTCTCTGTCTCTATGTTTTACTCTCCACCTGGAGAGACACCCAGCCTTTTGTTCAGTAAAAACCTGCTCAAAGAATAAATCAGTGAGTAAATTAACAAGTAGATTAAAGAATAAATGATTTTTTAATTTTCTTCATTTATATTATTAATGTTCATAGCAACTTGTTTTTCTTTATCTTCAGTCCTTGCTAACACTTTCTTAACCTAAATTCTTGGAAGGAATGATTGGGTTTTGTGATGCTTCATTTCACCAACATTTATTTCTCTTCTATATCCTGAGTCACTTCCCTTGTCAAAAGATAGTATAAAATACTACTTTGAATTATGAAATTTTTATTATCTGATTTAATTTTTCTACTACTCATATTTCATTACTTAAAAAATCTAGCTTTTAATATTAATTTATTATAACCTGCTGTATTCTAATCTTGTTCAAGCCTGTCCCAAATACTAAAGAGTTTGTTATTCTTACACTTTTATATCTCTAGAAATTATATACATTATTATCTGTTTTCTCCTTGTTTTACCTTACAATTTACATTACTTGACTTTGGATCACAATTTTTTCCAGTAATATTTCCTTCTAAATGATATGCTATAGATACTTATAAGTTATCAAAAATAATCTTATCCACTACATTCATAACAGTATGCCTGCTACTCTTTTTTTTTTTTTTTTTTTTTTGCCATAGCTATTTTATTGTATTTTTTTCAAGCAAAGACATTTATTTGGTTATCCATTTTAAACATAGCAGAGGGATAGTTGGGGAGTTTGGGATTGACATGTACCTGCTATTTTATTCTAACATAAATTATAATCAAATATCTTCATATTTCAATTTTCTATATATGTCTTCCTTTTTCCTTTTCTATAAACACTGTTAATTAAGGCCATAGATATAGTGACCAATTAAATCACAGAAATTGTTATTCTGCATCTAGAACACTGCCTGGCACCTGGCAGGTGCTCAATAAACGTTTGTCAAACAAGTAGACAAATAATTCCTTGTGGACTACCAAATTGGAAGTAACGGCTCCCTACTATAGCACCCTTATTCATTTAATAACTAATTAAAAAGTGCCTTTGATCAGCTTGTTGAGAGATGATCTTTTGTTGGCTTTTATTGGTCGACAGCATTAATATTTGCCAGTAATAGCAACATAATGATAATAGTATAATAACTGAAGCATATGGTACTATGTCAGGCACTGTTTTAACTTACATCTATTCATTTATTTAGTCCTCACAACAACCCAATGAAGCGATACTATTACTCTACCTATTTTACATGTGAAGAAATTGAAGCACAGAATGGTTAGGGACACACAGGAACCAGAAGAAACAGGACATGAACCCAGGCTCTTAACTACTACATGACACTGAGCTAATATTTTAGCTCCTCGAGTATATCTTTTACTCCAACTAAGTTGTCAGCTCTTCGAGGAAAAAGCTTTATCTTTTAACTCCTGGAATGGGCACAGCCCCAATAGTAGTACTTTATACATAACAGTCTCAATAGTTTTTGCTAATTTTAGCTTGGTTCAATAATGCATAAGTTAATATCTAATACATTATTATAATTATAATACTACATTATTAGATTATTTGAATTCAAATAAGATGTGAAAGATTAGCACAAAAACATCTTTACTTCTGGTGAGACAGTGAAATGAGGCACAATAATCTGAACCTTCGAGGGACATTGTTCAGGAACGTTTTCTGATCCCAGCGTGACCAAACCTTCTCAAGACAGGAGAAATGGAAAACATCTGGACTAAACACAGATGACTATTTCTAATTGAGATGGCAGGTAGCAATAACAGCAATAGACGCTTGAGGATCTGGGGACTGTGTTGAGCATTTACTGTATGCCAATCACTATGTTATGAGATGGTAAGGAGGACAAATCATATTTTCCAGTGGTACTTTTAAGTAAGATCCATTTTTATAATCAGTTCACGGATGTACAAAATTGGCTTAGAGTAACTCCAGGTCACAGCTAAGAGATGGTGGGGCTGGGACCCTGCCCCACCCCCCGCCTGTGCTTAAATAACTAGAGCATTCTAAAAGAAATGCTTGACTTGGGACTGTGCACTAAAAGCTAAAGGGAATCTTTTACACAATCCAGTTGTCTCTGTCTCCTTTGCCGTCACACCGCAGCCATACTCTGTTTTGGTATTTCACAATCTGAATTTAATTTGGGGATTCAATAGCTTAGAAGGAGTGAGAAAAAACATCTCCCTGTCTGTATAAAGCCACAACTGTACCCACTCCTCTGTGGCATTACCATCCTGACACCCAGGACGGAGGACTGACAGAATGACAAATTTACACAAGCTTTGAAAGGTAATATTTGCAAATATCAAAAGACAAAATTCTCCTATTGAATGAAATCCTCTCTAAATACAGATAAATGGCATTGAAATAACAGTTAAAATCTGGTGTGGCTGTAAATGATTTCCGAAGCAAACATAAATGCAAATGCATTTTATATACCTCCTGTAAGGATGAGACTAAGCAAATAAAGTTAAAACTGGCAACCCAGAGAGATTTGGGGCAAATCAACATCTTGAATTGTTCTTGAAATGTTTGGGGGCTTAATTTAAAACCCCAAAACACATTAAGCGAGAAGAGTTTTAGATTCATGAGGGTATAAATTTAATCCACATGTTTCTGATTCATTTACACTTGAATCATTCAAGTAATGTTTTGTAAGTGCCGTCTCAATGTCTGATATCTTTGGGCGTTTTTATGTCTCTCTCCTTAAAAACAGGAAGCCATATTTTGCCAAGAGTAAATAAACTTAAAATACCTAAGTATTCCAGACAACCGTGCACAACTAAATCAACAGACTTTTGTGTAAATTCTCAACCTAGCAGTGTCTTTTTTTAATTGATTGACTTTTGGTCCAATTTTGCACCATACTTTTCCATGAAGAGAGATCATATACTCAAATGAGTTCAATTCCAAAGGCCTATGCATAACTCAATATATTTACCAAATCACACTGTAAACCTATGTGTAATATACTTTATATTTAGATAATGTGTGAACAAATGGACTTCTAGAAAATGGTCCTAAACCGGATTCTGCAGGAAGCAGACTTTGAGACAAGAGATCTACATGCAGGCATTTTTCTGAGCACTGTGAGGTGATGAGGAAAGCAGGACTTGGCACAGGGAGAAGCAGAGCTGGAATGGAGCTACAAGCTCTGAAGCACATATGACCCTTCAGAAATGTCCCAAATGAGGCAAGGGGGTAAGTGCTTTGGATGCCCACACCCACCTGTCACTGTACACAGAATGACCAAAGAGAGGGGGGCACAACCACGGGCAAGGCAGCTCCCTTGGCTGAGGGTAATTTCCCCAGGGGCAAAACTCACCACAACGGGCATCTGGGTGGGGCACCATGTCTACTAAGCAGGTCTGTTGGAGTTCTCTGAGAATTAATCCTCCCTGAGTAAAAGACCTACTCAATCTTTTAGTCTGATTAGCAATACAAATTGAGCCATGTAGTCACTCAATCAGCTGGCAAAGGCTTGAGGTAAGCAAGCCCATTTTATAGAGAAATTTCAACAATTACTCTGGAGATTTTATTTATGACAATGTACAACCAGTATCTGCAGGTCTTTACTCAAAGAAAGTTTTTCCTTCTGTCTCCTGAAGTGACCCCCTCAAAGATAAAACACCAATAAAAAATACATACATTTTGGGAGAAAAAATGTGTGCATGTAGAGAAAAAGGTGGCGCTAAAGATAATAATGGGGCAAATATAACTATGAATAAGTTATATCAGCTAATTGTCTCCTTTGCCTTCAATACTTTGTATTTAATACTTGGTTCCTTAGTCCATTCATTCAATAAACATTGGTTTATGACCTACTACTTGTAGAAACTAAAACACAAACCAGTAATATAGCTCCTAGCTACCAAGGACCATTGAGACTAACAGAGGAAATTGGCATGTAAACATCATAACAAAATAATATCATTCCTAGTTTATCCATGATGCTGACAAAATTCCTAAATTCTAGCACCAGATGCAAATGGTAGAATGTTCAGGATTCTCCAGGACACCATTTCCAACTAATATTCCTGGGGAACCTCTGAACACACGTTCCCCTCTCGGACTTCTCCAATCCAAATCCCAATTCAAAGTATTGGAAGTATTCCCGAGGCCGACCAATTAAGTCCTGACCTCATCAGCAGACTGGGTCCAAAGTGGAAATGAGGGCCATTACCCACTGAGCCCTCCTTTATGGGAGATTCATTTAGCAAATACTTACTGAGCTCAACTCTGTGCCAGGCACTGGTCTCAGAACTGAGGACGCAGCAATAATCGAGGTCCCTTCCTTCAAGGAGCTTACATGCTAGAGGCAGAAGCCAAAAAACAACAAAATAAACAGAGAAAGGTACCCCATGTTATCGAATACTGCTAAGTGCTATGAGAGTAAATAAGGCAGAGCAATGGAGGAGAGAAGAGAAAGGGTACTTTTTAAGATAGACTACCTAGACAACATGAGATTTAAGAGAGGAGTCAGGGGAGAACCACATGGATGTCAGGAGGAGAGTACTCCAGGCAAGAGAACACCAAGGCTTCAGGGACAGGAATATGTTCCCAAATCTCTCAGAACTGCTCCTCTGCCAGCTCCTGTCACTGACCTCACACCACGTACTCCACGTCCACCCAAACACAAGAGCAGCCTGAATTCCCATCATAGAAACTATATTTAATGTATCTCTAAAACATACCTTTTCGTCTGGATATGAATTTTAAGCTGCATGAGTCTGAGTTGTTTATGAATTTCCTAAAAGTAGAACCTAAGTCTTACCAGTCCTTTCTCCAGACATCATGATTGCTACTTCCACATTCCAAACCGGGGAGCATTCCCACTTCACAAAGGAAACCAGCTAAAACAATTTCCGACAAATCGCCTCTAAGATCAGCAGTGATGCAAGAATAACCAAAAAGATCTGACATAAAACTATATGAGAGTGAGAGTCCATTTTGTTTTTAATTTTAGAATGAAACCCATTCAAAGCCCTTTTTATTTGGTACAATTAGATCCAATGATGGATCTAATTAGTTAAATTTTTAAACTAATTTAAAAATTAGTTAATTTTTTTAGTTTGGGAAATAATTCAAACATGTACACATTATGTATATACATATTTATACATTTTCCGTATTTTTCTTTTCACTTGAAGCATGTAACTATACATCTGTTCACCATCCTTTCAGTGTAGAGGCAGGTGCACAAGACACATACACAGATTTCCATTACGCAGGTCTTACATACGATAATGAGAGCCAGCCTCTCAAAGAAAGCAATCTTCACTAGTAGTCAAAATGTTCTATTCTGTTGTGCTGTTCCGTCGTTTGCCACTAGCCCTGTAAGACCTGGTCATTATGATGCCAATACCTTTAGTAATTCAGTAGAATTCAATTAACCATTCATTTTTTGATTTATATCTGACAAACATCTTAGTGACCAAATGTTTAACTATACGACTAGAAATACTAGCAGAAGAGTAACAACCTCAGAAAAATCAAATTCAAACTCTACCTACACAAGAAAACACATTTCTTGGGTAAACTCACCTACATAAGATATCATTTTCTCTTCATATACTTTATACTTCTTTTCCCAATTCAAAATGAACCTCTACCCTTGAAGAGAAGGTAAACAAACTAAACAGCCTTCCAGAAAAGATCCCTGAAGTTTAATTGTGTCATAACCCGATAGTTGCTGACTTAAGGAACAGATTAAAAATTACCATTTGGTTTCAATATTTGCTTAATTAACGCTCACCTACAGAACTCAGAATCCACATTCTGGTCAATCATTTCCAATCTCTTGACATTCATACTACTTAAGTTACAGTCAAGCAGTCAACAAGTATTTAATGCTCTGCCAAACTAGTGAAATAAGCATAGCAGTAATAATAAATTCCTTTTAGGACTACATATTCTAGAAATGGAACATTAAAAAGAATCAGTACCTGTAGAAAGACAGAAGCAAAGACTATGAAGGAAATGTTACTTAGAAGTGCTGTTAAATGTCTTCTTTTTCTCCGTCACTCTAGAAACGTCAGAAAAAATCTTCAAGATTTATTTGGAAAAAGTGATTTACCTAGAATGCATGCAAGACAATTTTATAATTGCCATTTGACTCTCAAAGATTTTTGTATTAACTTGTTGCTAAATGGAATTGTAAGCTAATAAGTACCTATTGTATTTTCCTGGATTTTTCAGTTGGGATTGTAATTAAATGAATTTATATGAGTTAACCATGTTTAAAACTATAAAATTCAGTTATTGAAAATTTTTTTAAGTCATTAACAAGTTATATTTTAAACTAATATTACAATTGTACTACATTTCTAAATTTCAGTTCCTGAAAATACACACACACACACACACACACACACACACACACATTTTCCCCTTTGTGGGAAAAAAACAAACAAACATTAAATGAAGAAAAAAAGCTATAGGGGATTTTTAGGGTGGTGAAACTATTCTATATGATACTGCAATGGTGGACACATGTCAATATACATTTGTCAAAACCCACACTCTGTACAACATAAGGAGAACCCTAATGTAAACTACAGACTTTAGTCAATAATAATGTACAAGTATTGGCTCATTGATTGTAACAAATGTACTACATCAGTGCAAGATGTTAATAATAAGGATGACTGTGGGGTGGAGGGGTGGAGACATGAGGAGCTATATGTGAACTCTGTGTTTTCCGCTCATTTTTCTGTAAACCTAAAACTACTCAAGAAAAATTAAGTCTATTAAAAGAGAGATTTCTAACAAACGTCATGATCATCTTACCTTTGTATTAAAGTCAATCATCAAACTTAATAAAGTATCCCCCTTTTCATCAGCTACAAATTTTAAAAGTTTTAGAAATTATGCCACTATTGATGTTTTGATGCAGTAAATCTTGCCAAACCCAGACACCATCATCCGCATTACTCACTTCCTCCTTTTAGTGTATGCACCTGTACCCCATTCCAGTTTGAGGCTTGAAAATGACAGTGAACACAGGTCAAAGAGTGTCTTCAGATGTTCATTCAAATGACAAATCCAACATTTCATCCTCATCAATCATAGAGAGAAGGCACATGGTGTAAAGTAGGCCATTGACATGGAAGATGTCACAACTATAGTGCATCTATGGGAATTTAGAAGCTTGGTTTCAGAGATATTTTTTAAACAAGAAGCTTTTAAAATATAGGGTGGAGAATAATGGCTCAGTCATTAATACCTATGCAGTTCCTCCTGGGCACTTAAGTAGTAAAGAAGAAATGGTTCAACAGAGGAATCAGTGTTAGGTGTTATTTTGGCATTCCCAAGCCTGGGTTTTTCACTCAGGTTCCATTTAGAACTGTCTGGTGGTCTTAATGTAATGTGCAAGGAACTTATGTCCAGGCCACAAGTTATAAATCCTTCAGACAGAACTTGCCATGAAGACCCAAGACTCCACAAGAGAAACTGAAAATAATGCTTGAAACAACTTAAAACATCAATCCAGCAGGGGTATCTGTGGTAAACCTACTACACATCTAATGCAGAAATAATTTTCCACACTAAAAAGCATTTTAGAAGTATTGATACATTGATGTCATAGGTGTAGCAATAATTCACAGTTAAATAGAACGCAGACCTCAGAAAATGTTTCACAAAAATAAAATTATATTCCACTAGGAAATATGTTCAAAATATGAATTAAATTGTAATATCTATTTTAACAGTAAAGGAAACCAAAAATTCAGGAAAAGAAATTAGAGAAAAACATAAATTCAAAATATCCATGGTGAGGATGAAATTTTGTTACTTTCCATTCCCTTACAGTAGTTAACCTATAACTCCTATTTCTCAAAGTCAAAAGCCAGAACTAAGTAGAATTTTAAAGGTGACTCAGAACAAGCAAAAACCAAAACACCAGTGATTAGCCCAGTTGTCCAGATTATCTGTCTCTCATTAAGTTCACTATTTCATGGTTTTCAGGTTTTCTCCAGAAGTAGGACCTTCATTTTTACATTTTCTTTAAATATTTTCAGCTACCTCTTTTCTCCCTTTCTTAGTATTCCCTTTCCAACCCTGAAATTAATTTTGTTTTTGCTCAGACTCACTGTTTATTTTAAAAAGCTACTCTATTTAAAAGTTTAAGAAGAGGAGCATTACTCTAAGGGAATTTCCTTTGTCAAGTAGCATAAATTAAACTCTCTAAGAATGAACACTGAAATGACTCGATGTGTTGATAGAACTCGTCTCTGCTATTCAGATTCAAACAACTGAACTATGAGCTCAGATGAGACCCCTAACTGGGGTCACCCAAGGCCTCCTAAATTGACAATTAGCCAGCCTCAAAACGTTGACTTGCCATTGACAGATGTAGCCTATCCTCTCCTCGGTTGGGCCCCTAGGACAGTTCTGGAACATCACGAAAAAAATATTTAAATGATACAAAAATTCCAGAAGCCAAATTCAAATTGTGAGGAAATAACAGAGATAGAAACAATTTTTTTTTTTTTTTTTTTTGCGGTACGCGGGCCCCTCACTGCTGTGGCCTCTCCCGTTGCGGAGCATAGGCTCCAGACACGCAGGCTGAGCGGCCATGGCTCACTGGCCCAGCCGCTCCGCGGCATGTGGGATCCTCCCGGATCGGGGCACGAACCCGCGTCCCCTGCATCGGCAGGCGGACTCTCAACCACTGCACCACCGGGGAAGCCCAAGAAATATTTTAAAAGTAGAAATCTTTTTGCAGAATAAAATCAACTACCATAGGATCTGTCTGCAGCAACAGCTCTCAAAGACTTTTCTGTTCACCAGAACCATCAGGATTGTTCATTAAAACCCTACTGGCAACAGTTCTTGGGCAATGGACCTAAGGGGGCCTAAAAGAACTGCATTATTAACAAGCACCTGCATAACACGATGCAAGGTATGACCATGACCTTTGTGTTATGTCTACCTTTGTCTCACCCTTTTGCTTTACCTCTACCTGGGTATCACCTGTATTACTATCTTTGGATACCAATCTGTTTCCCCACTGGTACAAAAAAAGGGATCAAAATAATCTTTACTGCCATCAGGAGCTACATACAGAAGGATGTTTTCTCTTTCGTTGTATGTTATCACTTTTTCCATCATAAAGTAAACTGTTGGAGACAGTTATGGTCATACTTATCAATCATAAGTATTTTGTCTTCTACCTAGAAAGTCATATAAATGATTTATGTTTGTTGCTAATTCTTTAAACTTAGCCGTCATTTCCAAATAAAAATACCAAGATGTTAAATATAGCTGCTGGCTAAATTGAAAAAGAGGAAGGAATGAAATGATAAGAGAAGAATCCCTGGCTCTCCTGCCAATCATACCTCTCCCTGCATTACTATCATCCTGGGTTAGTGAACTAGTGATTCTTTACCTTATCTACCCATCTAGTTCACCTACACTATCCAACTATCAACCCATCACCTCCCTTTGCAAGCTGAGACCTGGTCATTGTGTGCTGAGAAGCAGCCAGTCTATAAATTACAAGTCCATGTGGTTTTCTATCAAGACTTACTGGAGTCCATTCTAATATTGTTTTATAGCCTTTTTTTTTCACATTTTAGAAACTAATCATATTCAGTATATTAAAACTATGTTACTTTTGTGAAAATTACTTTATACCACACTGCAACAGGTAACACTATGGTTAGAATTGTTTAGGGAGATATTTCTTTTAATTCTGGGCTTGTGGGGAAATAACCATCTATGTCATAAATAGCTTAATTCTAAGCCAGAGCTGAGAACTGAAGTAAGTTCTGAGTAGAAGTAAGTTCCAGCATTGAAAAGATGAAACAGCATTGCCCATCAAGACTACCAACTTTGAAAAGACAAGAAACCTTGTATTGAATATCAATTAACTGAACAAAGCAAAAATTGTCAAAACCATAGGTCCTTACCAGAAACGGACTCCAGCAAACGCAGGAGACACACATTATACCCAGGAGCTGGATGACCATTTCAAAATGATGAGACCTGCCTTGTCTGTGCTGCTGACTTTTAAATTTAACTCTTAAAAGTGAAATTCCTGTGATGGCATTGCAAAAAAATGAAATACCAAGGGCTAGGAGCCCCAGAAATGAAAAAAGTAAAAGATAAAACCTATCTTCCCAGTCTTTGATGTGATCTGTTTTGTAGAAACACCAGGTCTTCGACGCTTGAATTTTATAGTCACGATGCCCAAGGATGGGCAGCAAAGCTACGAAAACAGCAAAAAAGCACACTCCACTCAACATCATTTTAACATGTTTGGATGTAATTTTCGTAGAGTGAAATATTGGTTGGGTGACTCCAATACATCGCTCAATGGCCATCACACTGCCTAGAAAAAGTGGGCACAGACCAGAGAACACCATGCAGATACCAAAAATACTGCAAAGGACGTTTGATTTGTCAAAATGGATCCAGTCTTTATCAGAAGCATATACAAAGACTGCTATAGCTCCATTGATGAGGTGCCCAAAGAAATCTGTGATTACCAGAGCACTAGCTAAAAGCAAAAACGATGACTTGTACTTCTGTCTAAATCTCTGGTATGCCTTCATGAGAATAGCAATAGCAAGACTGTTTGATAAGATTCCCACTGTCATGAAGGTTATCGAAAAAGATATTGAAAGCTCTTCTTCCATTTGGCAAGTTGTATTTGAAAGGAGCCCGGCTGCAGGAGACACTGGCTGTTTGGAATTGTTCGTGGACATTGTTGTGGAGATAAGAGCTGGCCACTCAAGTCATCTCCCTCTCAAAACAGTGCAGGCTTGCGGTCCAGAGATCTGTAGCATAAAGACAGAGAAATTATGAGCCCTGGATAACTGTTCATCTGACATTGAAGGCTAAACCTCCCCAGCACCCTGTGGTGGGAATCAGACTTATCTGGCCTGTCATGAGCAAGGTTGCATCATACTGAAAATAGCACACATCTGCCTGCAGTTCCACATTTCATTTTCAAGGTAAAGAAGCTACCAGAATTGAGACCCCTTGGTTAACCTCTATGGCTACTCTGCCACTGGGCACCTCCTAAACTGCCTCCTGACAATTCACTGACACCTTAAAACTCCTAAGGTTTACGAAGTCGCTTAACAAGGCTAGATTTAAACCCAGCTGAGTTTTTAAAGTATAATAGTCTATTTTAATAACTAGGTGACTTTCTAAAGTTTCTGCTTTTTTCTCTGATGAGCTTTGTCCCCAAAGTGCAGATTATTTCTCTGAGACCTATGACTGTCAGGCAGACAAAATCATCTTCTCCAAACTTTGGGAGGGTGCAAAGTGGAGCCACAAGCTCACTGACGCAGCATGGGGCTTCTCTGAATAAGTTCTAAAACTATTTGATTTAGGTCAAATAACAGCAAACCACACACATCAGTGACCCCTGGAAGGCTCAGTGTTGAGTCTCTAGGAAGATTTTCTGGTCCAGCTACCACCTGTGCAGAAATGTTGGCTGATGAGAGCATAGAAGGCAGGCCGACCTCACTGTGGGCGCATCTGCCTAGATGCTGTTGATCTAAGTTATAGCTTCAGGGTAGCTACATCCCAGGCGAATTATTTATTTGTCGCTCTTTCTCTAGTGAGTTGAGGCCTGAGTCACAGACCCTCTATACCCGCCACTACTGCCACCCCGCCCCGAGCTATTTCCACCGGCGTTTCCCCAGCAGCTTTCTGGGAGGCTAGGAATTCCGGAGCCAGCCTTTCCTGGGACCTGCCCAAGTGGGGCCGCCCGGGACTGCCCGGAGGGCGGCCGCCTCCTCCGGTCTTACTCACAGCTCGACTTTCGATCACTACTACCCCACCGCCCCCAGGCCTCTGCTTGCAACATCCTTCCCAAACCTCTTAACTGCCTGAAACTTTCTGCGATTGCTCAAACGCCAGAGGCCGATTTCCCTCCCACCCCGGGGGGCGCCAAAGGCCTGCGCTGGCCAGGATGCCGGAGTCGAAGTGTCGCGGGCGGGGAAGCAAGGAGAGGGAAGGGGATCTTTTCCTTTACCAGTTTCCCTCCTCTGAGATCCGTTCTACCCGGTCCCCAGGCGCGCACCTCAGGCTTCAGACGGATCAGACATTGCTCTGCGGGTCTCCCCAGGTTGGGGCATCTGGTCCAAACTTGTTGGCCAGCTCAGGCTAAGGTGCCCTCCGGTGCCGCCGGCTGCTGCTGCCGCCGGGCATCCGAGGTGGGGTGGCTAAACCTCAGTCGGGTGGCCAACGCGTGGGAATCCAGCCGCTGAAGGGGTGTTTACCTTGGCATCCCGGGCCGCGGGCAGGGCTCTAGGTGGAGCAGAAGAGCGCGCGGGTCCGTGGGCCATCCCGCGCCCGGCTTCGCTCCGTCGCTGCCGCCGGTTCCTGGGGCCCTGCGCCTCGCTCTCGCTCCAGCTCCGGCCCGGGCTCCGACTCTGTCTCGCCGCGCGTGCTTCTGCGCGCGCTCCCAGCGCGGAACCTGCCGGGTGCGCTGGGCTCCCCGGATCCTTTAGCACCTAGCGGCGCTCACCGCCTGGGCGGGGTGGAGGGCGCGGTTGACCTCCGCCCCTTCCTCTCCGCCCCTTTTGCTTGGAGTCCAGAGCCGGACCCGGAGGGACTTGAGAACCGCGCTCGGATGCTACGTCCCCCTCCTCAGCATCAGAGCGGCCCCCTCAGCTGCCCGACCACTTAAGGAAAAGTTTTGTTTTAAACTCATTCTCCAGCTAAAGGCGCCATCGCTACGGCTGTAAAATAGGAACAAGGAGAGCTGAGGAAAGCCTGCAGAAAGCTGTCGTGACAGCGTCTTGAACTGTCAGATTGCAGATTGCAGACACTTCATCCCAAATCCAGCTCAAAAAGGATAAAGAAACCAGGTAGAAGGAAAGAGATGGTGTATTTGGGCTTAGGGACCGACATCCCCAGGAAGTTAAAAACAGGTATTCGGGTCACGTGTTGTCAATGGAAAGTCACTGCCTTAGGATTCACTGTCACTTAGAGGACTGGACTGTTCCTAGCTTTCTAAAGAATGTGAGAAGGGAAAGGGATAAGCAGTATTCTCACAGGACACATGCAGATAAAGCATTAGTAACATTTTAATGATCAAAAAAGCCCAATGGTGAGAGAATTTCTAGTGGTATGTTTACCCAAAGAGATGTGACTCTTAAATTTTGTGGAGATTATTTTTATGATCAAGTAAAGAAAAATCCACTACTTCATTAGGAATTATAATTTGAGCCATTTTAATGCTGTAACCACTTTTTGCTAATATTGTTTTGATCTGTACCTATTAACTATCTCATTTTTATAGCTAATCACTTATGGAAATCTATTACTGACCTTTGCTCTTTTATCAGTAAAATATTGCCACGGCTTTTGTGAAAAACCAATGCCACATGGAAATAAACTCTCTTTTCTCCATTCTAAAATCAGAAAGGGCCTCTAAATTCCTAGAAATTGGAAAGGATCATAAAGTGCTACAGTGAGATAAAATAAATTAGCCATTAACTATAGAAAAGAATGATTGCACAGCTTTCCCCTGTGGTAAATATTGAGGGTTTTTTTTAATGATATGATCATAACTTGTAAAATAAACTGTTACTCAGGTATGGTCAGGGAATTGAAAAATTTGGTTAACCAAATATTCTGGTTAGTAGAGAAATATTACATCTGGATGACCAGTGTCCAAAAAACAACTATGTAATAAACCACATGGAAAATGTGCATGACACAGAGAACTATTCTTTCCTTTAGTGATTAACAGCACTTAATCACATTAGATGCAATTACCTATTTACTTATGTCTCTCCCACTGAATTGAATTCCTGCAGAAGTCTCATTCATCTCTCCGTCCTCACCCAGGATTATGCCTGGTCACTTATCCAACGCTGTCTGAATTCATCAATGTTATAACCGACATTTCCAGTATCACACTTCAAAATCTTGAACAGTCCCCATCTCTCACTGGCACATCTCACTAACAACAGCTGCTCAATCTACTGGGTAAAAAAAGAGAAAATTCTCGTTAATGCAATTTCAAGTCATAATATTTATTATGTAATATATTCAAAACATTATTAATTTAGTTTTCAAAGTACTAGATAAATCCTATTAAAAAAAAAAAACTTTCCAATATAGAAACAGGAAGAAATAGAAAACAGAAATAGAAATAGAAAATGTAAGTAGACCAATCACAAGCACTGAAGTGGAGACTGTGATTAAAAATCTTCCAACAGGGCTTCCCTGGTGGCGCAGTGGTTGAGAGTCCGCCTGGCGATGCAGGGGACATGGGTTCGTGCCCCGGTCCGAGAAGATCCCACATGCTGCAGAGCGGCTGGGCCCGTGAGCCATGGCCGCTGAGCCTGCGCGTCCGGAGCCTGTGCTCCGCAACGGAAGAGGCCACAACAATGAGAGACCCGCAAAAAAAAACCATCCACTTCACATGTATTCTTGGAGTTCCTTTTTTAGAATCCATTCCTTAATCGACACATTTCACCTGAGTCTCAATAAAAGATTCTAAAGCATCTACATCTCTTCTCAAGATAGAAAGAATATATTAGTATCAGTAGAAAAGGCTACTAATTTATATGGAAGATTAAACAGCTAACTAACTACTCTTAAAAGAAAAAAATATATGTCTGGCTTTATCACACCCAAATCTGATCCCCTATTCCAAGTTCCCAATGGCAGCCTCTGACTGCTTATATAAGGAAGACTAGCTGGCCAATCAGCAGATGAGAGAAACAAACAGATCAATAATTGTGTGTGGGGGGAGGGGATGGCTGATAAACTTCTGAAAAGTGGTAGTTGGTATTGCTACTACTAAGTGGACGCACATAAAACTCTTAATTTATACATTCATTCAACAAATTTCTTGAGCACCTACTTTGTGTCAGGCACTGTTTCTAAGAGGCAGAGGTACAGCTGTGTGGACAAAGAATCCAAGCCCCTGCTCTGGTATGGCTTCTAGGCTGGGGGAGGTACTTACTTTTGTGGAGCATGTGTCCAAAACCCTGATGTGATTTGGTGGCTTCCCTTTAATGGAGGCAAAGCTGATGTCAGCCTGTCTGCAAGGAGATAACATACCATGACAGGTGTGTACCTGGCAATCATCTTCATTCAGGATTAGATGCAGATCACTTTGCTCAGAAGAGTGTGCACATTATAATTAAAGTCAGAGAAACTGGGACTCAGTGACACTGAGGCTGAAATTAAAACTCCATAAAAATCAAAGGAAGTGTTGGAAGTTGATTTTTATAGTTTTAATAAAACTGTCTAGGAAAACTTTTCTGGAACTTGCCATTGACATTAATACTAGAAACTACGCCCAGTTTGGTAGTAATGAAACTAATAACAACTTCTTTTGTCTTTTTATTTTTATTATGTAACTCTTTGAAACACGAAAAGTAACATACATAATGCACTTGTAAGTTGTGAATTATAAAATAAACACCCATGCACCTACTATCTAATTTAAGGCCGGCATTAATTTCCTAGGACTGCTGTTACAAAGTACCACAAACTGAGTGGCTTAAACGACAGAAATGTATTGTCTTATAGTTTGGAGGTTAGAGTCCAAAATCAAGGTGTTGGTTAGTTCCTTCTGAGGGAGAATCTGTGCCATAACCCTGGCCTAGCTTCTGATGAATTTCTGGCAATCTTTATTGTTGCTTATCTTGTAGATGCCTCACTCCAATCTCTGCCCTTCATCTTCACGTGCCATTCTCTCTCTTTGTCCTCACATGGCCATCTTCTTATAAGGAGCCCAGTCATATTGGATTCGGGATCCACCCTACTCCAGTACGACCTGATCTTAATTGATTTCATCTGCAACAACCCTATTTCCTAATACAGTCACACTCTGAGATACCCGGGGTTGGGATTTCAACATATTTGAGGGGAGGGCGGGGACTAATTCCATCCATAACAAGGGCTAGACTAGAACATTACTAATATCGTTACATCTATCTGCATATTTCTGCCTCCATTTCATTCCTCTGTATCCATCCCCCAGAGATAACCCCTATCCTGAATTGTTTGTTATCATTCCCTTGCCTTTTATTGTTTTATCACATAAATAAGCAGATGAACCAATATGTAATTTAATTTTCCTTGTTTTGTAACTTAACCTTCTGTAACTTGTTTCTTTAATGCAAGATTTATAAGATTCACACATATTGTATACAGTAATAGTTATTCATTTACAAAATTCTATAGTCAATGTTTGGATATCCAAATTTTTAGAATATCATCTTATTAATAACCATTGGGATTATTTCCAGTTTTTTGTTCTTAGGAAATAATCTACTATGAATAATCTTGTATTTATCACTTTGTGTAGGAGTTTCTCTAGGATATATACCTAGAGTGAAATTACTGGGTCATAGCATATGAAAATGTCTAACTTGCCAAGATAAGGCTGTGCCTAAGAGATTTCCTTTACATTTGTGATAACACTTGCAATTGTCTATCTCTTTAATTATTACCAACCAGATGGTTGTAAAGTGATATCACATTGGGAAACTAAATTATATTTCTCTTTGCATTCCTGTTTCTTCTTCTGTGAAATATCTGTTTGTCTCTTTTGTCCAAATTTTTACTGGGTTATTTATATTCTTATTAATTCTTTATGTGTTCTAGATACTAATCCTCTATCAGTTGTAGAGCAAACATCTTTTTCCAAATCACAGCTTGCCTTTTCATTTTCTTTACTATCATTTCTTTGCTATCATTTTTTTTTACAAGCAGTGCTTAACTTAATGATGTCAAATTTAAATATTTTTAATCTCACAGTTTATGCTGTACTCTAACATTTTTTGTGTCACATTTTAAAATGCCTTCCAGAACGTGGATTATAAAGATATTCTACTATATATTTTCTAAATGTTCTAATATTTTTGCCTTCCACATTTGAGTCTTTAATCCTTCAGATAATTATTTTTGAGTATTTGTGAAGTAGGAATCCAGGGTTTTTCTCCATATGGATAACCAACATTTGTGGCACCATTATTAAATGATCCCACTATTATGGGGTTGAACTGTGTTCCCCAAAATGCAAATATTGAAGTCCTAACCCCCAGCACCTCAGAAAGTGACCTTATTTGGAGATAAGGTCTTTACAGAGGTAATCAAGTTAAAATGAGGCCATCAGGGTGGGCCCTAATTCAATCTGATTGGTGTCCTTATAAAAAGGAGAAATTTGGAGACAGACACAGAAGGAGAACACCATGTGAACATGAAGATGACCCAATTACATGCTATGGAAAGAGGCCTGGAAGAGAATCATAGCCCTCATAACCTTCAGAATGAACCAATGCTGCCAACACCTTGATTTTGGACTTCTAGCCTCCAGAACTGTGAGACAATACATTTCAGTTGTTTAAGTCACCCAGTTTGTGGTACTTTGTTATGGCAGCCCTATCAAATTTGTACATCCTCCCTTCCCCACTAATCTGAAACATATATCTCTCACGGACCGAGTTTCCATATATGCATGGGGAAATTATTATTCATTGACAGACCTACCATGCTCAGTGGTTCCCACTGGACTCTGGTCCCCCTCGGAATTACTATTTGGGAAGTGCTATTGTCATCCTTAGGATAAACTCTGAATTCTTTAAGGGTGGTTTTCAAGGCTCTTCCTAATCTATCCCCCTACTTCTGCCCCGAGGTTTAACTCTCATTCCTCACTGCTCGAACTCTTTGCCTCAGCAACACTGACATCCTCAACTCCTACAACCTGCCCCTTGGCCTTCTGCTACCTCTATCTTTAGCAATCTTCCTCCAACCCCTCACACATTGCCTGATCCCTATTCAGGCTTCAGTGCTCAAAAGTTATTGTGGTTTCTGTACATCATGCTAACTGCCTGTCTATCATTGCCGTTGTATTTCCAGCACCTTGCACATGCTGTGGAAGTGCTCATGAATGAGTGAATGAATGAATGAATGAAGTAGCATACTACAGAAGTGGAAACCCAAGCACAAAGAAGTAACTTGCCTGATTAGAGTGGCAAGTACATGTGACAAAACCAAGTCTATCTGACCACAAAACCCATACTCTTACCAACTCTTCGTATTGCCTCTGGGTTTAATAAAACATAAAGTGCTGTCCTTTATGCACAGGGTTTGTTGCTGCTAAGCCTACCACAAGAAGGACAAATGCCTGTATTGTTTTTCTTTTGGTGCAAGAAGTTTTTCAATAATCATCTACATCCTTTCACAAGATCCAAGACCCACAATGCCACTTTTTTAGCACTGATGTTTTTGTTAACTCTTCAAGACAGGCAGAATGGAAAGTCTATGAGGTGAAAAGATGGGAAAGGTTGGAAGGAAGCAGAATAGCAAGATAATATTTATTGACTTCCTGCCCTGTGCCCAGCACTGTGACAGGCTCTTTAAATGCACACATCAACACCATCAGATGGTCATTTTATCCTCATTACACAGAGGAGAAAGGAAGAAACCGAAGCCCAAAAAACATAAATTCTTTGTCCAAGATCACACAGCTATGATGAAAGTGAGATGCAACCCAAACCATGAGGTGCTCAGCAATTTCTGCTTCATTCAGGGACAGGGGGCCATGCGGATCCTCTTAAAACTCCCGTCTATTCCCACACCTCCCCATCAGCCTGGACCCTGTCCCTGGCTAGTCCCTCTGGAGCCCTGGATGCCTATCACCATTCACTATTTATTCTACAAGTTTATTAGACTCAAACTGAGCAAGGTGTTATGCTAAGGACTTTTCAGATGCAGGGATCATGTAGCCCCAGCTTCTGCCTTCAAGAAACTTAAAATCTAGACTAGTATGCTAGTTCTTGTTAATGACCGATTTTTCACTTTTCTTTCCATTTCACCTTCATCCTTTTCCTGGCTCCCATTTGCCCTTTTGATACTTTTCTTCCTGATTTATTTGACTTCAATATTTCAAATAGATAGCTAGGATCCAACTAAGAAGCAAATTTAATTCACCCAGTAAACTATCATTTTTAAGTGGCCCTGAGCAGGTGAGACACAAGACATACAGTGTTTGACAAAAGTGAAAGTGGCAAGCAAGAGTTTGCATCAGGGGAGAGAATGGACCAGATGCAGCATCACAGAAATGCCTGAAGGCACTGGGGACCCCACAGGGGCCAAAAAGGAAGACAGTGTTATGCAAAGAAACTTTGTCTCCTTCACTATTTTTTGCATGCTTGCATATGAAAAAATATAGAATTTACATCTGTTGAGAATTGGCTGTGTCTCAATGCTAAACACTTTACATATATATTCAATTAACTTACCCTAGAACTCTATTTAAAAAGGCAAAATCATGATCTTCGTTTTGCACAGAGGCAACTGAGGCACAGAAAGATTAAGGGGTTAAATTGCTTAATGGTAGAGGAGGAACTCAGTACCAGGTCTGTTCAACTCCTTGACCCTAACCCCTGGCCCAACCGCCTCCCTGAAAATGATAAGCTGTCAAGACGCCCCCGCACGCTGTGGTTGGACACGCAGGGTTTTCCCAGTATTGGCAGCTGTCACGGAATGTCCTTTGTGGCTAAGTAGTTATCAGGGGTCATCTTGATTCCTCATCTGCATTCAGTGTTTGTCCAGGGTTTTCACATGAATGTTGCTTCAGTGAAGTTTCAAAACACCCGCACCCAAATCCAGAGCAAATCTGAAACCACCATGAAAGATGATGAGACCGTCCTTGCTAAAGTCAAGAAAACCTCCCCTTAAAAAAACATTAAAAATGAGTCCCTTGAACTGCAATTTAAGTAAAGAGAGCTTGAAGAAGAAAACAGTGATAGGTTCACTGTTCCTCCAGCTCAGCACAAAAGGGAAACTGCTTTTCTTGAAAGATGGAGCCATCTCAGCTGTGGAAACAGTAGCCACAAGCCGAGCTCCAGAGTAGGGCTGCCTTCTTGGGCAGGCAGCCAGTGCGACCTTGAAATCACTTCATCATTTTATCTTTGAACTTGTGTATTTAAGTGAAGTGCAGTGGGACAATGGAGCCTGCACCAAGGGCTTAGACCTCCAACTCCTGTACAATCCCACCTCCCTGGGATGGGCCTCCCTGGGATGGGTTCTTGGCCACTCATTCCCCTGTCCCAGACCTCAGCCAGTCTCCTCTGACACCCCCAGCAGGTGACTGCTGCCACTCTTTACCTGGGAAGGGGCCTGGCCACGAGCTTTGGTAGGGTGGAGATCAGGCACACACTCTGGCATCTCTGGGCCAAACATGGCTGCTGTCATTCCCACTCCGGGTGAGACTTGTCTGGGCCAGGGCAGGACAAGCTCTCAACCAGGTGCTGAGCACATCCTGGCACAGAGGTTTAAGATCTTGAGGGGTCTCCCATCTACCGTGGGGTGGGGCAGTGGGCCCGTGGAAACAGGGAGCCACCTGGCTAGACTCCCTTGGCCCAAGTCCCCTACCGGGACACTGCACATGGGTCCCTTGTTTGAGGGGAGGAGGAACCCAGTAGCCATCAGGCCCCAGCAAATGCATACACACCTCAAATCACAGAACGGGCCCCTTGGGTATCTGTGAGGGTTTTGCACTGGCCCCTATGCCCCGAGGGCTCCCTCAGCCAGCTCCAGGCTGCCAGACTTTCTCTTCTTCCTTCCAACCTTCCTCATTCAGTCTTGAGTTTGTCTCTGACCAGCTAGAGGCACCCTTGAAGGACAAGCCACAAAATACAAATTGTGTAATTTCGGTGACCCCACTCCAAAGTGAAATGTGATATTTGCATTTGAATTGGTATTGCACCATACAGAGAACAATAAAATTCATGCTAGTAATGTATTATTTTAGTTTCTATTTT
Organism: Aethalodelphis obliquidens; assembly: GCF_003676395.1. NCBI lineage: Eukaryota > Metazoa > Chordata > Mammalia > Artiodactyla > Delphinidae > Aethalodelphis > Aethalodelphis obliquidens. Next base: position 15,350,853 of record NW_020837957.1, on the reverse strand, counting down.
CTTAGAACATCAACTAGCAAATAAACACCACCAAGACAAGGCCAGAGACAGACCACAAAGGAAGGAAAAGCTTTATATAACACCTTTGCCCTTTTTTCTGCTTTTTGCATTTCTTTCTCAGCTTACACACATTGAACACTGGATCCTAGTCATCTGGGTACCTCTAGGCTATAACATACAATCAATAAACATTTGGTAAGTGAATGAATAAATTCCTGTAACAACTTTTCCCTTACGGCGCTAAAAGCTTTCTACCTGCTAAACTGACAGAGAGGCTGTGTCATCTATATTTCTGTATCTTCCCTAAAACTTAGCACATTTCCTTTGTTGATGATCATTAGAGTGTATTGAATCACCACATACATTTGTGTTTTCCCTTGTCTCAGTAACCATATCTCTCTAGACAATGTGAAGTGGAGATCAAAATTATAGGCTGAATAAATTAAAACCAAAAAATACTCTCAAGTTATCCAACACACAAGGCAGAAAAAAAAATTGAGAGGAAAAGTCGTTCTCAGACTGAATTGTGCAACTTATTAGCCACGTTCTCCACAACATGTTTCCTACCCAGACAGAGCTGAGGCATCACATCTCATTTTCAAAAAGGCCAGTTAGAACTTATTCTAATGTGGTTGACATTGTTTCTTCTTCTATCGTAAAAAATTTTTTTAATCAAATTGAAGGTTGAAAGCTCTGTATGGTCATGACTTTTTTTTAATTCAGAAAAAATTTGGCTTTCAGAGTGTGACTTTTCTGATTGTAAGAGGCTCTCATCTTGTGAAAATGTCAGCCAGAGGCATTTTTCACTAATCAGAGGGAACAATGCTGCTGTTAGAATGCTGCAGCCTTGACAAATAGAAACTTGGCTCTTTTCACACATGCTGAGAGTTTGTTCTTTCACATCATCATAACTGAGAATAAATCTCTATTCTCAACAGGACAATCATCAGACAGAGATGTCTTCCTTTCCAGAACACCTCTCTTGCACATTGACTACCTTCTGCGTCTCTGCCACAGCTGATGGTTTAAACACAATTGAATGAGGGTCAAACTTTGTCTCAAAATGTGAACATTCTCCTGACATCTCTGTTCCTTTAGACAATCCCAGGTATCCAGCAGGTCAATATATTAGTCATCTTTGATGCCCCCTCTCTCCCTACCCCACCGATAGCTCAACATACCAACTCAGTCACTAATTAGCTGATCATCTTGGACAAGTCACTGGACTCCTCTGATCTTCAGACGTCTCATCTACACACTGGAGAACAACAGGCAAGGGAACAGAAAAGAGGAATGACTAGGCTAGAATGCTCTTTAGGATTCTGTATTAGTTCTCCAGAGAAACAGAATCGATAAGGTGTGTGTGTGTGTGTGTGCTTGTGTATGTGTGTGCATATATACACTACATATATATATTACACATATTATATATATAAAGTATATATTATATACATATATATGTAATATACTACATGAGTGTTCAGCCCACAGGCAGAGACCCAGAACGACCATGCTCCAGTTCCAGTCTAAAGGCAGACCACTGGAGAATTCCCTCTCACTGGGGACGCCAGCCTTTTTGTTCTAATCAGATGTTCAATGTGTATACATATACACACACAATTTAGTGGCTCTGTTTCTCTGGAGAACCCTGATACGAAATCCTAATCCTATTGCTTGGCCTCTACATGAAAACGACCCTCCCATACACCATGAGGGTGGTCAGGGCATCAGCAGTTAGATAGCATTCCGTACAGAGGACCAGCCACACAAGGAACTAGAGGACAGAATAAAAAACCAAGGGAAAAGCCTGTTTGTAAAGAGTGGGTGAATGAAGTGGAATTAGTGTAAGTCAGCCCACCGGACATGCAAGTGCCTAGGACTCTTCCCACGTACCCCATGGGCAAAGTCCACTCCAGTTCCCCTTTGCTTGTGGTCTGAGCCCACCGACCACTCCATCAGAACAAGCCCAGGAATCTGCTAGAGAAGATTCTAACAAAGACAGGCACTCCCTGCTAATTCTACCACTGGTTTACTAATTTATTCAACAAATGTTTATGGGTTTAGCTTGAACAAAATTCTGGATACAACGATTCCAGACTTTCTGGAGTAAGTTTGCCATCAAGTTATGCAGCTAAAATTTAAGTGGGCAAGAGGCCTTTGATAGAATTGGCATGGTAGACATCACCCAAATATAACATGTGAAGAAGAAAGAGGAGTTGAGCTCATAATCACACCACATCTACAGGTGATTTTAGAACTTAACCACATCAGGGTGTGGTATGGAAAATACTTTGGGTAAACCAGGCTGCCTCTGAAAGCCTGAAGGTACTTGGAATATGAAATGAACCACTGGGCCAGGATTAGGTTGGCAATCACTGTGTCATTGTGCCTTCACTTTACCAAGATATCTGCTCCAATTGGTCAGTCCAGGCTGTTCGGCCATGAGGGCCTGAGGCTGACCCATCCAACTAAAATGTATTGATAGTTACCCCTGCCTCACATGTGGAATCTGTCCGTTTCAGGTACATTAAATCCAAAACTGCACTGTAATCCAAAATCATATGCTAGAAGAAGAAAAAAATTAAGAAGAAATTATTTCCTCAGAATTGTGAAGTTTGACCTTAAAATAATCAATCAAAACTTTATAAAATAAAAACAGGCAGTGATATCCGCTGAAATTCAGTTTAAGTACAGTCCTTATGTATTTACACTCAAAAGCAATGGAAAACTATTGTCTCACACACATCATCAGTTAATTGATTTCACTCTTCCAAACTGGTGTTTCGAAACTAATTTAGAAGATGTCTCTGGGTCTAGGGTTATCCCCTAGTTTACCCTATCAATAATTTTTTTCAATTGAAACCTATTTAACTTAACTGACCAGATATTTATCATCTTCTAGAAAATACCTTCTAGCAAATCTGTAAAATGGTTTCATTTTCCTAACTGTAGACTTTACGGTGGCTTACACGATCAGCTTGCAACTACCTCTCTAATCATCCTTCTCTACCTCATCATCTTAATCACCCTGGCTTTTTTTCCTACCTTAGGGCATGTGTACAGTTGTTCTCTCCGACTGGAATAATTTTCCCACAGATATCCGCTTAGCCAACTCCTTTACCAACTTCATGTCTTTGTTGAAATCTCCCCTTCTCAATGAGTTCTATTCCTAGTTATACTGTAAACTGTTCCCCCCATGCCTCACCAGCACCCCTGCATGGATCAGACCCTCTCCATCCCTCTTACCATGCACTACGTTTCCTCTTTTCCATAGTACTTATTAACTTCTAACATAATATATGATTTCTTTCTTTATTGTAATTATTATTTGCTCTCTCCCCCTCTAGGATGACATCTCCGTGAATGCCTTAGTATCCCATGGCTGCAATAACAAACTACTTCAGACTCGGTGGCTTAAACAACATAAATGTGTTCTCTTATGGTTCTGGAGCTCAGAAGTCCAAAGCCAGTTTCACTGGGCTAACACCAAGGTATCAGCAGGGAGGCTCTGATGAGAGGATCCATCTCTTTCTCTTTTTCAACTTTTAGAAGCCACCCTCATTTCGCGGCTTGTGGGCCCTTCCTATACCTTCGTAGCACATCACTCCAATCTCCACCTTCTCCTCTCCTGAAGGAAAATCTCTCTCTGCCTCCCTCTTGTAAAGACACTTGTAATCACAGTTAGGGTTCACAGGGATAATCCTGTGAGGCTAACCTCTCGTCTCAAGGTCCTTAACCTAATCCTACCAGCAAAGTCCCTTTGCCACAGAAATTAACATATTCACAGCTTCCTGGGACTATGTCAACTTCTTTGGTGGGCATTTCTCAGCCTATCCCAACGAGGATAGGAATTCTGTCTGTTTTGTTCCTTCAGGTTATCTCAACCCGAACCTGGAACACAGTAAGGACTCAATAAATACCAGTTGCATTAATATAGTTAAACTGTATAAAGTGAAATCATACAAGTAGTTTCAAATATTTAGTTGAGAATTTGACTGTATCATATGTGATCTTGAGAAGCATTCACAGAAAATTTCACAATGTGGTAAAGGCATCCAAAGAAGCCGTACTGCCTAGCGTTATTCACACAATTACTTTACCTCTGCCACATCTTAGAACATTTCTTTCTGTGAAAGAAATGAAGTCTCTATTGAACTGAATCACCCCTGAATGATTAGATTGAAATATGACCCCCTTTTGTTTCCTTTCTTTAAAATTATTCCACCTTTTCGTTTTGTCTATATGCTGTACAATCTCTGTGAAGGACTACTTCTCGGGGTACATACATTCAGAGTTACTAACTCAGAATGTTTAACTAACCAGTCAACAGCTATTGAATGACATATTAGTCTTGGCATGCTTTTAAAATGTTTATTACCTCACAGAATTCCAACTCCAGATAATAACCCACACTATTGACTCTCAAAAATGTATATTTTACAGGTGATTATTTGAGATTCATAAACCTTGTGGAAACAACCAGGAGCAGTGGTCACTCTCAGTTAATAACTATTGTATCTTTAATCCACCCTGTTAAGCAATTTATCAGGCTATGGATATAAGCTTTATTTATTTATTCATTCATCTTGCTCCACAAAAGATCTGACTGTAGCCTAAAGGGGGTTGTTTTAATAAACAGATGGCTAATAAAAAGGCAAGTTTATTTTTTAACTTATTTTTTATTGAAGTATAGTTGATGTACAATATTAAATAAGTTACAGGGGCACAATATAGTGATTCACAATTTTTAAAGATTATATTCTCTTTATAGTTATTATAAAATATTGGCTATATTCCCCGAGTTGTACAATGTATCCTTGTAGTTTATTTTATATCTAATAGTTTGTTAAATAAAAAATGCAAGCTTATAGTGGAAAGCAGCTGCATAGCACAGGGAGATCAGCTCGGTACTTAGTGACCACCTGGAGGGGTGGGATAGGGAGGGTGGGAGGGAGGGAGACACAAGAGGGAGGGAGACACAAGAGGGAGGGGATATGGGGATGTATGTATACATATAGCTGATTCACTTTGTTATGCAGCAGAAACTAACACAACCTTGTAAAGCAATTATACTCCAATAAAGATCTAAAAAAAAAAAGACAAGCTTAGAATTAAAAATCAGGGCTGGGCAAAATACAAATAAGAGAGTAGGATAGCAGGGAAACTTATCAGCATTATAAAGCAATTTGTCAGCATTATAGAGTTACTGTATTTGAGTCTCATATTTGGATCTAAGCTTCTTAATATGTCTCTTGTAAAGGAAGAAATAGTCATATAGTTGTTTCAGACAAAGAAGGAAGGGAGAAATGCCAGTTCTTTAAGGTGGGGGACGAGGACTGTTCCTAGCACGTGAATGAGAGATACCATGATGGGAGATGTATAACATGATGTGACATGTAATGTGCAAAGGTGAATAAGCACACTAGAGTCATAAAGATCTGGGTTTGAATACTGGCCCCACTACTTAACCTCTGTAAGCCTCAGTTTTCTCACCTGTTAACAGAGGTTTTTTTTAAAGTCCCTACCTAAGAGTATTATTGTAAAGAGTAAATTATGTCTTACATGCAAAGCAATTGAACATGGATAGCAATATCTACCTTAAAGGATTGCTGTACAGACTAAGTGATACAAGTGTGTCAGGCACACGATAGACACTGCACCAAAAGATTCAAGCAATCTTGGCTATTATTAACATCCACTAGCATTTTATGTCTAAGATAAATGTCCTACCTGGGAACCTAACTGGAAGCTTAAAGTTAAATGTGAGGTTCTAGTGTACTGTTTTATATTAATAACAATGGGCTGAAATTAATTTGACAATTTCTAAATATATTGCCAACTTTGCTATAAATAACGGTAATATCTAATATTATCGAGTGTCTGCCATACAGCCAGACATTGTTCCCAGTAATTCACACATACCATATCATTGAATCCTCACTACAACCCTATAAGGAAAATACTATTCTGTTCCTCATTGTACAGTTAAAGAAACTGAAGTTCGAGAAGTCTAAATAGCTTGCCTAACCAAGCCCAACAAGGAAGTAACTGATAACTCTAGTTCTCTCCAAATTTGATTGAACAAATCGTCACAACCTTATAATAATAGCAGACTGGAAAGTTCAGTGAGAGAACATCTAATGTAACTCCTCATTTTAAAGATGGAGAAAGAAGTCCCAGAAGACACTGGGGACTTGTCCAAGATCCTCAGGTAATTATGGCAAAACTAACATAGGAAGATCTTCACTCTGTGGGGGAGAGTGTGTGAGTGGGGAGGTAGCCAATAACTCTCCATGGCTGGGAGAGTTGTGGTTGGTGGGTGCGTTCAAATGTATGAGGAGAATGGCTCCAGTACTCCTCTGCTGCAGCATACACTTGACCTTCAAAAACAATTCAGTGAAAAGAATTAATTAATTAATTAATTAAACTTAATGTTTGACAAAATATGATGCTTCCATTCTAGTGGCTCATTTGACCTCCACATTAGGCAGAGCCATTGTCTTATTATCCGCACGAACTTAGTAATGAAGCATAGCCTTAACCATCAGGAGCACAGTAAGCTGGGCCCCCTGTTTTGCCACTTTGTCTTGATCTCCTGCTCTGCGATTAACAAGATGGTTAGATCTCAATCAATTAGAGCAGTCTCTTTATTTCTCTCAGTCATTCATCAGACATCTAATAATGGTTCTCATCGAGTATTGCACACTTTGCAAATTCTTAACATCTCCTGTTTTCATAAGTAAACTTTAGGTGGTCATCTGCCTGCTTGGACTTTCAGAAGTAATCAACATTTTTGAGCCTTTTCTATGGTCCCAAGAACTTTCTTAAGTACTTTACTTATATTAACTCGCTAACATATTTTATTCTCAGGACGGTACTATGAGGCAAGTGCTATTATTATCCCAATTTTGCAGATGAGGAAATTACCAAGAGGATAAGTAATGTGTCCAGGGTATCAAAGTTGGTAGGTGGTGGATTGAGAGACAAATTCAGGCAGTAATATCCAGAGCTTGCGTTCTGAATCAAATTCTGCTAACTAACCCCACAGCAAATATGCCAAAAGAAACTGGAGTATATTATTACTGTCATTTTGTTCTAACAAAACTAAAGTGATCAAAAGAGTAAAAGGCAATATGTAAGAATGGAATTCTTCTCACTGAAGAATTTGTACATTGTGCCCTGAAAGGTTAGCTCATCTGCCTCTGTGTTCATCCCAAATTTTCAAACATTGGTACTTGGAACTAATATTTATAGAGCACCCACCAGCTAGGCGCTGTGCTAGACATGGAACATGATAATGTCCTCTCATAACTAATGAGTCCACAAGCTAGGACACTGCTTGGTGCTCACTCAGAGCTTAACCTCACATACAGCAGCTGCACTCTCATTCTCTCTAAAAAATCCAACATGGGATCAAGGATGAAACAATATATGGTCAAGAGGAGTAAGAATTAAAGGATCTAGCAAAACTTAGAGCACAATCACTACATGTTGTTACCCATTTTATGATACACAACACTTTAGGAATTCATAATATTTCCTCACATTAAAATTTTAATGATGTAATGTATATTATTTATATTTAAAATATTTTATATATTCATAACATTTCTCACATTAAAATTTCATTGAAAACTTTAATAACCTTTTCTCACTTCTTTTTTTTTTTTACATCTTTATTAGAGTATAATTGTTTTACAATGTGTGTTACTTTCTGTTTTATAACAAAGTGAATCAGTTATACATAAACATATGTTCCCATATCTCTTCCCTCTTGCGTCTCCCTCCCTCCAACCCTCCCTATCCCACCCATCTAGGTGGTCACAAAGCACCGAGCTGATCTCCCTGTGCTATGCGGCTGCTTCCCACTAGCTATCTACCTTACGTTTGGTAGTGTATATATATGTCCATGCCTCTCTCTCACTTTGTCACAGCTTACCCTTCGCCCTCCCCATATCCTCAAGTCCATTCTCTAGTAGGTCTATGTCTTTCTTACCAACTTGCCCTTAGTTTCTTCATGACCTTTTTTTTTTTCTTCTTAGATTCCATATATATGTGTCAGCATACGGTATTTGTTTTTCTCTTTCTGAATTACTTCACTCTGTATGACAGACTCTAGGTCCATCCACCTCACTACAAATCACTCAATTTCGTTTCTTTTTATGGCTGAGTAATATTCCATTGTATTTATGTTCCACATCTTCTTTATCCATTCATCTGTCGATGGACACATAGATTGCTTCCATGTTCTGGCTATTGTAAATAGAGCTGCAATGAATATTTTGGTACATGACTCTTCCTGAATTATGTTTTTCTCAGGGTATATGCCCAGTAGTGGGATTGCTGGGTTGCATGGTAGTTCTATTTTTAGTTTTTGAAGGAAACTCCATACTGTTCTCCAGAGTGGCTGTATCAATTTACATTCCCACCAACAGTACAAGAGGGTTCCCTTTTCTCCACACCCTCTCCAGCATTTATTGTTTGTAGATTTTTTGATGATGGCCATTCTGACTGGTGTGAGATGATATCTCATTGTAGTTTTGATTTGCATTTCTCTAATGATTAATGATGTTGAGCATTCTTTCATGTGTTTCTTGGCAATCTGTATATCTCCTTTGGAGTAATGTCTATTTAGGTCTTCTGCCCATTTTTGGATTGGGTTTTTCGTTTTTTTGATATTGAGCTGCATGAGGTGATTGTAAATTTTGGAGATTAATCCTTTGTCAGTTGCTGCATTTGCAAATATTCTCTCCCATTCTGAAAGTTGTCTTTTCATGTTGTTTATGGTTTCCTTTACCGTATTAGGGAAGTTTTCAACTATAATGTCTTCAAATATTTTCACAGTCCCTTTCTGTTTCTCTTCTTCTTCTGGGACCCCTATAATTCGAATGTTGGTGTGTTTAATGTTGTCCCAGAGGCCTCTGAGTCTGTCCTCATTTCTTTTCTTTCTTTTTTCTTTATTCTGCTCTGCAGTAGTTATTTCCACTATTTTATCTTCCAGGTCACTTATCCGTTCTTCTGCCTCAGTTATTCTGCTATTGATCCCTTCTAGAGAATTTATAATTTCATTTATTGTGTTGTTCATCACTGTTTTTTTGCTCTTTAGTTCTTCTAGGCCCTTGTTAAATGTTTCTTGTATTTTCTCTATTCTATTTCCAAGATTCTGGATCATCTTTACTATCATTATTCTGAATTCTTTTTCAGGTAGACTATCTATTTCCTCTTTATTTGTTAGGTCTGGTGAGTTTTTGCCTTGCTCCTTCATATGCGGTGTGTTTTTCTGTCTTCTCATTTTGCTTAACTTACTGTGTTTGGGGTCTCCTTTTCGCAGGCTGCAGGTTCATAGTTCCCTTTGTTTTTGCTGTCTGTCCCCAGTGGCTAAGGTTGGTTCGGTGGGTTAGCAGGCTTCCTGATGGAGGGGACTAGTGCCTGTATTCTGGTGGATGAGGCTGGATCCTGTCTTTCTGGTGGGAAGGTCCACGTCTGGTTGTGTGTTTTGGGGTGTCTGTGGCCTTACTATGATTTTAGGCAGCCTCTGTGCTAATGGATGGAGTTGTGTTCCTGTCTTGCTAGTTGTTTGGCATAGGGTGTCTTGCACTGTAGCTTTCTGGTCATTGAGTGAAGCTGGGTCTTGCCGTTGAGATGGAGATCTCTGGAAGATTTTCGCCATTTGATATTAGGTGGAGCTGGGAGGTCTCTTGTGGACCAGTGTCCTGAACTTGGCTCTCCCACCTCAGAGGCACAGCACTGACTCCTGGCTGGAGCACCAAGAGCCTTTCATCCACACTGCTAGAATAAAAGGGAGAAAAAAATAGAAAGAAAGAAGGAAATAAGATAAAAATAAAATAAAGTTATTAAAATAAAAAATAATTATTAAGAAAAAAAATTTTTTAAGTAAAAAATAAAAGACGGACAGACAGAACCCTAGGACAAAAGGTAAAAGCAAAGCTTTACAGACAAAATGACACACCGAAGCATACACCTACACACTCTCAAAAAGAGAAAAAGGGGAAAAATATATATATACATATATATATATATAGTTGCTCCCAAAGTCCACCTCCTCAATTTGGGATGTTTTGTTGTGTATCCAGGTATTCCACACATGCAGGGTACATCAAGTTGATTGTGGAGATTTAAACCGCTGCTCCTGAGGCTGCTGGGAGAGATTTCCCTTTCTCTTCTTTGTTCGCACAGCTCCCAGGGTTCAGCTTTGGATTTGGACATGCCTCTGTGTGTAGGTCACCTGAGGGCGTCTGTTCTTCTCTCAGACAGGACGGGGTTAAAGGAGCAGCTGATTCGGGAGCTCTGGCTCACTCAGGCAGGGGGTACGGAGGGGTACGGAGTGCGGGGCAAGCCTGCGGCAGCAGAGGCCAGTGTGACGTTGCACCAGCTTGAGGCGCGCCGGGTGTTCTCCAGGGGAAGTTGTCCCTGGATCCCGGGACCCTGGCAGTGGCGGGCTGCACAGGCTCCCCGGAAGGGAGGTGTGGATAGTGACCTGTGCTCGCACACAGGCTTCTTGGTGGTGGCAGCGGCAGCCTTAGCATCTCATGCCTGTCTCTGGGGTCCGTGATGATAGCCGCGGCTCGCGCCCATCTCTGGAGCTCCTTTAAGCGGCGCTCTTAATACCCTCTCCTCATGCACCAGGAAACAAAGAGGGAAGAAAAAGTCTCTTGCCTCTTCAGCAGTTCCAGACTTTCTCCCTGACTCCCTCCTGGCTAGCCGTGGCGCACTAGCCCCCTTCACGCTGTGTTCTTGCCACCAACCCCAGTCCTCTCCCTGCGCTCAGACCGAAGCCCGAGCCTCAGCTCCCAGCCCCGCCCGCCCCGGTGGGGGAGCAGACAAGCCTCCCGGGCTAGTGAGTGCCGGTCGGCACCAATCCTCTGTGCAGGAATCTCTCCGCTTTGCCCTCTGCACCCCTGTTGCTGTGCTCTCCTCCATGGCTCCGAAGATTCCCCGCTCCACCACCCACAGTCTCCGCCCGCGAAGGGGCTTCTAGTGTGTGGAAACCTTTCCTCCTTCACAGCTCCTCCCACTGGTGCAGGTCCCGTCCCTATTCTTTTGTCTCTGTTTTTTTCTTTTTCTTTTGCCCTACCCGGGTACGTGGGGAGTTTCTTGCCTTTTGGGAGGTCTGAGGTCTTCTGCCAGCGTTCAGTAGGTGTTCTGTAGGAGTTGTTCCACATGTAGATGTATTTCTGACATATTTATGGAGAGGAAGGTGATCTCCGCATTTTACTCTTCTGCCATCTTGAAGCTCCTCCCTTCTCACTTCTTTTTAAATCAACCTGTTTCCGTATGAAATATGGACTTACATAAATAGTCTTCCAGGGCTTCCCTGGTGGTGCAGTGGTTGAGAGTCTGCCTGCCGATGTAGGGGACATGGGTTCGTGCCCGGGTCCGGGAAGATCCCACATGCCACGGAGCAGCTGGGCCCGTGAACCATGGCCGCTGAGCCTGCGCATCCAGAGCCTGTGCTCCGCGACAGGAGAGGCCAAGCAGTGAGAGGTCCACATACCGCAAAAAAATAAAAAATAAAAAAAATAGTCTTCCATACTTTTGCAAGCTAAAAAAGTATATACCAGACATCATTCTATTGCAATTTTCTCCTTCTTGGTTTCTCAAGGTCATTTCACAACTGAATTTCTTATGGATGTCATTTGGGGTAAAGAATCAAGAAGCTTGATGTCTATTTTAGAGTCCATCACTCTCCCTTCCACTCAATCCCTGCACTGTTTATTGAAGCTTAAGATAAGCATAGGACTCCCCTGGTAGTGAAGTCGTTAAGAATCCACCTGCCAATGCAGGGGACACAGGTTCGAGCCCTGGTCCGGGAAGATCCCACATGCCACGGAGCAGCTAAGCCTGTGTGCCACAACTACTGAGCCTGTGCTCTAGAGCCCGCGTGCCACAACTACTGAAGCCTGCGTGCCTAGAGCCTGTGCTCTGCAACAAGAGAAGCCACCACCACAATGAGAAGCCTGCGTGCCACAACGAAGAGTAATCCCCACTTGCCGCAACTAGAGGAAAGCCCACGTGCAGCAATGAACACCCAACACAGTCAAAAATAAATAAATTTATTTTAAAAAGATAAGCATAACGCTAACTATTACAGAAATGCAAATCAAAACTACAGCAAGGTATCACCTCATACCATTCAGAAAGGTCACCAACAAAAAATCTACAAACAAATGCTGGAGAGGGTGTGGAGAAAAGGGAACCCTCCTACATTGTTGGTGGGAATGTACATTGGTGCAGCCACTATGGAAAACAGTATGGAGGTTCCTTAAAAAGCTAAAACTAGAGTTACCATATGGTCCAGTAATCCCAGTCCTGTGCAAATATCTGGAAAAGACAAAAACTCTAATTCAGAAAGTTAGATGCACCCCAGTGTCATAGCAGCACTATTTATAATAGCTAAGACATGGAAGCAAACTAAATGTCCATCGACAGATGAATGGATAAAGAAGATGTGGTATATACATTCAATGGAATATTACTCAATCATAAAAAAGAATGAAATAATGCCATTTATAGCAATATGGATGGACCTAGAGATTATCATACTAAGTGAAATAAGCCAGACAGAGGAAGACAAATATCATATGATATCACTTATATGTAGAATCTAAAAAATGATACAAATGATCTTATTTACAAAACAAAAACAGACTCACAAACATAGGAAACAAACTTGTGGTTACCAAATGGAAAAGAGGGTGGGGGAAGGATAAATTAGGAGTTTGGGATTAGCAGATACAAACCACTATATACAAAACAGATAAAAAACAAGGTCCTACTGTATAGCCCAGGGAACTATATTCTATACCTTTTAATAACCCATAATGGAAAAGAATCTGAAAAAGAATATAGATATAAATATATATAAAATACATAGAGAGAGATATATCTGAATCACTTTGCTGTACACCTGAAACTAACACAACATTGTAAATCAACTATACTTCAATTTCAAAAATAAATAAAGCAAAATTTTAAACTGAAAAATAAAAATAAAAAAAGGATAAGCAGCACTCATTTCTCTGAAGCTGTATTACACACTAAGAGCACAGGTCCTGGCACCAACATTCCTGTTTCAACTCCAGCTTCATCATGTATTAGTTGTGACCTTCAGCAAGGTACTTGATCTCTCTGTGTCTTGATTTCCTTAACTGCAAATGGGGGATAATAACAGAGCTACCACTAGTACTAATACTCTTCAATATGCACCAGAATGGGAGATCTGGCTTTTAAAACATTGAAATACTTTCATGCCAATAGATAACTAGGTGCCAACTCAAGCATTGCAGTGCCCATGCACACAGCCTCCACCCAGGCCACACCCCCTGGGTCGCCTCTATATCGGAAACGTTGAATTTAAACATTGAAAAGCTAACGCTTTAAATAGCAGAAACCTGGCTACCCTGCTCCAGCTCAGTGTCCTGAATCCATTCCAATGGGCCAGAACCCATACATAGCATCAATTCTTCAGGCTATTTGAAAGACAAAGCAAGTGCTTCTCAGACTAGTGAAAGTCAAGCAGTGAGAAGAATCCCTCTGAGAAAAGCTCACTTGTAAATATGTGAGCTTATTAATATTAATAATACAAAACAAATAGCTTTTCTTAGAATTACAAATATGAAAGGGTTAAGAGTACATCCAATAACAAGTGATGCTATGTGTAGATATAGTTATATTTCTCAGAGTGTAAAATATGATCTTTTCTAACATAATAAATGCTTATTTAAAGTGTCTTTTCTCTAGAGTCCAATAAGAAATTAATTCAGTAGTAAGAGCTCTTTAACACCAATAAAAAGTAAAAGTAAAGTTTTAAAATAATAGTTCAGAGAGGGTTTTTTTTTTAAGTATTAGATTGAATATTTGAGGGAAAAAAGTTGTATAACTCAATCTTTAAAAACATTTCATTTTAAAATTATTCAAAAAACTGTATTTATAACGTGACAGCATTTTCTGTCTCCTAATGGTTCCCAGGGTTCTAAGTTCAAAAACAGAATTTGCATACCTTTGTGTGTGCAGTGTGGAGAGTGAGGTAGGCTGAAACTGGTACAGGCTAAAATAACCAGCTACAAATAAGAAGTAACAACCAATGGCTCAAATGAATTCACTTTCTTTTAAAACCAAATAACAATTAAGGAAACGATTTTTAATTACTGAAGCAGTAACAATCTTAACTGTGAAACTATTACTATGCCCACCAGCATTTTCTGTCTACAAGCACTGAAGACAGATTTTATGATTCATAGCTCTCAAAATTCTTCCTTGGTATTTTTATGAGGTTTGAGATGATAATTTTATAAAAACTAAAGCCTAGATTCTCTGGACATCTTCCAGAAAAGAAAGGTTTAGGGATAATATGAAAAATAATGTTAGCCATTCACCAGCATCTGTAGAAAACTCAGGAATGTAGACCAAGTGATTCAGAGTGACAGAAAGCAGAAGTCCAAAGACTCTGGGAGGATCCCCCCCAATTCGGGCTGTTCCCAGCAGCTGCAGGCAGCTGACCTGGCAGGGCAGAAGTTTGGCACTGAGCAGTCCCATTCTCCCAACCCACAGGGCCTATGGGGATAAGTGAGTATTAAACGTCTCTGAACTGACTGTGCAAAAGGTTCCAAACAAATGCTTGGGTCTTACTCTCATTTCCCCGATTAAAAAAAGGAAGAGATGAAAAAGTTCCATTTGAAAAGTAGTCATTTTTCATTGTTCATCAAAGGAAAACCTGAAAATATGTATGATTCTAATTAGATTTTCTTTTTTGCTGTTTAAAAAACACAGTTTACAAATGGCTAATGGAAACTTAGGAATTTTAGCTAATAGCAATATGTTTTACTTATTATTTTTTAAGTAGAAGTTCAAAAATTTCAAAATAAAAATATATATTATGATTAGATTGAAAATATTTCCCAAGAAATGACAAGATAAATGTTCATGAAGAAAAAATACGTTCATGAAGATAAATTTTTTTAACTTTTCCTATTGTTTTAATGAATATTACAAATCTTAATATGCACACTTAAGAATAAAAATATCAAGTTGCAAAAAAATTGGATCACAAAATATCACTCCCCTACTTCTCTCTCCTTCCCTTTTTGAGGTAAAAAAATAGTTTGTGGAAAGATCATAGAAATATAAAGCATACTAGAAGGTAGAATTAAAAAGAATAAGATAGTCAAGGCAGAGAGAAGTAACACTGACAAAAATAATTATTTGCAAAATTTTCATAACTGTATAAGAAATTGTACAACTGAAATCCATAGGTTCCCTGTCATAAGATATCATTAAAAGTGAAAATTTATTTACTTAACAAATAATTTTTGAGGCATTGCTATGGCATTGGGTAACACTCTGGGAACATAGCAGTGAACAAAACACCAAAATCCCTTCCCTTGGGGAGCTTTCATTCTAAGGGAGGAGACCTGGGTCCTGGAACTAGCTGTTCCCTCTGGCATAACTGCTCTTACCGTGTTTTCTGTCGACTCCCTCTCGTACTTCAGGTCTCCAGTTTGGAGGTAACCAGACTAGCTCAGGAAGGATATGATGGTAGCTTGGAACCAGGTGGTGGAAATGTGAGAAGTGGTTGAACATATTTTGAAGGTAGAGTCAGTAAGATTTACCGATGGATTTGACACAGAGTGGAAAGAAGAGCCAAAATGCCTCCAAGACCTTGGCCAAAGCAACTAAAGGATGGAGTTCCTATTAGCTGAGAAAAGTAAGACTGGGGTAGAGAAGGTTTGGTGAGGGAGGCAGGAATTCAGTTGCAGATATGTTAAGTTTTAGATGCCTGTTAGAACTACAGGTAAAAGTGTTGATCAGGCAATTGCATACATAAGCCTGGAGATCCGACTGAAGATGTAAATATGGGGAATGTCTACCTATAGATTATGCTTAAAACTAGGGAATCAAATGTGATCACCAAAGGAGTAATAAGTATAGACAGAGGTAAGAAGAGGAAGGGCTTTTATACTGAGTTCAGGTTGATGACGAGGGAACAGAAAAAAAAAAAAAAACTAAGAAGCAGGAGAAAAGGAAAAGGGAAAACAAGAAAAAGGGGATATTAGGGGGGTGGGGGGAGGGGGAGTAAAGAAAAAAAAGTAAAGGTAAAGGACAAAAAAGTAATCAACTATGACAGATGCTACCAGGAGGTCAAATAAAGTTCTAAGAATTGATGTTTAGGAAAGTGGAAATATCTGGTGACTGAGACAACAACAACTAAATACTATATTAAACTAAATATTATACTAATACTATGTATATTAGTATACATACTATACTAAGTACTGTATATTATGAACTACATACTATATATAAATCAATATATATTAAATACTAAATACTGTAATTTGTTCTTTGTGTCGTATTATGAGAAAGTCTGGAAAGTGAGTTATGAAGTCAGGTCTCAAACCCAGGTCTTCAGACCTCAAATTTTGTTTATACAATTTATATAATCTTAGTATGTATAGATAAGCGCCAACGATATTTTGATCTGCAGGGCATTCGTATGTGGCTGTTTAGGTGCCCAACAAAGGGAGCAAGTGGGCCCCTAAGTGTGTGAATTTGCAAAGCTGGGATCATACTGTGTACTATTGTGTAGGCTACTTTTCTCTTGTACCACGTTGCAAACATTTCTCATGAGGTCGCATTTGGAGACTATTGGCATGTAGACAGTTTTTAAAATCGTAGGTGAGAGTGAAATAACCTTGGAAGAAATAAAGATAAGTAAAAGAGGAAGGCTACTAAGATGTTGAGCATAAGAGAAATGAAGAAAAATCAACATAATATGGAGGTCATTGGTGAATTTAACAAAAGAAATTTCAATAGGTGATGGGGCTAGAAGCCAGATTGGAAGAGGTCTAAGAGTAAATGGAGGTGAGGAGGAATAACAACATGTGTAAAAATCTCTTTCAAAGAGTGCTGTTTTAGGGCTTCCCTGGTGGCGCAGTGGTTGAGAGTCCTCCTGCCGATGCAGGGGACACGGGTTCATGCCCTGGTCCGGGAAGATCCCACATGCCGCGGAGCAGCTGGGCCCATGAGCCATGGCCGCTGAGCCTGCGCGTCCGGAGCCTGTGCTCCGCAACAAGAGAGGCCACAACAGTGAGAGGCCCGCGTACCACAAAAAAAAAAAAAAAAAAAAAGAGTGCTGTTTTACATGCATTAACTCATTTTATTCTCTCAACAACCTTGTGAAATAGGTACTCTTATTATCCTCATTTTACACATGAAGTAATTTGCCCAAGGTCACACAGCTATTAAGTGCTAGAGTTGGAATTTAAAACCCGGTCACTCTAACTCTTAAGCCCATTCTCTTAACTATTATTCAATATGGCAAGCTACATAGCGCAAGATAAAATACAGATTTTGATATACAGTGATTCATTTGTTTTATGTACAAGAGTTAAATCAGACTATAAATTCTTAGATGTTTACCTAAGGCAGAAGCAATTCTGAATATCTGAAAAACTAGATTTGGTATTCAAAAACTGGTATTTATAATAGGGGACTGAAATGTTAATAAATTCGTGAAATATTCACTCATCACTTCCTGTGTACTTAACACAATGGTGAGATAACACCAAGCATAAGACTTGTCTGTTCTCAACTACCTGAACCCACTTGGCTACTGCATTGCTAAAATGATGAGCCAAACCATCAACACTGTGTTTAATCTAGGTAGAATTTGCTTATATTTCTATGTGGGACAGTGGAAAGAGATATTTGCAAGGCTATTATAAACTCATTTTGAAATACTCAAGTCTAGTTTATTTTCCAGGCACTTTTAAAACTGTGAAATGTTAATGTTTCAACACTCTTTATCCTTTTCTCTCCTTTATCATCTGATGACTTCAAAATCATATATATTAGGTACATACTCACACTTTACAGGTGATGTGATTATAAAATATGTAGTACCACGTTGTTAAATGATTCTTATGTCCTGACTTTCTAGCTTGGATTTCAAGAGGTATGCAATTGAGTGTTTTATTTCCATTCCTATGTTCTTGAGAAGAATTTCCATCAGTGTTAAGTTCTTCCAGCAATTATCACACCACAATGTGTCCATTCTACTACACCAATCAAAATCACAAAGTTCTTTTATTAAATAAATCTGTAAATTTTTATATTCTTCCTTGCGTTGCCCTAATGTTTTTCCAGACCTTTTAATTTTATCACAGGATTTTTCCATGAGTTAACTTCAGCCAAATTCTTAACATTCATGTTTGGTTTTTATGCAGCATTGCTTCCCAAATTCTCCACAAGTGATTTACTACTGGACTGACAAACTAGAAAATTCTCTAGGAATTTATGTGTGCTTACAAATAGTCTCTGCAATATATGGTGTGTGTATATTCAACTCCACTAACAATTAGTAAAATATATATATATATAATACATATATATCAGTATATATGAATAATAATATTTTTGTTATTATTAATAGTGCCATGTTCTCTGACACATATTTGGAAATAACAAATATTCTCAGAAAATAATTCAATATAAAATTGATAAGAATCTAAATTCTAAATCAAGGTAGAACAATGCAATTTCTCTATTCCACTTATGTATATATGGAATATGCTATATTATATATAGTTATATTTATTTATTTTAAAATTAATTTATTTAAATTATATTAATAAATTTAAATTAAATGAATATATATTGATTTAATATATAATTATATTTTATATTTATGTATATACTGTTAGTGAACTAGAGCAATTGTATTGTTCCACCTTAATTTAGATTTCTGACTCTTATCAATTTGACAAGTTGGATTATTTTCCAAGAATACTTGTTATTTCCAAATAGCTGTCAGAGAATATCGTGCCTCTATATAAACAGAATGTTGCTGAGCAGCCAGAGTTTGGCATCTTTCTTGACTGGGAGATGCTGCCAGACTTTATCAATCAGTTGAATAGCAACTGAGCTTCTGCTGATGCTGGAGATCCACTCCCAACAAAAGCTCCCAACACAGCTCCATTGTCGTGCTCATATCATTTAAGGAACAGCATGCCCCTGAGATTATGCTCACCAGATCAAGGATAATTCTGGGACTTAGTTGAGAATTGGAAAGGGATTGCAGTCCTCTTTGCAACCCCAGTTATTGGCACACAAAATATGCCACAAATGTTTGCAGAATGAATGAGGATAATGCATAAGAAGGCATGGTTAATTTAACAGTGTCTCTAATACTCCATTATAATTCTGTACCTCCTTTCCACCAACAGAATAATTTGAAAATGTCTCAGTTTCCTTAATTCTTCAACTCCCCAATCCCTTTTATCGAATCCATTGGTAAATTTAGTTGGTCCCACTTCTAATATAAACCCTGACTCCATCTATTCCTCCCACTTCTCTGCCCCACAACATAGCTCAAGCCGCACTCTAAGTCTCACCTGGAATACTACAATAGCCTTCTTGCTAGTCTCCTGCTTCCACTTTTGTCTACCTCCAATGTTCTGTACAACTCCCAGAACAGGTTTTTAAAATATAAATCTAAATAATGCCACTGACTTGCGTGACATGCACCAACATCTTCCCAATATGCTTAAATGAAAGCCAACCTCTCTCCCCCAAAAGTTCGGCATGATCTAGGTCCTGTCTACCTCCCAACTACATCTTTCGCCATTCTTCCCTGAGCTCACACATCTCCAAGCACACGAGCCCAGTTGTAGTTTTCCAGATACACAAAGATCTTCAAGATTTGCACACATACTCTTTCCTTTGCCAGTTTGAAAACATAAGAGAAAACCCTTCCTCAACAAGGGCTTGATTCTTTAATGTCGGGGAGGATATCTAGACATTTTCTGATGAGATTTTTTTGACTCCATAGCTGTAAAGAAAATGCTACATACTTAAAAAAATATATTTTTTTAAAATTATCCCCAAATGAAAGAGAATCAAATAGGTGTTAGATTTCTATTCTATATTATTAAGTATAAGAATTTAAAACATAGATCCCTTAGCAGCTACTAGAAAAAAATAGAATTCTGAGAAAAAGAACTGTGACCTCAGAAATACTTGTTAGATTCAGGAGAGAAAAATTAAGTAAGGTAACAGAGGATTAGAATAACTCGATAAGCTTGATTTATTAGTATGTAGAATTTTGTACCCAATAAAATACTCATTCTTTTCAGATATCATGGAATTATCTTAAAAATTAATGATATAGCAAACCATAAAAGCAATCATAATAAATTCCAAAATGTATAATTATTACAGTGTGCTTCACTAACCACACTGCGATAAAAGCAATTCTTACTAGCAGGTGTCTTCCACACTCCCACCATCCAGCTAAACATCTGCAACTTTAAAAATCTTCCTCCAAATAATTTGGGTTAAATAGAAATTGATTCTGAAATTATAGAATTTTTAAAGTGAAAGGCAACGATAACACATTGAAACAGTAAGATGAAATTGAGGAGCATGGGATAAAAATAATACAACCCCAAATGTATTTATTAGAAAATAAGAAATATCAAACAAGTTAATTCACCATTCTTCTAAAGGAGCTAATGAAGGAATAAGTAAGTAAGCCAAAAGGGAGTCAGAAGAAAGAATTCGTAGAGATAGAAGCAGAAATTAATAAACTAGAAATGTAATATTTCTAGAAATTGCAAAATGAAACCTTTTCTAGCATGAATAAGACAGACAAACATCTAGCAAATCCGAAGAAAAGCAAAAAAGAGAAAGAACAAATAATATGCAAAATTAGCAATAAGAAAGCCAATATAGTCACAAATACAGATGAAATTGAAAATCTAGATAAAATGGGTGATATTCTAGAGAAAAATAAATTATCAAAATTGGCCCAAGAGGGATTGGCTCAAGATGGTGGAGTAGGACATGAGCTCACTCCCTCTTGCAAGAGCACTGGAATCACAACTAACTGCTGAACAATCTTCCACAAGAAGACACTGGAACTCACAAAAAAAGATACCCTACATCCAAAGACAAAGGAGAAGCCACAGTGCAACAGTAGGAGGGGCTCAATCACAATAAAATCAAATCCCATAATCACTGGGTGGGTGACTCACAAACTGGAGAACAATTATACCATAGAAGTTCACCCAATGGAGTGAAGATACTGAGCCCCACGTCAGGCTTCCCAACCTGGGGTTCTGGAACCGGGAGGAGGAATTCCCAGAGAATCAGACTTTGAAGGTTAGCAGGATTTGATTGCAGGAATTCAACAAGACAGGGGAAAACAGAGACACCACTCTTGGAGGGCACACACAAAGTAGTGTGCACATAAGGACCCAGGGGAAGGAGCAGTGACCCCATAGGAGACTGAACCAGACCTACCTGCTAGTGTTGGAGGGTCTCCTAAAGAGACAGGGGCTGGCTGTGGCTCACCACGGGGACAAGGACACTAGCAGCAGAAGTTCTGGGGAGTAATCCTTGGTGTGAACCCTCCCGGAGCCCACCATTAACCCCACCAAAAAGCCTGTAGCCTCCAGTGCTCGGTCGCCTCAGGCCAAACAACCAACAGGGAGAGAAAGCAGCCCCATCCATCAGCAGACAAATAGGTTAAAGTTTTACTGAGCTCTGCCCACCAGAGCAACACCCAGTTGTACCCACCACCAGTCCCTCCCATCAGCAAGCTTGCACAAGCCTCTTACATAGCCTCATCCACAGAAGGAAGACAGCAGAAGCAAGAAGAATTACACTTCTGCAGCCTGTGGAACAGATACCGCATTCACAGAAAGATAGACAAAATGAAGAGGCAGAGGACTATGTACCAGATGAAGGAACAAGATAACTGAGGGAATCTGTAAAATTGCTAACAAAATAAGGATTCCCACTGACAGCTACTATTCACCATTACTCCAGATGACCTAGCCAACGCATAAAAGGAAAAGAATAAGAGGTAAGTATTGGAAAGGAAGAAAAAATAGCATTTGCAAATGATATAATTTCCTACATAGAAAATTCAAGATCAAGATTGTCCATTAAATTATGTGTGTAAACTGGTCTCTACACTCAATGAACTCACAATTTATCCAAGCCGATGTATATGTAGTCAGAAAGAGGTGAAAACTAAGGATAAGAGAAGGAAAAAGATCACTGAACATAAATAAATCAGTTAATAATTTCCCCATTTTATCTCAAGAGTAGCAACAAGACTAGAGGAAAAACACATATCACTTGTTCTGAATTTTGTATTCATGGAAAATTATATCAATCCACATGATAGTGGATAATACAATTAGAAGTAAATCTGCTTATAATTAGCTGTGTGACCTTTGATGTGGTAACTTACCTAGGTGCAAGATTTGGTTGAATCTCAGAATTAAGAAGAAAATTACAAATCACCTAATATGAACCAAAAGCCTTATAAATATTTACATTGCTGTAACATATCCACTTCAGAGGATGTCTCATTAGAAAGAAGTCAAAAATATGCACAATGATGCTCACATCAGATTTTAAGAGTGCAACATTGCAAACTTCAATGCACACAAAAGGCTATTTGCTTAAAGAAATTACAGTACATCCACACTGTTTACCTAAACTGTGTCTACTAAGCTGACCTTAAAAATACCATGACCACATGAGAAATGTTTGCTAAGTGGTACAAGAGAAAAGTAACCTACAAAAGAGTGTACTGTGTGATCGTAGCTTTGCAAATTCACACACTTAGGGCCCCACTTGTTCCCTTTTCTGGGCACCTTTGAGCAGAAATAATCTAAACAGCCACATAGGGATGCCCTATGGATCAAAATATTACTGGTGTTTATTTTCACATACTAAGATTATATAAAGATGACTTGTATTTTCCTCTGAGGCTTCCCATATCTGCAAAATCTACACAATTCTTTGTAACCAAAAAAAATTTAATAAATGGTATTTAACTTACGTAGGTTAACCACAAAACCTGTTTTTAGTCCTCCTGAATAATACTCCCGGTGCCTTCTTCCCTTCCATGTTCAAAGGTCTCCAATGAGGTGACCTAAGAATTCCCAGGAAGACTTCTCAACTGTGAGAGAATTTGTTCTTGTGTTTAGCTGTAATCTGATTCCCTATAGCTTCCATTCATTGGTCATGGAGAATAAGTTTATTCCAGTTATAAACAATAGTTCTTCAAAAGTTTTTAAGATATCAAGCATGGAGCATTTATTCTTCTTTTCTCCAGATAAAATATCTCCTGGTTTTTTACATCTTTCCTCTTGGTGGCATAGATTTGTAATATTTCCCTCAATGTGTGAAAAGATCTTTCAACATATTTAGAGGGTGAAAGAAGTGAATATAGTCTTGGCCACTTTCTCCAACAAGAACAGGCATGGTAAAAATAATAGCTGGAGTATCACTTTATGACATAGCATTCTTGCTACACTGCCTTTGCTAATTTAAAACAGCAATTGTTGTTCAAATTATCAATCTATTTTTGAAAGAATAAGTGTCTGCTTATCAAGTATGTAAGCTGGGGTTAGGATAAGTCACAGCCTGAAAGTTGTTCAAGTAGCAAAAACTACATTCTTCGTCATTTTGTTCTGTTGTTCAAGAACTCTCATAATGACTCCATCTCTTGGGTAAGGAGTCACCAAAAAGAACTGTTCCACCCATTTCTATGTGGGAGATGAGAGAGAGAAAGAATGAGGCTCATTATTAGTGAGAAACTTCTCAGCCCCAAAGATTTATAAAGATTGCTCGTAACAGACTGTCTTAACAAAAAAGTTCCGATAAAAGCAAGCAGAAGTATATAAAGCATCTATGCAGGCTTGTAAAACCTACTTAGTCATACAAGAAGGCTTACAGTATAAAGTAAACAGGAGGAAACAGAAGTATGGAATTGAAATATGGGATTGAGGAAAATGTGGTAACATTCAAGTATGACAAAGGTTAAAGGCGTTACCACAGTCACATCTCTGGACAAAGAGTTGGGTGACAGCCATTGGAGGAGGAAGGAGGAAAACATAGCTGTCCTCTCTCACCCTGAGGTCCTTGACTTTCCATCACTGAGACACTTTGGCGTATAAGGAAGATGACTCCACAAAGCAAGGTCCTGAATTGTCTTCAGTTCCCTGTGATAATTTTTCAACTAGGAGATTAAGACATGGAAATCTTCCCCAAACTTTGTTTCTGCAGTTATCCCCTTGTCCTGCATTGTCAATCTCACCAGGTCTATTCAATCATCCTGAAGTGTTCAGACATTCTCTAAAAGTCTTCCTTCCTCGGCACCACCCACACGCTACTGTCCCATATTCCTGCTCTGCTTCAAAACAAAGCTTAGCAAAAAGTCTCACAATACCCTGTAACCACTTCTCTATCTTCTGAACCCTTTTCTTTTCAACATTTTAATTAA
This sequence comes from Aethalodelphis obliquidens, assembly GCF_003676395.1. Lineage (NCBI taxonomy): Eukaryota > Metazoa > Chordata > Mammalia > Artiodactyla > Delphinidae > Aethalodelphis > Aethalodelphis obliquidens. The sequence goes on along the minus strand of NW_020837957.1, from coordinate 15,326,531 downwards.
TTTTAATTAAATAAATATGCATATTCATTGTACCTAGTGAAGGAATGCAATGGTATAAGGATGTTTTATGTAAGGATGTTTTAATAACATGGTTTGTATTCATCCACATGCCCTTCCATGTGTGCAAACATATATGCATGTATAGAGGGGCTTTAGGTTTTTGTGGTTTTTTGTTTGTTTCATTTTTATTGGAGTATGATGGATTTGCAATGTTGGGTTAGTTCCTGCTGTACAGCAAAGTGAATCTGTTATACATATACATATACCCACTCTTTCTTAGATTCTATTCCCATATAGGTCATTACAGAGTACTGAATAGAGTTCCCTGTGCTATATAGTAGGTTCTTATTAGTTACCCATTTTATATATAGTAATGTGTATATGTCAATCCCAATCTCCCAATTTATCTCTCCCTCCACCTTTCCCCCTTGGTAACCATAAGTTTGTTTTCTACATCTGTGACCCTATTTCTGTTTTGTAAATAGGTTCATTTGTACCATTTTTTTTAGATTGGGGGCCTTTACTATCATTGCTTGTTCTTACAGAGTAAAATTGCATGGCATAAATTATTTGCTATTTGCCTTACCGATTTGACAGTTCGTGATAGAATCCACTTCAGTATGGCTTCTGACCTCCCATACCTCTGAAAGTACTTGTCAATATCACTGTATTACCCCTGTGTTACTAACCACCTCCATGCTGTCAAGTATAACGATCACTTCTGTAGTTTTCACCTTCCGCTGGCTCCCAGCAGAGTATGAAAGGTGACCACCTTCTTAAAGCACAATCTTCACTTGATTTTGTGATGCCTCAATTCCTGGTGTTCTTCCTATTTCTCTGGGTGTCTCAGCAGTCTCCTTTGTTGGCCCTTCCTCTACTGACACCTAAATGTTGGACGTCTTGAGCTTTTTTTCACTTTTCTACCTCTGCAATCTTAATTTGACATCTAATAGAAATTTTATATTTCTCATGTTCAAAGTTGAATTGATCTTCATCTCCAGCTACCCATTCACTCCAACAAACATCCAAGTGGATCATCAGGAACGTAGTGGATATACAAGTTTGGAGATCAAGGAAGAGCTATAATATATGAGTCATAGTAATAGATGATTTTAAAGCCATGGGCGTGAATGAAATAACCTAAGGAGAGATTATACTCAGAGGCTTCCCCAAGCCCTTTGAAGAAATCAAAGAAAGGAGTGTTTTATTAATTTAAAGTTTGAGTGTTTTTTAAAAGAAAAATGCAGCGTGGAGACAGCAATAGATTATTTCATGACCATGGATCAGTTCTTCAGTTCTAAAAAAGAGGCTCTCCTTACAGCTATTTGAATGGCTCAGTAGGAAAGACAAGACAGTCAGGGGTTAGATATCTACAGGACCCAGACTGAGCCTGGTTGCCTCCAGCTAGGGTGACAAAGGCAGTGCCAGGGGTCCCTTTCCCTAACTGGCTTTCACACACAACCTTTACTCCAGCTGCACTTCTTTGTCAAAAGTCAAAGAGTAACTATCTGACCATCAGCTCTTCATTATCTGTAGAAGAAAGCTCATTCCTAGAGCTATATGTTGTTTTGAGAAATATAAGAATAGTAAGTGAGCTTCTCTGGGTTTCTTATCTGAAAATCAATCCCACTGCTAGAGCCAACTGAGTAAGATGAAATGTTGAAATCAAATTGCTGACCTATAGAACATGTGGGCTGAATGACAGTCACATAAAATCAATGAAATAACCAAGAATTCTTATCTTCCAGGTCAAATTAATTCTTAAGTCTTAAAAAAATATATAGTTATTGTAAACCGATTGCACATGAGAGTGATCAGCCTTTTTGAGGAAGAAAATGTGATTGTGTAGTTTGGGATTTCTGTCTCTCTCTGAGTTATGGAAAACTCATTTATTGCGAGGCTGAGCCTATATAATAATACTTAACCAATAACATGTCCAAACAAGTGTTTAATGTCATATATTCCTAGAATCAGGGGAATGAACTACTGTTTTGAGGAAATCAAGAGTATCAACTATGAGCATTCACAAAATAAAAGCATTCATATTCTACCTTAGCAATTCCTTCCAATTCATTATCACATCAGATAACAAGTAAGTTCTGGGATGGAAGATCTACAATCTAGATAGTGACCCAAAGGAGCTATACCTCCAAAAGCAACACTCATTCCTTTGTTCAGTAACAAAACACTGATTGTCACCCACTACATATTAGACACTCAGCCTTGGAGAGACACCTGCATGACACACACCCACTCCTTCAAGGCACCCATAGCCTAGTGGGAACACGACTATGAACAGTAAATATTATATATACAATGATTGGGTGTGTATATACTATGAGGATGTGGGGTTTTTTTTACTTTAACCAATTAGAAAGGAGTTTACAAAGGACCAGGGAATGTTAGAACATTAGTAAATTGATGATGGTGAAGAAAGGATTCATCCAAATCATGGAAATAAGGGGGAAAAAAAAAGAATTTCAAGAAGGTCACATTTTAAAAAGGTCATAAAAAGAGTTGGATGGGGCTTCCCTGGTGGCACAGTGATTGAGAGTCTGCCTGCCGATGCAGGGGACACGGTTCGTGCCACGGTCCGGGAAGATCCCACATGCAGTGGAGTGGCTGGGCCCACGGGCCGTGGCCGCTGGGCCTGCGCGTCCGGAGCCTGTGCTGCGCAATGGGAGAGGCCGCAGAAGTGAGAGGCCCACATACCGCAAAAACAAACAAACAAAAAAAAGAGTTGGATGTAAAGAAAGTTTCACCATGTCAGAGTTGAGAAATTTGGCCTATCCTTAAGACAACAATGCTAAGTACACAAGAAAATATTCTCCCTTTGTAGAAGAAAGTTCAGCAACCTAGATATCGTGCTGAACAAAGAGTTTCTAAACACCATAAATACGAAGGACGATGCAGCTTATGAAATAGTGTTGAATAGCATGGGAGCTAAGGGCGGAGCCCCAGACAGACTTCCCAGGTTTGAATTCTGACCCCACTGTCTATTATGTTATGTGACTTATGAGTAGGTTATCAAACCTCTCAGTGCCTTATTTTCCGTGGTTGTACATTAAAACTAGGTCAATAATAGATTGTATTATAGATTTATTTTGAAACTTAAAGTAAGTAATCTACTGAAAAAACTTAGCTCAGCTCGTGGCACATAGGTAAAATCCAAACAAATATTTTCTGTAATTACTAAGTTTTCTGGAATATTCAAACATTTATTTCTCAAATATTTATAGAGTTCACCAAGTAGATTATACTCAGCCTGAGGTGTCACTGAGGAGATATTGGGAGAACAAAATTGACAAGGTGCCTGCCCACAAAGGGCTTAAAACAGGCAGGAGAAAGAGAGGAAAAAAATAGGCAATCACAGTGTAATATGAACTTAGAAAAGGAAAACTGGAGTGTATATAATTCCCATAAAAATAATAAAAAATTAAGGAGACCTTCAAGATAGAGGAGGAGTAAGATGTGGAGATCACCTTCTTTGTGACAAATACATCAGAAATACAACTACATGTGGAACAACTCCTACAGAACACCTACAGAATGCTGGCAGAAGAACTCAGACTTCCCAAAAATCAAGACACACCCCACATACCTGGCCACGTGGCTGACAGGGTCTTAGTGCTCTGGCTGCATGTTAGGCCTGTGCCTCTGAAATGGGAGAGCTGAGTTCAGGACATTGGTCCACCAGAGACCTCCCAGCTCCAGGTAATATCAAACACTGAAAGCGCTCCCAGAGATCTCCATCTCAAAATTAAGACCCAGCTCCACTCAACAATCAGCAAGCTATAGTGCTGGACACCCTATGCCAAACAACTGGCAAGACAGGAACACGACCCCACCCATTAGCAGAGAGGTTGCATAAAATCATGACAAGGTGATAGACATCGCAAAACACATCACCGGATGCAGTCCTGCCCACCAGAAAGACAAGATCCAGCCTCATCCACCAGAACACAGGCACTAGTCTCCTCCACCAGAAAGCCTACACAACCCACTGAAACAAACTTAGCCACTGGGGGCAGACACCAAAAACAACAGGAACTACAAACCTGCAGCCTGCAAAAAGGAGACCCCAAACACAATAAATTAAGCAAAATGAAAAGACAGAGAAACACACATGGTGAAGGAGCAAGATAAAAACCCGCCAGATGAAACAAATGAAGAGGAAATAGGCAGTCTACCTGAAAAAGAATTCAGAGTAATGATAATAAAGATAATCCAAAATCTTGGAAATAGAATGGAGAAAATACAAGAAACGTTTAACAAGGAACTAGAAGAACTAAAGAAGAACTAAAGAGCAAAAACAAACAATGATGAACAACACAATAAATGAAATTAAAAATTCTCCAGAAGGATTCAATAGCAGAATAACTGAGATAAAAGACAAGTAAGTGACCTGGAAGATAAAATAGTGGAAATAACTACTGCAGAGCAGAAAAAAGAAAATAGAATGAAAAGAATTGAGGAGAGTCTTAGAGACCTCTGGGACAACATTAAATGCACCAACATTCGAATTATAGGGGTCTCAGAAGAAGAAGAAAGGGACTGAGAAAATATTTGAAGACATTATAGTTGAAAACTTTCCTAAAATGAGAAAGGAAGTAGTCAATCAAGTCCAGGAAGCACAGAACGTCCCATACAGGATAAATCCAAGGAGAAACATGTCAAGACACATATTAATCAAACTATCAAAAATTAAATACGAAAAGAAAATATTAAAAGCAGCAAGGGAAAAACAACAAATAATATACAAGGGAATCCCCATAAGGTTAACAGCTGTTCTTTCAGCAGAAACTCTGCAAGCCAGAAGGGAGTGGCAGGACATATTTAAAGTGATGAGAGGAGAAAACCTACAACCAATATTACTCTACCCAGCAAGGATCTCATTCAGGTTCAACAGAGAAATTAAAAACTTTACAGACAGGAAAAAATTAAGAGAATTCAGCACCACAAAACCAGCTTTACTACAAATGCTAAAGGAACTTTTTCTAGGCAGGAAACACAAGAGAAGGAAAACACCTACAATAAAAAACCCAAAACAATTAAGAAAATGGTAATAGGAACGTACATATCAATAACTGCCTTAAATGTAAATGGATTAAATGCTCCAAACAAAAGACATAGACTGGCTGAATGGATACAAAAACAAGACCCGTATATATGCGGTCTACAAGAAACCCACTTCAGACCTAGGAACACATACAGACTGAAACTGAGGGTATTGAGAAAGATACTCCATGCAAATGGAAATCAAAAGAAAGCTGGAGTAGCAATTGTCAAATCAGACAAAATAGATTTTAAAGCAAAGACTATTACAAAAGACAAAGAAGGACAATACATATTGATCAAGGGATCAATCCAAGAGGAAGATACAGCAACTGTAAATATTTATGCACCAAACATAGGAACACCTCAATACATAGGCTAATGCTAACAGCCATTAAAGGGAAATCAACGGTAAAAAAATCATAGTAGGGGATTTTAACACCCCGCTTTCACCAGTGGACAGGTCGTCCAAAATGAAAATAAATAAGGAAACACAAGCTTTAAATGATACATTAAACAAGATGGACCTAATTGATATTTTTAGGACATGGCATGCAAAAACAACAGAATACACTTCCTAGTCAAGTGCTCAAGGAATATTCTCCAGGATAGATCATATCCTGGGTCACAAATCAAGCCTTGGTAAATTTAAGAAAACTGAAATCATAGAAAGTATCTTTTCTGATGACAATGCTACAAGACTAGATATCAGTTACAGGAAAAAATCTGTAAAATATACAACACATGCAGGCTAAACAATACACTCCTTAATAACCAAGAGATCACTGAAAAAGTCAAAGAGAAAATGAAAAAATACCTAGAAACAAATGACAATGAAAACACGACGACCCAAAACCTATGGGATGCAGCAAAAGCAGTTCTGTGAGGGAAGTTTACAGCAATAAAATCCTACCTCAAGAAACAAGAAACATCTCCAATAAACAACCTAACCTTACACCTAAAGCAATTAGAGAAAGAAGAACTAAAAACCCTAAAACTTAGCAGAAGGAAAGAAATCATAAAGATCATATTAAAAATAAATGAAGAAAACAATAGCAAAGATCAATAAAACTAAAAGCTGGTTCTTTTGAGAAAATAAAGAATATTGATAAACCATTAGCCAGATTCATCAAGAAAAAAAGGGAGAAGACACAAATCAACAGAATTAGAAATGAAAAAGGAGAAGTAACAACTGACACAGCAGAAATACAAAGAATATGAGAGATTACTACAACCAATGATACGCCAATAAAATGGACAACCTGGAAGAAATGGACAAATTCTTAGAAAAGAAAAACCTTCCAAGACTGAAACAGGAAGAAATGGAAAATATAAACAGACCAATAACAAGCACTGAAATTGACACTGTGATTTAAAATCTTCCAACAAACAAAAGCCCAGGACCAGATGGCTTCACAGGCGAATTCTATCATACATTTAGAGAAGAGCTAACACCTATCCTTCTCAAAATCTTCCAAAATACAGCAGAGGGAGGAACACTCCCAACTCATTTGGTGAGGCCACCATCACCCTGATACCAAAATCATACAAAGATGTCACAAAGAAAGAAAAATACAGGCCAACAGCACTGATGAACATAGATGCAAAAATCCTCAACAAAATACTAGCAAACAGAATCCAACAGCACATTGAAAGGATCATACACCATGATCAAGTGGGGTTTATTCCAGGAATGCAAGGATTCTTCAATATATGCAAATCAATCAATGTGATACACCATATTAATAAATTAAAGGAGAAAAACCATATGATCATCTCAATAGATGCAGAGAAAGCTTTTGACAATATTCAACACAAATTTATGATAAAAACCCTGCAGAAAGAAGGCATAGAGGGAACTTACCTCAACATAAAAAAGGCCATATATGACAAACCCACAGCCAACATCGTTCTCAATGGTGGAAAACTGAAACCATTTCCTCTAAGATCAGGAATAAGACAAGGTTGCCCACTCTAACCATTATTATTCAACATAGTTTTGGAAGTCTTAGCCATAGCATTCAGAGAAGAAAAAGAAATAAATGGAATCCAAATTGGAAAAGAGGAAGTGAAGCTGTCACTGTTTGCAGATGACATGATACTATACATAGAGAATCCTAAAGATGCTACCAGAAAACTCCTAGAGCTAATCAATGAATTTGGTAAAGTAGCAGGATACAAAATTAATACACAGAAATCGCTTGCATTCCTATACACTAATGATGAAAAATCTGAAAGAGAAATTAAGGAAACACTCCCATTTACCATTGCAACAAAAAGAATAAAATACCAAGGAATAAACCTACCTAAGGAGACCAAAGACCTGTAGGCAAGAAACTATGACACTGATGAAAGAAATTAAAGATGATACAAATAGATGGAGAGATATATCATGTTCTTGGACTGGAAGAATCAACATTGTGAAAATGACTATACTAACCAAAGCAACCTACAGATTCAATGCAATTCCTATGAAACTACCAATGACATTTTTCACAGACTAAAACAAAAAATTTCACAATTTTCATGGAAACACAAAAGACCCCGAATAGCCAAAGCAATTTTGAGAAAGAAAAACGGAGCTGGAGGAATCAGGCTCCCTGACATCAGACTATACTACAAAGCTACAGTAATCAAGAGAGTATGGTACTGGCACAAAAACAGAAATATAGATCAATGGAGCACGATAGAAAGCCCCGAGATAACCCCAAACACATATGGTCACCTTATTTTTGACAAAGGAGGCAAGAATATACAATGGAGAAAAGACAGCCTCTTCAATAAGTGGTGCTGGGAAAACTGGACAGCTACATGTAAAAGAATGAAATTAGAACACTCCTTAACACCATACACAAAAATAAACTCAAAATGGATTAAAGACCTAAATGTAATGCCAGACACTATTAAACTCTTAGAGGAAAACATAGCCAGAACACTCTATGACATGAATCACAGAAAGATCCTTTTTGATCCACCTCCTAGAGAAATGGAATAAAAACTAAAATAAACAAATGAGACCTAATGAAACCTAAAAGCTTTTGCACAGCAAAGGAAACCATAAACAAGAAGAGAAGACAACCCACAGAATGGGGGAAAATATTTACAAATGAAGGAACTGACAAAGGATTAATATCCAAAATTTACAAGCATCTCATGCAGCTCAATATCAAAAAAACAAACAACCCTAATCCTAAAATAGGCAGAAGACCTAAATAGAACTTTCTCCAAAGAAGATATACAGAATGCCAACAAACACATGAACAAATGTTCAACATCACTAATCATTAGAGAAATGCAAATCAAAACTACAATGAGGTATCATCTCACACCAGTCAGAATGGCCATCATCAAAAATCTACAAACAATAAATTCTGGAGAGGGTGTGGAGAAAAGGGAACCCTCTTGCACTGTTGGTAGGAATGTAAATTGATACAGCCACTATGGACAACAGTATGGAGGTTCCTTAAAAAACTAAAAATAGGACTACCATACGACCCAGCAATCCTACTACTGGGTATATACCCTGAGAAAAACATAATTCAAAAAGAATAATGTACCACAATGTTCATTGCAGCACTATTTACAATAGCCAGGACATGGAAGCAACCTAAGTGTCCATCGACAGATGAATGTTCAAAGAATGTATGGCACATATACACAATGGAATATTACTCAGCCATAAAAAGAAACGAAATTGAGTTGTTTGTAGTGAGGTGGATGAACCTAGAGTCTGTCATACAGAGTGAAGTAAGTCAAAAAGAGAAAAGCAAATACCGTATGCTAACACATACATATGGAATTAAAAAGAAAATGGTTCTGAAGAACCTAGGGGCAGGACAGGACTAAAGATGCAGAAGTAGAGAATGGACTTGAGGACATGCGGAGGGGGAAGGGTAAGCTGGGATGAAGTGAGACAGTGGCATAGACATATATACACTACCAACTGTACAATAGATAGCTAGTGGGAAGCAGCCGCATAGCACAGGGAGATCAGCTCAGTGCTTTGTGACCACCTAGAGGGGTGGGATAGGGAGGGTGGGAGGGAGACACAAGAGGGAGGGGTTATGGGGATATATGTATACATGTAGCTGATTCACTTTGTTATACATCAGAAACTAACACACCATTGTAAAGCAATTATACTCCAAAAGACGTTTAAAAAAAAAAAAAGAAAAAAAACTTCCCTCTTAGAATTGTTTTTTGCTGCATCCCATAGGTTTTGGGTCATTGTGTTTTCATTGTCATTTGTTTCTAGGTATTTTTTGATTTCCTCTTTGATTTCTTCAGTGATCTCTTGTTTATTTAGTAACATATTATTTAGCCTCCATGTGTTTGTATTTTTTACAGTTTTTTTCCTGTAATTGATATCTAGTCTTGTAGCATTGTCGTCAGAAAAGATACTTAATACAATTTCAATTTTCTTAAATTTTCCAAGGCTTGAATTGTGAACCAAGATATGATCTATCCTGGAGAATGTTCCATGAGCACTTGAGAAGAAAGTGTATTCTGTTGTTTTTGGATGGAATGTCCTATAAATATCAATTAAGTCTATCTTGCTAAATGTATCATTTAAAGCTTGTGTTTCGTTATTTATTTTCATTTTGGATGATCTGTCCACTGGTGAAAGTGGGGTGTTAAAGTACCCTACTATGATTTTGTTACTGTCAATTTCCCCTTTTATGGCTGTTAACATTTTCCTTATGTATTGAAGTGCTCCTATGTTGGGTGCATAAATATTTACAATTGTTATATCTTCTTCTTGGATTGATCCCTCAGTCATTACATAGTGTCCTTCTTTTTCTCTTGTAATAGTCTTTGTTTTAAACTCTATTTTGTCTGATATGAGAATTGCCACTACAGCTTTCTTTTGATTTTCATTTGCGTGGAGTATCTTTTTTCCATCCCCTCACTTTCAGTCTGTATGTGTTCTTAGCTCTGAAGTGGGTCTCTTGTAGACAGCATATATACAGGTCATGTTTTTGTATCCATTCAGCCAGTCTATGTGTTTGGTTGGAGCTTTTAATCCATTTACATTTAAGGCAGTTATTGATATGTACGTTCCTATTACCATTTTCTTAATTGTTTTGGGTTTGTTATTGTACGTCTTTTCCTTGTCTTGTGTTTCCTGCCCTGAGAAGTTCCTTTAGCATTTGTTGTAAAGCTGGTTTGGTGGTACTGAATTCTCCTAGCTTTTGCTTGTCTGTAAAGATTTTAATTTTTCTACCAAATCTGAATGAGATCCTTGCTGTGTAGAGTAATCTTTGTTGTAGGTTGCTCCATGTTCTTATAATGCATAAATGTGCCCTCCTTTGTCCCAGCTTTGTCCTCCCCACTGGGATGTGGATACTGTGATTGAGCTTTGGTCCTTCTTTGACCATTTGGACAAGGCCAAGATCTTGGGATGGAAGAGCCTGGCTTTTAAATATCAAGGAGCTGCTCTATCAACAGTGGGCTCAGAGTGTTAAATGAAAGAAACATCCATTTCAATCTTCTTTAAGCTCCCATATTTTGGAGTCTATATTATGAGATCCTGCACCCTAATTAAGGCCAACAATTGCAGAAAGCTACTTTGCCTAAGGATCAATTAGCTAAATGACAATTTGTCAAATTTACCAAATTTACGTATTAACCAATAACTTTTTCCTTTGGATTTTTATAAAGTTCTCAAAAATGTATGGTTCTCCAGCAAAAGAATGTGTAAATCCAAGACTCTAACCTCCTTAGACTTCCAACCTCACTCCGTGCCCCCATTCCCTCCCCTGGTTCTTTGCTCCTTAGTCTCCCCACTCTCAAGAACAGACAGCTGAGATGGCACTGAGACTGACTTTCCTTCTTTTTTCTAGTAGAGGGTCCCTACCTCTGCCCTGGTCCATTTCAGCATGGAGTTGGAAAAGAGACAAACTCAACATTCCTTTAAAAATTGTTATGAAGGAGATGTGGATGGACTTAGAGAGTGTCATACAGAGTGAAGTAAGTCAGAAAGATTAAAGCAAATATCGTATAATAACACACATATGTGAAATCTAGAAAAATGGTATAGATGATCTTATTTGCAAAGTAGAAATAGAGACACAGACATAGAGAACAAATGTATGGATACCAAGGGGGAAAGGGGTGGGGTGGGAGGAATTGGGAGACTGGGACTGACACATATACATTACTGATACTATGTATAAAATAGACAACAGATGGGAACATAGAGTATGGCACAGGGAACTCTACCTAATGCACTGTGGTAACCTAAAAGGGAGGGAAGTCCAAAAGGGAGGGGATATCTGTATATGTACGGCTGATTCATCTTGTTGTGCAGTGGAGGCTAACACGACATTGTAAAGCAACCGTACTCCATTAAAAATTAATTTTAAAAAATTGCTATGAAGAAACAAATGTAAACATCAACACCTAACATTCTCAAAAATGCTAAAAATTATTAAAAGTATTAATATTATCCTATCCAATATAAATTTTTTTAAACTTTATAAATATTTTAAAGAAACACAGGCATTTAGTAAAAGATAAATTAGGAATTTGGTCATTTGATTGATCCTTTGGTAAATAAGTATTCAAATAATTAATTTCAGGGATTGGACTGGGATTTCTCCTTCTAGAAACCATGGACTGGCTTGTTTCAGACCTACCTTTTTGCTGAGAACAAAGAAAATAATCTGGACATATTACTATTTTTTAAAAATCTACTTGAGGGTATCAGTAAGCTACCAGTAGTAGAAGCTCAAGAGAATGAAAACACAGAGGAATTAGCCTGGAATTTGATACTGCTATTCCTCATGAGTCATTTACTGATTCACAACCTGCAGCTGAAGGTCTGGAGAGACAAAAATTGAAACTCAGGGCCCACTAAGCAGGAGGGGTCCTGGAAAACAGTTAAAGTTTTCAAGTGGGCCCTTGGAAGCATATACCTTAGAAGCAGAAGTGAAGTGGAACTAATCAGCCCCTACCAAGACTGAAGGCCAGCTGTTAGTCAGCACAACCCTTAACTGAATTAAAGAGGTCTGCCCCTCCTATCTGCTTCCCAGAACTAAGAGTAAATTCTCTCTGAAGGAAGACATTATCCAGAGCCTCACATTATCTCTACAATTCTTCATAAACAGTACTGTTAGGCTGAATTGTATCCCCCAAAAGTCATATGTTTAAAGCCTAACTCCCAGTACCTCACAATGTGACTGTATTTGGAAGTAGGGCCTTTAAAAAGGTAATTAAATTAAAGCAAGGCTGTGAGAGTGGACCCTAATCCAATCTGACTGGGGTCCTTATAAGAAGATGAGATTAAGACATAGACAGACACCAGGGATGCACAGAGGAAAGACCATATAAGGACACAGTGAGAATGCAGCTGTCTTCATGCTAAGGAAAGAGGTCTCAAGAGAAACTAAACCTGCTAACACCTTGATTTTGGACTTCCAGCCTCCAGAACTGTGAGAAAATAAATTTCTTTTTTTAAGCCACCCAGTCTGTGATATTTTGTTATGACAAACCTAGCAAACTAGTACATATGTCCAGAAGTTAATTTTTTAAGAGGAAAAAAGAAGAAAGGAACTAACCACAAACTAAGGGGGAAAAATTACACAGAACAGGCACATGGGAGATCCAAATTTTGGAGTTAGAAAAAATATTTGGAAGTAATTGCTATTAATATGTTCCAAAATTAAATGAAAAGATGGAAAATATAAGGAAAGTGAAAGGAAAGAAAAAAAATAGATATTCTAGAAATTTTAAAAATACAATAATTGAAATTAAGATGAGTTTAACAGCACATGAGACACAGCTGAAGAGGAAATTTATGAACTGAAAGATTAATCAGAAGAAAATATCCAGATTGATACAAAGAGAGACAAATGGACAAGGTGTAGGGGTCTAATACACAGGTAATTGAAGCTCCAAAAAGAAAAGAGGAAGAAAGAACTGAGCAGAAGTAATATTTGAAGAGACAATAGCTGATAATTTTCCAAAACTGGTAAAAGACATCAAGCTATAGATTCAAGAATTTCTACAAACCACAAGCAGGATAAATATTTACAATGGAAAGCATACTTAGGCACCTAGGCATTGTACAATTCCTGGAAATAGAAAAAAACGAGAAAATCTTAAAAGCTTCCAGAGATTATTGCTGACTTCTCAAAAAACAATGAGATAATCTATACAAAGTTCAGATAGAAAATAACTGTCAACCTGGAAGTCTATATTCAGCAAAAACGTTCTTCGAAAATAAATATGAAATAAAAATACTTTCAGAAAAGCAAAAATTTGGAGAATTAATCACCAGCACACTAAAGAATTCATTATCTACATTAAAGAAAATACTAAAGATAATTTTTTGGGCAGAGGAAAATTATCTCAGGTGGAAGCCCAGTAATTGCAGAAGAAATAGCAATAAAAAGAGTAAATACATGAGTAAATCTAAATTAATATTGGCCTTATAAAACAATAATTTCTTATGGGGTTACAAAATACATTGAATTAAAATGTACAATAGTAGCACAAAAGGAAAGAGGTGAGTGAATGGAGCTACAGTGTTCTAAGATTCAGAAAGTGATGTAAGTAATATTAGACTTCAACAAATCAAGGATGTATGGTGCAGAGTTACCACTAACACTGTAGTAAAATAATGGATAACTAACAAGATAATTCAGAGATTAATTATCATAATTAATTCCTTAATTAACCCCCAAAAATGGTTAAAAAAGAGAGGAAAAAGAACATAGAACAGTTAGAACCAATAGAAAACAAATTAAAAGTTGACTGAATTAAAGATATTTAACCACTATATATCAATATTTCCATTAAATGTACCAAAATATTCCAAGTAAATGATTATCAAACCAGTCTCTTTTAAAAAGAGACACATCTTGGGCTTCCCTGGTGGCGCAGTGGTTGAGAGTCCTCCTGCCGATGTAGGGGACGCGGGTTCGTGCCCCGGTCCGGGAGGATCCCACGTGCCATGGAGCGGCTGGGCCCGTGGGCCGTGGCCGCTGAGCCTGCATGTCCGGACTGCAATGGGAGAGGCCACAACAGTGAGAGGCCCACGTACCGCAAAAAAATAAAAATAAAAAAATAAAAAGAGACACATCTTAAGTAAGGGTATATAGCTGATGTTTATATCCATGAGACCAGATGAGATCAGCAAGGCAGTAAGTCTAGTTAGAGAGGAGATCTAAGGACTGAGCCATGGAGCACTCCAAAGTTAAGATATTGAGAGGATAAGGAGCAAAAAGCCAAACAAGACTGAGAGTGGCTAGGGAAGAAGGAAAACCAGGTGAGTGTAATGTCCTAGAATTCAAGTCAAACAAGGGTTTGAAAGATGAGACAGTGATCAACTGTGTCCAATGGTCCTAATGAGTCAAGAAAGATGAGCATTAAGAAATGACTATTGGATTTGGCAACATGGCAGTCACTGGTAACCTTGACAAGAGCAGTTTGGGTAAACTGATGAGAGTAAAAGCATGATTGGTGTGGGTTCAAAACAGAAAGGGACAACAGGTATCAGAGATTACAAATATAGATAGCTATTTCAAGAAGACTTACTCTGAAGAAGAATGTGGCAATGAGGCAACAGCCAAAGAGGAAGTGGGATCAAGAGAGGTGTCTTTTGGTTGGTGTTTTGTTTTTGTTACGATGGGAGGGGAAAAAACAGCCCATCTCTGTGCTACTGGGAATGGATCCAGTAAAGAGAGAAGGGAAAATTGCTCAAGGGTTGTCTTAATCAAGTGATGTCTCCTCATGTACAAGAGGAGAGATTAGCCTCATATAGGAGCATGGATATTTTATCCATAGTCACACAGGGGACAGAGAGTCTATGTGTACAGATATGCTTAGGTGGGTGGAAGAAATGGGAGCTTGGGGATGTTTTCTGCAGAATGCTTCTATTTTCTTAGTAATATGGAAAGTAAAGTCAGGCAGGATGGAGGAGGAAATTTTCAAAGTTTAAGGAAAGAGAAGTAATGAAATAATTGTTTAGGAGAGTGAAAGAGAGTATACTACAGAAATAAGGTGTGATTGCTGAGCAGCACTGAAGGTTCCAAATAAAGTCAGCTTGCAGGGGTATAGAGGGAGTGATATTAATCTAGCTAAGTTAAGAATTGGGGAGGAGGGAAGGGGAATGAATACTCATAGCTACTTCTACCTCTTTAGACTCGGAATCTTGTCTGGGTTCTCTTCACAGACTTTGTTGTCTCACAAATCTATGCCTTTGATCATATTTCTTTTGCCTTAAAGCACCCTTTCTTCTCTCTTTTTCCTGGCAGAACTCTTTTTCATTCTCTGTAACTTCCCCTGATCCACATAAAATCATTGCGTTTTTCCATCCTTTATGCCACCACTGTCCCTGGTACATACTTCTATTATTGTACTTAGCATGATGTAGTGTGATTTTTTTTTTTTTTTTTTTTGCGGTACGCGGGCCTCTCACTGCTGTGGCCTCTCTCGTTGCGGAGCACAGGCTCCGGACGCGTAGGCCCAGCGGCCATGGTCCACGGGCCCAGCCGCTGCGCGGCACGTGGGATCCTCCCGGACCAGGGCACAAACCCGCGTCCCCTGCATCGGCAGGCGGACTCTCAACCACTGCGCCACCAGGGAAGCCCTGATATTTTTAATGTTAGACTTCCTGATGAACTATGGGCACCTTCAGAGTAAATATTATCTTAATCATTTCTGTGTTCTTACCTAACACGGTGTGTAGGTATTCGTTAAATGTTTATACAAGGAACTGAATGGATAATGTCCTACCATTAATGAGAGTATCAGAATATTTCTGGATCTTTTTTCCAACAAGGAAAATTAAAACCTGAACAAATTTTTAACAAAAGATTTTTTACATAGACTGTGTAATTATCTGAAAGTGTGATATGAAAAGCATCATTATACATCTCCTTTCTCTTTATTCATCTCTACCAGCTTATAATGCCTAATAAAATCTACACTAGAAATCCATTCTTTCAAGTAAATAATATATAAATAAGAATTATCCTTCTTTTCTTTATCAAGAAAATTAACACTTAAATGTGAGCAATCTTTGTAGTGTGTATCTTTGGGGTTGTCCCCCAGCCCCTCTTTTTCTGAGCACCATCATTCCTCACATCCACCTAGCCTCATCTGCTTGGTGAAAAAAATAGCTCCCAGGAGTCACAGTTATGCATATGACTCCCGTCCCCTAGCCACAATTGACCAGTATGAGAGTAAGTACCTTAACCAAGCTTGACCAGTAAGAGTTCTGCCTCTAAAATTTAGAATTTGGAACAAAAGAAATATTTAGTCTTTCTTCTGGTGGCTGAACTTGTTATAAGTAAACTCAGAAACTATATGAGCCATGTTCTTCCATGTAGTCCAAAGAAGTAGAAATCTACCTGCAGGAGAGAAAAATGATACAGACTCCCCCAAAGAGTAGTTAATGAAAGACACAGAAAAAGCCTGATAGTATTTCAGCCCCTGGTTCTAGATGTAACTACTATGCAATCCTTGGGAACCATGAGCTGTCCATGCATCCTCTTTCTGCTTTATTCTAGCTCAGGTGGAATTCTGTTGCTTGCACCAACAGTCATAAGAGAAATTTATTAGAAACTCTCCAACTAAAGTCTAATGCCATTTTTCTTTTTCAACAAAGTAATGTGAGCAACCGTAATTAAATAATACAAGGTATTTCCAACATCCCTCTCCCCAGTGTGATGCTGGCTGTCCACAAGGTAAACTTTGATGAGATGATTTTTTGGGAACTCCACAGAGGTGGATTTAAGTAAGTGTATGACTGAGAGTGTAGGGTAGGCACGGCTACAGAACACTGAGCATCTGGAGAGAAGCTAAGGATTATAGAGGAGCAATAAGTTTGCTGGGATGGAAGGGGACTAAGGTTGACATTTGCCTACTTTGCAATTCCCAACATGGAACCCAGGATATGGTTATTGAGATATACCCAAGAAAAACAATGAAATACCAAAGGAAGAGCAAGAGGAGTAGAAGGAGAAGAGAAGGAGAAGGAGGAAGAGCAGGAGGCAGGGAACGATCAAGAGAGAGATGAGATGAACTCTGAAGTTCTCTTCAAACTTTAAAAGAGGAAACACGAGGTGTGAATGGAAAGAGGCTAATTCTTGAATATTATAACTCAACTGTAATAATAGCACTGCTGCAGAGTTTTAACAAGCAAACAACATGCCTGTTAAATTATTGGGTTTTCAAATTCTAGCAACTCACTGGAAAAAGAAAATTTGATCTCCCTTAAATTTCTCATAATTGAATTGCTTTTCTTTAGTAAAAGAAATAAATGATCAATCATCAGACATCATTACAGTAAAAAGTTTCCAAGGAATGGGCTAACTTAGGAACACTTTGGGTTTGGTGATTATTTCCAGATATTTTTCAACTGTTTGCGGCTTTACTGAACCCCGGATAAGTTTTGCCAAGTACCGTTTTACACAATTTTTCTGAAGTCATGTGTATTTTATGTGAAATTTAGTTCATATGTTTCTAATTTATTTACACACAAATAATCAAAATTTTGTTTTGTAAGAACTATTTGATGTCCACAGAGGCATTTTATAAACAGTCTAAAGTCGTTAATAATTTTAAAGCTTTTTTTCCTAGAAATAGGCAATTGTTTTCTTTGAATTTACTTAGAGCTTCTCCTTATTCCCCAAACTTAGACCCTCAAAATAATCAAAATATAAAAATTAGCAAATTTTTGTGTTTTAATTACAAATTAAGGAAGTTCCATGTTTTTCCTAGAATCTGAAGGTAGAAAACTAGGGAGATTTTCTTGCTGATCCCTTACTCTACCTTTTCCCCGTCCTTTTATTTCCTTTACTCTACATGCTATTAGTGAAAAACAAATTATGTATGTTTAATGTTTAAAGAATTTGATCTCTGAGAAAAAGTAACAACTTTGGTAAAGTCTGTGTAGCATAGGTAAAGGTAAACAATAATTAAATGAAGAAGTAACAGTAGCACCATATTGTCACTGATAATGCTAAAACCAAAAAGACACTAGACAAAATTGACAAAAAGACATTGCTGATGGCTAGTTCCCTGAAATAAGATGTAATCAAGGGAGATAGTTAAAATATGTTAATGCATCCTTTACCCCTCCATTCTCTCCTTCACCTGCCCCATCACACACACACACACACACACACATTTTTTTTAATGAAACGTTAAAACTTAACATTTGACATTGTGGTATGATCCTTTTCATCTTTTCTTCTGAATAACCTGAAAGAATTATGCAAACTATCTTTGATAGTTTGGAGAGGCTCTTTGCCTCTCTGTAATATAAATATCAACAATAATAAAATTTTTATATTTCATTTGAAGATTTAATTCTATAAAATTATTTCTACTCCCACATTAATAGTTTATGCCTTTAGATTAATTTCCAAAATATACAAACAGCTCATACAGCTCAATATCAAAAAAACAAACAACCCAATCAAAAAAGGGGCAGAAGACTTAAACAGACATTTCTCCAAAGAAGACATACAGATAGCCAATAGGCACATGAAAAGATGCTCAACATCACTAATTATTAGAGAAATGCAAATCAAAACTACAATTAGTTATCACCTCACATCAGTCAAAATGGCCATCGACAAAAAGTTTACAAATAATAAATGCTGGCTAGGGTGTGGAGAAAGGGAAACTTCCTACACTGTTGGTGGGAATGTAAATTGGTGCAGCCACTGTGGAAAACAGTATGGTGATCTTTAAATAAACTAAAAGTAAAGTTACCATATGATCCAGTAATCCCACTCACTCCTGGGCATATATCTGGAAAAGACAAAAAAATCTAATTTAAAAAGATACATGCACCCCAGTGTTCACTGCAGCGCTATATGATATAGCCAACATGGAAGCAACCTAAATGTCCATCAACAGATGAATGAATAAAGAAAATGTGAGATAGGTAGGTAGATAGATAGATAGATAGAATATTACTCTGGCATAAAAAAGAATGAAATAATGTCATTTGCAGCAACATGGATTGACCTAAAGATTATCATACAAGTGAAGTAAGTCAGACAGAGAAAGACAAATATCATATGATATCACTTATATGTGGAATCTCAAAAAATTATACAAATGAGCTTATTTACAAAATAGAAATAGACTCACAGAAATAAAAAGAAATTTATGGTTACCAAAGGGGAAAGGGCACAAGGGAGGGATAAATTAGGAGTTTGGGATTAACAGATACACACTACTATATATAAAATAAACAACAAGTACCTACTGTATAGCGCAGGGAACTATATCCAATATCTTGTAATAACGTATAATGGAAAAGAGTCTGAAAAAGGAAATATATATATGTTCCTTTATAGCTATATAAATACATATATATATATATATATAACTGAATCACTTTGCTGTACACCTGAAACTAACACAGCATTGTAAATCAAGTATACTTCAATAGAAATAATTAATTAATTTTTAAAAATAGTTTTTCCCTTTAATATTTTGTTCCTCTGATGAGAATTCTTTCTATTCCTGCATTACTAGAGTTCAACTTCTTAACCTTCTATCCCTTCGCCTAAGTGTTTCATTCTTTTTTTAAATAATGTTTATTGGACACTTCCTAATTCTTCTAGGTTCTAAGGATATGGATGTGACTGAAACTGACAAAAATCTCCATCCATATGGAGCTTATATTCCAGAATATGTTAGTATCATAAAATTAACTAGATAGAAAGGATAGGTAGTAGTTAGATAACTTAAAATTAAGTGTTATTATTAAGGATATACCTCAGTGAATTAACTATGGCCTAACCATCACTTTTGTCATCATAAGTAATTCATCCTTAAGCTCTTTATAATTTCACCTGATATTTGTGCACCCACCCTGTTTGCATCAAAAAATATGACAAATAGATATTAGGACTAAAAGCACAGTCCTGACAGCTCTATGAATAGTAAATTCCACTCACATTTCTGCCCATGGAGCATACCATTCTTTCCGATCAAAAAACTATTTCAAGGATTCCACCTAACCAAGCTTAGAGAAATTACTTTATCATCATAAGATCACAAAATTCCCAAATAAGTGTCACATTCATAACCCAAAGTTTGGGATGTCAAATTTCCTCAAATTTAATCTCCATAGATACAGATTTGGAAACACTTTGCCAGTGGGAAAACAGCTTGCCTGCAGGACTTAGCGTATAAAGATGAAATTAAGCAATTCGTTAACCATTGTACTTCAAGAGTAGAAAAAGCATAAAAGTACACTTCTCCCAGGAACTACAAATTATTCCTCAGAATGGAATTTGTTTAACAGTAATAAGATTTGCTTGAAATTTCTGGCCCAAGATCCCTCTTATCACAAGTCACAAACAAGTACCCAACAAATGCACTCTTTTACAGCGGCAGGAGTGAGGCCTGTGGGATCAGTTCTGGATTAGAACACCATCTTGACCACTTTCTAGCGGTGTGACATTGGCTGGGTCACTTTAACCTTGTCGAGATTTATAGGGTTGTTGTGAGAATCTAATGTACCATATACTATCAGTTTCATCTCATTTAATCCTCACAGCAATCCTGTAATAATTCAATAAGCAGCGCCCTGTAATAATCTAACAGGTATTTTAGAGTTGAAGAAATAATTTAAATAAAATGTCTGCCATGGAACTCGGCACAAGACAAACACTAATTAGTTAGTTCCCTTCCCCTGCTGCATGCGAGTGCATGAAGTCCCTCGCATGCGTAAGAAGAAAATGTGTAAACGTACAGCTGTTTAGTCACTTAATGCTTGTCTCGGTCGTAGTAAACTCCATTCATCCTGTTTACACTCAATTCTTGGATCACTAAGAGATGGCAGTGAAGTGTAGGTCCCTAACTTTCTACTGCTTCAGACGAGCTTATCTATCCTCTCACAAGTCAAAAGCAGCAAGGCTTATCGCAAAGACTAAAGACTAATGAGCTTCGTTAACTTACATTCCAGCAGATGCCATCCTTTTGGTGTCTCTTTAGGGAGAAAGAAAGGCCAACGTTTAAGAGTGCCATCCCTCATAAAGAAAGGTGAGTGGGCTTGCCTTCCCCTTTTCCTCTACCCTTTCAATAACTGTTATTGTTCATTCGGTTGAAAGCATTAAGGAGGATAGGTGACTATCTTCATTCTTTTTTCTTTTATGTGAAGGGGAAATGCACACAATAGTTTGCTTGGTTAGGAACTGAAGAAAAATCCCCAGAGAGGAGATAAAAGAATCCTTCCCTGGACAATGGACTGGAGCTTTGCTGAAAGGAGCCAGGAGAACACTATGAAAATGCCTCGTGTTATTTAATTATTGCTGTTCTTACTGTTTTCTTTTCCATACAACACTGAATTCTGAGTCAATGACTCACAACGTAAACAAGTGTGCCCACTGGGGAACCCTGAAGAATCGGAGTGTTAGGACAACTTTCTTCACCTATCTCGCTGATCCGCTCTGAAGTTTAAGTCTGCGGTGTTATTCCCACTTTAAGCTCCATGACCCATGGAGAACACCTAATGGTTTTCCTCTTTCTTTTTCTGTAGACTTTTCTTCCTATCATTACAATACTCATACAGTAAGTCAGATGGACTCTCTGGCTATACAATCGTATTTGTATTCTAAGTTTAAACTCCTCTTTGGCAACCTATTTGTATACTTACAAAACTCTTCTGTGAAGAGTTGTTTAATATTTATAAAATATTTTTATTTCTTAAGACCCATATTAACTTCTAATTCATGAATATAATATGGGTCCTCTATCTTTCTACTTAAAAATTCTTGATTTCAGACATTAATAACATTTTTAAAGTGAATTCTCATTGACAGTGAGCAAGCTTCTGGCATACATTTTCAAGTTTTAACCTTCATTAAGCTGTCTAAATAGTTACTGGATATATATTTATTGAAACTCAAGAAACATCAAACTTCTATATATGCACAGCACTGTGCCAAGTACTAAAATATTATAATATGTTCGAGATTTAAACCAATGTAACTGCAGCAATGTCCATCCATGTATCATGAATACCAATAATAATAGAATCTCTTAATTCACTTAAGAATGTAATTGAATATAATAATTATTTCTTCCCTATATTAATAGTTTTTACACCCTTTAATAATCCAAAATTCTTTCTATCCTGCAATATTTTAGTTTAACTCCTTAATATTCTTTGTGTCTAGGATACCAAATAATTTGCTAAACAAAAGAGCAAAATGTGAGCACAACCTTATTTTTCTAAGTGGTGGCCCTATCTCCCACTTCTCTAGAATATATTATAATTACCTAATAAGCACCTGTTTTCACCATGCAGTCGTACTCTTTTCTTCAGGCAGCTGAGTAATTGTTCTTACGTTTAACTCTAAATGGTCCAACCGTTTATTACCAATATGAAGCTCAGCTATAAAATTTACCCCATCTTCATAGCAGGGTCCAGCACTCTGGCAAAAGCAATAACCATATTAGAACCTTATAATTTACAGAAAATTGAATATAGTCCTCCAAATAAATAGCCTTAGCTTGTTTTACTAGATAAGTATTTTAACTTTCTAACTTGGAAAAAAAAAAAAGCAGTTAATTGCTCAATTCTCCACATCCCTTCATACAGACGAGGCCCACAATATGGGCAGTGCTGTTTATTGCTCGCCTACTCAGGCACACAGTGAAAATTTATGTTGCAAAGCAATGAGTGCCTCTTATAAAAAGATAATGTAAATACTAAGTGACATTACATCATCAGAAATAAAGATCACTTGAGTAACCACAGCAAGTGAAAGGGACGTTGAGAAGCTGCCATTAGGTTTTATTCCCTCCCCCTGGAGCTAAAGTCATGCTGGCTGTCCTCTTCTATGCTTCTTGGTTCCAAACATTCTATAAGACTCTATAAAGTTTCACAAATTTGTGGGCTAGGTAGGTTGGTGGAATTCATTTTATAACTCTGGATGAGGCTTAGATTTTCATTTATGGAGTCTTCATTCTTAATGATTGGGGAAAAGAGAGCCATAAATTTATTTTTGCATAAATCGTTTCGTTTACTGTTGCTTACGTAAGGGAAACTATAAAACCAAACCTCTATTCTATTTATTATAGGAGATTAAAACATACCAACTGAATGATTACAACAACAGGTACCAACATCAAACAATAAGATTCTGGAAACTGAAGTATGTTTTCCCCATTGTAATGCAGTCAGGGAGTCTGTGATATTATGTGACATACAGGTCACCAGAATAACTTTATACTTAGTTTCAATGCAGATGTAGAGAAAACACTGACAAAATGGCAGGTTCTCTATGCTCCAAGAGACATCACCTAATCGCAGACATAAATACTTGTTGAAACTGTCATGATCTCACTTGTCTCCTGTCCAACAGAAGTTTAAAAGGGGGAAGGGGAACTTTGAAATTGAGACAAGGCGATGATACAAATACATATTAGCTCTTTCTTTCTACAGCTTCCATGTTGGGGACAAATTATACTCCATATGCAGATTGATTGTTCTAAGATACCAATCTAAATAAAGCTTCATTTCCTGGGCCCCACTCCTGACTGCTGTGTTTCTGGATCATTCTCTCCTTAGAGTTGATATGTAACCTTCTCAACCTCTCTTCTCAGATTCTTTTTTCTCCATGTTGGAAGAACTATAGTAAGGACTAGGAAGTTTTCCAGCATCTCCTGAATCTGCTTTTCCAGACTGACTTGGTTGAAAGAGTTCAGAACCTCAGATATACCTGTACACAAATCCATGAGAAGTCAAACAAAAACTTTTAACTATCATCATCACTTCTTCTCCTAAATTAACAAGCTTAATCATGGTTAATAAAATAAAGAATGATTATAGAAGTCAGTCAGACTTGGATTTGAGTCCTGGCTCAGACCCCTCATTGATCATTAGCAAGCTGATGAACCTTTACAAACCTCAGTTTCCTGTTTCGTAAAATGGGTAGAATAATGCCCACCTATCAAGGAAATTGCTAAATAAAATAACTTAAGTTCTTAACACATAATAAGTACACAACAATTATTCTTAACTTGCTATGAAATTATCCACAGAACTTTTACTCCTGGGCCATCATCCTGAGAACTTGCTTGGTCAAGCCATTCACATTCTGTTTTCCCCCTTCATCTAATAAAAAAGTCAAAGTAGGGCTTCCCTGGTGGCGTAGTGGTTGAGAGTCCGCCTGCCGATGCTGGGGACACGGGTTCATGCCCCGGTCCGGCAAGATCGCACATGCCGCGGAGCGGCTGGGCCCACGAGCCATGGCCGCTGAGCCTGCGCGTCCGGAGCCTGTGCTCCGCAACGGGAGAGGCCGCGACAGTGAGAGACCCGTGTAACGCAAAAAAAAAAAAAAAAAGTCAAAGTAGTCCAGAGACAGAATGCCCCTTGGCCACTTTTTATGTTCTTTTTGGCAGGCCTTTGCTTTACTACTAACCAGTGCTCATCCTATGCCATTACTAAACTCATTCCTCAAGATCATCTGACAGTGTCTTTCTCATTTCAGTTTCTGCCCCACTGCATTACCTGTAAGGCAAACTGTATAAACCAACTTTTCTTCTTCCTCTTGTTCTTTTTTTGCCTTTCCCTTTCCTTCCTGAACAATTCTATCCAAAATCTCTTAGGTGGGGCTGAGCAAGGTAAGCATCAGCACAGGGGCTATGGCACATGGTGGCATCCCACATGGAAAACTGGAGCCCAAGCAAAAGGAGGAGGATGTTCACCTAGGGAAGCAGTGATAGTGGCAGCCCAGTTTGGGGCGATGGAGCCTTGAAACGAGTGAAGAGAATGTCCTTGCCAGGAGACATCCCAGAGTGGGTTGTCAAAGCCTGAGCATGGTGAGGAAGGTATCCATGTAGAGGGATGGCCAGGTGCAAGCTGTCCAAATGGAGTGAGGAGGGTCTGTGTGTATATGACAGCACACGGTGTCAAAGCCCAAGCAGAGTGAGATGTCTAAGCAAGGTAAATAGAGCATCAACGCAAGGGGTGTTGGCAGTGGGGGATGGGCTATACACAGGAGAATTGAGCAAATAAATATATTGAGGATATTGGGAGCTAGATTTCTCACAGTTGGTGAAGGGAGTTACAAATATGGAAAGAGAAAAAACTAGAATGATTCTTGTGGTATTAGATTGGAACTGGAGATATATCTGTGAACTCACAGTTTCAACATTTAGATGGAAATAGAAAAATTTGGATGTAAAAAAAATATATTGGGCTTCCCTGGTGGCGCAGTGGTTGGGAGTCCGCCTGCCGATGCAGGGGACGTGGGTTCGCGCCCCTGTGCCGGAGGATCCCACATGCTGCGGAGCGGCTGGGCCCGTGAGCCATGGCCGCTGGGCCTGCACGTCCAGAGCCTGTGCTCTGCAACGGGAGAGGGCACGGCGGTGAGAGGTCCGCATACCACACACAAAAAAATAATATATATATATATATATATATAAACTCATTTGTTGCTACCCCTGGGCACCTTGAGTGGAAAAAGCTGGGGAATATATAATTATATATATATATTATATATATAAACAAATAAATAAAGAATATATAATATTTTAATTATTCTATATAACAAATAAATAAATAATATATAATTATAATATTATATATTTCCCAGCTTTGGCTACAAGAGGCCTGGGAGCAGCAATATTACAATAGTAACAATGAGCTTACTTAGCACCAAGATCTTGGTTTCTAAATACCATTCTTAATGAAAGGAATCAGAGGTCCTTGGAGAAATGGATGATTCCAGGACTAAGGCAAGGAAAATAAAAAATGAACCTGGAAGCTCTTCTTGTGCCAGAAAGTACAGATGTGTTCAAAGGATAATGGGCTGTCAAAAGGATATAGGAGCCAGCTTGAAGAAGATTCCCCTGATCAAATGAGGGAATATTTTAAGTTCAAAGTAAATAGTGATATAAATAGATTATAACCTTTCAATAAAATAAGAATTCATGATTCTATACTGAGAAATAGAGAGAGCAAGATGATAGATAGATAGATAGGTAGGTAGATAGATAGATAGATAGATAGATAGATAGATAGATAGATGATAGATAGATGATAGAGGGAAGGCAGGGAGGGAGGAAGAAAGAGAAAAAGGAAGAAAAGAAAGAAAGAAAGGAAGGAAGGAAGGAAAAGAAAAAGAAAGAAAGAAAGAAAAAGAAAGAAGAAAGAAAGAAAGAAAGAAAAAAGTTTGTTGAGGAAAGGGATGTCTAGCTATTCTCGAAGGACCATTTTATAGAACATTCATTAATTACAAAGAGTAATTACAAAGATAAACTGGCATATACCACCTTAATCAAATCATTAAACATCATTAAATGATTGATGAGCACATCATCAATAATGGAACAAATAGAAATCCTGATGGGATACAATGAGATGAACCCAGCACCACTTTTGTAATATTCCTGCCAAAGACACATAAATAGAACCAAGAAAAATAACATTGAGGACTTTGCACAAAATAACTTCCCTATAATTTTCAAGGTCAAGAAAGTCAAAAAAAGATTGAAAAAAGGCTGAAGGAGACTAAAGGGGCACTCATGACAACTGAATGCAACTTGTGATTTTCACACGGATCGTTCTGCTACAAAAGACATTTTCAAGATAATTCACAAAACTCAAATGGAGTTTGAGGGTTAGATGGTAGGAATGTGTCAGCGTTAATTTCCTAATGTAAAGGTTTTATTGTGGTTCATTAAGAGAATGTTGGCAGTAGTAGGAAACACACTAAAGTATCCAGGGGTGATGGGGAACTTGCTCTCAAATAATTTAGGAAAAAAATTCTTTGTACTCTCTTTTTGCAATTTTTCTATAAATTTGAGATTGCTTCAAAGTAAAATATCTTTTTATAAATAAACACACTGACATAAAAGCACTGATGTACAAGAACTTTCAATACATCATTAGAAACAGAAGTAGAATTCACAGAACCAGTCAATAGTTTCTACAAGCTACCTGACAAGTTTTATGTGAAGGTTTGTAAAAGAAAATCTGCCTCATTGTTCACTGCATGGCCATTTCATTTCTGGCTGTCTGGCTTCTGCCACAAATGCTGATCCTGCCACTTCTTTTCAAGAGGAGTACACAAAGTAGACACTGGAGCAGAGAAATGACTCTCTCTCTAGGAAGAGCACAGTAAGTTCCCATGACAATTTGGAATGCTGAGATTCACCAGGGCAGCTCATGTCTTTGTTTACGTACTGTCATGGGAAACCCTTCATGACATCATGATTTCATATCTAAGCTAATTTTTTTTACATCTTTACTGGAGTATAATTGCTTTACAATGTTGTGTTAGTTTCTGCTGTATAACAAAGTGAATCAGCTATATGTATACATATATCCCTATATCCCCTCGCTCTTGGGCCTCCCTCCCACCCTCCCTATGCCACCCCTCCAGGTGGTATCAAAGCACCGAGCTGATCTCCCTGTGTTATGCAGCTGCTTCCCACTAGCTATCTATTTTACATTTGGTAGTGTATATATGTCAATGCTACTCTCTCACTTCGTCCCAGCTTACCCTTCTCCCTCCGCATATCCTCAAGTCCATTCTCTACGTCTGCGTCTTTATTCCTGTCCTTCTCCTAGGTTCATCAGAACCTTTTTTTTTTTTTAGATTCCATATATCTGTGTTAGCATACAGTATTTGTTTTTCTCTTTCTGACTTACTTCACTCTGTGGAACAGACTCTAGGTCCATCCACCTCACTACAAATAACTCAGTTTTGTTTCTTTTTATGGCTAATATTCCACTGTATATACGTGCCACATCTTCTTTATCCATTCATCTGTCAATGGACACTTAGGTTGTCTCCATGACTTGGCTATTGTAAATAGAGTTGCAGTGAACATTGGGGTACATGTCTCTTTTTGAATTCTGGTTTTCTCAGGGTATATGCCCAGTAGTGGGATTGTTGAGGCATATGGTAGTTTTTTTAGTTTTTTAGTTTTTTAAGGAACATCCATACTGTTCTCCAGAGTGGCTATATCAATTTACATTCCCACCAACAGTGCAAGAGGGGTCCCTCTTCTCCACACTCTCTCCAGCATTTATTGTTTGTAGATATTTTGATGATGGCCATTCTGACTGGTGTGAGGGGATACCTCATTGTAGTTTTGATTTGCATTTCTCTAATGATTAGTGATGTTGAGCATCCTTTCAAGTGTTTGTTGACAATCTGTATATCTTCTCTGGAGAAATGTCTATTTAGTTCTTCTGCCCACTTTTGGATTGGGTTATTTGTTTTTTTGATATTGAGCTGCATGAGCTGCTTGTATATTTTGGAGATTAACCCTTTGTCAGTTGCTTCATTTGCAAATATTTTCTCCCATTCTGAGGGTTGTCTTTTTGTCTTGTTTACGGTTTCTTTTGCTATGAAAAAGCTTTTAAGTTTCATTAGGTCCCATTTGTTTATTTTTGTTTTTATTTCCATTTCTCTAGGAGGTGAGTCAAAGAAGATCTTGCTGTGATTTATGTCATAGAGTGTTCTGCTTATGTTTTCCCCTAAGAGTTTAATAGTGTCTGGCCTTACATTTAGGTCTTTAATCCATTTTGAGTTTATTTTTGTGTATGGTGTTAAGGAGTGTTCTAATTTCATTCTTTTACATGTAGCTGTCCAGTTTTTCCAGCTCCACTTACTAAAAAGGCTGTCTTTTCTCCATTGTATATTCTTGCCTCCTTTGTCAAAGATAAGGTGACCATATGTGCATGGGTTTATCTCTGGGCTTTCTATCCTATTCCATTAATCTGTATTTCTGTTTCTGTGCCAGTACCATACTGTCTTGATTACTATAGCTTTGTAGTATTGTCTGAAGTCAAGGAGCCTGATTCCTCCAGTTCTGTTTTTCTTTTTCAAGATTGCTTTGGCTATTCAGGCTCTTTTGTGTTCCATACAAGGGTTCCTACTCTCACCACTATTATTCAACATAGTTTTGGAAGTTTTAGCCATAGCAGTCAGAGAAGAAAAAAAATAAAAGGAATCCAAATCAGAAAAGAAGACGTAAAACTGTCACTGTTTGCAGATGACATGGTACTATACATATATAATCCTAAAGATGCTACCAGAAAACTACTAGAGCTAATCAGTGAATTGCGTAAAGTAGCAGGATACAAAATTTATGCATAGAAATCTCTTGCATTCCTATACACTAACAACAAAAAATCTGAAAGAGAAATTAAGGAAACACACCCATTTACCATTGCAACAAAAAGAATAAAATACCAAGGAATAAACCTACCTAAGGAGACAAAAGACCTGTATGCAGAAAAGTATAAGACACTGATGAAAGAAATCAAAGACGATACAAACAGATGGAGAGATATACCACGTTCTTGGATTGGAAGAATGAACATTGTGAAAATGACTATACTACCCAAAGCCACCTACAGATTCATTGCAATCCCTATCAAACTACCAATGGAATTTTTCACAGGACTAGAACAAAAAAATTTTTACAATTTGTATGGAAACAGAAAAGACCCCAAGCTAATTTTTAAAAAGCAAAATTAGCACTCTGTAGGTCAGTACCAGACAGCTTGTGACACGTGTGGTTTTTAAAATGTGCCATTAAAGCAATGGCAGTTACCCTAAACCAAAGTGGCTGACAAGTTGACGGCCAGAATCAGTAAACACACAGCCAAAGGAGGTATATAACGGACAGCACTGGTGACATTATTTATAGAGTGCAAAATCCCACAGTGTAAACACACACACACACCCAGATACACACAAAAATTCTTGGACTTAATGTCTCTGGTGTTTAATCATTTGAGAGTTTTCATATAGAAGTGTTCTAAATTAATCTAATTCATGATCTGATACAAAACGTATTTCTCAAACATAAGCTAGGTTTGAACCACTCCAAATGTGATTCTATAGGTAGTAACCACACAGATGTATCTTTAAGTCAACTCAGAAAATTCTGCTTCCAACACAGGCTCCCTACTCCAGCAGGGAGTTCATAATCCAACCCAGGTAAAGGCAATCTAAGTCATTTTCAAATTAATTATATTTTTCCTATTGTGGTTTGCATCCTATCAAGTTCCCCTCACACCAGGTGACATATTCATTTTATTTTTATTTAAATGGTATCTACTCTATATACTTATTTTGGTCTGTTTCTTCTGCCCTTAGCAGCATATTACAATATTATAATTATTTCTCATGTCAAGAAACCTTTTTCAGAACCTGACTGCATAGAATTCTCTTAAAATAGATGGACCTATTTTTTTTAAACTTGTTAGTTGACATAGAGTTGACAAAAGTTGACTCTTTTAATGAATGTTTATATGAATGTTTCTTTTGCCCAACTCCCTAAAAATGAAATCACTGAGCCAAAATGTGTACACACATTAAGGCTTTGACAGTATTAACAAACTGCCCTTCAGGAACTCTACTCAGTACTCTGGAATGGGCTCTATGGGAAAAGAATCTAAAAAAGAGTGGAGATACGTATATGTATAACTGATTCACTTTGCTGTATACCTGAAACTAACACGACGTTGTAGATCAACTATACTCCAATACAAATTTTTTAAAAAGTAGAAGAATAAAAAAACAACTTGTGGGGCTTCCCTGGTGGTGCAGTGGTTGAGAGTCCTCCTGCCGATGCAGGGGACGCGGGTTCGTGCCCCGGTCCGGGAAGATCCCACATGCCATGGAGCGGCTGGGCCTGTAAGCCATGGCCGCTGGGCCTGCGCGTCCGGAGCCTGTGCTCCGCAGCGGGAGAGGCCACAGCAGTGAGAGGCCTGCGTACCGAAAAAAACAAAACAAAACAAAAAAAACAACTTGCCCTCCAAAAAGGTTCTAACAATTTGTCCTCCCATGAACCTCTTCCCTTCCCCCCACCAGTGCTGAGTATTATCACACTTCAGTGAAATTAGTTGAATTATTAAAAAATTAAATAATTGTACCTAATTGTGTAGACCACTCTTTGGGAAAAAATATTGCTTAGAGAGTCAACATCTTTTGAGCTCCAGGGGGTTTTTGTTTGTTTGTTTGTTTTTTCAGAGAACACTGCTGCCTTAAAAGGCTGGTAATCTACTTATCTCAAAGAGAACAACCTTCTGAATACTACCATCCTTCACAGAGTTGTCTGGCTAAAGTAAATTGCCCAAAAAGCAAAGAAATGTTTACTTCTTTGGACTTCTTTCTGAGTTCTACACCAGTCACTTCAAGTGTTGCAACTCACTTCTTTTTGCCAAAATCAGCTCATTTGCCAACAGTTTTTAATTAGCTATGGCTGCAATGGTGTTTGCATTTTGCCCCATTCCTCTTAGTGAAACATAAATTTCCAAAATAATTATTTATTAGGCTTGAAGTCTCATGCTTTTGCTAAGCCTGAGGGTGAAGTTTTTTGTTTTGTTTTGTTTTGGTTGTTTTTTTGTTTTGTTTTGTTTGTTTAGTTTGTGCTTGTTTTGGAAAATTCGTAAATCCATTTAGTTGTCTCCAATCACATAGCCAAATAAACATAGGTACCGTTTTTTGACAGCAGTTATTAAAATACTGTACATTTTTTTTGGCTAGTCTCCTTGGTTTTTGCTACAGGAAGCAGATAAGTTTATTGACTCCATTCACATTATTATAAAAATGAAGATGCAAAGGTACAACATAGGCAATTGGGTTTAGCTAATTGAATACATTTAGAGAAAAGTATACTTGAACGTGTATAAACAGACATTTACTCGGATTTTTCAAAATTAACCTTCCTTACACTGGCAAAAAAAGTAGAATTTCCTCTCCTCACTATCCCATTATTGTTTTTTATTTGAAATATGTTATATCAATATTATAGAGGGTAATGTAGCATAAAGAAAGACATTATAAATACAGTGAGGGAGAAATCCATATATTACTATGATCGTGTAGTCCTTTTAATTTTAACGTTTGCTTTGGTATAATGAAAATCTCATGCTAATGTTGCATAAAAATCATTTTTGCATTTAAGTTTCCTTGCTCTTACACAAGATCCATTTGGGATAAGACAAATGGAATCACAATTATGCGTTAATTAACCTGGAAGAATGAAGTCTCCTGAATGGTTTTCAGGTACTATTACATGTTCCAAGCTATATGCGCACCATAGTTTGGTCTAGCCACACAAGGAGAAAATAACCAAATATTCGTATTTCTTTAGAACGCCTGAACTGGGCAACAATGTTAAATCAGGAAATGAACCCTGCAGTTTATGAGGCTCCTCAGGATTCAGCTTGACTCTGTAACAGTTCAGAAACAAAACTTTTTTTTTTTTGCGGTACGCGGGCCTCTCACTGTGGTGGCCTCTCCCGTTGCGGAGCACAGGCTCCGGACGCGCAGGCTCAGCGGCCATGGCTCACGGGCCCAGTCACTCCGCGGCATGTGGAATCTTCCCAGACCGGGGCACGAGCCCGTGTCCCCTGCATCGGCAGGCAGATTCTCAACCACTGCGCCACCAGGGAAGCCCCCAGAAACAAAACTTTTAAGGTCAGTTTCAGAATGGAGATTTTGATTTTTTGCACATATCCTTTTTTTTTTTTTTTTAAGCCTGGAGTTCCCTCATCTGATTCTCTTGAGAATGGATATGGGTGATCTTTCTGCTAGAGCAAATAATTTTGATACTTTAGGGGGGACAAATTATTTGCTAGTTGGGGTCAATATGTTGATTAATGACATCATCTCTGCACACGCTAGGGACCATTTCCTACAGAAGTTGTGCCCACCAAGCTGAGGCCAAGCTCTGGGCACAACAGACAAGCAGGATTACAGGACGTAGAGTCAAAAAGACCTGAGATCTAAACCTGTTTCTGCCACTTGCCAGATGTGTGGGCAAGTCATTTGACTTTCAGTTTTCTCATCTGTAAAATGGGAAGGATAGCAATACTTGCTTGACAGGGTTGTTATGAAGATTGAGAAATATAATGCATACAGAGCAATTTGCAAGGTTTAGAACATTATGTAATGTAATATTAGTTATTTTTATTATCCTTTTTAGTTTACTTTCTATAGTCCAGAAAACATTAACAGAAAACATAAAAACTGGATTTTTTTCAATTCATTCAGAATTTTAGCTCATTGAAATGCTTCAAATTTCATCATTTCTTTTCCTTAGGCTACTCATAATATAGCTAGTTTTAGAAATCACAGCATTTCATATACTTATATTTAAGATTTTTTAATTTAAGTTTTAAATATGAGATTTTCTTACATATGCATTTTCTCACATTTTAAAAAATTTTTCAAATTTAAAAAATGACAAAATCAAATGTTCAGGTGGGGAGACTCAGAATAACTTTAAAATGTAAGTACTTAAAAAGTTTTTGAAAATAAAAGTGTTTGTCCTCCAAAAAAACAGTTTTTGAAAACTTTAAAATTATCCATCTGGGAAAAAAATTATCTTAAGGAGGTATACTTTTCCATGTTAAGAACTAATTTGTTTACTTTACAAAATTTAATTCATTAAGCATCATTAAGTACCTACTATGTTAAATACCTACTAAGTAGTATTAAGCACCTCGTTCAAGCACCTGTGCTCGTTACTGAGCAGGTGGAAGCAGCTGCCGGCTTCCTCACAGAGCTCACTGACACGGTTCAGCTCATAGAGTTCACAGTCCTGGCAAACTGGATGGGGAGGTCCTAGAATTTATCTTTTCAAACATATCCGTGTTTTAAAAATTGAATAAATAAAACATTCAGGTTCTATTTGCAACTCAATTTTTCCTGGAGTATTTCCCCACTTGACTAGAACCACAATTTCTAAAGTCTGTGAGGAGTATTGATTTGTTTAACATATTTATAAAAAGCCAATGGCTATGTCTATATAATGACAGAGTAAATTGTATTTTTAATTTTAATTTCAGCTAAGTTTGTTGTTTGGAATCACATAAACTATCCCATAGGATAGTTTTAAGATTAAATGGCACAATGTTTATACAATACCTAGTACAGAGTAAGAATGCAATAATGACAGATATTAGCATTCTCATTTACAGCTATAGCAACAAGGAAGAAGAGTCACAGGCACATTATAGGCTGCGGAGCAGTAATCTTTGGCCTTGTGTGACTAGCATGCTTCACAGTGCAAATTTAACCTATATGATAACAACTTTCACATTCTATTTTAAAATATTTCTCAGTTATTGGGAGGCCCTCTCTGGTCTATATTTGCATACATCGATTTCTCATAATAATTCTGAAAGTTATGTATTCATTTCGATGTTTTACAGACAAGGAATTTAAGGCTCCAGGAGTGAAATAATCTGGCCAAGTTTACAAGGTTCATAAGTAGCAGAACAAGAATTCAAACCTAGACTTGTCTGACTCCAAAGCCTTTCCTTTTGCCTCTGTTGAAAGATTTCTGTTAATAAAACTGAATTTATAAAGTTGTTTTTCAAACTGTTCTTTCTTCTCGAGTCCAGAATTCCTAGAGACTCCAAAGAGATGTCTGGGATTAGCTAACCACTATTCCAACAAAACCATACACCAAAAAATTTTTCTGCAGTTTGATTTTCTTACACAGAATAATTTTCCAATATTGAAAAAACTGAAGGTAATTTTTGAATGACAAAAGCTTCACCTTGACAGTTTAAGGTTTGGACTGATCATATATAGTTCCTTTCTCTCTCCTACTTTGTCTCTTGTATAACAGAAACCTAAGGACAAAATGCAGGAATCTCATGCTCTCTGGGCATCAGCTGAACACATCCACACCACCTTGTGACACCTGCTCTCCTGTCTCATGGTTGAAAAACTAAGGCACCTTTGGAAACCAGATCAAAATTGAGTGACAAACAAATGGAAAGTACAAAATGTCTTTTACTTAAAAATGGGAATATAGTCATGGTCAAAATTGCCACCAGCTTTACTGATAATATGTCAGCTTCTAGCCTGACAAGGTAATTCTGCAGGGGAAACATGAATGGTTCAAAAGTTGATTCCCATTAGGAGAGAGATGGAAAAGCAAGCTGAGCAGTTACCCCTGAAATAAATAAAAGCATATTCTTAGGGCAGGCATGGAATCTCCATGAAGTACAAAAATGAACAAGACGTGAAGTGCTGTTTTTTTAAGGCAGAAGATAAAATTAAATGATTTCATAGCGAATCCATGATTTTCTTAAATCACATAGTGGTAATTTTAGGGGCAAACATTCATTTAAATTCTCTGAATTTCCTTCCAATCTGATTTTTCATTTACTTTCTGATTTAAGCAATTTCTTAAGATACTTAACATTTATTCACCGATGGTACTTATTTTGTTCAATCTCTTACCTAACTGCAGAACCGTTACTATCTTTAATCTGCTCAGGACTCAGGAATTGTAGTGGAGTGAGAAGGAATACCCCCAGAACTCTTTTGTCTGGTCATTCCAATCAGCCTCACAACCTCAAGCAGAGCTGATGGAGCCAAACACATATCAATACAAATAAAACGTTGCAAGAGACTTGGCAGGTTTTCGTGTGTTGTCTGAACATTTTCCACAAAGCAATGCCAGTTCCACCACCTCTTAGCTACTCCTATTCTACTTGCAATCAAAACTCCAACATCTGGAAAGAATAATCATAATTTTTAACATGTTAGTCCTTAGAGGACTCATGAGAGAAGAGAAAATAAGAAGCTCCCAAGGATTTCCAAGTCATTTAGAAAGTTAAAGTTGTAAAAAATAATCTTTCTTTCTCTTATATTTGTAGTTGAAGAGGGATAACAAGATTAAATATGCACAGGGAGCTGTCTTTTATTGGCATTTATCATGTCTTATAAATCTTATAGATTCTACTGGCACTGGCAGTGATAGCAAGAGTATTCTCCCAGTAAACTCTTCAAATGCTAGCTTCGGGGTGATGTCATTCTAGCTTGTTAAATCCTCTGAAATCTTAAGTGACTATGGATCGTGGTGGCATTCATACCAGGAAGCAGCAAGAGGCAACAGGAAGAACAAAGACTTTGAGATCAGACAGGCCTGAGTTGCAGTCCCAGCTCTGCTTTGTTCCCTTAGGCCAATTACTGAACTTTCGGATCCTGGGTTCCCTCATCTGTAACAGAGGGACAGTGGGGATAACCCTGCAGTTACAAGAAAATTAAATAGGACACTTTACAATCTAGCATAGTGCCTGAGACATATAGGTGCTCAATAAATGTTGGCTGAAATAAAATTAAATGAAAAATCTACATGTATCAGACCCCTAAAGCTCCTTTGAAAAATAATGAAGAAGTCTGTGGTATGATGTTCAAGATTAGTACACTAAGCATAACAAGAGTTACCCCAATCTGGGTAGGAAATACCCACCAAAATATAGGAAACTCACTCTAAAGTAAAAGGATGTCAATAGACTCAGATGCATCCCTAAATTGATCACTAATAGAGCATGATGACTGAGTTCCACAAGATGAGGCCCATCCAATGTCCTTAGCTACCCTTTGTGGGCCCAAAATCTCATTTGCTCTCAAAAAATATTCCCCAGTTTTGAGAACTGGGTCACCAACACTGCTTCAAGTGCAGTGGCAGAAGAGGAGATAGTGACAGACAGCAGCCCCAGAGTTAAGCTAAGAGAAAGAGGGCAGCAGCAATAGTGGAAGCCACACCTCACAGCCAGGAGTGCTCAGGACCCATAGGCTACAGCCAGAGAGAGACCAATGATACCACCTGGTAGAGTCAGCACAAACCACCACTGTGACTACCCATGCTTTTTGTTTACCTGCAAACGAGGACTACAGAGAGGAATCCTATTTTGTTCAGTCAATATTTATTCAGTCCAGTATAGAAGCCATGGCTTGGGTTCCACTTCTGTTATGGCTATAGTTTTATAAAAAGGAAAGTAATTCTAAGGAATTTTTGGTGTAGACAGATAGCAAAATGGATGTGAATGGACAGAGCTGAGAATGTAAACAATCCTGACCCTAGCACTTTCTTATTTTGAAGCAAGCACTTCACAGATCCTAGCTTCAGATTCCTTGACTGTGAATTAAATACAGTTCTACTTGCCCTAAATGTTCCACAAAGCAATTCTAAGTTTGTAATGAGATTGTGTACTTAGAAGTTCTTGGAAAGGTGGGACACAATTTTGTCCTTGTATTTGGAAACAAAAGCAATTGGCTAGGAAGTAGGATGGAGGAAGTTCCAGCATTGGAGATAATTAAGTTTAATATACATCCAGTTTAGAACCCTCAAAGACCTTGTCATCTGGCCCAGGAGACTGACATGAAAATAACTATAATAAATTATGAAGTAGATGAGCAGACAAATTGCTACAGAAACATAGTGAGTTATGCTTGGGAGGCCATTGAAGTAGTGACATATGAGTAGGAGTTTGCCAACAGAATGAGTGTGGAGGATGCGTGTGTGCAGGTAGGAGGGGTAGGACCCTCCAGGTAAAAAAGACCATGTGAGCAAAGGCAGACAGGCATAAAAGCACATGATGTTTGGGGGTCAGCAGTATTCTTGTTTGGCCACAGCCTAAGACACATGAGAAGGAGTAGAAACTGGAAAACTAATCTAGGATCAGAGTGCAAAACCATACTAAGGAATTTGACCTTTTTTTGTTAGGCAACAAGAATGTCACTCAAGGTTGTTAAGCAAGGAGAGTGACATAATCAGATTCCTGTTTCAGAGCGCCCACTCCAGCAGCAGTGAGCAAAACAAATGGGAGACAATTACAAAGGGCCTTCTGTATATTGCCAAATATGTATCATTAAGTGCTTTGCTCCAGGAGGCCAAGAAGGGTGGTGTCTTGTTATCTCATTGGATACACAGCGCCTAACATGGTGCTTGGCTTATGGTTGGGCTTCATAAATATTGAATATTTGTTGAATTAATTCATTGCTATTGGAATGACTGTGGAGACTGTTCACAGATGTACTTTAACCTTATTTAACCCTCAATGCTGCAATTTGTGACACTATTTTCACATATTTATCTCCTCGTCATCTTTGTATTCCCAACACCTGGCTCACTCTCTAGCATATGACAGGAGCTCAATAAACCCTAATGAACTGGACTGAATATAAGATCATTCATAAAACCTGCCCAATGGACACAGGGAGTGAGAACTGTTGATCTTTAACAAAATTAAGGTGTCCAAATTATTACTGGCACATTTCATTTTGACCTGAATTTGCAAAACAGGTAGGTCCATTCTTGAAAAGTAAAATAGCTACCCTCCAAAAACCATATATATGTTTTTACCGATATGTATGCACTGTGAATACAAAAATGTGACAAATCAGTTAACCAGACAATGGCAGAAGCCCATTACTGACCCAGTGGACTTCAAAAAGTGAATGAGCTTTAACAGTGCTTTAATTTCCAAAGTGTGATGAAACCATTAAATTCAGAGAGGGAAAATCAGTGAGCCTATGAAAATAATTATTAGTAACATTTGTTGCCATTTTTGTAAGTCAAAAATAACCTAATAGTAATTTCACATAGATCAAGCTAAGGTTTGTTCTATACAAGTCTATCATGTTTTTTTCAATCACTCTTCATGACATGTCCAAATGAGTTCAAAGACAAAAAAATAGACACTGGTCTTTCTTGCTGTATGTGTAAAACAAAATTGACAATGTTAAGAAGCTTATTACATGTTTCTAAAATTTATTAGCAATGTTAGGTAGATTAAGGTGCCAAGGCAAATTTTATTTTTGATAAATACTTTTTAAACTTTTTAAAACTTTCAATAAAATGTTCATGTAGGGCTTCTCTGGTGGCGCAGTGGTTGAGAGTCCACCTGCTGATGCAGGGGACACGGGTTCGTGCCCCGGTCCGGGAGGATCCCACATGCCGCGGAGCAGCTGGGCCCGTGAGCCATGGCCGCTGAGCCTGCGCGTCCGGAGCCTGTGCTCCGCAACAGGAGAGGCCACAACAGTGAGAGGCCCGCGTACCGCAAAAAAAAAAAAATGTTCATGTAAGCTAACAATTCTGACAGGTCATTTCTACACAGGACTAAATCTAACAGCCAGTAATTTGAACATGCCATCAAAGCAGTGATTCACCATTACATGTTTTTGCTGAATTCAGTCAAATTTACCTGCATGTGTGGACACAACCATATTGTGGGAGAGACTTGCAAATGATATTAATCAAGACTTATTGAATACTAAAATGGGTTGCCCCAGAAGGCAATTGACTTGGCAAACAAATAAGATAATTTGTAAACAAACAGAGCTTAGTAATCCAAGAATTGCTGCTGGAACAAAGAACCCATCAGTTAAAAAAATATAAACACAATGCCAGGGAATAAGCACTTTGGTTGGTTACAAGAAATATTTCCAACATTCAGGAAGAGACATGTTAAATATAAGAAATAAGAGTAGACAAACAGAGTAGACATACATGTCCCCAATGAACAAAAGGAAAGCAAAACTGACCATAGCCAAAAGGTGTCTTCCCCTCTGTCTTAGTCTACTCAGGCTGCTATAACAAAATACCTTAGACCGAGTGGTTTAAACAATAGACATTTATTCCCCACATTTCTGAGGCATGGGAAATCCAAGATCAGAATGTCAGCAGATTCAGTGTCTGTGAGGGCCTCCTTCTTGGCTTGCAGGTGGCAGCCTTCTAGCTATGTCCTCATATGGTCTTTCCTCAGTGCCTGCACCCAGAGGGAGAAAGATCACTCTCTTCCTTTTCTTCTAAGGCCACCAATCCCATCATGACAATTCTAATCTAAACTTAATTACTTCTCAAAGGTCCCACCTCCAAATACCATCACACTGGGGATTAGAGTTTCAACATTTAAATTCTGAGAGGACACAAACATTCAGTCCATTAACACCCGTAAATCCCTAAATTTCACCAGTAGCAATTCTTTCTGTCATGTTAAGTTCCAGTGCCTTCTGTCTAGAGGTCCTTTAAAAAATATTCTTACCTGGAAGAGGCTGGAGGCTATATATGAGAATACAGAGTGCCTACGTTAGGGACACAGGAATGAAATGCTAACAGGCACCAAAAGAGAACTTAGGGTCACTGAAGATAATGAACTCACTTCCCATCATCTACACTGATAAATCATAAAAATAACATATACCAAAAATATTCCAACCAATTCCTAAAACAATGCATTATGTAACTCAGGAATGACCATTTTAGGAATCTGCACTAGGATCTATCTTCTGACTAAGTACTCACGTACCCATTAAGAATTGCTTCTTTGTTTGTGTTGGTCTTATGGGTCTCAGAGACACAAGCCCTACTGGCTTTCAGAGCGAGATATTTTGGAAGTCTGCCCTTCTGATAGGAATTTTAAAAGCTGGGGCCCTGGATGCGGGGTTCAAACCCTTCACTCCTCAGAGAGAAGCTGGGAGTTGGGGTTCCCTCCCAATTGTATGGTGCTCTGCTGACAGTGGGTTTCATGACAAGAGTGTGCCTCAGCCTTTCCTATGTGTTTCTGTGTGGGCATTTTCTCAGTCATCAGATGTGTAGGAGTCACCCAGCTTGTTTCTGGATCTCCTTCAGAGGGAATCACTCCACGCATAGCTGTACATTCACTGTGTCCATGGGAAGAGTGGAGCTCAGGAGCCTCCTGTGTTGCCATCTTGGATGACTCTCTTTGTGAACTCCAGCATGAGATATTCTTAATGAAATCAGATATTTTACCAATAAAAAAAAAATGAAAACGTTTTCACAACAAACCACTTTACATATATTTGAATTTTTCTGGTAATGTGGCATGATGTATTTTTTTCTTTAATGGAATTGAAAATTGGAAAATAAAACTTTTTAAATGATAAAAATGAACTTATATACAAAACAGAAATAGACTCACAGATATAGAAAACAAACTTATGGTTACCAAAGGGGAAAGTGGAAAGGGATAAATTAGGAATTTGGGATTTACACACTACTATGTTTAAAATAGGTAACTATCAAAGGCCTACTGTGTAGCACAGAGAACTATAGTCAATATTTTGTAATAACCTATAAGGGAAAAGAATCTGAAAAAGAATATATATATATATATATATATATGTTTAACTGAATCACTTTGCTGTACACCTGAAGCTAATACAACACTGTAAATCAACTATACGTCAATTAAAAAATAAATAAATAAACAGATAAATAAATAAAAATACAGAAAGAATATTCATCCATAGTACCCTACCAAAGATAAATAGAATTAATATTTCAATGTACTTCCTTTGGGTTTTTTCCTTATGTATATTTTACATATAGAGTCCAGATTTTTCTGAATCCAAGTCAAATAACATTTCAGTGAACATGCGTAAGACTTTTATTTTCTCTATTGTTTGTTCTTTATTTTATTTTATTTTACATCTTTATTGGAGTATAACTACTTTACAATGGTGTGTTAGTTTCTGCTGTATAACAAAGTGAATCAGCTACATGTATACATATATCCCCATATGCCCTCCCTCTTGCGTCTCCCTCCCACCCTCCCCATCCCACCCCTCTAGGTGGTCACAAAGCACCTAGCTGATCTCCCTGTGCTATGTGGCTGCTTCCCACTAGCTATTTTACATTTGGTAGTGTATGGACTTGAGGACAAGGGTAGGGGGAAGGGTAAGCTGGGACAAAGTGAGAGAGTGGCAGGGACATATTGTTTGTTCTTTAAATATTATTTCCTTAGGATATATTCCCAAGAGAGGGAGAAGCATATGAAGCCAGGAGTAAATATGAGCCATGAAAAAAGAATGGATCAAAACATGATGTGTATTACCAAGCTGTCTTTCAAAAATGTAGGCAACTGCCTCTTCCACTCCTTCCTTAAATATTAGAATATTATCACTTTTTAATCTTTATGCGTTTAATAGGGGAAAATGAAGCCTCATTCTTGCTTTAGTTTTTATTTATTTGATTATTTGCTGTACGAATGATTATTCCACATGTTTACTGGTTGTTCATGTTTCTTCTTTTAAGTTTTTTCTGTTCATGACCTTTAACCAACCACTACTGAGATCTCAGAACTTTTATCACCAATTTCTATACACCCTGGATATACTAAGAATTATACTGCTTTATCATATTTGTTATAATATCTTCCTATTTTTATTATTTTCTTTAAGTACATAAAGATATTTTAAATATTTGTGTATTCAAATTTGTAAAACTTCCCATTTTCTAACACAATATATTTCAAAAAAGAAAAGTTACCTTACCCCCAACTCATTTGGGGTGACCCCTGAGGGAATTTGGGTTCAGAGAGATTAAGAAATGTGTTTGATACTATATATAAAATAGATAAATAACAAGGACCTACTGTATAGCACAGGGAGCTATAATCAATATCCTATAATCTATAATGAAAAAAATCTGAAAAAGAATGTATATATGTATAACTGAATCACTTTGCTGTATGTCTGAAACTAACTAGTTCATTCTTTTTTATTGTTGAGGAACAGTCCCTTATATGGATATACCACAATCTATTCCCTTGGTGATGGAAATTTGGTTTATTTCTATTTGGGGGCTATTATGAATAAAGCCGCTAAGAACAGCAACAACAAAAAAAGTAAAGGCATGTTCTTAACATATGTAATGCGAGATCTTGTTTTCTTTGACTGGGAAGGAGTAATAAATCCTAAGATATGACCTCTGCAGGATGAGGTTCAAACAGAAGAGTCCAAAGCATGGAATAGAATAACAGCCATCTTCCCAGATCAGTCGGTTAACTAAAAGGAATCACTCAAAACCAGAGAAAAAATGCATGTCTAGTACTTTCCAAACCTAAGAATCTCACGACTATTTTTTCTGGGAAATCTTGCCCTTCCAAAAGACAACAAACCACTTCTAGGCCTTCATAACAGTAGTGATATTATGCCAACCAAGCTTTGAAATTCACAGTATATAAATACAAGGTAATAATCACAGTGGGGCAACCACACACCACTATCAATATGCTTACTCAATTGATTAACAGGAAGAAGACAAAGATATTCTAGAGATAAGGCCATTTTATTTTTCTAACTGAAATATATTGCTGCCTTCTCCCTTGTTACTTCCACTCATTAAAATCATTCAATAGCTAGATCATTGCCCCTTCCTCTGTCAAATTTTCCATGATCACTCTGTTAAATACAATCTCTCCTTCTTGTGACTGTCTTATTGTGTATCCTACCTATGTGGCCCTATCATAGAACCTTATTTTATAGTTATTTCTACACTTGGCTTGACCCCTCCTTCTTATCGTACCACACCATTACCACCACCACCACCTTCATCGATACTAGATTGTAGCAATGACATCTTAAAAGATTTTATAGTCCTTGAACATAGTAAATACTGACAAAATATTTTCTGTTCAGGTGAACAGATAAAATTTTTTAATGGACAGTTTCTTTTGCTATTTCCTCAAGCATCTAAATAGAAAATATAAATTTAGCAAATGACAAAACTAATTCCTTTAGGACAAATAGTTCTCATAGTAATTTTCTGGGACCACAGTCACTGTTAAGTTACTATTAATCATAAAAGGATTCAGGGATTGATTTCTTCTCTAGTCCTATATCTTCTTTAGGAGTGTACTCCACTTTACTATGGTGAATGAATACAGAAGGCAAAATTTCTATAGAAATGAGCTATAGAACAGACATATACATGAAAATGACTCACTCAGCTTGGTAAAT
Source organism: Aethalodelphis obliquidens (assembly GCF_003676395.1). NCBI lineage: Eukaryota > Metazoa > Chordata > Mammalia > Artiodactyla > Delphinidae > Aethalodelphis > Aethalodelphis obliquidens. Next base: position 15,282,954 of record NW_020837957.1, on the reverse strand, counting down.
GTTTGAAATGAGCATGCACGTCTTTCAACCTTTCCCTGACCTTCAATCTTGCTTATCATCGACCTTCCTTAAGCTTTGAAGGTAAGTCATTCTTCTGCCCTATATCCAGATCACACTTTATTTCAGCTTTCTGGGTCCTTGGAGAAACAGAGTTCTCTTCTGATTATAGCCAGATCCCCAGGTCCTTCTTCATTATTTTAGGTTCTAAACTTCTAGAAGTCAATAGAACTTTAATTCTCCTTAACACTTCCTGAGAAGATTCTTTATTTTATGACCTTATGACCCCAGTCAGCTTACCTGATTATTCTTCTTTAAACTTTTATTTATTGAGCTACATGCTCAGTACTAGAGAAACAATGGTATGCATGGAGATATAGTTGCTGTCTTAGCAGACCTAAGAATAATAGGAAAGGCATACAATTAACAAGTTTAAAAAGATGAGTTAGTGAGAAATTAATTGATGTCTTAATTTTTTAATTTATATGTATATATATTTTGTTTGTCTGTTTGTTTCTGTGGACTCACCGGCAAAACTTATGTTGATCTTCCTTTTATGGGAGCAGACTTCTGTGTTCCAGAGTTTGCAGCTGTTTGTCTACAAACAAAGATTGATGTTTATTTGAATGCGTAAGCCAAGTAAAAAAAACAAGGCCAGATGAGCTGAGAGGGTGATAGACACAGAAGCTGATGCTTGGCAGAAAAGGGGCAATAGTCAAGCCCCAAAGTTTGGAGTGGGGAATAGCCATGTAGGGAATAAGGAAGGAAAGAAGAGAGGTGATTACAGCCAGTTCATACCCAACACCCTGGATGTGGCAGAACACCTAGATGGAGGTGGATACAAGAATACCTAAGAATGTTGGCAATAAGCACCTCAGACTCAAAGACAGCATGGCAGGAAGTGGGTAACAGCAGAGTCTCTGCCTTTGAAAGGACCATAACAAACCCCTGATCTCTCCCCCATTTGTCCTGTACTGCATAAGCCCAAGGGCCCTGACTCAACCCAAAGGAAGAGCAAGGAATCTCAAAAGAATATCTGAAACTGTATCTCTTGTCAACCTTGGAAAAGGAACTAGAAACTAGACTTTTAACAAAGAGAAATATGATATTTCTTACAAACTGAACGTCACAACCAATTCACAATCATTTGTTATACAAGTAATTACAACAAATTGTGTGAAGTGATCTAAGTGTCCGGTCTTGACTAGTCTATCCCAGACTCTCTCCAAGTCTCTCTCTCCCCATTTTGAGCCCTATTTCTTCACAACTCCCCCGTCGCCCGTCTCACCAGTCCATGGAGCTGTCAGAATTTATTTCTGCCAGTCCCAGTATAGATTTTAAATACTTGTTCAGTTCCTTCTTCCTGCCTTGGTACAACGTCCCCTTGTCCATTAGTAGAATTAATAAACAACTCTTATTTGTTTTCATATTGAGTTGTTTGTTAATTCTGACAAGGGAACACAGCTTTTCATACACAAGGCCAAAGAAAGGTCTTTTTCTTACTTGAAAGATCTTTCCCTTTAGGGTTGAGCACCTAGTATGTTGAACACAGACTTTGTAAGGTGTACACATAAAGAAATGAAGGAGAAAGAGGATACAAATGCAACTGGCCAAATCAGACAAATTAGCCCTGGTGAGCCATGAGGTAGCAAATATTACAGCCAAATAACCTTAAATTCTATGGCAAAGCTAAAACCTCATATTTGTATGCATACAACTCTCCTTAACAGTTTGAAGTCCCCAATTAGTCCACAACATTTCTAATAAAAGAAAATTTGTCTTCATAGTTACCCCAAAAGTATCCATAATGATGTAATCCAATGGCCATCCATTATTACAACTTGTTTCATTAGCAGTGCCCTAAAATGGTAAACTCTTCATGTAATTGCCTGTCAACCAGCCATCTATCATGGTAAACTCTTTGTTTAAATTCAGTTAATTACTGACACATCTTGCCATGCCACTTTGAAATATTTTTAATCCAGGCTTTCCAAACAGTTTAAGAAACATTGTAATTTTCATTTAATCAAGTGTTGTTCATGAACTGGGCTCTAATAAAATTTTCTTCTTGGCAACATTTAAATGAAGGAAATTTAGGAACACCACATTAGCCAGTATGGAAATTATTTTTAGATCACCCATTTAACCTCTTTTTTTAAAAAGTATAAAACTAGGGCTTCCCTGGTGGCGCGGTGGTTGAGACTCTGCCTGCCGATGCAGGGGACACGGGTTCGTGCCCCGGTCCGGGAAGATCCCACATGCCGCGGAGCGGCTGGGCCCGTGAGACATGGCCACTGAGCCTGCGCGTCCGGAGCCTGTGCTCTGCAACGGGAGAGGCCACAGCAGTGAGAGGCCCACGTACCGCAAAAAAAAAAAAAAAAAAAGAAAAAGAAAATAACTAAATTTATTTTCATCAGGGTGTGAATGACCATTAGGATTTACCCTCCAAGGATGTCTACATTTTAAAAGAGGAATTTGATATAAACAAATGACCTTCAAATTAGTGGGTGGGTTGATGTGGCATCAGAAATTCAGGAGCCCCACTACTTCCTCCAGCAGCTGGGAGAAGTGGAGTCGTGCTTGTCATCCCAGCGGAGAGGCTCCAGCCCCTGTGCTGTTTTGGCGGGCCTTCGCTGCACTCTCATTCAAGTGCCGTCTCTTGAACATCCCCTCACAGAAATGAATTGGTGTTTTCTGGTCCAGAGGGGATGCTAAATGGGGGGAAAGGGGGCACGGCCTGCACACAGACGGGCACAGCTACGAAACCTCATCTCTGCCGTGTAGGGTGGGGAAGTTGGGGGAAGATGCCTCCTTCAGCAGGAGCCGTGTCAGCATCCAAACTGGTGAAAACCAGTGAAGGTCAAACACTGGCCAAGGGGGCAGCCTGTGAAGCCAGTAACACCGGCCACCTCATTGGAATCCACCACCCCACGGGTACCTGTTGGCATGCAAATGCTTTATATAACAAGATATGGGATGATAAGTAAATCAGATAGGCACCGTTTATCCTTTCAGCATTCAGCCAAAGGCCTCTTCTGTGTGCCATCTATGGGGGACATGATGTAAGATGATAAAAAGACATTTCTATTACGTTAGAATTTTGTAGGTGTTCACACGTGTGTTATCTAACTGAATTCTTGAAACAAATCTATGCAGAATACAGCCTAATGCCCATTTAGAGGGGGGAAACTGAGGCTCCGGGAGGGAGGGTGTCTTAGGTCATGATAAATGGCAACGCTCAGGCTAAAGGCCATTCGTTCATTCACTCATTCATTCATAGAGTGGTTGGAATTTTTCAGAACTGTTCTTGATATAAATCTGTCATCTTTTAGAAAGGACTGGCTGTTGAGGGCAGAGGATCCAGGGGCCTGTGAGAGGAAAGAATGTTTATTTCATTGACATGGTCTCCCCAGGACAGTGACTGCTCTCATAGATGCAGAGGGAGGCATAGAAGTTAGAAGAGAGAATTTTACCTCCTTCAAACTGTGCTTTTCCCTTTTCCTCAGCCCCCAGTGGTCTGAAGCCTGATCACATTGGGGAAACCGAAGCAGCCAGCAGCCACCAGTCACACTGGCACTGGGCTCCCATTGTACACTCTCATTTCATCTCCACAACATCTCCATGAGTAGCATTAAAACCCCCTTTTTACAACTGAGAAAAGCAGGAGAGGAATGGGAAGTTGAGGCTGCTGCACCCTGGTCCCTGCTCTACAGGTCACCAGGAGCACTGACCCATTACTGGGGCTGCCCACCACCCTGCATTTCCCTCCTTCTATCCTCCCACTGTCATGGTTCTAGTTCACCCAGACCCTGATTTTCTCTTTCCTGCATTTCTGCAATAGTTCCATTTGACATTCTTTTTTAAAATGTGTGTATACATTTAGTGAGCACGAGCAGTGTTCCAGGCTCCGTGCTGGACATCAGGGAGAGAGTGATAAGCATGAGTTAGTGCCTGCCATTCTAGCTAGGGACACAACAGGAGAATAGGTGACCCTACATGAGGATAAGCACTGTAGCAGGGAGAAATCCAGGTGCAGTGTGAGTGCAGAACAGATGCACCTGGTCCAGCTGGGGGAGGGAGGGAAGGTGGCACTCATGGGCCAAGCCAGGCTGGAGTCCTCCATGATGAATCCAAGTCAACCATCTTCCTAACAAGCCCTTATGAGAGTCCTTTTGAAAATGAAAACCCAAGCAAACTACTTCTCTTCTCAAAACCCTTCTGTGGCTCCCTATCACTCAGAGAACAAAGGACAGGCCCCTTAGTGAGGCCCACAAAGTTCTCCATGTTCTGACCTCCTCTCCCACTAGGTCCCAATGTATCTACGTGTCTGTCTCCTCCAGAAGGGAAGCACCTGGAAGGCAGCCTATGTGCAGTTTAGTTCTCCATACCCTAGGCCTGGAACTGGACTACTCTATAATAGGCACTCGATGTCTTTATTAAAAGCATGAATACATTCCTGAGTTCTGAGTCCTTGCCCAAAAGAGAAGGCCAGTTTGGTTTTCTCTTGTGTCTCATGGTAGGAACTGACTGAGCCCCCCACAATTTTGGTCAATGAGGGGAGAAGAGGGGTTTAATAAGGAATGAGGCATGTGACTCCCAGGAATGCAGCTCTAGCACCCCTATTTCCTATGGAGAGCCCCATGAGCTCCATAGAGAGTTCTGCGTAAGTCTTGGCACAGAGGAGTCCCAGGTCAGTTTACATGTCCCCCCAGCACAGGGTCCATGGAAATTCCTTTGTGTGACCTGTCCCTCCCCTAGTTCTCTGCTTTTCATCCCTAGGAACCCCAGCTCCTGGCACAGTCCTCTTTGCATAGCAAGCATTTAGAACATTCTGTGTGAATGTTGAACACTCCACACTTCCCACCAGGATGCAGTTTATAATTGAGACAAATTCTCCTCTACTAATTTTCAAAGAGAAAAGAAGAAATGCACTTCAAGCAAGAAAGTTGGGTGTCTGGGAAGGTTTCCAGCCAGGAGATTTCTTTTTTTTTTTTTTTTTTTGTAACCTTTTGACCTCCTTCACCATTTAACCTCTTTTCTTTTGCTACTTCTTTGTGAGACGGCAGAGATAATAAGAGAAGAAAAAAAGAAGAAGAGGAACCACTGAGTCAATGAGTACTACAGGCAGGCACTGTTCTGGGCTTTACCCCATTTAATCCCCATCAGGATCCCTCTTCAAGGAAAGGAACATCATCCTCTTTTACAACTGAGGAAATTCAGGCTCAGGGCCTGAAGTAGATTGATTGCCCAATGTCAAAGTGAGAAGTCCAGTGTCATTAATTTGACTGGTTCCTTCTCCTTTAGTCATCTAGTAAGTGATTGGAACAAGGATTTGAAAACAGGCTTATCTGACTCCAAAGCTTAAATATTCCACTGTTCTGATTAGTCACGGTGGGCTGCCTTGGGAAACAATCACTTAACTCTAGAAACTTCTGTAATTTACCAGATATTTGACTTTAAAAGAGACTTCATCATTTTCCTATCTAGAATTAATCGAATCCTCCAATATCACCTCCACATCATTTCTTGCCCAATAAAAAACACATATCCAAAGAACGTATTTTTTACCAAAAGTTTTGAAAATCCCATAACTATCCCAAAAAACACAAAAGTCATTGTCCTGAATATGTCTTTTAGAGAGTGTTGGCAAACTCTAAGCTGACACCAGAAAGCAGACACATCTGTGTTATGAACAGTCTCCTAGAACTATTTGTCACTGATAACAGAGGCTTCCATAATAAATAGCTGGAAAGCACTCTTCAACTATAAAGTATGACATAAATACTGACTGACAGTAAAACAAAACCATGCCAAACTGCAATAGGATGGTCGTTATGAATTATATAAGCAAAAATAGATAAAGCAGAGTCAGCTACACTTCTCTATATCCTTACAAACTTCAAGTGGACTAACAAAGACTGTTAGAAAAAAGAAATTTTAAAATTCATGTCCTTCTAGAAGCCTTTAAATAAGGCTCCTTTGTTCTTACAAAAAGTGAGATGAGACGATGTTTGGAATCTAGATTTTACTGGCTAGAAAGGTGAGGCCCTTTGTGTTACATAAGGCAGCTGCACCTTGAGAAAGATGCTCAGGAAGAAAGTCAAGGCACACCATTTGACCCAAATGTTTAAAATTTTCCAGAGCTTGGTCATCCCTGGTGGTGCAGTGGTTAAGAATCCGCCTGCCATGGGCTTCCCTGGTGGCGCAGTGGTTGAGAGTCCACCTGCCGATGCAGGGGACACGGGTTCGTGCCCGGGTCCGGGAAGATGCCACATGCCGCGGAGCGGCTGGGCCCATGAGCCATGGCCGCTGAGCCTGCGCGTCCGGAGCCTGTGCTCCACAGCAGGAGAGGCCACAACAGTGAGAGGCCCGCGTACTGCAAAAAAAAAAAAAAAAAAAAAAGAATCCGCCGCCAATGCAGGGACACGGGTTCGAGCACTGGTCCGGGAAGATTCCACATGCTGCGGAACACCTAAGCCCGTGCACCACCACTACTGAGCCTGTGCTCTGGAGCCCGTGAGCCACAACTACTGAGCCTGCGTGCCACAACTACTGAGCTTGCGCGCCTAGAGCCCAAGCTTCGCAAAAGGAGAAGCCACCGCAATGAGAAGCCCGCGCACCGCAATGAAGAGTAGCCCCCGCTCGCCGCAACTAGAGAAAGCCTGCACACAGCAACGAAGACCCAATGCAGCCAAAAAATAAAATAAATATATTAAAAAAAAAATTTTCCAGAGCTTCTCACATCTGTCAAACCACTTGAATTCTTTATAAGATCCTAAGAGACCAAGGATTTATATTTTTCAAGTTCTTTTAATAGACAAGGGTGGAAAGAGAAACAGAGTTCTTTCCATTTTTTATGAGAGCTTGCCATAAGCCAAAACAAAGCCAGACAGCCCATCAGACAAGCCATCCATTTCCCAACATGGATGCTTTCTGAGCAAGGAAGGCACTGCATTTAGAGATAAAATATAAACCCAACTGCTCTCCTCAACATGCTACACACATATATTTATTCACTTAAGGACTATTTATTAAACATCAACCATGTACCAGACACCATGTCAGTTGCTGGGGATACAGCAGAAAACAGCCTTTATCTTAATGACTCAGCATTCTGTCACCATCTCTATTTTCTGAAGAGAAGGCTGAGGTTCAGGGGAATTAGGTACCAGCCCAAAGTCACACAGGGAGTGAGTCCCAAGCCTCACCTGCCTCCTTACAGGCCGCGTTCCCTCTAAGTAGAACATAAGGATGCCCCACAGTTCACTTCTCCCCTGTGGCTGATCTCCAGACCGAAGTGAACACTGTACTCCACATCTCAGACACTGAAGGAGCTCTGGGTGGAAGAAAGACAAAGGGAAGCACCAAACATGTGGGCCTCTCCTGCAAATGAATAAATTCGCTATCCTGCAAATTAAGTTGTTCTCAGTGCTAGCTACTCAAATATTCCACAAACACAAAAAAGCAACCTTCACATCTGAATTCTGCTTTCTGCTCTGTTAGGCATCCTTCCACTTCTGCTCCACATTCTATGTCCTATAAGCCTCAGAGAGCCTGGATCTCCCCAATCCCTAGTATAAAATGTATCTTTCCAGTCATTTTTTTCATAGTATTTAACACAATACATAATTATATACATATCTGTGGGTTTGTTTATCTGTCTCATTAAAATGCAAGCTCCACACAGGACCATAGTCCCTTTTTCCTAAAGTGACTAAATATAATAGTCACTTTATTATTTATTATAGTCACTTTATTTATTTTCTAGTTGTAGACAATAAATATTTGCTAAATTACTGAATGAATGAATGACTATAACCTATATTCTGAAGCTATAACCAAATATTACCTGCACCAAATCACCTATTTAACATTATATGTACCTTACCCCCAGAGGCAAAGATACTCTTTTACATCTCAACTGTTGTGTTTTTCTGTGACTATCACCTTCTAATGTATGAAATAATTTACTTATTTAATATGTTTATCATTTATCATTTATGGTCTATTCTCCTCAACAAAAATATAAGCTTTACAAGGGAAAGGATGGCAAAGGCCAAGAATTATGTCTGGCTCATAGTAGACGCTCAGCAAGTATTTGTTAAATGAATGAATGAAAACCTCTCTGTTAACTTCTTAATATTAAGCATTCAAGGATACATGGTTTCCTTAAATTACGGGATATATATGAATTTAATTTCTGTGACCTTCAGTTTCCTTGTGGGCCTTGGACTAACCAAAATCTAAGAAAAAAAATTCAATAACCAAAAATATTCACTTATATACATATGATTACAAGTATTAAGGCAGAAAAACTAATTAGCACATTTTTAAGAGGTGTTCAACAGAATGGGTTTTCGGTAGATTATCCAGGATTATCAACAACTTCTAATTCACAAAAATCTAAATTAATTGAGGTCTTAATGTTTAGGTGTCTTTTCTTCCATATTCTTTCAAAGAAATTGAAGTTTGGAAGAGGCTTTGTATTGTCAAAAATCTCACGTGAGGATATAGACTTTGCTATGTGCCCTGATGAATGAATCAATTCAACAAGTATTTCTTGAAAGTGTAATTTATGCTTTGCACCATGTTAGGCATGGTGAGGTGTCAAAGTAAAAATGCTATTTGCAGGAAACATTCACTATCTTTCACTGGGGACGTGAGGCACACTCACAAAACAACAGAAAACAGAAAAAAAAAAACCCTGTCTATCCAGAGCAAGGGTATAATAATAGGTAGAGTTAGTGCTATGGGAGTAGAAATAGGCAAGAATCAGTGGGAATCAAAATATTCAGAAAAGATCCTAGGGAGAAGGTTGTTTTGGGGTTTTTTTTAAGAATATGAGGTACTAGTCATCCGCATAGGGATGTGTACTGCCTGGACTAATCAAACAGCACTAATAGAAGCTTTAATATTATTTAGATAATCATTAATCTATCAAAGAATCTAACAGCCCCCCTCCCTCTTTCCATGGGCTTGAACTATCTTAAACAGTTTTGAATAGTCTTGAGCCGTTTGGATGCTAGTTCTTTAACTTTGCTGCTAATTCCACATTTCCTGTAAGGCACTCTTAAAAGATCATAAATAGGTCAAAGGCAATAAAATTGTATCCATCTGTCAAGAGAAGTTTCCATTTAATGAGAACACAAACTGCATCATCGACAAAGAATCCAAAATACTTAAGGAAAATCAGCATGGAATCTGTAGCCAAACTTCCCCAGTGGTTGATGAGAGAACGAAGGAGAAAGATAAAGTTATGGAGCCTATTTTGATATCTATATATACATATAATAAAGACTATTTTCTATCAATATAAAAATAATAGAAAGATTTTTAACTATTTTCTCTTGCTTCATTTTTATTAAAGTTTGCTTCAAACTGCACTTAAGCCTGCCTAATCCTTCTCAATCCCACTAGTAAAGACATCAGAAATCCTGATGTTTTTTGAACTTTAGCTCTAGAGTATTCCTTAAGTCCTAGCTTAAGAACTGATCTTTCATCTTATCTCTTGACTAATGTTTCTGCTATTTCTTCAATCACCTTTCCTGTAAAAACCACAAAATTTCTAAACTAAATCCACTTCTGAAAAAGCCAAACCTTCCTTTCCTTAGAAATGCATTCAAATAACACACAAAAGCCCATGTTCTTACTTACAGAGAATTAAGCCTGTAAGCAAGTAACTGGAAAAAAAATAAGAGAAATATATTATGCTAGACAACTCTAAAGCCTACAGGACAGGGGAAGAAAGCACCACAAAAGTGGTTATCCTTTATTCTGGGAAAAGGGTCAGGAAAAACCACCTAGAGATAATGAGAATATTTAACAGAAGAAGAAGACCTACTTCAGGTAAGTCACTCTTCACAAGGAAATGGAGGGGAAGAGAGGAGACATGAGCCAAAGCATGGTTTCAATTATCATTTGTGAATTAAAATAGCACCATATGTGGAATTGACTGCTACATTGTTGTTCTTTCCATCACTCAGTGACTCTGTGTTATCTGTATAAAATCCTTCAAAACATCATTGCTGGCCTTGTTGTTAGTCTTTCATATATCATTAGTCCATGTAAAAATTGGTAATGGTATTTTGGAAGTCCTATCACGTTTTTAAATACACAAATCTTATGATTCAGCCATTATTTTTCAAGGAATCCATCTTAAAGAAATAGGATCATGGCAGAATAAGCATACATGAACAAAAAACTTGTAGTGTATTGCAAATGTTTAAACATAAAGTTCTTATTGTACTGTATCTAATTTTAACTCAAAGATTTGGAGCATGAAGAACTGCAAGTAATATCACAAATGCTCTCCTTTCTCTCCACGCACCTACACCAAGAGCCCTCTCAGACATTTAGAGACACTTCTGTGGCTCCACCACATATAAAATAGCTAACACACTAGCAAAAGGATAGTATATAAATCCCCCTTACCCCTGGCAACCACAATTCTACTCTGATTCTATGAGTTTGACTATTTTAGATACCTCATATAAGTGGAATTATGTAGTATTTGTTTGTAGTCTCACTTGTCTAATTTTGCTTTTCTTTTTCTTTTTTTTTTCTTGGCCTGTGCTTTTAGTGTCCTATCCATTAAAGCATTGTAAAGACCAATGTCATAAAGATTTTCTTAGAAGATTTCTTCTAAGAGTTACATAGATTCAGATCTATGGATAAGTCTTTAGTCCATTTTGAGTTGATTTTTGATTATGAAAAGAGTAGTCTTTTCAACAAATTGTGCTAAGACAACTACATTCAAAAGAGCGAAGTTGAACCCCTTTCTCACACCATACACAAAAACTAACTTAAAATGGATTGGGTGCCACTGCAAGGCCCTCACGAGGCCGAGGAGGTGCAGTGCTTTCCCCGAGAGCGTGGTGAGTGGGACGCAGTGCCTGTCTCTTCTCCATCAACAGATAAGAGAATTGAGACAAGGAAATTATATGCCCTGCTCAACATAAATACAACTGGATATAAACTTCAGGCGGGCAAAGTACATCATCCGTCTCACTCACTCCTGTATCTTCAGCCTCTAATACTGTTCCAGGCATATGAAGACCTTCAAGATGGCAGAGGAGTAAGACATGGAAATCGCCTTCCTCCCCACAACAACATCAGAAATACATTTACACGTGGAACAACTCCTACAGAACACCTACTGAACGCTGGCAGAAGACCTCAGACCTCCCAAAAGGCAAGAAACTCCCCACGTACCTGGGTAGGGCAAACGAAAAAAAGTAAAAACACAGACAAAAGAATAGGGACAGGACCTGCACCACTGGGAGGGAGCTGTGAAGGAGGAAATGTTTCCACACACTAGAAGCCCCTTCGCAGGCAGAGACTGCGGGTGGTGGAGCGGGGGAGCTTCGAAGCCACGGAGGAGAACACAGCAACAGGGGTGCAGAGGGCAAAGCAGAGAGATTCCCACACAGAGGACCGGTGCCGACCAGCTCTCACCAGCCCGAGAGGCTTGTCTGCTCACCCGCCGGGGCGGGCGGGGCTGGGAGCTGAGACTCGGGCTTTGGTTGGAGCGCAGGGACAGAACTGGGGTTGGCGGTGTGAACACAGCCTGAAGGGGGATAGTGCGCCATAGCTAGCCGGGAGGGAGTCCGGGAAAATGTCTGGACCTGCCTAAGAGGTAAGAGAGCATTGCTTCGGGGTGCATGAGAAGAGGGGATTCAGAGCACCACCTAAACAAGCTCCAGAGACGGGCTTGAGCCGTGGCTATCAGCGCGGACCCCAGAGACGGGCATGAAACGCTAAGGCTGCTGCCGCAGCCACCAAGAAGCCTGTGTGCGAGCACAGGTCACTCTCCACAACTCCCCTCCCGGGAACCTGTGCAGCCCGCCACTGCCAGTGTCCGGTGATCTAGGGACAACTTCCCTGTGAGAAAAAAAGGCGCGCCTCAGGCTGGTGCAACGTGATGCTGGCCTCTGCAGCCACAGGCTCACCCCGCATCCGTCCCCTCCCTCCCCCAGGCCTAAGTGAGCCAGAGCCCCCTAATCAGCCCCTCCTTTAACCTCCTCCTGTCTGGGTGGGAACAAACGCCCTCAGGTGACCTACACGGAGAGGTGGAGCCACATCCAAAGCTGAGCCCCTGGGAGCTGTGTGAACAAAAAAGGGAAAGGGAAATCTCTCCCAGAAGCCTCAGGCGCAGCAGATTAAATCTCCACAATCAACGTGATGTACCTGCATCTGTGGAATACCTGAATAGACAACGAATCATCCCAAATTGAGGCGGTGGACTTTGGGAGCAACGATATATTTTTTTTTCCTTTTTCTATTTTTGTGAGTCTGTATGTGTATGCTTCTGTGTCTGATTTTGTCTGTATAGCTTTGCTTTTACCATTTGTCTTAGAATTCTCTCTATCCATTTGTTTTTCTTGTTGTTGTTTTCTTTTTTAGTATAGTTTTTAGCACTTGTTATCACTGGTGGATTTATTTTTTGGTTTGGTTTGTCTCTTCTTTTTTTTAAATTACTTTTTAATTCTTTTATGGTTAATAATTATTTTTTATTTTATTTTATTTTATTTATGTTTTTTCTTCTTTCTTTCTTTTTTTCTCCCATTTTTTCTGAGCCAAGTGGATGACAGTGTCTTGGTGCTCCGGCCAGCTGTCAGACCTGTGTCTCTGAAGTGGGAGAGCCAAGTTCAGGACACTGGCCCACCAGAGACCTCCCAGCTCCATGTAATAACAAGTGGTGAAAATCTCCCAGAGACCTCCATCTCAACACTAACACCCAGCTCCACTCAACGACCAGCAAGCTACAGTGATGGACACCTTATGCCAAACAGCTAGCTAGACAGGAACACAACCCCACCCACTAGCAGAAAGGCTGCCTAAAATCATAATAAGGTCACAGACACCCCAAAACACACCACTGAACACAGACCTGCCCACGAGAAAGACAAGATCCAGCTTCATCCACAGTAACACAGGCACTAGTCCCCTCCACCAGGGAGCCTACACAATCCACTGAAACAGCCTTAGCCACTGGGGGCAGACACCAAAAACAACGGGAACTACGAACCTGCAGTCTGCAAAAAGGAGACCCCAAACACAGTAAGTTAAGCAAAATGAGAAGACAGAAAAACACACCACAGATGAAGGAGCAAGGCAAAAACTCAGCAGACCTAACAAATGAAGAGGAAATAGGCAGTCTACCTGAAAAAGAATTCAGAGTAATGATACTAAAGATATTCCAAAATCTTGGAAACAGAAAGGAGAAAATAAAAGAAACGTTTAACAAGGACCTAAAAGAACTAAAGAGCAAACAAACAATGATGAACAACACAATAAATGAAATTTAAAATTCTCTAGAAGGAATCAATAATGGAATAACTGAGGCAGAAGAAAGGACAAGTGACCTGGAAGATAAAATAGTGGAAATAACTACTGCAGAGCAAAATAAAGAAAAAAGAATGAAAAGAATTGAGGACAGTCTCAGAGACCTCTGGCACTACATGAAATACACCAACATTTGAATCATAGGGGTCCCAGATTAGAAGAGAAAAAGAAAGGGACTGAGAAAATATTTGAAGAGATTATAGTTGAAAACTTCCCTAATGTGGGAAAGGAAATAGTTAATCAAGTCCAGGAAGAGAACAGAGTCCCATACAGGATAAATCCAAGGAGAAACATGCCAAGACACATATTACTCAAACTATCAAAAACTAAATACAAAGAAAAAATATTAAAAGCAAGGGAAAAACAACAAATAACATACAAGGGAATACCCATAAGGTTAATAGCTGATCTCTCAGCAGAAACTCTGCAAGCGAGAAGGGAGCGGCAGGATATATTTAAAGTGCTGAAAGGGAAAAACGTACAACCAAGATTACTCTACACAGCAAGGATCTCATTCAGATTCAACAGAGAAATTAAAACCTTTACAGGGCTTCCCTGGTGTCGCAGTGGTTGAGAGTCTGCCTGCCGATGCAGGGGACACGGGTTCGTGCCCCGGTCCAGGAAGAACCCACATGCTGTGGAGAGTCTGGGCCTGTAAGCCATGGCCGCTGAACCTGCGCGTCTGGAGCCTGTGCTCCGCAATGGGAGAGGCAACAACAGTGAGAGGCCCGCGTGCCGCAAAAAAAGAAAAACCTTTACAGACAAGCAAAAGCTAAGAGAACTCAGCACCACCAAGCCAGCTTTACAACAAATGCTAAAGGAACTTCTCTAGGCAGGAAACACAAGAGAAGGAAAAGACCTACAATAACAAACCCGAAACAATTAATAAAATAGCAATAGGAATATATGTATCGATAACTACCTTACATGTAAATGGGTTAAATGCTTCAACCAAAAGACATAGACTGGATGAATGGACACAAAAACAAGACCCATATATATGCTGTCTACAAGAGACCCACTTCAGACCTAGGGACACATAGACTGAAAGTGAGGAGATGGAAAAAGATATTCCATGCAAATGGAAATCAAAAGAAAGCTGGAGTAGCAATTCTCATATCAGACAAAATACACTTTAAAACAAAGACTATTACAAGAGACAAAGAAGAACACTACATAATGATCAAAGGATCCATCCAAGAAGAAGATACAACAATTGTAAATATTTATGCACCCAACATAGGAGCACCTCAATACATAAGGCAAATGCTAACAGCTATAAAAGGGGAAATCGACAGTAACACAATCACAAAAGGGAACATTAACACCCCAATTTCACCAATGGAAAGATCATCCAAAATGAAAATAAATAATGAAACACGAGCTTTAAATGACACATTAAACAAGATGGACTTAATTGATAATCATAGGACATTCCATCCAAAAACAACAGAATACACTATCTTCTCAAGTGCTCATGGAACCTTCTCCAGGATAGATCATACCTTGGGGCACAAATCAAGTCTTGGTAAGTTTAAGGACACGGAAATCATATCAAGTATCTTTTCCGACCACAATGCTATGAGACTAGATATCAATTACAGGAAAAAGTCTGTAAAAAATACAAACACGTGGAGGCTAAACAATACACCACTTAATAAGCAAGAGATCATTGAAGAAATCAAGGAGGAAATCAAAAAAATACCTAGAAACAAATGACAATGAAAACATGATGACCCAAAACCTATGGGATGCAGCAAAAGCAGTTCTAAGCGGGAAGTTTATAGCAATACAAGCCTACCTCAAAAAAACAAGAAAAATCTCAAATAAACAAGCTAACCTTAAACATAAAGCAATTAGAGACAGAAGAACAACAACAACAACAACAAAATCCCAAAGTTAGCAGAGGGAAAGAAATCATAAAGATCAGATCAGAAATACATGAAAAATAAATGAAGGAAACAACAGTAAACATCAATAAAACTAAAATCTGGTCCTTTAAGAAGATAAACAAAATTGATAAAGCATTAGCCAGACTCATCAAGAAAGAGACGGAGATGACTCAAATCAATAAAATTAGAAATGAAAAAGGAGAAGTTACAACAGACACCGCAGAAATACAAAGCATCCTAACAGACTACTACAAGCAACTCTATGCCAATAAAATGGACAACCTGAAAGAAATGGACAAATTCTTAGAAAAGCACAACATTCTGAGACTGAACCAGGAAGAAACAGAAAATATAAACAGACCAATCACAAGCACTAAAATTGAAACTGTGATTAAAAATCTTCCAAAAAACAAAACCCAGGACCAGATGGCTTCACAGGTGAATTCTATCAAACATTTAGAGAAGATGTAACACCTATCCTTCTCAAACTCTTCCAAAATATAGCAGACAGAGGAACCCTCCCAAACTCATTTGACAAGGCCACCATCACCCTGATGCCAAAACCAGACAAAGATGTCACAAAAAGAAAACTACAAGCCAATATCACTGATGAACATAGATGCAAAACTCCTCAACAAAATACTAGCAACCAGAATCCAACAGCACATTAAAAGGATCATATACCATGATCAAGTGGGGTTTATCCCAGGAATGCAAGGATTCTTCAATATATGCAAATCAATCAATGTGATACACCATATTAACAAATTGAAGGAGAAAACTGAATAGTCATCTCAATAGATGCAGAGAAAGCTTTCAACAGAATTCAACACTGATTTATGATTTAAAAAAAAACCCTGCAGAAAGTAGGCATAGAGGGAACTTACTTCAATATAATAAAGGACATATATGACAAACCCACAGCCAAAATCGTCCTCAATGGTGAAAACTGAAATCATTTCCACTAAGATCAGGAACAAGAAAAGGTTGCCCACACTCACCACTATTATTCAACATTGTTTTGGAAGTTTTAGCCTCAGCAATCAGAGAAGAAAAAGAAATCAAAGGAATCCAAATCGGAAAAGAAGAAGTAAAGCTGCCATTGTTTGCAGATGACATGATACTATAATGGGGAATCCTAAAGATGCTACCAGAAAACTACTAGAGCTAATCAATGAATTTGGTAAAGTAGCAGGATACAAAATTAATGCACAGAAATCTCTTGCATTCCTATACACTAATGATGAAAATCTGAAATAGAAATTAAGGAAACACTCCCATTTACCACTGCAACAAAAAGAATAAAATACCTAGGAATAAACCTACCTAAGGAGACAAAAGACTTGCATGCAGAAAACTATAAGACACTGATGAAAGAAATTAAAGATGATACAAACAGATGGAGAGAGATACCATGTTCTTGGACTGGAATAATCAACATTATAATAATCAACATAGTGAAAATGACTATACTACCCAAAGCAATCTACATGCTCAATGTAATCCATATCAAAATACCAATGGCATTTTTCACAGAACTAGAACAAAAAATTTCACAATTTGTATGGAAACACAAAAGACCCCGAATAGCCAAAGCAGTCTTGAGAAAGAAAAATGGAGGTGGAGGAATCAGGCTCCCTGACTTCAGACTGTACTACAAAGCTACAGTAATCAAGAGAGTATGGTACTGGCACAAAAACAGAGACATAGATTAATGGAACTGGATAGAAACCCCAGAGATAAACCCATGCACATATGGGCGCCTTACTTTTGATAAAGGAGGCAAGAATATAAGGAGAAAAGACAGCCTCATCAATAAGTGGTGCTGGGAAAACTGGACAGCTACATGTAAAAGAATGAAATTAGAACACTCCCTAACACCATACACAGAAATAAACTCAAAATAGATTAGAGACCTAAATGTAAGGCCAGACACTATCAAACTCTTAGAGGAAAACATAGGCAGAACACTCTATGACATAAATCACAGCAAGATCCTTTTTTACCCACCTCCTATAGAAATGGAAATAAAAAGAAAAATAAGCAAATGGGACCTAGTGAAACGTAAAACCTTTTGCATGGCAAAGTAAACCATAAACAAGACGAAAAGACAACACTCAGAATGGGAGAAAGTATTTGCAAATGAAACAACTGACAAAGGATTAATCTCCAAAATTTACAAGCACCTCATGCAGCTCAATATCAAAATAACAAACAACCCAATACAAAAATGGGCAGAAAACTTAAATAGACATTTCTCCAAAGAAGATATACAGATTGCCAACAAACAGATTAAAGAATGCTCAATATCATTAATCATTAGAGAAATGCAAATCAAAAGTACAATGAGGTATCACTTCATACTAGTCAGAAAGGCCATCATCAAAATATCTACAAACAATAAATGCTGGAGAGAGTGTGGAGAAGAGGGACCCCTCTTGAACTGTTGGTGGGAATGTAAATTGATACAGCCACTATGGAGAACAGTATGGATGTTCCTTCAAAAACTAAAAATAGAACTACCATACAACCCAGCAATCAAGCTGCTGTGCATATACCCTGAGAAAACCATAATTCAAGAAGTGTCATGTACCCCAATGTTCATTGCAGCTCTATTTACAATAGCCAGGACATGGAAGCAACCTCAGTGTCCATCGACAGATGAATGGATAAAGAAGATGTGGCACATATATACAATGGAATATTACTCAGCCATAAAAAGAAACGAAATTGAGTTGTTTGTAGTGAGGTGGATGGACCTAGAGTCTGTCATACAGAGTGAAGTAAGTCAGAAAGAGAAAAACAAACACCATATGCTAATACATATATATGGAATCTAAAAAGAAAAAAAATGGTTTTGAAGACCCTAGGGGCAGGACGGGAATAAAGACGCAGACCTACTAGAGAATGGACTTGAGGACATGGGGAGGGGGGAAGGGTAAGCTGGGACAAAGTGAGAGAGTGTCATGGACATATACACTACCAAATGTAAAATCGATAGCTAGTGGGAAGCAGCTGCATAGCACAGGGAGATCAGCTCGGTGCTTTGTGACCACCCGGAGGGGTGGGATAGGGAGGGTGGGAGGTAGGGAGATGCAAGAGGGAAGAGATATGGGGATATATGTGTATGTATAGCTGATTCACTTTGTTATATAGCAGAAACTAACACACCATTGTAAAGCAATTATACTCCAATAAAGATGTTAAAAAAAAAAACAGATTATAAGAGCTAAAACTATAAAAGTCTTAGAAGAAAACAGAGGACTACGTCCTCATTACCTAGAATTTGACAGTGGTTTCTTAAATATGACACTACAAGCAAAAAAGAAAATTGGTAAATTAGATTTCACCAAAATTTTAAAACTTTTGTTCATCAAAAGACACTACCAAGAAAGTGAGAAAAAAAACAACCCACAGAATGTAAGAAAATATGTGCAAATAATATATCTGGTAAGTATCCAGAGTGTATGAAGAACTCTTACACCTCACAAACAAAAAGAGAAACAACCCAATTAAAAATAAAGTCCTTGAAGAGACATTTCTCTAAAGAAGATATGCAAATGATCAACAATCGCATGAAAACAAGCTAAATGCCATTAGTCATTAGGAAAATGCAATTCAAACCACACAAAATACCACTTCACACCCACTAGGAGAGCTATATTCAAATAAATGAAAAACAACAAATGTTGGGAGAGGTGAATAAGTTAGAGCCCTCATACATAGCTGGTGGGAATGTAAAACGGTGCAGCTGCTATGAAAAACAACTGGCAGCTCCTCAGTAAATTAAACATGAAATTACCTTATGACTCAATAAATCCAAACCCGGGTCTATACCCAAAAGAATTAAAAACAGATGCTCAGACAAAACATTTTGTACACAAATATTCATAGCAGCACTATTCACAATAGCCAAAAGATAGAAACAATCCAAATGTCTATTAACTGATTGATGAATAAACAAAATGTGGATATCCATACAATGGACTATAATTATTCCATAGACAGGAATGAAGTATTGATATATGCTGCAACATGGTTGAACTGCAAAACATTACGCTGCGTGACAGCTAAGTAAAACGAGACACAAAAGGCTGCATATTGTATAATTCCATTTATATGGAATATCCTGAATAGGCAAATCCACAAAGACAAAGAAAAGATGAGTGTTTTTCAGGAGCCGAGAGGAGTGGGGAATGGGAAGTTACTGATTCATGGGGTTTCCTTTTCGGGTGATGAAAATGTTACAGAACTATATAGTTGTGTATGGTTGCACAACATTCTGAATGTATTAAACACCACTGAATTGTTTTAATGGTTAAAATTGTTTAAATCGTTAAATGTTTTAAAATGGTTAAAATCATGAATTTTATGTTATGTATGTTTTACCATAATTAAAAGTTCAGCTGAAAAAATATTATCATCAATTTATTAGAGATCACAATGAAGTAGATGATTTATTAAATGAAATATTAAGTGAGAGAGTCCATCTTACACTGAAAAGCTGAGGAGTCAGTTCTTTTGTGTGCCTATAAAACAATCCTAATTATATAAGTGTCCATAGAATAGAGAATAATGGCAAGAAAAGTGAAAGAAGAAAGATAAAGGAAAAACAGTACTAGTTGATAGAGCTGTGTGTTGTCCTTGATAAAACCAACTGTTAGAGCATTTAACTAAAATAAGTATACTTTTAGCTTCACCTTGCATATACATTTTTCCAGTGTAAATTGATGTGCAAAATTGGAAGTTCTCAAGAAGCTGTTGCTACTCCCCAAATGTCAGGAAAAGGGAAACACTTTCTTCTTCCTCAGTCAGTCTATGGCATCGTACTTTAACACTGCACAGCCCACCAGCTACGTAATCTCCTGAAGGAGTTCAAAGTGGATTCTACCATCCTTACTCTCAATCAAAGGAGAAGAAATACTAATCTTGATTCCTCAAGGATATGCAATGGGGCCTCTGTAGTAGGTGGCAGAGATTTTAGTGAGAGAAGTAATATGAGTTTACAATTGGAAATTTTGTCATTTCCAGCTACTGCCTACTCTACTTACTGTGTGACTTTGAGCAAATCACTCAACCTCTCTGAAACCTCCTCATCCATAATATGGGGATAATAGAACCTCCTTTATACTATTACTGTGATAATTGAGTGGGTTAATGCATATAAAGCATTTAGAATAGTTTGACACGGGAAAGTGTAGGCAACTAAGGCCTTGGCATCAGGGCAGGTAGAGTCATTTCAATTGATAAAAAGTAGAACAGGAGCAGAGTTAGCCCTAGAGGTAAGGGACTGGCCACAACTAGGTAACAGAAATTAGAGGTCAGCTTAGTCACCCAGCAAGTGACTAAATGAAATCCAGGTCCAGGGCAGAAAACCATCTGAAACTGGACCACCCAAGATAAAGATTAGGTAGGAAGGCTGAAGTCCAAAACTCACCCAAGAACTCCCTGTACCAAGATTCCCCCAACCCAGCCACAAGTCATAGAAACCACAAAGAACCATTGTCGAGCCACTCTTAATAACTAAGAGGTGGCCCCAAACCAAGATCTAGTGTTACTTCTAACTGGCTGTCGGCTTTAGGGGACTGAGCCACCAGATAGCAAATTACCAGATTACTAGCAGCAGCTGGGCCAAGCTGGAGACAGCAGAGATTGACAATCAAGTTATCACCCTCATTCAGCAGAAGATGAAGCTAAGGCTTAGTGAAATTAACTGATTTGTGTAAGACCATGCAGCCAGGAAATGATGGGGCCAAAAATTCGACACAGAACTGTAATATTCAAATCCTGGAAGATTTGTTCAGAACAGTTGAGCCTGCTAGTTACTTGCAGCTAACCTACAGCAGACTTAGACAATGACTATTCTTTTGGTTCATAGGCATTATTCCAAATCCTATTCACCTTTGCTGCTCACAGCGTGGCCCATGGAGCGACCGCAGCAACAACTTAGAAACTTGTTAAAAATGCAGACTCTCAGGCCCCAGCCCAAACCTACTGAATCGGAACCTGGCTTTAAGAAGATTCCCAGGTGATCTGATGTACATTAAACTTTGAGAAGCACTGGTCTACACCATGCTGCCTCTCTCCTTCTCACAGAAGTTTCTTTTTTTTCTGAAGGTATAACGTAAATCACGAGCAAAAAGTATTTTGTATCATGGGGGGAAAAGAGAGAATTTCAGAGGAGGGAGAGTTCAGAGGAGGCAAAGACCTTGCAGCTGAAGAGACTTGGGGGTAGTGTGTTTGACCTGATCTTTGAAGAAAGGGTAGGACATGTACAGGCAATGATGGGGAACCGGGTGACCTTTACACAGAGAACGGGAAAAATCCCCAAGGCCGGCAAGTGTAGAACATGCAGGAAAATGGCAGGTGGTTCTGTCTGGCTGGAGCCTAAGGCATGTGAAGAGCAATGAAAATACATGCTTGAAAGAAAAATTAGGGACAGGTTAGAGCATTTATTAGATGACAGGAATTAGGACTTTATTGTGTAGGCATGCCCTACAGTTGAAGGGTTTCGAGCGGAGGACCAACGGGCTCAAAATTAATGCGTAAAAAGGTTAATTTATATTAGGCTTTATTTCTATGGAGGACCAAAGAGGAAACCTGAACTCTAGTGGTAAATGAAAGGTAGTAAGAGGGAAGACCTGGGGAGGGGCGGCGGTGGGAATAAAGAGGAGATGCAGGATAAGAGGCGTGGTATGGGGGCTTCCCTGGTGGCGCAGTGGTTGAGCGTCCGCCTGCCAATGCAGGGTACACGGGTTCGAGCCCCGGTCTGGGAAGATCCCACGTGCCGCGGAGCGGCTGGGCCAGTGAGCCATGGCCGCTGAGCCTGCGCGTCCGGAACCTGAGCTCCGCAAAGGGAGAGAGGCCACAACAGTGAGAGGCCCGCGTACCGCAAAAAAAAAAAAAAAAAAAAAAAAAAAGCCGTGGTATGGAGACCGTCAGGTCCATGCAGCCAACAGGATGGAACGCTTCCAGTTGTACCCCTCTTTCAGTATCTACTCCTTAGCGCCATGGTGCTCTATGAAGGCGGAGACTTACTGTGTACCTATGGTCAAAACATACACATTTAGAACCCAGTGGAGCCCCTGCAGTGTCTGACCCATTGTAAATGCCCCCAAATTTGTGTTGAATGTTTCTGAATATATGCTGAATATCAGGCAACAAGTTATGCAGCCTGAGAGCTGAGATCTGAAAAATATATTCTCAACTTGGTAATTATCCCATTTAGTAGAATTCTCTCCCTTCGTAGATTCCTTCCATCGAAATGGCGTTTAACTCAAAAAAGCAGCATGGAAATGCGTATTTACATTGAAAATTGTCCAATTTAAATGACTGACTACTGCAGCGAAGTGAAAGCTTTTGCAGATGTCTGATTGCCCTTGATGAACTGCCGAAGTTTAATTTTCTAAACTTACAACATGAAGATTAGCCTGAACTCATTATAACCCCACGAAGGTGCAGGCATCTGTCAGACCCGTGGCTGGCTTGTTCACTCTCCCTCAGAGAAATACCATCTTAACTGCAATTACTTCTGAAAATGTCCCACTAATTATTTTTTCCACTTTCTCCTCTCTCTCTCTCCTTCTTGCTCCTATAATATAAAAACTCATTAAGAACAAGAATCAGGATTACTTGTTAGTTAGCTCTAGACCAGGGTTACTCCTAATGCAGTATGACATGTCGAGTCAGATAATCTGGGGGTTGGAGGAGATTATGCTGTGCCCTTTGGGATGTTTAACAGCATCCAGATGCCACCCTCTACCCACTAGATGCCACCTTCAACCGATTACCTCCACCCCCCACCGCTACCAGTTGTGACAACCCAAAATATTTCCAGACATCGCAAATGTCCCCTGGGGGCCTAATTCACCCCTAATGGAGTACCACTACTCTAGCGCACTGCAAACTGCAGGTACATGCTTCATACTGAGTAATATCATAAATGCAAGAGAGACCTGGGGATTCCTTAGAAGGCTGGGAATCCTGATGTGCGTTTCTTTGGGTTCATTATTTGGAGCATCTTAACTTAATTAAACCACAGTTCTCCTAAATTTGCTCTGCAGTTAATAATTTCCACTCTAATGAGTTCTCCTAAGTGTCCCACAGAATCATCCAGGATTCCAAGTTATCCTGGAAAATGTTCACTTTGCATTGGAAAGTGATATTTGAGTTCCATGCCAACAGGACATAGCATACCTAACTAAGGCATCTTCATGAGAGGTTGCACATATATAATCAATTAAAAATCTCTTTAACGGAGAACTTAGGTAGTGAATAAAAGCGAGAATAGAAGACTACACCCAGCAGAGGAGGAATTACAGTTACCGCAGGGCTGGAGAAACCTTGAAAAGAAACAAGCAAAGCACTGTCAATATGCCTTTTCATCAGATTTGATTCACATAGCCTCAAACCTAAGGAGTTTCATCCAAAATTCTCAATGCAGTTTAGCAGGAGCCAGACCACACTATTGAAACATTGAACTTCAGAAGTAAACCGAAACCCAGACTCAGACCAAAGCCACACTTACAAAGATGACCAGACCAGTAAGAAAGCTAGCATGGAAACAGGGTTTTCAGTATTTCTGCATTTGCCAGCACTGGTTATTGGTCCTGCCAAGTCTTCAGTCACACATTCAAGCCCTTGAAAACTTAGCATCCTCTGGGATTCTAAAGTGCCACTCATACATTGTTTGTTTGTGATTTTGGACCCCTGAGTAAATACTGCAGCAAATTTTTCACAGTTATCTTAAGGGCAATAGACTTTAGAATTTGGAAGAAACAGCTACAGATAATTTTTCTCTAAAAAATTTAGTTGCACTATTATAATCTGTTTCTCATTATATTTGTGCTATTCAAATCATGCATAGCCCATAAAATCTCAGAAAGAGCCACAAATACAAGAATTGAAAAAGCATAATGGCATTCCATAGTCCCAAACTCTTCATACAAGGCAACTGCAAAAATATACAGCTCTTATTTACCTCCTTCTGGATCAAGTTCTATACAATTATTCTGGCAGAAATTCTCCCTATCCTATATGAAGGGCCACAAGTGACAGATACTCAGAAAATAACAAACAACCATGTAGGTAAATGAACATTCGAATGCATGGACTAGGCAGACAAACAAGTGATAGGAGTAACCTCTTCTTGTGTGTCTGTCCACACACAGGATGAGACATGAAGATGTCACCACCTCAATTTCCATCGAATAAAAAATTATGGGCGAGAGATATTAGTAACCATTTCAACAGATTATCTCCATTGTAAGTTTACTTATTCACTTGATGTTTCTTGAACACAGCCTGTGTGAGAGACACGTTTCCTGGTTTTAATGTGCTTACGCGTAAAGGAGAAATAATAGGTTCATGACAATTAATTAGCCAATAAGGTATAAGAATAATAAGTGCAATAAGAGATGTTAAAGAGATTGCAGTGGGGATTTAGAGGAAAGACAGATTGATTTCTGCTGTGGGAATCAAAGCAGCCTCCATGGAAAAGATAACACTTACTCTGGAACTTCAAGGTCTAGCTCGAATGCATTCCTAAATGAAGGCCTCACAATTCCTATTGTCAAAATACTTCCCAGAAGCACTTTTTCCAGATTCTACCATAGCTTTGTTATTGGTAAATGTCTGTCTTTGCACTAGAGGAAGCTCCTTGAGGGCTGAAATGTGTAGTTGTCATATCTCTACGGCCCCTGTTGTCACCCAGCACAAAACCTACTCATCATAGCTACTTAGTAAATATCATAGATTTGACGTGACCAGAAAAGTGAGACGTTTTGCTGAAAATTGCCATTATCTGTGTGATTCACTGCAGTGGAAGCTTGCTGCCCCTCGCTTTTCGCTGGCCTTGGAGTTCTCACAGTCTATCATGAGCAATTAAGAACACAATCCCCAACAACTAGAATTAGAAGGAAACGTGGTTGCCCTACACCTCTAACACTCCCTAAAATGTACCTCACTTCTCGCCTTGACTCACTTCACCCCAAGGGAGAAGGAATGGCTTATCGGACTGATGAATTTGAGAAGAATTTAGCATTCTCCCCCATTCCTTCCTCTAGGAGCTAGCTCTAGGCACAGGTCTGCACCCACATGAGGAGGCCTATCTTAGTCTGGCACTGCCTGGAACTGAATGTGTATAAAAGTCTGAGGGATCCTAGGATTCAATGTACAGACAATTTCAGTCTCACACTAACCGACTTCTTCCAACTTTATTACTGATAAAGATCATCCTCTGTATTCAAATCTATCTACAGTTGGTAGAAGGTAACTAACCGTATTACCAGGGATATGTGTCTATTTTGTTGAATGATTGTATCCCAGCTTCTAGAACAGTGCCTTGTCCATAATAGGCAACCAATAAATATTTGACCATTTGCTGAATTAACTTGTTCAAAACCTCGTCAAGAGAGGGGATACTATTTACTGGTCCCCGATGAAAGCCCCAAAACTACATCAAATAGATACTTAATAAATATGTGCTAAGTGAATGAATGCATGATCTTCTCACTGATCACAACTTGTATATATTTGCAAAAATCTTATCCTGTTCATTATATTTTAAAAGATATATGGTTTAAGACATGATTTTTTCCGATATTCTAACATTATAGTTTTATTTAGCTAAGGAGACTGTTGAACTTTGCCAATTACATTAATTTGTACAGCAAATGCTCAGTGCTAGTTCTAATTGGCACCGAGGCCCAGCTCCAGTCTTTACTTGTGGAATAGATTTAACCAGGGATACTTGTTCCCCTTTACAGCCAATCAAGTGTAGTCTCATGTGCTGCCAGAGTGTAAGCTGTCCAGAGAAAAACAATACAAGTGTGTTTTTAGCTAATAGGGATCTAAACTCTATTACAAGATTCCAATCTAAGGGTTTGCACATAAGTAGCAAGAAGATAGGAACAGGTACTTCTAGAACCTGAATTTCAGCAAATAATAATGTGAAATAACCTTGTTATCTTGCTATATTTCTGCTTTTGTGTTATTTGAAAAAATGAGGAAAATGGAAACAGGAAGAAAATTACTTTTTTCTTCTTTGGAAATGAATTATAAAGTTGTTTTGGTAAATTAAGACCAAAGTGAGTATCCAAAAATGAATGTATCAATGAAAAGCTTTAAGATAATTATTCAGTATTTTCAAGAATTTTTAAAATTTTTAGACTAATTTAAGATTAGTTTAATTTTATGTGTGGACTAATTTAAGATCCCCATGTGGGCAAGAGCTCTGATACAATTGACAAAAACTCCTTGCAGTCTTAGAGAATATCATATGAAGTGAAGTAAGTCAGACAGAGAAAGACAAATATTAGATGATATCACTTATATGCGGAATCTAAAAAATAATACTAATGAATTTATTTACAAAACAGAACAGACTCAAAGACATAGAAAACAAACTTATGGTTACCAAGGGGGAGAGAGAAATTAGGAGTATGGAATTAACAGATACACACTACTATATATAAAATAGATAAATAACAAGGATTTACTGTATAACACAGAAAATAATATTCAATATCTGGTAATAACCTATAAAAAGTAATCTAAATATATATATATATATATATATGTAACTGAATCACTATGCTGTATATGTGAAACTAACACAATATTGTAAATCAACTATACTTCAATAATTAATAAATAAATATTCTTTATGGTCTTGATAAACTTAAAACTGACATGGATCTTGAAGATGCAAATAAACAGCTGAAAGTATTTTTAGGTGTACAGTAGTATCAGGCTGCCTGACCAAATAAATGATTCTAATAAAAAATGGGTTTTGGCTCAAGATGCTAAGATATTCCCATTTGTTTTTGTTTTTGTTTTTCCTATGATAAAGCATTTTAAATCAGTCATTTGTCTTCTCCATATGTTCTTTGAGAGTCAAATTAGGAGGCCAAACATTTTCACCACATCTGTAATTTATTTAAATTACAGAAAAGTAGATGTGAGGAGAGAAGATTTTAAAAGGGGCGGGGGGGGGGGGAGGATAGAGTTGGTTGTGCAGACTAAACAAACAGAGGGAAAAAACAATCATCCATGTCTGAGAAATCAGCACAGAGCAGTAAACAGGAGGAAAAAAATTAGAATCTGAAGTTAACAAAGATAAGAGTGTAGAAAGAAAGACAGGTCAAAGGTAGCAACTTCTAGATGATGAGTTCACTGAACATGACCTGAGAGAAATCTCTGAAACCCCTCACCCCTGTCCCTATATCCCTGCAACAGCAAAAGCAGTAGTGTTCCTTGGAGAGAGTATTGTTAATCAAACTGCAGCAAAAACATTTATGGTTGCAAAAGCCTGCTGTATCTGGCTTTATCATTTTCACTCATCTATTCCTTTGTATGTCTCTGTCCTTCCAATGTGTTTGGTCCCAAGACTCTTATCATGCTTAATAGTGACAGAAACGAGATGGGGCTTGGCATTCATGGTCTTGTAAAGGAGTCCACAAATACTTTGACACTCCTCCACTAGAAACGTGGGGTCTATAACCCTTCCCCTTGAATGTGGGTGGGCTCTGTATCTACTTTGACCCATAGATTATGGAAGAAAAGCTGTGACAATCTCTGAGCCCAGACCTTAATTAATAGACCAGCAGTTCTATTTCCTGTCTCTTGAAACACTTGCTCTTGGAACACAGATACCATGTTTTGAGAAACCCCAAGCATCCCAAAGAACAGGCCCACACAGAAAGGAAACAAGACCCCCCAGCCTTGTTTCCCAGATGAGCTACCAGCTAACAATCAGAACCAGCTTGTTAGCCATGGAATGACCCATCTTGGAAGAGGTTCCACCAGCCACAGTCAAACTGCCCCAGCTGACATCATGTGGAAAAGAGAACAGTCATCCCTGACAAGCCCTGCCCAAATGGCAGATTTCAAAGCAAAATGAATAGTGTTGTTTTAAGCCACTAGGTTTTGGTGTGGTTTATTACACAGCAATTTATAAATAGACAGTCCTCCAGCAGAATAAGTACATTTCATGTCATCAAAGCATCTCTGAAAGTAGATAAAGGTTGCAAGAGGAAGGACGTTTTAGTATCTAGATGAGGTGAAGAAATATTTTCTCTTTCTGTCTCTCATCTTTAAGGTCCTGTCCTTCAATCTTTTGTTTAACTATTGTGAAAGAAAAAAAAAAAAGCCTTCAACTAGAACCTTCTGTCCTTGGTTACATGTGCTTCATTGACTCACATAGCTGTTTGAGACCTCAAAACATGAGAAACAATGACTAAGCTAAGCAAGTGAGACAAGGCTCATATGTACTAGTCAGTTTGTTCCCAGGATGCCTGTTTGCCATTTGTAGCTGTAGTCTTCAGAAAAGTCTTAACTGTCAGAGGATGTTTAAACTGACTTAGTTTGATTCTAAAGAGCTAGTCAAAAAAATTTCTATGAGCAACTTCCCAGACATTTGTGCATGGCCCACTTCATTTTCTTTATTAGTTATCAATTTGAAAATCAGCAGCAAGATAGTAGGAATCAAGCTAATCTGGTAAATCCATTCAACAGTCTGTTTGGCTTCTGCATGTAGAAACCACTGCCTCTTCACGCACATCACGTGTCAGTGCAAGCACTACATTTCCCAACACTGCTCTGCCACGTGCTGATCTGTCTCCCACGCTGGTCTACCCATGCCTGGAGAGAAAGAGTCAGGCCTCACCGTCTTTGTACACCCAGTTCTCAACAGTGTTTGGCATATACAGCAAGTCTCCTACATACGAACCTTCAAGTTGCAAACTTTCAAAGATTTGAATGTGCCCCTGTATGCCAGCTGTTGTACTGTACTACCGTACTTTTCAAGGTACTATACTGTAAGATAAAAAATGTTTTCTTTATTTTTCGTGTTTGTTTGTTTTTTATGTATTATTTGTGTGAAAAGTATTATAAACCTATTACAGTACAGTACTATATAGCCGATTGTGTTAGTTGGGTACCTAGGCTAACTTTGCTGGACTTATGAACAAATTGGACTTACGAATGTGATCTCAGAACAAAACTCATTCATATGTAGGGGACTTACTGTAGTGCCAATATGTATTTATAAATGAACTACTTAGTAAAATGACTAATGTGCATATGTAAATGTAGTCCAAAATTGCCCACAGATGAGCTGCCAATTCCTGATGGAAAAATATTAAAGTAGCGTTTCTCCAGAGCTTTTCAATTGACTCTTTCTAAACACAAATGTGAATCCTACTCCTGACTCAGTGTCTTTGGATTGTAATTTGACAGTCAATCTTATGACTATGACCAAAGTATAATATTTATTCTGGGTAATATTTAACTTACTCAAATACTTAATTTTTAAAAATTGGGGCCACTGGTAATATTTAAATTTTTAAATTGGGGTCACTTTATTCCAACCAGAGTCAGAGGATGGATTAGTCATATGAGAAGACTAGACAAGGGTTTTCTGCATTTAATGGGTTCTTAGCTTCTGTTTAGACTTCTTCAACTTTCATAGGTAACAGTGATTATTGGCCGAAAGTGTGGGAACATTACAATTTCAGAACATTTTTCAATTAAGAAAATTTTATTTCTAAAAGGGTGATTCCCCTTCTTAGAAGTCTGAATTTTCAGAGATAATTTTCATCAAGGAAAAAAATGAAAACATTATTTAGCTCAACAGACTTTTCTCTATTTCTATAAAAATTGCCTCAAATTCTGTTTTGTATAAGATTAATATTGTTTCTTGAACTTTCTTTATGTTAGTATTGGCCCAGTACCTCTTTCCATGCCTCTAATTTTCAAACTTCATGTGTGGGTTTGTTTTGGATATTTGTCTTATAAGAATCACATAGTATGGGATTGTTTTAATCCAATCACACAGACTTAATGGATGTGTTTACTATATTTACCTTTATCATGATTACTGACATTTTTGGAGTGATTTCTCCTGTTTTATTTTGCATTTTCTGTTTAACATCCTCTTTCCTTGATCCTTTTTCCCCTCTCCTGCCTTCTATTGGGTGAATAAAGATTTCTGTGGTCCCTTTTCTCCCTCTACAGGTTTGGAAGTTACAGACTATAACTCTACTCTGGGTGTTACTTTTAATTGTTGAAATACATATTGTGACAGAGACTGGCTAACTGTTCATAAAACTTATTGTCCTTCACAGCTGGGCACACAGCTCAACTATCTTTGCCAGCCTCCCCTGAAGTTGGGAAGGTAGGACTACTGGACTGAGCGCTAGTCAAGTTGGTGGAATGTGTGTAGAAGTGAGGAGTGCCACTCCTGAGCTCGGTCCATTAGAACCTCCATCTCCCCCCACCCCCACTCCTTGCCAGCTATATGTCAATGCCCTAGGGAAATTTCTGAAAGCCTGTGTTGAAGATAAAGCATTTATGAGTCTGCTTTGTTGAATGATAATGTGGAACAGAGATATCCTATGAACTATCACTGCCCCAATTGGAATATAGGTTATCAAGAAATAGATTGTGTTGAACCACTGATTTTCCACAGCTAAAGTTACCTTAATTAATACTTCACTATAAATGTTCATTTAAAATTAGACTCATTTAGTATCTCTGACTAGCACTTAAACAAGAGCTTAACATGATGTGACTACCCACTGGACTCCTCTTTCATCATCTTTTTTTTTTTTTTCGGTACGCGGGCCTCTCACTGTTGTGGCCTCTCCCGTTGCGGGGCACAGGCTCCGGACGCGCAGGCCCAGCAGCCATGGCTCACTGGCCCAAGCCGCTCTGCGGCGTGTGGGATCTTCCCGGACCGGGGCACAAACCCGTGTCCCCTGCATCGGCAGGCGGACTCTCAACCACTGCGCCACCAGGGAAGTCCCATCTTATTATTATTTAGAGCTTCTTTTCACATTCTTCTTATTATTTCTTATTGTATTATTTTCACAGTCGTTAATTAATTGCATTTATTCACATATTTTTAGCAAATTTTTCTTCACTATTGACTTCTATTAGATGTATGTTGAAGCTACTCAATCTAACTTTCATTTCTCTTAAACTGCTTTTTATATTTTTATAACTCATCGTTTCTCTGTGCTGTGTTCTGGTGGAATTCCTCAGTGTTGTGTTCCAAACCATTTATTCTCTTGACAGTTAAGACCAATCTAGACTTTACCCTCTCTGTTGGATTTTTATTTCAATAATTACATTTTTTATTTCCAAGATTCCCAGTTTGTTCTTTTCCATATTCACCTGTTCTTCTTTTTCATTTCTGCCTATTTTGCTTCAAGGTCTGTATTTTTTTAATATTTTAAATATGGTTTCTCTATCTTTGTTATATATTTGGAGCAGATAGTGAATTCCAAAGAACGAACTTAACACAACATTTTGACCAAAAGTTTATAGTACGTGAAAGTACAAACAAATAAACCTAGAATATAATAATTCAACCACAGTGGAATTTTTGTCACTGTTTCTTGTTTGTTTTCTCATTCAAATTCAGGATGACATGTTGGAAAGATCAGGAACGTGTTAGGCATTTTCCATCCAGTCATTCAGGGACCTCGGCTTTCAGAAGCACTGCTGCCTTCAACGTAAGGTTCCCATAGTTGCTCTGGATGTTGCCATCCCATGGGATGCCATGGGAAAGCCCATGGAGGAGCATTTGTGAAAGATTTTATGGGCCAGGCTTGGAAGTATCACACATGACTTCTGTTCAGATCCCACGGGAGTCAGCATGGTCACATGACCCAGCCTAACCACAGGCTGGAAAACAGAGTAGCTGTGCCGCTCTGTGTCCGGCTACTAGAAGTGGAACAACTTTTAGCAGGCACCTGGTACTTTCTGCTACAATTCTCAAAGGGCCACTCCACTGAAAAAGTGTACTAAATATTACAGTGAGGTCTTCTAGTACTCTCCAGGATCTTAAAATATAAACAGTATCAAATGTCTTGACATTCAAATATACAACTTTTGTATTTCTTCCTTTAAAGTAACAGATCTGTCCCCTGTGGTCACTTTATGCTCATTCTTAAGCTCACAAGATGGCTTACAAACAAAGCAGATATGTTGTTGAAATTCTTGATTCTAACCTAAAGTTGTGTTTCTAGTACTCCCTCCATCAACCATGGAATGTGACCCAGGAGAGTCACTCCCATAGAAAGTCTCCCTAAGGTACATCTTTGGACTGAGGTTCCTATTTCTTTTTCCCATCTGTGTATTTCCTATAAGATATGTTACCCCAAACTTAATTATGAAATCTTTTCTTCCAGTCAACTTCTGAAAGTCTCATTTTCTTATGACACCAAGAAAGAACTTCAACTAGGAACTCAGCCAAGTTATAATAATAATAATAGCAACAATTTATTGAGTGCCCAATACGGAGCAGGCACAGCTGTGCTAAGAGCCTTCACACTCATTTTCTCATTGAATTCTCTCAGCAATCCTGAGGATCCTCATCATTATTACCATTTTATAAATGACCAAACTAAGGCTCAGAGAGCTGGGAAAGTTGTTCAATGCCCCAGTTAAATGTGACTGAGCTGGGACTCAAAACCAGGACAGACTCTAAATCCTACAGTCTGCTTTACAAACTACTTAATGACTTTCTAGGTAAATGGATGCTCTATTTTAGCTAAGATTTCAACTCCAAGTTACTATCAGCTCCTTTTCTTTGTTGAGCTAAGCTGTGCCTTGTGGGCTTCAAGAATCTCTCAGACCCATTTAGAATAATATCTAGACGAAAAGTAAACCTTTAGTAACCTGGCCCATGACACCTTTACCCTTAGCCACATTTGGTAGTTCTTGGCTGTTAGGATCTTTTTGCTCTAATGTTAAGAAAAGACAGGAAAACAGAAAGCACCCTTCTCCCTAAGACTTCACTCTATCATCCAAAGCAGGATGACTCTGTAGGCTCCCTATACACCAAAGGCATGGAAGACAGGAAAGGCAGCAGAATGAATCATGAAAAAGAAAGACCTTTGACTGTATTGTACACCCTTGTATTAAAGACCCATGATATGACCTTGGTAACTCCATTTTGCCCTTGGCCAGGCCAGAGCTTCTCTATCTTGGAAAGCAAGGTAGGAATGCCTTGAACTCTCTCTTGGAGCACAGCTAACTAAACATTTTTGTCCCCAAAAGTTGTGATATTGTCCCCCTTGGGAGAGAATACCCTAATTGAGAATCACTATGACTTCTCTATATCCAAACCAACCAAGATTCTGTTTTTTTGTAATTTGTGTTATTAAAGCAACAGGTTTCCTTTTCATTTTCAGGTGTAAATCTAGGTACTTTTAGGTACTTTTCGAGCCATACATGCATCTCACCACAAAATCTGATGTTATTGTTCCGTGGTTGAGAATCACTGCTCAGAAAGATAGAGTAAATAATCAGCTGTTGTACCTTGAAATATATTACTTTATGAATTTGCCTTAAAGCCTTAGAAATTTGAGACTACAGGATGAGGTTACATAGAGAATTTCTCTTAACTTAAAATTGCTGAAAGATCTTAGTAAGTCCGTGGCATTTCTATTATGGATTTTACTATAAATAACTTTAATTCCCCATATACAATAAGCCCAATAAAACTGACATTTATTGAGAGCTTATAAGTGCCAGACACTGGGCCATGGGCTTTCATGCTAAGTGGAGGTGGAGTTCTCTCTCTTTTTTTTTTGCGGTACGCGGGCCTCTCACTGCTTGGCCTCTCCTGTTTATTAAAGACCTGTAGTTTTGCTAAATCTGGCAACTCTACAAGGAAGGTCTCTCTGAGGAGGTGATGTTTGAACTGAGAGCTGGATGATAAGGAGCCAGCTGTCGAAGGATGAGCAAGGAAAGCATTCCAGGCAGAGAGAACTGAGGGCAAGAGTCAGGAGGTAGAAAGAGCTCGGTGTTTCAAGAAAAACTCAATTTACTGTGGTTGGGTAACTGACAAAGAGGAAGGTGGCATGAGATGAGGTTGGGAAAGTAGGCAAGAGTAGACTAAGTAGGTGTTGGGCTGCACCCTGCAGGCCTACAAGGCCTGTGCTTGCCTAGCTTCAAGACAGAAGAAAGAGCCCAGAGTCAGCAACAGAGACATCAGTGGTTTAATGGATAGAGGGGTCTTACACGTCTGAAGCAAGATCCTGGAGAGACACCCAATCGTGTGCGGGGGAAGGCGGGAAGGACATGGTAGCAGTCTTTGCTGGGGGGTGGGGGTTGGGGGAAGGGGAGATTACCAGTTATAGGGGAACTGATGTCAGGTGGGCTCATTAGTTACCAGGGAAACTAGCAGAGGTGCACACCCCTCACTATCCCTTTGATAAGAACAATCACTAGGCCTTCTAAATCGGGGAAAATTTGGATTTTATTCTAATTGCTGTAATTAGCCACTTGAGGGTTTTAAGCCAGGATATTGTGTGGGTGTGAGTGGGTTGTGTATGTGTAGGGAGGATGGGGATGATATATGTGGCGAAATACTGATTTGTAGTACAAAAACGTATTCTAGAGAATGGATTGTAGGGCATCACGTATGGAAGCAGGGAGGCTAGTGAGAATGTAGTCACAGTGATCCAGGCTGGAAAGGATGGTGGTTGGAGATGGAGAGAAATGAAATAATTCTGTATCTGCGGTAGGTAGAGCCAACAGAACTTGCTAATGTACTTTCTGTTGCGGTTAATGAAAAAAAAGGGGCTTCCCTGGTGGAGCAGTGGTTGAGAGTCCGCCTGCCGATGCAGGGGGCACGGGTTTGTGCCCCGGTCCAGGAAGATCCCACATGCCACGGAGCGGCTGGGCGCGTGAGCCATGGCCGCTGAGCCTGCGCGTCCGGAGCCTGTGCTCCGCAACGGGAGAGGCCACAACAGTGAAAGGCCCGCGTACCGCAAAAAAAAAAAAATGTGTGAAAAAAGTTACATGATAGGGAAGTTTCCCCTAATAAGTTTGGCAAGTTTTTGATGAAACGACACAGAGCTGTTCATCACAGAAAACCAAAACCAAAAAATGCAGGGATTAAAGTGGTTTTACTTGCAGTCAGATTTCATATAAAAACCAGAAAGTAAGATTGGCAGGTTTAGCTCTCCAAAGGGACACTCCAAAATTTTTGTGGGACACTCCCCCCAAAAATGTTTGCCCAAGCCCTCTTAAATAACATACACATGAAAACTGTGTCTATTTGCAGATCCCAAAACAACTATTTTTTCAAACAAAATGTTTCTCCTGACCATCATAAAGACCAGTTTCTAATCACTAGATTATGTTGGCAATAGCAGTCATTAAGATGAATGGAAAGGCACAACAATTCTTTTTTATCACGTCTTTGCCCACAAAAACACATTTTAATGTAGCTGTTATTTTGTTTTATGATAGGTGAATATACACTTGAATACGATAATGAGCCTATAAAAATGTTTTATGCATAGTACTATCTTAATGTCTGACTCTGTGTAAAACTTGTTTTCATTTTTAGGATATCATTTTAAAAACCTTTGTTAGCCTTCTATACTATCAGATATATGTGTTAATTATAAAACTTTTTAAAATTACATGATTATTGACCCACAAGTTAACAAATATATTTATTTTAATGATATATATAATTTTATCAAATTAAGTTCTTGACATTTAGTAGAAAAAATGTATATGCCATAAAGGTTATTTTCACAAGAATCAAAAAAAGAGAAAAGACTTTAAAGTTTGTTTGGGATAGATATGTATATGTGTGTACATGGGTATGCGTGTGTGAAACTAAATGAAGAATCTTTGAAAATGACTTTATTAGAAAGTGAATTAGGAATGAAATGACTTAAGAACCATATCAACGTATTCCTAAGGGTCACTTCTCAGTAGTAAAAATTTTAATTCAAACCCATTACAATGCTAACCTTAAAGAAAGAAAACATTTTAATGTATGTATAACTCATATATATTTTTGATCCACAGGAGGCAATATGGTAGAATGGGTACCATCAAGAAATCTGGGGTATAGCATTGGTTCACATTCTCGATACCTCACTTACATTCTCTTAGGTGTTGGGAATATTATTTAACTTCTGTAAACCTCAGTTACATCCTTCTCAAAACACAAATGTTTATCATATCTCTACATCACATTGTGATTAGTACTAAATGAGGCATCGTATGTTAAGCATTTACTTGGTGCCTACCTCACACCAAAGCTTCAATAAATTTTACTGTTTGTTTATCATCATTAAGGAAGTCTGCATATCAGCCCAATAGATACTATGAAATTTACCATTTATAAGAAGAAGAAAGTAAAACAAATAACAAATTTGACCACAACATTCAGATTCAATCAATGCATTTTGACCACCTACTGGATACCAAACACAACCGTACTTAGTGATTTTATATGCAATTTTATTTATGATAGTGTAAGAGGTCATAAAAATAGTGATACAGTTAGTACTAATTTTCACATATTTAATTTCAATCATAATTAATAATATTTAATATCATGCATATGTCATAATAAAATTTTCCCCCCAAAAAAGATGCATTTTCACATTTGTGTCCATACAACATGATAATATGGTTAACTGACAGAATATAAAGGCTTTGTAATCATGAATGAAAAATAGGGGCCACTGAATAATGCATAAAGCTTGCACTGAAAGCTAAAAGAACAGTTTCTAAACTCAGCAATGTGACAACATAAACTTGACCTCATCTCCTTGGCCTCAGTTTTCTGACATTGCACTAGATATTTTCTCAGGTTGTTTCCAAGACTGATTCTAGGCCATTAACTAGAATTTGCAAAGTAGAGCAAAACATCAGTAATTGGATTTCAACCCAAACACAATGTCACAGTGGCTTAGCTCGATTGCCAGCTAAAAGCAAGAGAAATGTGAGGTCTGCCATCTGGAATTGAAGTACTACAATTCTCTGTAGCTGAAAATCAGGCTTGCTCTCCACTCCTGATGATGTCTCTTCTGCAACCAACTACAACGGGTGAACGTTCTCATGAGTTTGCCCCTCCACCTTTCATTCATAGGCCTTCATACCTTTCTACACGTCAATAAGCCATCACCAAAAACGTTTGGGAAAATCAGACAGCTGAGCGTCAACAAGAAGCTCTAGCCTACTTCTGAAGCACGTAGGCCTTGTTATTAGTCTCACTGGAGCAATCATTCTAATGCAAGAGAATCCAAAATTCAAATGCCAAGAGTCACAGTAGTTCTATTATCCTACCTGAAAATTAAAGCTTTCATCATCCACAAGCAGTAACTATTAGGCTTCAAAAGTAATAATAATTTTATAGATAGCTGTAGGAAGTAGCCACATAGCACAGGGAGATCACCTCGGTGCTTTGTGGCCACATGGAGGGATGGGATAGGGAGGGTGGGAGGGAGACACAAGAGGGAGGGGATATGGGGATATATGTATACGTATAGCTGATTCACTTTGTTATAAAGCAGAAACTAACACACCATTGTAAAGCAATTATACTCCAATAAAGATGTTTAGAAAAAGTAATAATAATTTTAAAAACCACCTTCAGCCTTAATACTCATTGTTTAAATTAATTATGAAATTCTATTTCTATCCATTTCTTCTCTGGATATTTTGTATTTCT
The DNA here is from genome assembly GCF_003676395.1 of Aethalodelphis obliquidens. Classification (NCBI taxonomy): domain Eukaryota; kingdom Metazoa; phylum Chordata; class Mammalia; order Artiodactyla; family Delphinidae; genus Aethalodelphis; species Aethalodelphis obliquidens. The sequence continues at coordinate 15,245,226 of NW_020837957.1, read as the reverse complement.
TACCTGTATCAGCTTCCTAGGGCTGCTCTAACAAATATCACAAACTTGGTAGCTTTAAAACAGAAGATACTAATTCTCTCATGATTCTTGAGGCTAGAAATCCAAAATCAAAGCGTCAGCAGGGCCATGCTCCCTCTGAAAGCTCTACAGGATCATTCCTCCAGTTTGTAGTAGTTCCAGGCATTTCTCGCCACAGGCATTGCTTGTGGAAGCACAACTCCAGTTTCTGCCTCCGTCTTCACATGGCCGTCATCTCTGTGTCTGTCTGTGTCTGAATTTTCCTCTTCTTATAAAGACACCAATCATATTGGATTAGGGCCCACCCTAACCCATTACAACCTCATTTTAACCTAACCATACCTGAAACATCCCATTCCCAAATAAGATCACACTCACAGGTGCAAGGGTTAGGACTTTGGGAACATAATTCAACCCATAACACCACTCCTTTCTCTAATTATACTGGCAATGTAAATGCTGCAGCATGAAAATGCAAACAGGGAGGAAAACTTTGTTAAGTAATTGAGCCTGGAGAGATATCACCCACATGTGATGTTACAAGTGCGGATAGTCGTTTGCACCACTAGTCTACGAGTTTCCAAAGGGTAGGGACTGGAAGGATTGGACTGGCAGGGCAGATGGGGATTAGAGAACCCTGATGGGTTCTCAGAAAATTGTTCAGGCTTGAGCCCTAATCCAGTCACTTTGTGCTCTCTGAATAAGTCATCCTAAGTCATCCTAAGGAGCTCTGATCCTACACCATATGGTTACATAGCAACAATCAGATCCTAATAATGGCCATCACTTACTGAATGCTTCCTGTGTGCCAGGCATTTGTTAGGTTTTGTGCTTTATACATTATTTCATTCAGTCCTCACAAATTATCCTTAAGTCTCAAATTGTAATGATGACTCCTACCTATTCTTCTCCGCACCAAAACAGGAAGAGAAGCACTGCTAGCTTTTCTTTATTCCTCCCGTGATGCTGTCATCTTTTGTACTTACCATCACCCCCATATGTAGTGTTATTCTGTGCATAAGAATAATCATGAAAGATAAGCCATGTTCCATCCACCCTTCCCCGATACAGTGATCTTAGGAGCCAATATAAACTAGCAATGATTTTCCTTAGTCATTATGGATTTGATTTTAAAAATGGAAGGCACCAAAACATAGGTGTTTTTGTTCAAGAAACTAAGATAATTGAAATGATTTTATAACTTAAATGATAAAGCTGTAGTCATTAAAACCATAAACAGAAATTAAGATTGTTTCAGGCTGCAGTTAATCCAGGTATTTCAGAATATAAACTTGTTCCTTCAAGCTATTTTTCCACACTTGCCATACTTGTACTAATTTGTAAAACTTAACTATTGGCCTCTATCTGTTATGTTTCCAAATGAATGCTGTCACAAACAGCTAAAGTTTACCTTGTGACCCAAAGATCTGGGCAGCATGGGCTGGTTCCAGGGACCTGCTCTGGATAGTTTACTTAGAGTCCCCTGCCCAAGGTGACCTGTCATGTATGCTGTAAATGCACCTGCCTTCTTATTAGATAAAGCCAGAAAGCTTAAGGAATGCCTCCCAATGCTTTTTTGTGTTGGAAAAACTGAAAAGTTCATTATTGGAATCTCAGATTTAAAAGGGTCAGCTCGACAAACTATTCATTCTTCCGTAACATTACCGGCTGAGTAATTGTGTAGCCCGTTCTTAAATAGTCACTTCTCCCATTCAGAGGAGCTCTAGAATTCTTCATTATGTTGAGCTGAAACCTATCATCTTAGTAGGTCCACTATTGGACCTAATTCTACATTCACCACCTAATAACTCTTCAGATGTCTGAGAACAACTCTCCTATGTGTCTTCTCTTTTCATGTGGCTTCAGCCATGATGGTGAGGCATGGTTTCTATTTCTCCCATCCTGGTCATTTTCCCTCTTACTATGCATCAATCTCTATTTAATACTTGGCACCACACCATGTTAGGTGCAATTTGGCCAATATTAAGCAAGGCACGACTACTTCTTCCCTTATTCTGGACACTATAATTTTCCTGATACAATGATTAACAGAGTTGGCTTTCTTGGCGCCCATATGTTGATTTATATAGAAGTTACTGACATCTGCTAAGTCATTTTTAGTCATATTTCCTTATCTAACAGTTGTGTAATTTATTTAGTGAAAAAAATATAAAACTTACACTGATTTTCATCAAATATCATCTTAATAGATCTTGTTTATATTTTTGTGTTAATTCTTTCACACAATACATTCCTTCCTACTACTTATCTAATGCAAATTCAATTTCTATCAAATACATATTCTGAGGTCACTGACAAAATTTGAACAGTTTAAAACCAGTAGAAGAATTTTGCCACTATTTCCCTTGAGCTCAAATCAATCCATTTACAGTTACTTTGGGTATAGTCTGTTAGTTACACATTCATCTAGTTGAACAAACATCCAAGTCACATTTCTCCTACACGTCTATAAAAATGTTGTGAGAAACACACCATTTCTCTATTCTACTTTTTTATAAAAAAGAAAGCATTAATATAAGCCTGTTACACAAAATGAGCTAGTTTTGTGAATGCACACTGGTTCCTAGAGGTCACAACAAGCCTCTTTTAATGACACATTCTAGAAATTTTCCTGAGATTAGAACAAAACTGATCATCTAACACCCACAAATTCTCCCTCTGCCCCTTTGAAAATTAAAACCATGTTTATTCATTGCCATTCTATCTGCTCTAGTACCTCAAAGATTACTCAAAGAAAACTAAAATAAGGGGGGATTTTCAGTTTGTTTGGCTGGTTGTCTCAGAATACTAGTGCCTAATTCATCAAGGAAAGAAATAAAGAAAGAGGAAAAAAGAAAAAGAAAGGAAAGGAAAGAAAAAAACCACTAGAAGTCACTTAACCAGTTTCTTCACTCTTCCTGAAAATCCGTTTTCTCTCTCCAGTGAACATTTCATATTTCTAGTCTAAGTTTCACTTTCCTTGACAAAGATGTTAAAAACAAAAAGATAGTTAAGAAATTCTGCTTTCTATAACACCCACAGGCATTACACTTCCATAGACAAATATTTGCCAAAAGATTAAAAATTGAAAAAGAAAAAAAATAAGGGAGAGGAAGGCCTTCCTAAGCATGGCACCAAAGGCAGAAATCATAAAGTAAATTGCATACTTAAAAATGAAAACCTCTGTACCTCAGAAAATGTCATATAAACAAAATTTTCAGGAAAATGACAAACTCTCAAAATGTTTGCAAATTAATATTTTCATAAAGGTTTGATAGCTTCATATATGAAGTGTTTTAAAACTCAGCTGGAAAATATAGACACAACAATAGAAAAATATATAAAGTTCAAGAGAAGGAAATTGAAGGAAAGAAGGAAGGAAAGAAAGAAGGAACCAATAAACCTATTTTAAAAGTTTATCTTTATTAACTTTCAAATAAATTGACATTTAAACAAAATATTTTATATTTAACAAATTAGGAAATTATTTTGTCTTGTTAAATACAAAATACTTTGACTTTCTTAAAAGTCAAAGATCTAGAAACATTGACATTCTATTGTACACTGCTATACACTGGAGCTCTAAGAAGTAATTTAGTATTTATCTAAAACCTTATACTAAGTGTTTTACATGTGTTATCTTATTTGATGTGTCTTCAAACATTCAGTTCTCCTATAGCTAAAGTTTATCTTATGAACCCAGAGATCTGGGCATGAAAAGACACTAAGATTGACAGGGTCAGTTTGTCATGCAGTTCTTGTTAAAGCTACCATTTACCAGGTCAGTTCTCATACCTACTGGAAAATGAAACTGTCAGCAACACAAGTCATACATTCCTCATTAGATGTTCTTGGTTTAGCCTAAGAAGACTTCCAGTGTATGTCTTGACTCTTGACAAAGTGCTCATGAATTAAGATACCCAACCTAATGTCAATCTTATATTTTGAATTAGAGGCACATTAATCACTTTTTTCTGTCTGCTCAGATAGTCCCTTAATATAATTTCAAAATGGTAGTTCTTTTATGATTCTCTTATTCATATCTTAATTATAATTTTCAACAGTGTGTCAACTCTGTGGTGGATTTCCACCTAGGTACTTTGTATGTAGGATACCTCTTCTCTCCTCTAGAGCAAATCTGTATCTTTTCTAACATAATGTGATATTGTGATTTATAGTAGAAATATATATTTTGTCTTTGTCCCCGTTTCTGGCACAGAGCTCCTAAAACCCTTGAAATGTCCTGTGGTGAGAACAATAAAGGTATCTTTTGTTATGCTGATGAGATGTCTTTTGGAAAGCACCTAAGGATGGGGACTGCTCAGCAGAGTACCCAACTGTATGACTAGAGGATTGGATTTTTAGTCCATCTCCCCCAACCCACCCCGGGAGTTGAAGGGCTGAAGTTTGAGTTCAATCACCAATGGTCAATGATTTAATCAATCATGCCTATGTAATGAAGCCTCCATAAAAACCGAAAAAGAAAGGATCTGTATTGCTTCCGGGTTGGTGAACACGTGGAGATTCAGGAAGAGTGGCACAGAAACTCTGTGCCCTTTCTCCATATCTTGCCCTATACATCTCTTCCATCTGGCTATTCCTGAGTTATATCCTTTTATAATAAACCAGTAATCTAGTAAGTAAAATGTTTCTTTGAATTCTGCAAGCCACTCTAGCAAGTTAATCAAACTCAAGGGGGAGAAAGGGGTCTTTGGAACCTTAATCTGTAGCCAGTTGGTCAGAAGCCCAGGTGACTGCCTGGACTTGCAACTGGCAACAGAAGTGGTATGTGAGCAGGCTGTGGGGGCTGCAGGGAGAGTCTTAAGGGACTGAGCCCTAACGTGGGATCTAATACTACCTCCAGATAGAGAATGTCAGAATTGAGTCAAATTGTAGTACACCCAGCTGGTATCCAAGACTTGCCTGGTGGTGTGGGAGAAACAACCCCATACATTGAAACTGAGTACAGAACCATTATATAGATTCTTCACTTTAGGTTCCACCCCACTGGGTATAATTTCCTATTTATTACCCTGTGTCATAATGTCAGGTACATTTTGTATAGGAACTATACTTTTAGAAATATTAGAGATATAACTATCTTATGACTTTCTTACCAATTATTTTCTTACATGAATTACTACAAACAATCCTTCATGCTGTTTTTTGGGGTTTTTTGGGGTTTTTTTGCGGTACGCGGGCCTCTCACTGCTGTGGCCTCTCCCATTGCGGAGCACAGGCTCCAGATGCGCAGGCTCAGCGGCCATGGCTCACGGGTCCAGCCGCTCCACGGCATGTGGGATCTTCCCAGACCGGGTCACGGACCCGTGTCTGCTGCATCAGCAAGCAGACCCTCAACCACTGCTCCACCAGGGAAGCCCCTTCCTGCTGTTTTTAATTTCTATTTTTTTTAGTTTTATTTAATTATATTTTTTTACACAGCAGGTTCTTATTAGTTATCTATTTTATACATATTAGTGTGTATATGTCAACCCCAATCTCCCAATTCATCCCACCACCACCACCACCACCCACCCCCGCTTTCACCCTTGGGGTCCATACGTTTGTTCCATATATCTGTGTCTCTATTTCTGCCTTGCAAACTAGTTCATCTGTACCATATTCCTAGATTACACATATATGCGTTAATATACTATTTCCTTTTCTCTTTCTGACTTACTTCACTCTGTATGACAGTCTCTAGGTCCATCCATGTCTCTACAAATGACACAATTTCATTCCTTTTTATGGCTGAGTAATATTCCATTGTATACATGTACCACATCTTCTTTATCCATTCATCTGTCGAAGGGCATTTAGGTTTCTTCTATGACCTGGCTATTGTAAATAGTGCTGCAATGAACATTGATTGGGGTGCATGTGTCTTTTTGAATTATGGTTTTCTAAGGGTATGTGTCCAGTACTGGGAATGCTGGGTCATATGGTAATTCTATTTTTGAGTTTTTTAAGGAACCTCCATACTGTTCTCCATAGTAGTTGTATCAATTTACATTCCCACCAACAGTGCAAGAGGGTTCCCCTTTCTCCGCATGCTCTCCAGCATTTGTTATTTGTAGATTTTCTGATGATTCCCATTCTGACCAGTGTGAGGTGATACCTCATTGTAGTTTTGATTTGCATTTCTCTAATAATTAGTGATGTTGAGCAGCTTTTCCTATGCCTCTTGGCCATCTGTATGTCTTCTTTGGAGAAATGTCTATTTAGGTCTTCTGCCCATTTTTGGATTGGGTTGTTTATTTTTTTTAATATTGAGCTGTATGAGCTGTTTATATATTTTGGAGAGTAATCCTCTGTCCGTTGAATCGTTTGCAAACATTTTCTCCCATTCTGAGTGCTGTCTTTTTGTTTTGTTTATAGTTTCCTTTGCTTTGTAAAAGCTTTTAAATTTCATTAGGTCCCATTTGTTTATTTTTGTTTTTATTTCCATTACTCTAGGAGGTGTGTCAAAAAAGATGTTGCTGTGATTTATGTCATAGAGTGTTCTTCCTATGTTTTTCTCTAAGAGTTTTATAGTGTCTGGGCTTACATTTAGGTCTTTAATCCATTTGGAGTTTATTTTTGTGTATGGTCTTGTGGAGTGTTCTAATTTTCTTTTACATGTAGCTGTCCAGTTGTTCCAGCACCACTTATTGAAGAGGCTGTCTTTTCTCCACTGTATGTTCTTGCCTCCTTTGTCATAAATTAGGTGACCTTATGTGTGTGGGTTTATCTCTGGGCTTTCTATCCTGTACCATTGATTTATATTTCTGTTTTTGTGCCAGTACCATATACTACTGGCATTTTGTAGTATAGTTTTGTACTACTGTAGCTTTGTAGTATAGTCTGAAGTCAGGGATTCTGATTCCTCCAGCTCCGATTTTTTCCCTCAAGATTGCTTTGGCTATTCAGGGTCTTTTGTGTCTCCATACAAATTTTAAGACTTTTTGTTCTAGTTCTGTAAAAGATGCCCTTGATAGTTTGATAGGGATTGCATTAAATCTTTAGATTGCTTTGGGTAGTATAGTCATTTTCATAATATTGATTCTACCAACCAAGAACATGGTATATCTCTCCAGCTGTTTGTGTCATCTTTCATTTCTTTCATCAGTGTCTTATATTCTGAGTACAGGTTTTTTACCTCCTTAGGTAGGTTTATTCCTAGGTATTTTATTCTTTCTGTTGCAATGGTGAATGGGATTGTTTCCTCAATTTCTCTTTCTGATCTTTCACTATTAGTGTATAGGAATGCAAGAGATTTCTGTGCATAAATTATTTATCCTGCAACTTTACCAGATTCATTGATTAGCTCTAATAGTTTTCTGGTGGCATCTTTAGGATTCTCTATGTATAGTGTCATGTCATCTGCAAACAGTGACACTTTTACTTCTTCTTTTCCAATTTGTATTCTTTTCATTTCTTTTTCTTCTCTGATTGCTATGGCTAGGACTTCCAAAACTATGTTGAATAATAGTGGTGATAGTGGACATCCTTGTCTTGTTCCTGATCTTAGAGGAAATGTTTTCAATTTTTCACCATTGAGAATGATGTTTGCTGTTGGTTTGTCGTATATGGCCTTTATTATGTTGAGGTAGGTTCCCTCTGTGCCCACTCTCTGGAGAGTTTTAATCATAAATTGGTGTTGAATTTTGTCAAAAGCTTTTTCTGCAGCTATTGAGATGATCATATGGTTTTTATTCTTCAGTTTTTTTATGACATATCACATTCATTGATTTGCATATACTGAAGAATGCTTGCATCCCTGGGATAAATTCCACTTGATCATGGTATATGATCCTTTTAATGTGTTGTTGGATTCTGTTTGCTAGTATTTTGTTGAGAATTTTTGCATCTATATTCATCCATGTTATTGGTCTGAAATTTTCTGTTTTTGTAGTACCTCTGTCTGATTTTGGTATCAGGGTGATGGTAGCCTCATAGAATGAGTTTGGGAATGTTCCTTCCTCTGCAATTTTTTGGAAGAGTTTGAGAAGGATGGGCCCCAGCTCTTCTCTAAATGTTTGATAGAATTCACCTGTGAAGCCATCTGGTCCTGGACTTTTGTCTGTTGGAAGATTTTTAATCACAGCTTCAATTTCATTACCTATGATTTGTCTGTTCATATTTTCTATTTCTTCCTGGTTCAGTCTTGGAAGGTTATACCTTTCTAAGAATTTGTCCATTTCTTTCAGGTTGTCCATTTTATTGGCATAGAGTTGCTTGTAGTAGTCTCTTATGGTGCTTTGTATTTCTACAATGCCCATTGTAACTTCTCCTTTTTCATTTCTAAGTTTATTGATTTGAGTCCTATCCCTCTTTTTCTTGATGAATCTGGCTAGAGGTTTGTCAATTTTGTTTATCTTCTCAAAGAACCAGCTCTTAGCTTTATTGATCTTTGCTATTGTTTGCTTTGTTTCTATTTCCTTTATTTCTGTTCTATCTTTATGATTTCTTTCCTTCTACTAACTTTGGGTTTTGTTTTTTCTTTCTCTAGTTCCTTTAGGTGTAAGGTTAGATTGTTTATTTGAGATGTTTCTTGTTTCTTGAGGTAGGATTGTATTCCTATAAACTTCCTTCTTAGAACTGTTTTTGCTGCATCCCATAGGTTTTGGATCATTGTGTTTTCCTAGTCATTTGTCTCTAGGTATTCCTCTTTGATTTCATCTTTGATTTCTTCAGTGATCTCTTGGTTATTTAGTAACGTATTGTTTAGCCTCCATGTGTTTGTGGTTTTTGTTTTTTTTCCCTGTAACTGATTTCTAATATCATAGCATTGTGGTTGGAAAAGATGCTTAATATGATTTCAATTTTCTTAAATTTACTGAGGCTTGTTTGTGACCCACGATGTGATCTATCCTGGAGAATGTTCTGTGTGCACTTGAGAAGAAAATGTAATCTGGTGTTTTGGGACAGAATGTCCTATAAATATCAATTAATCTATCTGGTCTATTGTGTCATTTAAAGCTTCTGATTCCTTATTAATTTTCATTTTGAATGATCTGTCCATTGGTGTAAGTAAGGTGTTAAAGTCCCCCACTATTATTTTGTTACTGTTGATTTCCTCTTCTATAGCTGTTAGCATTTTCCTTATGTATTGAGGTGCTCCTATGTTGAGTGCATATATATTTATACTTGCTATATCTTCTTCTTGGATTAATCCCTTGATCATTATGTAGTGTCTTTCCTTGTCTCTTGTAACATTCCTTATTTTAAAGTCTATTTTATCTGATATGAGTATTGCTACTCCAGCTTTCTTTTGATTTCCATTTGCATGGAATATCTTTTTCCATCCCCTCACTTTCAGTCTGTATGTGTCCCTAGGTCTGAAGTGGATCTCTTGTAGACAGCATATATATGGGTCTTGTTTTTGTATCCATTCAGTGAGCTTGTGTGTTTTGGTTGGAGCATTTAATCCTTTAACTTTTAAGGTAGTTATCAATTTGTATGTTCCTCTGACCATTTTCTTAATTGTTCCGGGTTTGTTATTGTAAGTACTTTCCTTCTCTTGTGTTTTCTGCCTAGAGAAGTTCCTTTAGCATTTGTTGTAGAGCTGGTTTAGTGGTGCTGAATTCCTTTAGCTTTTGCTTGTCTGTAAAGCTTTTGATTTCTCCATCAAATCTGAATGAAATCCTTGCTGGGTAGAGTAATCTTGGTTGTAGGTTCTTCCCTTTCATCACTTTAAATATATTGTGTCACTCCCTTCTGGTGTAGAGTTTTTGCTGAGAAATCAGTTTTTATCCTTATGGGAGTTCCCTTGTATGTTATTTGTAATTATTCCCTTGTTGCTTTTAAAACTTTGTCTTTAATTTTTGTCAATTTGATTACTATGTGTCTCGGTGTGTTTCTCCTTGGGTTTATCCTGCCTGGGACTCTCTGTACTTCCTGGACTTGGGTGGCTATTTCCTTTCACCTGTTAGGGAAGTTTTCGACTATAATCTCTTCAAATATTTTCTCAGGTCCTTTCTCTCTCTCTCTTCTCTTTCTGGGACCCCTACAAAGCGAATGTTGGTGTGTTTAATGTTGTCCCAGAAGTCTCTTAGGCTGTCTTCATTTCTTTTCATTCGTTTTTCTTTATTCTGTTCTGTGGCAGTGAATTCCACCATTCTGTCTTCCATGTCACTTATCTGTTCTTCTGCCTCAGTTATTCTGCTATTAATTCCTTCTAGTGTATTTTTCATTTCAGTTATTGTATTGTTCATCTCTGTTTTCTTGTTCTTTAGTTCTTCTTGGTGTTTGTTCTTTAATTCTTCTAGGTCTTTGTTAAACATTTCTTGCATCTTCTCAATCTTTGCCTCGATTCTTATTCTGAGGTCCTGGATAATCTTCACTATCATTGTTCTGAATTTATTTTCTGGAAGGTTGCCTATCTCCACTTCGTTTAGTTATTCTTCTGGGGTTTTATCTTGTTCCTTCATCTGGTACATAGTCCTCTGCCTTTTCATTTTGCCTGTCTTTCTGTGAATGTGGTTTTCATTCCACAGGCTGCAAGATTGTTGTTCTTCTTGCTTCTTCGGTCTGCCCTCTGGTGGATGAGGCTATCTAAGAGGCTTGTGCAAGCTTCCTGATGGCGTGAACTGGTGGTGGGTAGAGCTGGATGTTGCTCTGGTGGGCAGAGCTCAGTAAAACTATAATGTGTTTGTCTGTTGATGGATGGGGCTGGGTTCCCTCCCTGTTAGTTGTTTGGCCCGAGGCGACCCAGCACTGGAGTTTGCTGGCTCTTTGGTAAGGCTAATGGCAGACTCCAGGAGGGCTCACGCCAAGGAGTACTTCCCAGAAATTCTGCTGCTAGTGTCCATGTCCCTGCGGTGAGCCACAGTCACCCCTCGCCTCTGCAGGAGACCCTCCAACACTAGCAGGTAGGTCTGGTTCAGCCTCCTATGGGGTCACTGCTCCTTGCCCCTGGGTCCTGATGTGCACACTACTTTGTGTGTGTCTTCCAAGAGTGCAGTCTCTGTTTCCCCCAGTCCTGTTGAAGGCCTGCAATCAAATCCTGCTAGCCTTCAAAATCTAATTCTCTGGGAATTCCTCGTCCCGTTGCTGGACCCCCAGGTTTGGAAGCCTGACATGGGGCTCAGAACCTTCACTCCAGTGGGTGGACTTCTGTGGTATAATTGTTCTCCAGTTTGTGAGTCATCCACCCAGCAGTTATGGGATTTAATTTTATTCTGATTGCGCCCCTTCTACCATCTCATTGTGGCTTCTCCTTTGTCTTTGGATGTGGGGTATCTTTTTTGGTGAGTCCCAGTGTCTTCCTGTCGATGATTGTTCAACAGTTAGTTGTGATTCTGGTGCTCTCACAAGAGAGAGTGAGCGCATGCCCTTCTACTCCGTCATCTTGAACTAATTGCTGTTTTTAACTTCTATAATAAAATATTTGATAGCTTTACTGAGATGGCTTTTTCCCTTCTGCTTCATATGCATCTTGAATTGTTCTTCCTGAGGATGAAGGGAATCATTCAAGAAAGAAAGCCAGAAGAAAATGATTCCAGGGAGACAGACAAGATTCCAAAGTCAAGTTCTGGATGAGTAGAAATTTTCACTGCAAGTTAAAAGAAGTGAAGAAACTCTGTAACTCTGGAATAATTGAATAAGAATACAATGTTACCCATAGAAGACGAATTCAGACCTTCAAAAAAGAGGCAACAGCCAGTTCTACATGAAACATGAAGCAGACCACACACACACAAGGAATAGGAAACACTGTCACCATCCCAAGATAAAAGTAATAGATCATGTAGCTGCTCATTTTCTATTGAATAAAGTCACAGTAGAGAGGTATCTGGCATATATCAGAGAAACAAAAATTAACATTCTATAGTACTTCACAAAACACTTTCACATAAATATCTCTTAATACTCCCCAAAACCCAGCAAGGCACATATTATCTTGCAGATAAGAAAATTTTCTTAAAGTTGTTAGGTCACTAAGGCTAATAAGCATTAAAGCTAGAACTCTAACCAAGCCTTACAAAACTAAATCCTATCCTTTTGCTATTATATTACTATAGCTGACTGCTCCTGAAGAGAAATCAATATTGTAAGCTGATAAATATTAAAAAGAAAAAACCTAGTCTCAAGTTTCTCACCAGCCACCGCTCCCAGACAATTCATCAGTAGTAAGTGACACAAACAATGAATCAGTCAGAATAAAAAGTAAACAAAAAATCAAGTGGGTAGATTATGGATATATGATTTGGGGGGTGTGGTATGAAATGAACAATTTCTTTTGGCAAGGAAATTAACTTAATCATTAGTTTTTCTGCTGAAGTTTCCAACCATCATCTATAATATTTGTGCCTTTGAATAACCTGAACTAAGCAATTTTGCTGTGATTCTTTACTATGAACTGAATTTATTATCCAGATAATAGACATACTTCCATTTGTATACCTAAAGTATAACCCCAAGATATAACAATAAGTGTGACCAGGTAGAAATATAGTTCAGTGTTTGCTTTTATGTTCATTCATAAAATAATTAAATATTGTATATCCTAGAGTTAAGTATTATTGATTTTAAGACTAACAACATATTAGTTCTGCATGAATTTTGGACAAGGGCCACATTGTTTCATTAGAATGTTGAATTTTAAGTCTGAAAGGAAAGAAATTCTGTGTTTCAGGAATGGGCTGGACTAAAATTGTTTTTATAGCATAATTTGGCAGCCATTTAATTCTGTCTCTTTTGTAATACCTCAGAGCACCTGGTAGAGAGAGAACACTGACCCCAGAATTGAAAGGGAAATTGAAAACAAAGACATCTGGTCTCCCTAATGACAGCCACACTCTGCTTTGCTAGCACTTGCCTTGTCCTCCCCGTGTGTTCTGAGAATTACATGGGAGCCCCGGCTCTCTGGAACCCAAATTCAAAACTATAAATTTTTGTGGAGAACCCCAGTCTTCAAGCAAAGTTTCTAACACTGTTATGCCAGAGAGAAGCTGTTTCTAATCTAGTACATCTCACAAACAACATTCCTTTTACGCGGTGCTGATGAAGTGCCAAATTCTGTACTTCTGCGTACTGTTTTTGCAACATACGAAACCAGATTCTGTGATAGGAGGTAGGCTCCTTTTATTTTTGCCATCATTTTAGGATATTTAGTCTTAACTAAATATCCCAAAATTCTTCATTTCTCTAACAGCTTTCTGGTCACTCTAACTTACCCCACCTCCAACATGATAGAGAGAGAGAGCATTGGACTAAGAATCAAGAGTACTAAATTCTGATACCTCGTGTTCCTTTAAGTAGCTGTGCAACCTTGGAAGTCACTTAACCTCTCTGGGATTCTTTTTCTTCCAGTGCAAAATGAGAAATCAGACTAGATCCATGGTTTTCAAGCTATTATCCTTAGACTATAGAAACAAGCATTCTGAAACAGCAAAGGATTATCAGCCAAAAAAAGAGAGAGAGAGAAGGAGAAGAAGAAGAAGAAAAGAAGGAGGAGGAAGAGGAAAGGAAGAGTAAAAGGAGAAGGCAGAGGAAGGGGGGAGAGGGATGATGAGGACACAGAGGAGAAGGAAACTTATTCCACCTAAGGATCCATCTATTGCTTTTATCTTTTTTGTAGATTAAGGCTTTTCATGAGACTCTACATAAGACTTTTTTTGACACTATAAAAATAGTAGTTCTGTTGCTGAAAGAGGTTGAAGTGATCTCTGGGGTTCTTTCCAGCTCTAAAATTCTGTTAATTATCATGACAGCTACCTTTTGCTACAATTTATTTAGTGTGTCCTATGTGTCCTTTCCACCCATTACTTTTATTTAATCCTCATGACAACCCTTCAAGATATTCATTATTCCACTTTCCTTTCCCATGTCTTACAGCTTATTAGGTAAGGAGCCAGAATTTATACCGGTATCCATCAGGTCCAAAGACCATGTCTTTTCTATTCTCACTATAGGATTCCATGATTGATGTTAAATTTAAAATCTTTAAGAAAATTACTTAGAATATTAACAGGGTGTGACCGGCAGAATAATGACTCCTCAAAGATGTCCATATCTAATCCCCAGAACTTGTGAAAGGGACTTCACAGATGTGATAAGTTAAAGAACTTGAGACAGGAAAATTATTCTAGGTTATCAAGGTGGGTCCCGTAATCACAAGAGGCAGAAGAGTCAGAGAAGGAAATATGATGGAAGCAGAGAACCAGGATAATGCAGCATGGGAAAGACTGGACGAGCCATTGCTGGCTTTGACGATGGAGCCTCTGGAAGCTGGAAACATCAGGGAAACATTCTCCCCTAGAACCTCCAGAAAAAACACATCCCTGCCAACACCGTGGTTTTGGCTCAGCAAGATAATTTTGGACTTCTGACCTTCAGAACCGTAAGATAATAAACATATTGTTTAAGCCACTAGGTTTGTGGTAATTTGTTATAACAGCAATAGGAAACTAATACACAGGGTACTATTGAGTGGTTGTCTGTAATTTTCTTTAAAGGACTTCAGCATAGATGGTGTGTTATCAGTATCATGTGATATCACGTTATTAGGTTGATTACAAGCCAGGTACAATTCAGTGTCTTAATCAGGAATTTGTACTCCAGAGGAGGCCAGCTAGCTTTATACCCTTAAGGCCATACTCCCAAAGTAGATGTTACAAGTGCTCCTGTTACCAATTTCACTGATCATCAGCAGATGTTTTATTAATTTGCATATTTCATGTCAAGAATAGGATCTTATTGGTGAAATCAGTGGCTTGTCAGTTAGCAGAGTGAATGTTAGAAATACATCTTCATTTGGTGAATGTAAAGAATTCGTGATATGTGGATTGGCTAAATATTTCAGAAACATTCACCAACCTTGAATGAACAGAGTATAAGAATCTAGTGAGACCTTTAGATTCATCCCCTCAGGATGGTACCTATGGCTTGATCTCTAAATGGCCCTGTTATTAGAGAATTTTTGGTTGACTAATAACAACCCTAAGAGAATCAGAATCCTGCCTCTAAAATGTCATCCTGTCTGCCTTGAGAGAACCATTCTTGCAAGGTAGTATCAAAGCACCAGAAAGATCAGAAATCTAGCCTTTATCAGCACAGGATCTATGAAGCATTCTGTGCCTGCTACCTAATAAAGATTTGTTTAACAAAGTCTATTTGTGCGGCCTGGATTGGTCTAAGACATATTTCACTTCAACAGCTATCATTCATTAATTCGAAGAAACCTAAAATCAGGGTGTAATTAAATTAGTCTAGGTCAGTTGGTGACAGTAGTCCATTTACAGGGGCTACTTACATTTGGAAAACATATAACTCAGTATTCTTCTTTATTTGCAGCAGTAAAGACGTGTTCTATTACTAATGAGATCTGCAGTGATAACTGTGAAAGGCTATTGTTTATTAACAACAATTACATTTCTGGGCTTTCCTTCACTAAATTATATTTTAGGCGTTCCAGTAGAAGTGACACAGATCTTCATGAGACACTCCTCTGAAAATATCCCACAAGCTATCTCCATGGCTGTTTGAGATATAACCATCTATTATAGGCAGTAGTGAGGCCATCAGCCTCTGTACAATGTTTTCAGTGGAAAATTTCTGTCCAGTTTACAGGCACGAAAGGTAAAAGGCCAAAAAAAAAAAAATTGTCAAGAAGCCTGCAGGGGGCGCTAAGGAAAAAAAAGAAGCAGCTAAGAACAAAGATAGAAGAAAATTTGGCACATATGAAGATCTGCCAGATTTCAAAAAAACCACTTGTTCTACCTGTCTCATGGTCTCTTGAGGAAAAAAAAAATGTTAAGTAGCAAATCCAAGCAAGATAAAAATATACTTGACAGAGCTTTCCCCTCGTGAAGGCACACTGATCTGTAAGAAAGGATGAAAGTAGAATAGATGATAGAAGACTTGATAAATCAGATTTTTCACACACATGAAAACCACCCTAACAGATGTGTCATTGCAACATGCTGTTTCAATTCTTTATACTCTGTATTATTTTGACAGGAAATTTCCTGGTAAAATGCCTGTTATGGCTACCAATAGGCCATATGGAAATGATAAACAAAACGTCTGTGTTTGCTTCCACACACGTGAGCTAGTCTAAATGATTTAATTAACTTTAACAGAATTCTCAGTCAAAAAGAAAAACTGTGGAGTCAGTTGTTTGTTTTGCTTCACAGAATGTTAGCCTAGAAAAAAAATCTTAAAATTCATCTATTCCAGCCCTTTTATTTTACTAAGTAGTTAACTTGCCCAAGGTCACAGAGCTGGTTAGTGCCAAAATGAAGTGATCGTTCTATACCACCATTGTTCTGTCATATCTGTCTGTTGTATTTGTATTATTTGGGTATTTTCCTTTTATTAATTTACATAAAATTTATAGTGCGTCTGGTAGCAGTCTAAATAAAACTTCTTTCTTAATTTGCTGACATTTAATAAACAATAACTTGTATTTTCATTGTTGAGACATCCTTTGTTTCTATTCAAATACTACATGCAACATAGTTTCCCACTCTTTCCCACCTGCCTTTCTTTGCCTTTGATTTTCCATCTGCTTGGAATGTCATTGACCCCATCCTCTGCCTGGCCAACTCTCTTCCCCATGAAGACCTAGGTCACTTGTCAGTCCCCCTGTGAAGCCTTCCCCGAGTGCCCAGAAAGAGTTGGCCACTTGTGTTCCCTCTCCACATCCTCACATAGTGTTCCTCATGCAGGTTTCAAACATCTTTATGCATCTACGTCTCCCACTCAATCATGAACTCCTTAAAGTCTGGGATTGTTACTAAGCATTTTGTTTTCTGCCCACCCTCTACCTTATTCCTTAGCACTTAGCACCCTGTTGATTATCTAACAAGGCCCCAAAAGTATATTACATCTTGGGAGATAAAGAGACACATTTTAATGTCATTATAACAATTATCAATATTCTAAATGGAAAAAATAAATAATAATAAATAAATTTCATTCATTATGTAACATGTTAGAAAAGGAAGTAAGATGTAGACCCTGCCCCACAGAAGCTCTAGTGGAGTCAAGTAAACAGACACAAACACTTGTAATATGGGTGTCAAAATTATAAAACTCTACATGACTAACTTGAAAACCTTTTCTCCCTGTTTGGTTTTCTCCCATTATTTTCACACTTTAATACCAGAATTTAGTGACTATTTTTTTTTAATTAGCTAGCCAATGATCTTCTTAAGCAGAATATGGATTTGAGCAGTAGCATACACATATGTCTGTTTACATTTGCATAATTTCATTCCAAATTTACATTAAAAACTATTTTGGTGGATGTGGTCGGCACAATAATGGCTCCCAAAGATGTATATATCCTAATCCCCAGAAGCTGTGAATATGCTATGTTACATGGCAAGAGGGAATAATGTTGCAGAAGAAGTTAAATTGCTAATCAACTGACCTTGACATAGAAAGATTATGCTGGATTATCTGGGTGGGCCCAATGTAGTCACAGGGGCCTTAAATAAGGAAGAATGAAGCAGAAGAGTCAGAACCAGAGAGATGACATAATGAGAAGGATTTGATCAGCTAGTTTTGAAGACGGAGGAATGGGGCCATGAGCCCAAGAATGTGGGCAACTTCTAGAAGATGGAAATGGCAAGAAAATGGATTCTCCCTAAAACCTCCAGAAGGAATGCAGCCCTGCTGACATCTTAATTTTTAGGTACAATACCCATTTTGGACTTTGGACTTCCAGACCTGTAAGATAAAAGATGTGTGTCACTTAAGCCACTAAGTTTGTAGTATTTGTTACAGCAGCAATAGGAAATTATACAGTGAGAATCTAGTCATATATATAAGTACTTCCATAACTGAATAAAAGTGGCCAGCACTTTTGGATGACCATATTTCACAAATCACTAAGATACCTTCAGGGATTTTTAACAAATATATTATCAATTTCAATTAAACTTTTCTTATTTATGGCAAGGCATCTGATTTCCCTAGTGAAGATTAGCTTATAAAACTAATAGGATGTAAATAGTATCAAGTATCACAAAACAATGATCAGGCACTCTGCTGCTAAATCTCTGCAGAGATATGGAAAGGGAAAGAATTTTTAGAAATAATTATGAGATTTGAAAATTGGGTGGTAAAAGGAGCAGTGTATAAGATCATATTTTTATTAATAGTATGTATTTTATTCTATAAAGAAAAAAACTATGTTCCAATGTGAGTTACTCTGATATGATAATATTCATAGATTTTTTCCACATACATAACAAATATAATAGAGAAAACTCAAACAACCTCAGCAACTATGATATATTTCTCCTCCTATGGCCAGTGTTGTAAAAATAGTCTCCAAAACTTTTTGAGAATTTGTAACCATCCTGTTAAAATGACATACTATTATTTCTTTTAATTGACAAATACATACATGACCAGTTGTCCTTCAACTGGACGTTTTGGCCTTGGCCCCCCAATCCATTTCACAGCTCTTGGCCCACATCCAAGTACATAATTATTTGAGATTGTGAATGATAAGAATAAGTGAGTCCTGACAGCAAGCATTTATCTATCACTCTCTGGCACTAGATCAGTCAGTAATAGTAGTTACTTTGATTTTCATGCTCTGGATTTTCAACTTCCAGTTATGTTGATCAAAAAAAAAGAAAAATTCGTGCTCAACCCTCACCTTCCAAGTAAGTCAAAAGACACTAATAATTGGTATTTAAGTTATGCATTTGTCTTAATCTGTTTGGGCTGCTATAATAATATACCACAGACTGTATATCTTATAAAAACAGAAATTTACTTCTCAGGAAGGTTGGAAGCTCTAGAGGCTGGAAGTCTGAGATCAGGGTGCCAGCATGATTAGGTGAGGGCCTTCTTCCATGTTCTAGGCTTTTTGTTGTATAACTACATGGTAGAAGGGTCAAGAGAGCTCTATGGGATCTCTTTTGTAAGGGTACTAATCCCGTTCATAAGGGCTCTACCTTTCATGACCTAATCACCTTCCAGAGACCCCACCTCCTAGCACCATCACATTAAGCATTAGGATTCCAACATATGAATTGGCGGGCTGGGGGGGGGGCATAAGACCATAGTAACACACTAGCCAATATACAGTATTATCAACTTCTTCCTCAATGTCACTCTCTGTTTTATCTCTACTCCAAATCCAATTAGTCACTGTCAATTCTATGCAGCACTGTTTCTCAAGTTTAATCCCCAAGTCGACCCCCATTACCAATGTTTTACTTAAAGCTGTTCTTTCTCTTACCTCTAATCTTCTGATCCAGTCCATTGCCCATATCACCTCCAAAATCTTCCTTCTTTGCTTTCAAACTTCTATTTGCTACCATTTTCCTACAGAATAATCATTAAATCCTTTATCACAGCATACAAGACTTCCTCAGTTTGATGACAACCTACTTTTCCAGCAGTATTTCATCCATTTTTCCCTACCTCCTACCCTACAGCCAAATAAAACTTTCCATTATATCCTTCAAATACGTCACACCCTTTCATGCTTTGTTGCCTCTGCCCATAGTGTCTCATATTCAGGCATTCTCTGCCTGGCAAACTCCTGGCATCCTCTTAGACTTGCCTCAAATGGGGAGCTTTGAGAGGTCATTTCTAGTTTCATTAAGTATCAAAGTCCTTCTCTGTGGCTCCACAGGTTTTTGGATTCTGCTATTTATCACACTGAATTATAATTATACTTTTACATACTGTCTGAATGAAATACAAACCCTTGACTTGAACTGGGCTTCTTTTAATTGAGACTAAATACTAAATAATTATATTACATCTTCCTCTAGTTTTTTGGAAAATATATAGGGTATGTAATGGGAAGCCCTATGGGAAGGATGCCAAGCCAAAGATTAAAGTTATATTTCTTTTTCTCTTCTTTAGTAAGAGAAGTGCCAGTTATAGCTACAGTGTGTTTGTGTGTGTGTGTGTGTGTGTGTGTGTGTGAAGTAAAATTATATATAGGTCAAAAAAATCACCTTGGGATCACTAAAGACAGCATCCTTTGGAAAGTGGGCATAGAGGAATAGCTCAGTAGTCTGGGGGAAGGGGTATTTGTTTTCAAGGGCTGCTGTAAAAAATTACCACAAACTTGGTGACTTAAAACAACAGAAATTTATTTTCTCACAATTTTGGAGGCCAAAAGTTTGAAATCAGTTTCACTGAGCCAAAAACAAGGTGTTAGCAGAGCAGCACTCCCTCCAAAGTATCCAGGGGAAAATCTGTTTTTCCATCTACCAGATTCTAGGGCTGCTGGCATTCCTTTCCTTGTGGTTACAACAGTTCCATCACTGCTGCTGTGGTCAGATTGTCTTCTTTTCTAGGTGTATCTTTTTTTTTTTTTTTTTGGCCATGCCGTGTGACATGTGGGATCTTAGTTCCCTAACCAGGGATCAAACCCAGGCCCGCTGCAGTGGAAGCACAGAGTTTTAACCACTAGACCACCAGGGAAGTTCCTCAAGGTGTGTCTTAAAATCTCCCTCTCTTTTCCTCTTATAAGGATGCATGTGATGTAATCCTGGATAATCCAAAACTATTTCCTTTGTCAAAATTCTTAGTTTAATTACATCTTCAAAGACATTATTTCCCTTACAATCTTTGGTGGCCATTACTCAGACTAATATAAAAAAGGGAGAAAAAAAAACACCTTTTCCTGATTAAAAAGTAAAGAAGGAATAGGTATTGCCAACAAAAATGGCAGAGTAGGAAAATCCAAAATTCCATCCCTCCAAAAATATTACTACTCATAATCACCTTTTATGGATCTCTGGAAACTAATCAAAAACTCACAACTACCAGGGGAATACTTAGTGAAGAAAGAAGCTGATAAATTGCAGTATTTTAAGAATTCTCTGTCAAATCACTAGCTGATGAAACAGAAACTTCAATGGCCACACACAACAAAGAATACAGGCTTTATAAAAATTGTTTAGAAAACTCACTAAACAAACAAACATCAACAACCCACAATAGGGAGCACACAGCAGAGGGGGTGAATTTGATTTCCATAGTTGCCACATTATGATAGTAATGTGCTCCTTTGCCAACAAAAAGTTGCAAGACATGCAAAGAAAAGAAAAAGTATGTCTCACTCACAGGGAAAAATAAGTTAACAGAAACTGTCCCTGAGGAAGCCCAGACATTGAACTTAGCAGGCAAAGATTTTAAATCAACTGTCTTAAATATAAAAAGATATACTCAAGTGAACATTGTCTCATCAAATAGAGAACATCAATAAAAAGATAGAAATTATAAAAAGGAATCAGAAAGAAATTTTGATGTGAAAAGTATAATAACTGAAATGAAATAGTCACTAAAGGGGTCAACAGCAAATTTGAGCAGGCAAAAGAATCAGCAAACCTGGAGATAGCACAGTTGAGATTATCTAGTCTGAGAAGCAGAAAGAAAAATGAATGAAGAAAAATAAACAGAGTCTAAGAGACCTGTAGGACATCATCAAGCATACCAACATATACATAATGGTAGCCCCAGAAGGAGTAGAGGGAGAGAAATGGGAAGAAACAGTACTTGAAGAAATAATGGTTGAAATGGTCCAAATTTGATGAAACACATGAATCTGCACATCCAAAAAGGTCAATGAATTCCACATAGTGTAAATTCAAAGAGATTCACAGCCAGACACATTATAATCAAACTGCCAAAGAAAAAGATAAAAAGAGAATGTTCAAAACAGCCAGAAAGAAAGCGTTCATCACATACAAGGAATTCTCAATAAGATTAACAACCAATTTCTTCTAGGAACAAAGGAGGCCAGAAGAAAATAGGATGACATCTTTAAGTGCAGAAGTTACAAAAGCAAACAAACTGACCTGTCACTTAAGAATTCTATATACATAGGCAGAACACTCTATGACGTAAACCACAGCAAGATCCTTTTTGACCCACCTCCTAGAGAAATGGAAATAAAAACAAAAATAAACAAGTGGGAACTAATGAAACTTAAAAGCTTTTGCAGAGCAAAGGAAACCATAAACAAGACAAAAAGACAACCCTCAGAAGGGGAGAAAATATTTGCAAATGAAGCAACTGACAAAGGATTAATCTCCAAAATTTACAAGCAGCTCATCCAGCTCAATAACAAAAAAACAAACAACCCAATCCAAAAATGGGCAGAAGACCTAAATAGACATTTCTCCAAAGAAGATATACAGACTGTCAACAAACGCATGAAAGAATGCTCAACATCATTAATCATTAGAGAAATGCAAATCAAAACTACAATGAGATATCATCTCACACCAGTCAGAATGATCATCATTAAAAAATCTAGAAACAATAAATGCTGGAGAGGGTGTGGAGAAAAGGGAACACTCTTGCACTGCTGGTGGGAATGTGAATTGATACAGCCACTATGGAGAACAGTATGGAGGTTCCTTAAAAAACTACAAATAGAACTACCATATGACCCAGCAATCCCACTACTGGGCATATACCCAGAGAAAACCATAATTCAAAAAGGGTCATGTACCAAAATGTTCATTGCAGCTCTATTTACAATAGCCAGGAGATGGAAACAACCTAAATGTCCATCATCGGATGAATGGATAAAGAAGATGTGGCACATATATACAATGGAATATTACTCAGCCATAAAAAGAAATGAAATTGAGCTATTTGTAATGAGGTGGATGGACCTAGAGTCTGTCATACAGAGTGAAGTAAGTCAGAAAGAGCAAGATAAATACCGTATGCTAACACATATATATGAAATTTAAGAAAAAATATGTCATGAAGAACCTAGGGGTAAGACAGGAATAAAGACACAGACCTACTAGAGAATAGACTTGAGGATATGGGGAGGGGGAAGGGTAAGCTGTAACGAAGTAAGAGAGTGGCATGGACATATATACACTACCAAACATAAAATAGCTAGTGGGAAGCAGCCACAAAGCACAGGGAGATAGATCGGTGCTTTGTGACCACCTAGAGGTGTGGGATAGAGAGGGTGGGAGGGAGGGAGATGCAAGAGGGAAGAGATATGGGAACATAGGTATATATATATAACTGATTCACTTTGTTATAAAGCAGAAACTAACACACTATTGTAAAGCAATTATACTCCAATAAAGATGTTAAAAAACTAAAAGAATTCTATATACAGCAAAATTATCCTTTAAAAATAAAGGAGAAATTAAAACATTTCCAGAAAAACAAAAACTGAGGAAGTTCATTAACAGTAGAACTTCCCTATGAGAAATGCTAATGGTAGCCCTTCAAGCTGATATGAAAGGCCACTAGACTGAATCAGTAACCAAAATCTATCAACAAAGAAAAGCCCAGGATCAGATGCCTTCACTAGTGAATTTTACCAAACATTTGAAGAACGATTAACATCAATTCTTCTGAAACTCTTCCAAAACATAGAAGAGGTAGGAATACTTACTAATTTATTCTATGAGTCCAGCATTATCCTGATACCAAAGCCAGACAAGGACATCACAAGAAAAGAAAGCTATAGACCAAGACCCCTGATGAATATGGATGTAAATATCCTCAACTAAAAAGTAACAAATCAAATACAGCAGTATAATAAAAAGATTAATCACCATGACCACCTGGGATTTGTCCCAAGAATGCAAACGTATTTCCTCATATGAAAATCAATCAATGTAATACACCACATAAATAAAATAAAAGGGAAAAACACATTATTATCTTGATTGAAGCATTTGACAAACTCCAACACCCTTTCATAATAAAAATGCTCATAAACTATAGAAGGGAACTTCCTTGATATAATAAGGATTTATGAAAAGTCCACAGCTAATATCATACTGAGAAACTGAAAGCTTTCCCCCTAAGATCAGAAATAAGAAAAGATGCCCACTTTCACCACTTCTAATCAACATCGTACCAGTAATTCTAGCCAGGAAAATGAGTCAAGAAAAAAGATAAAAGACTTCCTAACTGGAAAGGAAGAAAACTATCTCTAGTCACAGATGACATGATATTATCTATAGAAAATCCCAAAGAATCCACAAGAGACAACTAGAATGAATAAACTAATTCAGTAAATTTGCAGGATATAAGATCAATGACAGTGAGTTGTATTTCACATCAATGAACAATCTGTAAAGGAAATTTAAAAAATAATCCCATTTACAATAACATCAAAAAGAACATAATACTAAGGAGTAAAATTAAGCACATAGATGCAAGACTTGCACACTGAAAACTATAAAACATTGCTAAATAATTAAAGAAGACCTAAATAAATGAAAAGGCATGTGTGTTCATGGATTCAAAGACAATATTTTTATGACGACACTACTTCCCAAAGTGACCTACAGATCTGATGCAAGCCAATCAAATCCCAATAGCTTTTTTGCAGAAATGAAAAAGCTGATTCTAAAATTTGTATGGAAGAGTAAAGGACCCCAAATAACCAAAACAATCTTGAAAAAGAACAAGGTTGAAAGATTCACACTTCCCAATTTTAAAACTTACTACAAAGCTACAGTAATTAAAGCAGCTAGCATATTGGCATAAGTATAGACATATAGATCAATGAAACATAATTGAGAATATGGAAATACACCCATACATCTATAGTTAATTGGTTTATCACAAGGGTGCCAAGACAATGGAACAGGGAAAGAAGAATCTCTTCAATAAATAGTGCTGGCAGCAGAGGAATCCATAAACAAAATGAAAAGACAACCCACAGAATGGGAGAAAATATTTGCAAATGATGTGACTGAAAAAGGATTCATCTCCAAAATTTACAAACAGCTCATGTGTCTCAATATCAAAAAAGCAAACAACTCAACCCAAAAATGGGTAGAAGACCTAAATAGACATTTCTCCAAGAAGATATACAGATGGCCAGGAAGCACATGAAAAAATGCTCAACATCACTAATTATTAGAGAAATCAAATCAAAACTACAATGAGATATGACCTCACACCAGTCAGAATGGCCATCATCAAAAATTCTACAAACAATAAATGCTGGAGAAGGTGTGGAGAAAAGGGAACCCTCCTACACTGTTGGTGTGAATGTAAATTGGTGCAGCCACTGTGGAAAACAGTATGGAGGTTCCTCAGAAAACCAAACATAGAATTATCATATGATCCAGCAATCCAACTCCTGGGCATATATCCAGAGAAAAACATGGTTTGAAAGGATACATGCTTCCCAGTGTTCATTGCAGCACTGTTTCAATAGCCAAGACATAGAAGTAACCTAAATGTCCACAGACAGATGAATGTATAAAGAAGATGTGATACATATATACAATGGAATATTACTCAGCCATTAAAAAGAATTAAATAATGTCATTTACAGCAAAATGGGTGGACCTGGAGATTATCATACTGAGTGAAGTAAGTCAGACATAGAAGGACAAATATGATTTAATATCACTTATATGCAAAATCTTAAAGAAAATGATACAAATGAACTTATTTACAAAACAGAAGGAGACTCACAGACTTAGAGAACAAACTTATGGTTACCAGGGGGAAGGGAGAGGGGCAGGTATAGATTGGGAGTTTGAGAATGACATGTACACACTGCTATATTTAAAATAGATAAACAGCAAGGACCTACTGTATAGCAAAGGGAACTCTGCTCAGTATTCTACAATAGGCTAAATGAGAAAAGAATTTGAAAAAGAAAAGATACATGTATATGTATAATTGAATCACTTTGCTGTACACCTAAAACTAGCACAACGTTAATCAATGATACTCCAATATAAAATAAAATAAATTAAAAAAAATAACAAGCAATTATATAGCAATAAAATGGACAACGTGGAAGAAATGGAAACATTCTTAGAAATGCACAACCTTCTGAGACTGAAGCAGGAAGAAATAGAAAATATGAAAAGAACAATCACAAGCACTGAAATTGAAACTGTGATTAAAAATCCTCCAACAAACAAAAGCCCAGGACCAGATGGCTTCACAGGCGAATTCTATCAAACATTTAGAGAAGAGATAACACCTATCCTTCTCAAACTCTACCAAAATATAGCAGAGGGAGGAACACTCCCAAACTCATTCTACGAGGCCACCATCACCCTGATAACAAAACCTGACAAAGATATCACAAAGAAAGAAAACTACAGGCCAATATCACTGATGAACATAGATGCAAAAATCCTCAACAAAATACTAGCAAACAGAATCCAACAACACATTAAACGGATCATACACCATGATCAAGTGGGGTTTATCCCAGGAATGCAAGGATTCTTCAATATATGCAAATCAATCAATATGATACACCATATTAACAAATTGAAGGAGAAAAACCATATAATCATCTCAATAGATGCAGAGAAAGCTTCTGACAAAATTCAACACCCATTTATGATAAAAACCCTCCAGAAACTAGACATAGAGGGAACTTACCTCAACATAATAAAGGCCGTACATGACAAACTCACAGCCAACATCATCCTCAATGGTGAACAAGTGAAACCATTTTCACTAAGATCAGGAACAATACAAGGCTTCCCACTCTCACCACTATTATTCAACATAGTTTTGGAAGTTTTAGCCACAGCAATCAGAGAAGAAAAAAAATAAAAGGACTCCAAATCGCAAAAGAGGAAGTGAAGCGGTCACTGTTTGCAGATGACATGATACTATTCATAGAGAATCCTAAAGATGCTACAAGAAAACTACTAGAGCTAATCAATGAATTTGGTAAAGTAGCAGGATGCAAAATTAATGCACAGAAATCTCTTGCATTCCTATACATTAATGATGGAAAATCTGAAAGTGAAATTAAGAAAACACTCCCATTTACCATTGCAACAAAAAAATAAAATACCTAGGAATAAACCTACCTAAGAAGACAAAAGATCTGTATGCAGAAAATTATAAGACACTGATGAAAGAAATTAAAGATGATACAAATAGATGGAGAGATATACCATGTTCCTGGATTAGAAAAATCAACACTGTGAAAATGACTATACTACCCAAAGCAATCTACAGATTCAGTACAATCCCTATCAAACTACCAGTGGCATTTTTCACATAACTAGAACAAAAAGTTTCACAATTTGTATGGAAACAAAAAAGGCCCCAAATAGCCAAAGAAAGCTTAAGAAAGAAATACGGAGCTGGAGGAATCACGCTCCCTGACTTCAGATTATACTACAAAGCTACCGTAATCAAGACAGTATGGTACTGGCACAAAAACAGAAACATAGATCAATGGAAGAGGATAGACAGTCCAGAGATAAACCCACCCACATATGGTCACCTTATCTTTGATAAAGGAGGCAAGAATATACAATAGAGAAAAGACATCCTCTTCAATAAGTGATGCTGGGAAAACTGGACAGCCATGTGTAGAAGAATGAAATTAGAACACTCCTTAACACCATACACAAAAATAAACTCAAAATGGATTAAAGACCTAAATGTAAGGCCAGACACTACCAAACCCTTAGAGGAAAACATAGGCAGAACAATCTATGACATAAATCACAGCAAAATCCTTTTTGACCCACCTCCTAGAGAAATGGAAATAAAAACAAAAATAAACAAATGGGACCTAATGAAAATTAAAAGTTTTTGCAAAGCAAAGGAAACCATAAACAAGATGAAAAGACAACCCTCAGAATGGGAGAAAATATTTGCAAATGAAGCAACTGACAAAGGATTAACCTCCAAAATTTACAAGCACCTCATGCAGCTCAATATCAAAAAAACAAACAACCCAATCCAAAAATGGGCAGAAAACTTAAATAGACATTTCTCCAAGGAAGATATACAGATTGCCAACAAACACATGAAAGAAAGTTCAACATCATTAATCATTAGAGAAATGCAAATCAAAACTACAATGAGATATCATCTCACACTGGTCAGAATGGCCATCATCAAAAAATCTACAAACAATAAATGCTGGAGAGGGTGTGGAGAAAAGGGAACACTCTTGCACTGTTGGTGGGAATGTAAATTGATACAGCCACTATGGAGGAGCCAGTATGGAGGTTCCTTAAAAAACTACAAATAGAACTACCATATGACCCAGCAGTCCCACTACTGGGCATATACCCTGAGAAAACCATAATTCTAAAAGAGCCATGTACCGCAATGTTCATTGCAGCTCTATTTACAATAGCCAGGACATGGAAGCAACCTAAGTGTCCATCGACAGATGAATGGATAAAGAAGATGTGGCACATATATACAATGGGATATTACTCAGCCATAAAAAGAAATGAAATTGAGTTATTTGTAGTGAGGTGGATGGACCTAGAGTCTGTCATACAGAATGAAGTAAGTCAGAAAGAGAAAAACAAATACCATATGCTAACACATATATATGGAATCTAAAAGAAAAAAAATGGTCATAAAGAACCTAGGGGCAAGATGGGAATAACCTTGTAGATCTACTAGAGAATGGACTTGAGGACACTGGGAGGGGGAAGGGTAAGCTGGGACAAGGTGAGAGAGTGGCATGGACATATATACACTACAAAATGCAAAATCGATAGCTAGTGGGAAGCAGGCGCATAGCACAGGGAGATCAGCTCGGTGCTTTGTGACCACCTAGAGGGGTGGGATAGGGAGGGTGGGAGGGAGGGAGATGTAAGTGGGAAGAGATATGGGGATATATGTATATGTATAACTGATTCACTTTGTTATAAAGCAGAAACTAACACACCATTGTAAAGGAATTATACTCCAATAAAGATGTTAAAAAAATAAACTTAAAATAAAAATTTTTAAAAATTAAGAATAAAAAATAATGCTGGGACAACTGTATATCCACATGCAAAAAATGAAGTTAGGTCCTTACCTCACACCATACACAGAAGTTCACTCAAAATGGATCAAAGAGCAAAATGTAAGAGTTAAAACTATAAAACTCTTAGAAGAAATCATAAGAGTAAAACTTCATTGCTTTGAATTTGTCAATGGTTCCTTAAATATTATACGAAAAGCACATGCAAAAAGGAAAAACAATAGATAAATTGGACTTCAACAAAATTAAAAAAATTTATTCATCAAAGGATACTATTAAGAAAGTAAAATGACAATCCATAGAACAGTAGGAAATATTTACAAATAATATAGCTGATAAGGATCTAGTAACCAGATATATAAAGAATTATCACAACTCAGCAACAAAAGGCACACAGCCCAATTAAAAATTGGACAAAGGACTTGAGTAGACATTTCTCCAAATAAGATATACAAATAAACAAGAAGTACATGAAAAGATGCTCAACATCATTAGTCATTAGGTGAATGCAAATCAAAACTTCAATGAGATACCACTTTATACACTAGACTGAATATCATTTTTAAAATGGAAAATAAGTTTGGGTGAGGACGTGGAGAATTTGGAACACTCAAACATCACTGGTGTGAACACAAAATAGTGCAACCACTCCAGAAAACAATTTGTTGTTCTCAAAAATATTAAACATAGAATTACCATATGATACAACAATTCTACTCCTAGGCCTATACCCAAAAGAACTGAAATCAGGTATTCAGGCAAAAATTTGTACACAAATGTCCACAGCAGCACTATTCACAATAACCAAGAGTGGCAACAACCCAAATGTCAATCAACTGATGAATGGAATTTTTAAATGTGGTATATTCATACTAAGGCATACTATTGGATCATTAAAAGGCATGAATTACTGATATATTCCATATGGATGAATCTTGAAAACACTGTGCTAAGTGAGAGAAGCCAGACACAAGAGGCCACATATTATATTATTCCATTTACATGAAATACCCAGAATACATAAATCTATAGAAACCAAAAGCAGATTGGGGGAAGACAATGGGGGAAGGGGAAAAATGGAGTGACTGCTTAATGGGTTTACAGTGTTCTTTCAGAGTGAGGTAAATGTTCTGGAACTGATAGTGGTAATTGCTGCACAGCATTATGAATATACTAATACCACTGTACAAAGTGCCACTGAATTGTACACTTTAAAATATTAAAATGCTGAGATTTATGCTATGTGAATTTTACATGGATAAAAATAAAAGTAAACAATAAAAGAGAGAAAGTCCACCTCATCCTTTAGAAAGCTAATGCTGAAAGAGGCAAGGAATACAATGGTTCCAGGTCCTTGGTGTGGTAGTTTCTAAAACCAGTCAAAGCCCAGCATTCCAGGACTGCCTTGTCCTCTAGGAAGTGGCTAGGAATTTGAACTGAAAAAGCTTACAGAAAGGGCTCTAATACCTTGGGATAATGCATGATACTGCACAGGGTCTTACAACAAAGTGTAATACTGAGGGAATATGTTTTCCCACTGGTTCTCATCCAATGCTCACGGTAGCATCTGGAGCAAGGATCCAATCTCTGTCATTGTGCTCCTGGTCCCAACTTTATTACTGGCTTCAGCAGCAGTCTTCCTTGGCTCATAATCTGCTGGAGAGACTCAACTGCCACCACCACCCCGAATAGCCTTGTATGTTCCACTTGAGAGATTTATCTACTTTCATGTTTCTGCTCTGCCCAGAAAGTGGTGCCCAGCAGCACTGCCCCTCCAGCCAAAGCTCCTTAGTCTTTATCCAACAGAACACTGAGGGTATATGAAGCCTAATCTCCAAAAGATTAGATACTGTAGGGTGAATGCTCTAGCACTTATGGCTGACTCCACTGTAAACTAGGATTCACCAAGGCCAGCTTCTACTCAGTCACTACAATCCCTCTGTCACACTCAAAATGTTAAAAAGCAATACTCAGTGTCTCCCTCAAAATACTCAAATAAAACTTGGTCCCTGGATAAACTGAATTTTTTGATTTCATCCTCTTTCCAAGTGGTGTGCTCAAGATTTTGCACTCTGAAAACTAAAAAACATTGTTACGCTTAGACTGTGTAAAGTGATACCAAATGATAGGAAAGAGTCAAAGTCTTTTATTCGCTATCAGTTTCTCAAATGGTTGAGCCTGTCCCTTTGTGTAAGCATGTATCTTTCCTTTTGCAGAAGTTGTTTATGCGAACATCACATCTTATGTGGATTGCTTTGCAGCATCTATAACCACGAAGGGTCCAGTTGTTCTTAATGTTAACCACAGGTAGAGAAACAGAAAGTCAGGAAAGTGTTAAGATAAGCCTTCAGTGCCTTTTGTGCTCCTTGTCATCAGTTCTGTAAAAATTGATATGACCAACACCTTCTCCCCCAGAAAGATGGAGAAAAGGTTGCAGAAATGGCTCAGTATGAGGCTTGCCCATATGTCACCATGCTCATCCCCAAGGGGATCCAACTGAGGAGATTAGGAGCATATTCTCCTGGATTCAGAAATACTTCCACGTGCCAACCAAATCCCTTGTATTACTTCTCCCCTCTCTCCCTTCCCTGGGGCAATCTAAGGGTGTTTTGTTTTGCTTTGCTTTGTTGTTATTCTTACTGTTGGTTGCAGCAATGAAAAGGAAATATGAAAGTAATTTGAAAATAATTTTGATGCTTTTCTCTGGATCTAATACAAGGAGTAAGATATTATCTCAAAGCCTGCTACATGCATAAAAATTACCTGGGATACTTGCTAATAATGTAGATTTCAGGGCTTTGTTCCAGGCCTATTAATAATATCTCTGTGTATAATATTCTAGAATTTGCATATTTGCCCTGCTTCATGTTACATAGTAAAGTTTAAAGCAAAAACAAAAGACATAAAAGACGTTCTCAAAGAGATCTTTTTTTCTGTTCTCCAAACCGTCTATCTGACCTACTAGTGTCTAAGCTCCTACAAGGCATAGACCATGTATTTATTATTTACCTCCCACTCATTCCTCAGTCCATCATTCAGACTACATTTGTTATGCACCCAATATGCACCAGTCATTGGATTAGATGCTAACTAAACAAAGCAGAATAAATATAACAGACACTCTATAAAAGTTTGTTGAATAAATGACGAATGAAAAAAATGAACCTTACATGTAAGAATCTTGGAAATGTTTTCTCCTCTATTGGGAAATCAACAAATTATTAATCTTCTGGTCAACCATTGATTTCATCAGACATCATTCCAAATCGTTATGATGCATAAAAATAGTAATTTCATAAGAACATATTCTGTATCCCAAATCGTATCAATATTTCACTCTAAATGCCTAAGAGGAAGCAAGCATTGCTGCCATTTATGAAACTGGCTATCATTCTACACTCTTGACAAAGGCAATGCTAAATAACAATGCATTATATTGTGGAAGGTAGACTTCATTCACCCTGAGATCTTTATACAGTATGTGAGTACCAAAAACAACATACACATTTCCAAAAGTCATCCCCTGGCAAGCAGTTCACCCTTCTCCATCCTATTTGCATTGAGAACCACATGTGCATGGGTTAAACTTAATAAAAAATATAATTCTTCTATACACTTTGTATGACATCTAATATATGAATTCCTAGAAAGTTGCATGTAAGTTGATTCATTTAAATGGAGCAGAGCATTTGAAGAAAATCTGTAGCAAATCCTTCTATAATAAAGAGTATAAATATTTATTGAGCACTTATTATGTGCCAGGTATTAAGCTAAGTGCTTTATATGCATTATCTCTTTGAATGCTCCAAACATCTCAATGAAGTAAGCAATATTATTAAACCCAGTCTATTGATGTGTAAATTTAAGAAACATTAGATAACTTGTCCAAAAGCCCATCTAGAAAAGACAGAAGCCAGAATTTAAACCCAGGTCTGTCTGCTCTTGAGCACTAGCTCTTAATCATTAGGGTTTTTTACAACTAATTTCCTTTAATGAAACATATCCACTAATTATTATCTGTGCTTCACTTAATAGAAAAATAAATCTTTTAAGATTAAATAGCCTACTGTTAGGAACAGAGTATGAGCTAAATAAATGTTAGTTCCCTTCTTCCCATTTGGGAAAGATTTGTTTGAATGCTGTTTTCTTAAAAAGGTAAGTCCCAAACTATTGAAAAGGTAGTTTGGTTAATGTCATGTAGGGGTGAAAAGAAATTGGTGATGAAAAGACCATCTCACAATAATTTTCATTAATCCATCTGGAAGACATATTATTACTGAACTACTTAATCACTGCAATAATTTTCTTATAAATGGCTGCAGTTTTATTGCCATAATTATTTAAAATTTTACTATGTTGGGGGGGGCAGGCAGGGCACAGGGTCATGGGAGATCCAATCAGCACAATTGTCTTTCTGGATGGAGTACATCCACTTGCATCTATTTGCTTCCAAAAAGGACTTCCAAATGTTGTATTTTATGCAGTACTTGTTTCTTTGGTGATTTACTGTTTGACCTTCTAGGAGAGGTTTAAATTATAAGCACAGTAAAAAATGGTATCTATTTCTATGAACGGAATGCACAGTAAATAAAGTCATTGTTGCAGATCAAATCTTTAATATGTTACATATTAATGTTCCTTGAGGATTGTCTTGGAAAATTTTTAAGCCATGACCATCTTTCCAAAGTTATCTCAAAAAAACTTCAGGAATGGTTTCTCTCACCATCATATGACAACTTCTCAAAGACGTGAAGGACAATCTCCCTTCATTCATTCATTTTACAAATACCTATCAAAAATCTGCAATATGCCAGGCACTGTGTTAGGTGCTGGGGATATAGTGGTAAATAAAATAAGCATACATGCTACTCATGTTTCCAGAGAATTTCCCAATCTGAACAAGGTCACCTAGGCAAAGGTGACCTTGCCTAGGCAAAGGTTTGTTTCTTTCAGCAAATAAACTCAGCCAAGCAATCCAAGAGACAGCTCTATGCTTTCCAAAGGCTCTCTCCCACAAGGCTCTTTGTAATGCATTCACAAGACTATTATTATCAAATGATCCACCCAAATGTTAACCAAAACAGAAAAGGCAAGTCTTCCTTTAACTGACCCTGAATTCCAAAGCCAGGCAAAATCATTGTCAGATGGTCTTATACGCTGTATAGATGAATCACTTGGTTTGACTCAAACCACTGAGTCATTCTTTCCATAACAAGTCATTATATAATGTCATATTTCTTAGTTTACTCCAGTTCTATAATAATACCATTAATCTTCCAACTTAAATTTTTTAAGGACACAGCATTGAGTCAAATTCTCCTCAAGAAATTAGTTACTTAGAGCAATTACTTTCATTTTTTCCAGGCTGTAGATTAGTCCAAGTTACCCCTTCTCTAACTCCCTTTTTCCTTCCTCTTCCTGTCCCCTAAACATAAACACTCTTCCCAAGGTATATCTAGTTTTCTTTTTCTTCACTCTCAACCTCCTCCATTCCTATGGTTTCAACAACCACGCTTCAGAGATGATTCTTGGTTTGGTATCACTCATCCAATCTTTTCCTCCTGAGAACAGTGTGATTGCTGCAGAAGCATGTTGAATCAGAAGGGACCTGACCCTGAACTGCTATCTAGCACATTGGTGATGAGATGGGGATACAACACTGGAAGAGTTTAAGCCAGGGTGATGTTCAGTGAGCACAGACAGGGGCCAAGCAAACCACAAGTAGGAATTAGTAAGACATTATGATGAACGAGCAAGATGCATGATTAAGTGGGCAGACAACATGGAGTAAGGCTGGTCTGCACTGGAAGCAGAAGTTGGGACTAGGGATAAATTCTAGTGAGTACAATTGTCCTTTCCTTCCTTTCCTGACTAATTCTGTTCTAAAACCATTAGTAGGGGTTTGAAAATATAGTTATTTATGCTGAAATTAGGAGGTAGTCATGGGGAACCTGAGCAGGATGAATCTAGCCAAGGTAGAAGAGGCATCTAC
Organism: Aethalodelphis obliquidens; assembly: GCF_003676395.1. Lineage (NCBI taxonomy): Eukaryota > Metazoa > Chordata > Mammalia > Artiodactyla > Delphinidae > Aethalodelphis > Aethalodelphis obliquidens. Next base: position 15,210,538 of record NW_020837957.1, on the reverse strand, counting down.
CCAGAGAAGCAGACTACTGTAGGGTATCATTATCTGAACAGATTAAGGAGGGCAACACTGTGGAGATTGTATGAGGAAAGTATCTATACCAGGGGTTCGCCCAGTGTGGGGAGTCAAAGATTGAGCAGTGTTCAGAGGCATCCATGTGAAGGAGATTACAGGGAAGCACAGCCTGGCATGGGTTATTGGAGCCCATGCCAGGGAACCTGACATGTAGCGTCAGAGTCCAAGTGGGCCAGGAGGGCATCCATCCATGCAGGGGAAGAACACTGGAGTTGATGACAGCCTGCTGGTGGGCAAGGTCATGTCATGGCCAGATCTTGGCTTTTAAATACTATACCATATATTTCTGCTCCAATCTTTATTGTATCCTTCCTTTGCTAACTTTGGGCTTAGTTTCTTTTTCTTTTCTAGTTCCTCGAGTGTAAAGCTAGGTTGTTTATTTGAGATCTTTCTTCTTTTTTAATGTAAGCATTTAACACTATGAACTTCCCTCAGCTTTTGCTGTAAGTTTTAGTATGTTAGATTTTTATTTTTGTTGCTCTCAAGAGACTTTCGGATTTCCCTTTTGATTTCTCCATCAAACCACTGGTTGCTCAATAATATGTTGTGTAAGGGGTGCCTTCAAGACGGCAGAGGAGTAAGACGTGGAGATCACCTTTCTCCCCACAAATATATCGAAACTACATCTACATGTGGAACAACTCCTAAAGAACACCTACTGAGCTCTGGCAGAAGACCTCAGACTTCCCAAAAGGCAAGAAACTCCCCCACGTACCTGGGTAGGGCAAAAGAACAAAGTAAAAACAGAGACAAAAGGATAGGGACGGGACCTGCACCTCTGGGAGGGAGCTGTGAAGGAGGAAAAGTTTCCACACACTAGGAAGTCCCTTCACTGGCGGGGACACGGGGTGGACGGGGGGTAAGTTGTGTAGCTATGGAGGACAAAGCAGCAACAGGGTTGCAGAGGGCAAAGCAGAGAGATTCCCACACAGAGGATCAGTGCTGACCAGCACTCACAAGCCTGAGAGGCTTGTCTGCTCACTCGCCAGGGCAGGTGGGGGCTGGGAGCTGAGGTTCAGGCTTCGGATGTCAGATACCAGGGAGAGGACTGGGGTTGGCTGTGTGAACACAGCCTGAAGGGGGCTAGTGCGCCACAGCTAGCTGGGAGGGTGTCCAGGAAAAAGTCTGGAACTGCCTAAGAGGCAAGAGACCATTGTTTCAGGTTGCACGAGGAAAGGGGATTCAGAGAACAGCCTAAATGAGCTCCAGAGATGGGCGCGAGCCATGGCTATCAGCACGGACACCAGAGATGGCATGAAACACTTAGGCTGCTGCTGCAGCCATCAAGAAGCCTGTGTACAAGCACAGGTCACTATCCACACTTCCCCTCTTGGGAGCCTGTGGAGCCTGCCACTGCCAGGGTCCCGTGATCCAGGGACAACTTCCCCGGGAAAACACAAGGTGTGCTGCAGGCTGTTGCAACGTCATGCCGGCTTCTGCCACTGCAGGATCACTCTGCGTTCCATACCTCTCCATCCCCCTCGGCCTGAGCGAGCCAGAGCCCCCTAATCAGCAGCTCGTTTAACCCCCTCCTGTCTGGGCGAGGAACAGATGCCAGAGGGCAACCTACATGAAGAGGCGGGGCCATATCCAAAGCTGAAACCCAGGAGCTGTGTGAACAAAGAAGAGAAAGGGAAATTTCTCCCAGCAGCCTCAGGAGCAGCAGATTAAATCTCCACAATCAACTTGATGTACCCTGTATCTGTGGAATACCTGAATAAACAAAGAATCATCTCCAAATTGAGGCAGTGGACGTTGCGAGCAACTATAGACTTGGGGTTTGCTTTCTGAATTTAATTTGTTTCTCGTTTTATATTAATCTTAGTTTAGTATTTAGAGCTTATTATCATAGATAGATTTCTTTATTGATTTGGTTCCTCTCTTCTTTTTTATTTTTTATATATATATTTTTCCTTTTTCTCTTTTTGTAAGTGTGTATGTGTATGCTTCATTGTGTGATTTTTGTCGGTATAGCTTTGATTTTGCCATTTCTCCTGGGGTTCTGACTGTTGGTATTTTTGTTTGTTTGTTTGTTTGTTTTGTTTTTTAGTATACATTTTGCGCTTGTTATCATTGTTGGATTGGGTTTTTGGATTGGTTCCTCTCTTCTTTCTTTCTCCTTTTTTTTAAATTACTTTTTTATTTTCTTATTTTTAATAATCTTTTTCTATTTTATTTTATTTATTTATTTACTTACTTATTTACTTATTTATTTTTCTCCCTTTTCTTCTGAGCCATGTGGCTGACAGGGTCTTGGTGCTCCAACCAGGTGTCAGGCCTGAGCCTCTGAGGTGGGAGTGCCAAGTTCAGGACATTGGTCCACCAGAGACCTCCCAGCCCCATGTAATATCAAATGGCAAAAGCTCTCCCAGAATTCTCCATCTCAATGCTAAGACCCAGCTCCACTCAACGACCAGCAAGCTACAGTGATGGACACCCTATGCCAAACAACAAGCAAGACAGGAACACAAACCCACCCATTAGCAGAGAGGCTGCCTAAAATCATAATAAGTTCACAGAACCCCAAAACTCACCACCAGACGTGGTGCTGTCCACCAGAAAGACAAGATCCAACCTCATCCACCAGAACACAGGCACCCGTCCCCTCCACCAGGAAGCCTACACAACCCACTGAACCAACCATAGCCACTGAGGGTAGACACCAAAATCAACGGGAACTACAAACCTGCACCCTGTGAAAAGGAGACCCCAAACACAGTAAGTTAAGCAAAATGAGAAAACAGAGAAATATGCAGCAGATGAAGGAGCAAGGTAAAAACTCACCAGACCAAACAAATGAAGAGGAAATAGGTAATCTACCTGAAAAAAGAATTCAGATTAATGATAGTAAAGATGATCCAGAATCTTGGAAATAGAATGGAGAAAACACAAGAAATGTTTAACAAGGACCTAGAAGAACTAAAGAGTCAACAAACAATGATGAACAACACAATAAATGAAATTAAAAATTCTCTAGAAGGAATTAATAGCAGAATAACTGAGGCAGAAGAATGCATAAGTGACCTGGAAGATAAAATATTGGAAATAACTACTGCAGAGCAGAATAAAGAAAAAAAAAAATGAAAAGAATTGAGGACAAACTTAGAGACCTCTGGGACAACATTACATGGACCAAATTTAGAATTATAGAGGTCCAAGAAGAAGAAGAGGAAAAAAAAGGGACTGAGAAAATATTTGAAGAGATTATACTTGAAAACTTCCCTAATATTGGTAAGGAAATAGGCAGTCAAGTTCAGGAATCACAGAGAGTCCCATACAGGATAAATCCAAGGAGAAACATGCCAAGACACATATTAATCAAACTATCAAGAATTAAATACAAAGGAAAAATATTAAAAGCAGCAAGGGAAAAGCAACAAATAACATACAAGGGAATGCCCATAAGGTTAACAGCTGATCTTTCAGCAGAAACTCTGCAAGCCAGAAGGGAGTAACAGGACATATTTAAAGTGACAAAAGGGAACAATGTACAACCAAGATTACTCTACCCAGCAAGGATCTCATTCAGATTCGACAGTCAAATTAAAACCTTTACAGATAAGAAAACGCTAAGAGAATTCAACACCACCAAACCAGCTCTACAACAAATGCTAAAGAACTTCTCTAGGCAGGAAACACAAGAGAAGGAAAATACTTACAATAACAAACCCAAAACAATTAAGAAAATGGTAATAGGAATATACATATCCATAACTACCTTAAATGTAGATGCATTAAATGCTCCAACCAAATGACATAGACTAGCTGAATGGATACAAAAACAAGACAAATACATATGCTGCCTACAAGAGACCCAATTCAGACCTAGGGACACATACAGACTGAAAGTGAGGGGATAGAAAAACATATTCCATGCAAATGGAAATCGAAAGAGAGTTGGAGTAGCAGTTCTCATATCAGACAAAATAGACTTTAAAATCAAGACAATTACAGGAGACAAAGAAGGACACTACATAATGATCAAGGAATCAATCCAAGAAAAAGATAACAATTATAAATATTATGCACCCAACATAAGAGCAACTCAGTACGTAAGGCAAAATCTAACAGCCATAAAAGGGGAAATCGACAGTAACACAATCACAGTAGGGGACTTTAACACCCCACTTTCACCAAAGGACAGACCTTCCAAAATGAAAATAAATAAGGAAACACAAGCTTTAAATGATACATTAATCAAGATGGACTTAATTGATATTTATAGGACATTCCATCCAAAAACAGCAGATTACACTTTCTCCTCAAATGCTCATGGAACATTCTCCAGGATAGATCATATCTTGCATCACAAATCAACCCTTGGTAAACTTAAGAAAATTGACATCGTATCAGGTGTCTTTTCTGATCACAACGTTATGAGACTAGATATCAATTACAGGAAAATATCTGTAAAAAATACAAACACATTGGAGGCTAAACAATACACTACTAAATAACCAAGAGATCACTGAAGAAATCAAAGAGGAAATCAAAATATACCTAGAAACAAATGACAACGAAGACACGATGACCCAAAACCTATGAGTTGCAGGAAAAGCAGTTATAAGAGGGAAGTTTATAGGAATACAAGCCTGCCTCAAGAAACAAAAAACATCTCAAATAAACAACCTAACCTTACACCTAAAGCAATCAGAGAAGGAACATCAACAAAAAAAAACCCAAGTTAGCAGAAAGAAAGAAATCATAAAGATCAAAGGAGATAAATGAAAAAGAAATGAAGGAAACGATAACAAAGATCAATACAACTAAAACCTGGTTCTTTGAGTAGATAAACAAATTGACTCATCAAGAAAAAAAGGGAGAAGACTCAAATCAATAGAATTAGAAATGAAAAGGAGAAGTAACAACTGACACTGCTGAAACACAAAGGATCGTGAGAGATTACTACAAGCAACAATAGGCCAATAAAATGGACAACCTGGAAGAAATAGACAAATTCTTAGAAAAGCACAGCCTTCCAAGGCTGAACCAGGAAGAAATAGAAAACATAAACAGACCAATCACAAGCACTGAAATTGAAACTGTGATTAAAAATCCTCCAACAAACAAAAACCCAGGACCAGAAGGTCTCATAGGCTATTTTTATCAAACATTTAGGGAAGAGCTAACACCTATCTTTCTCAAACTCTTCCAAAATATAGCAGAGGGAGGAACACTCCCAAACTCATTCTATGAGGCCACCATCACCCTGATACCAAAAACAGACAAGGATGCCACAAAAAAAGAAGACTACAGGCCAATATCACTGATGAACATAGATGCAAAATTCCTCAACAAAATACTAGCAAACATAATCCAACAGCACATTAAAAGAATCATACACCATGATCAAGTGGGGTTTATCCCATGAATGCAAGGGTTCTTCAATATATGCAAATCAATCAATGTGATACAGCATATTAACAAATTGAAGGAGAAAAACCATATGATCTTCTCAATAGATGCAGAAAAAGCTTTCGATAAGATTCAACACACTTTAATGATTAAATCCTTCCAGATAGGCATAGAGGAAAATTACCTCAACATTACAAAGGCTTTATATGACAAACCAACAGTCAACATCGTTCTCAGTGGTGAAAAACTGAAACCATTTCCTCTAAAATCAGGAACAAGTCAAGGTTGCCCACTCTCACCACTATTATTCAACATAGTTTTGGAAGTTTTAGCCACAGCAATCAGAAAAGAAAAATAAATCAAAGGAATCCAAATTCGAAAAGAGGAGGTGAAGCTGTCACTGTTTGCAGATGACATGATACAATACATAGAGAATCCTAAAGATGCCACCAGAAATCTACTAGAGCTAATCAATGAATCTGGTAAAGTTGCAGGATAAATAATTTATGCTCAGAAATCTCTTGCATTCCTATACACTAATAGTGAAAGATCAGAAAGAGAAATTGAGGAAACACTCCCATTTACCACTGCAACAAAAAGAATTAAATACCTAGGAATAAACCTACCTAAGGAGGTAAAAGACCTGTACTCAGAAAACTGTAAGACACTGATGAAAGAAATTCAATATGATACAAACAGAGGGAGAGATATACCATGTTTTCGGATTGGAAGAATCAACATTGTGAAAATGACTATACTACCCAAAGCAATCTACAGATTCAATGCAGTCCCTATGAAACTACCACTGGCATTTTTCACAGAACTAGAACAAAAAATTTCACAATTTGTATTTTAACACAAGAGACCCCGAATAGACAAAGCAATCTTGAGAAAGAAAAACAGAGTTGAAGGAATCAGGCTCCCTGACTTCAGACTATACTACAAAGCTACAGTAATCAAGACAGTATGGTACTGGCACAAAAACAGAAATATAAATCAATGGAACAGGATAGAAAGCACAGAGATAAACCCATGCACATACAGTCACCTTGTTTTTGATAAAGGAGTCAAGGATATACAATGGAGAAAAGACAGCCTCTTCAATAAGTGGTACTGGGAAAACTGGACAGCTACATGTAAAGGAATGAAATTAGAACACTCCCTAACACCATACACAAATATAAACTCAAAATGGATTAAAGACCTAAATGTAAGGCCAGACACTATCAAGCTCTTAGAGGAAAACCTAGGCAGAACACTCTATGACATAAATCACAGCAAGATCCTTTTTGACCCACCTCCTAGAGAAATAAAAATAAAAACAAAAATAAGCAAACGGGACCTACTGAAACTTAAAAGCTTTGGCACGGCAAAGGAAACCATAAACAAGACAGAAAGACAAGCCTCAGAATGGGAGAAAATATTTGCAAATGAAGGAACTGACAAAGGATTAATCTCCAAAATTTATAAGCAGCTCATGCAGCTCAATATCAAAAAAATGAACAATCCAATCCAAAAATGGGCAGAAAACTTAAATAGACATTTCTCCAAGGAAGATATACAGATTGCCAACAAACACATGAAAGGATGCTCAACATCACTAATTATTAGAGAAATGCAAATCAAAACTACAATGAGATATCACCTCACACCAGTCAGGATGGCCATCATCAAAAAATATAGAAACAATAAATGCTTATTGAGAGAGGGTGTGGAGAAAAGGAAACACTCTTGCACTGTTGGTGGGAATATACCTTGATACAGCCACTATGGAGAACATTATGGAGGTTCCTTAAAAAACTAAAAATAGAAGTACCAAAAGACCCAGCAATCCCACTACTGGACATATACCCTGAGAAAAACCATAATTCAAAAAGAGTCATGTACCAAAATGTTCATTGCAGCTCTATTTACAATAGCCAGGACATGGAAGCAACCTAAGTGTCTATCAACAGATGAATGGATAAAGAAGATTTGGCACATATGTACAATGGAATATTACTCACCCATAAAAAGAAATGAAATTGAGTTATTTGTAGTGAGGTGGTTGGACCTAGAGACTGCCATACAGAGTGAAGTAAGTCAGAAAGAGAAAAATAAATACTATATGCTAACACATATATATGGAATCTAAAAAAAAAAAAAGTTCTGAAGAACCTAGGGGCAGGACAGATATAAAGACACAGACATAGAGAATGGACTTGAGGACACGGGGAGGGGGAAAGGTAAGCTGGGATGAAGTGAGAGAGTGGCATGGACATATATACACTACGAAGTGTAAAGTAGATAGGTAGTGGGAAGCAGCCACATAGCACAGGGAGATCAGCTCCGTGCTTTGTGTCTACCTAGAGGGTCAGGATAGGGAGGGTGGGAGGGAGACACAAGAGGGAGGAGACATGGGGATGTATGTATATGTATAGGTGATTCCCTTTGTTATACAGCAGAAACTAACACACCACTGTAAAGCCATTATACTCCAATAAAGATGTTTAATTTTTTTAATTAAAAATAAAAAATATGTTTTATAATTTCTACATATTTGTGAATTTTTCAGTTTTTCTTCCATTATTGATTTCTAGTTTCCTCCCATTATGGTCAGAAATGATACTTGTTATAATTTCAGACTTCCTGTATTTGCTAACACTTTTTGTGTGACCTAATACGTGATCTCTCCTGGAGAATGTTCTGTGTGCACTTGAGAAACTGTATATTCTGCTGCTATTGGATTAAATATTCTGTATATGTCTGTTAGATATATTTCCTTTTTGGTCTTTTTTCTGCATATTCTATCCATTACTGAAAGTGGGGTATTGAAGTCTCCTATTGTATTGTTGTCTATTTCAGCCTCAGTTCTGTCAATGTTAGATTTATATATTTAGGTGCTCTGATTTTTGATGCACACATATTTATAATTGTTATAGCTTCCTAATGACTTGACTTTTTATCATTACAGGATGTCCTTCTTAGTCTCTCATGAAATTTTTGACTTAAAGTCTATTTTGTCTGACACAAGTATAACTACCTTGCTTTCTTTTGATTAGCATCTGCATCAAATATCTTTCTCTATTCCTTCATTTTAAGCCTATGTGTATCCTTAAGTCAGAAATTAGTTTCTTAAAAAATAATAAAATAAAATGAGTTTCTTCTAGGCAGCATATACTTGAGTCCTGCTTTTTGCCATTCAGTCACTCTATGTCTTTTGATTAGAGAGTTTAATCCATTTGCATGTAAAGTGATTATTGGTAAGAAAGGATTTACTATTGCCATTTTTAATTGTCTTCTGTTAGTCTTGTAGTTCTTTTATCTTTTCTTCTATTGCCATCTCCCTTTTCGTTTTCCTGATTTTTTTACATTGATATGCTGATTCCTTTCTCTTTCTCCTTTGTATAACTTCTGTAGGCATTTTCTTTGTGGTTATCATGGGGCTTACATAAAATATCTTATAATTACAATAGTCTATTTTAAGCTGATAACAACTTAAGTTCAATCACGTACAAAAACTCACCACTTTTCCTCCCCACCCCGACTTTATATTTTGTTGTTACAATTTACATCTACTTATATTACATATCTATTGACATATTTTATAGTTATTTTAATACTTTTGCTTTTGTGTGTGTGTGTGTGGTACGTGGGCCTCTCACTGTTGTGGCCTCTCCCGTTGCAGAGCACAGGCGCAGGATGCGCAGGCTCAGCGGCCATGGCTCACAGGCCCAGCTGCTCCACAGCATGTGGGATCTTCCCAGACCGGGGCACGAACCCGTGTCACCTGCATCGGCAAGTGGACTCTCAACCACCGCGCCACCAGGGAAGCCCTGCTTTTGCATTTTAACTTTTATACTTGAATTAAAAGTATAACAATTATACTTTATTACTGAACACCATTACAGTATTAAAGTAACCTATATGTGTCTACATATTTACCTTTACCAATGAGTTTTATACTTTCTTACACTACCATGTTGCTATTTAGTGTCCTGACATTTTAACTTGAGAATTCCCTTTAGCATTTCTTGTAAGGCAGGTCTAGTGATGATTAACATCTTAGTTTTTATTTGTCTGGGACAGACTTTATCTCTCCTTCATTTTTGAAGAAAAAAATTTGCTGAATACAGTATTCTTGGTTAGCAGGGGTTTTTTTCTTTCATCACTTAGAATATATCACCCCACTCTCTCCTAGCCTGCAAGGTTTCTGCTGAGAAATCTTGTAGTCTTAGGGCAGTTCCCTTGTAAATGACAAGTTACTTTTCTTTTGCTGCTTTCAAAATTTCTCTTTGTCTTTGATGTTTGAGGATTTGATTATAATGTGTCTCAGTGTTTGTTTGTTTATTTGTTTTGTATTCATCTTATTGTAATCCATTGCACTTCTTAGATTTAGATGTCCATTTCCTTCCCCAGATTTGGGAAGTTTTCAGTCAAGGTTCATTTTTTTTAAATAAGCTTTCTGGTTTCTCTCTCTCTCTCTCTCTCTCTCTCTCCCCTCCTTCTGAGACTCCCACAATGCATACATTAATCCTATTGCCGTTTTCCATAAGTCCCTTAAACTTCCTTTTTTCAATTTTTTTTTTCCTCTGACTGGATAATTTCCAACAGTAATCTTCAAGTTTACTGATTCTTTTTCCTGCTTTGTCTAGTCTGTCATTGAAGCTCTCTAGTGAATTTTTCAGCTAAGTTATTGTATTCTTCAGGCTCATGATTTCTGTTTGGTACTTTTTTATATTTTCTATCTCTTTGTTATAAGTCTTACTTTCTCTATACGTTGTTCTCCTGACCTTGGTGAGCATCTTTATGATGGTTATTTTGAATTCTCTGTCAGGTAAACCTTATATCTCCATTTCACTATGGTCAGTTTCTGGAGATTTTTCTTGTTCCTTTGTTTGAAATATATTTGCCTGCTTCTTCATCTTTCTTGATTCTCTGTATTGGTGTCAGTGCATTAGACAAATCAGCCACATCTCCTAGTTTGCATAGACTGGCCTCATACAGGAAAAGACCCCCACTGGTCAGCCTGCCCAGAGACTCTAGGGGTCTTTCAAACCTTCCTGCTTGTCCAATCCACTTTCTTTATTTGTTTTTTTTTTGCAGCCCTCAAGCATCCAGTGCACCAGAACAAGTCACATGAAAGTCAGTTCCTCAGGCATCTCTCAGAGAAGTTGGATTATGGAACATTCCATCCAACTTTTTCCCTCTCCAAGGAGGTTTTTCATCCACTCACTCTGTACTGAGCCAGGGGAGGAGGTATGGTTACTTCCAAACCTCCATCTCTGTTCTCACTAACCCCTAGGTGACTAGATTTTGCCAGGTTCCATCTACTCTGAGTCATGGAAGACTGAAAGAAGCCAGTCCTTTGTGTATCCCCCATAAAAGTTGGGGCATTGGACACATGGACCCACTCTTTCCCTCCCTAGGAAGAAGTTGGGAGCCAGGGGTTTTCCTCTACTCACTCTGTACTCAGCTAGGGGAAGAGCTATGGTGACTATTAGCCCCAGTCACCGTCTTTATTTTTCTACAGGCAATTAGATTGTGCTCATCCCATCAGCAATCTAAGACTGGAAAAACTGAAGTCAGTCTTCTGGGGAGGCCCCACAGAAAATCTGGGGTCATTTGGACCAACTCTTTCCCTTCTCCTAAGACAAGCTGAAAGCTGGGATGGGGGTTCTCCTCTCAGTTATATGACACTGTGCTAGGGACTGAGATTCCAGCAAGAAGGTATCTTGAATCTCCTGTTGGCTTCAATGAGTATGGTTTTATGTTTTCCTGGAGTGCAATTAATTTCTAAATTTCTCACAAAAGGAACTTGTCCATGAATTGTTGCTGAATTTGTCCATGAATTGCTTCCTTTCCATAGGGGAAAGGAAAGTCCATAGCTTCCTCCTCCGCCATCTTTCTGATGTCCCTAAACTCATTTTTAATGATAAGGAGGAGACAATTCTACTTTCATTAGTTATAGAGGCATAGCATCGCAGAGTTAGTAGATTTTAATTACCATCCCATTCAAATATGAATTCCGCACTTGAGTTCCAGTGGCAGCTGAGAAACTACTTAGAGTTACCAACATTATGTCATAATGGAAGAACAAGAATAAGGCAGGGTTATGGTCAGGATAGGGTTAGAGTTAAATATTAACTAATGAGATAATCAGGATCTCAGTACTGATATTTTTAAGAAATGGAATGCTTGAGCATAATTTTATACTGGAAAGAGTATGGCACTGGGGAGAAATGGGTTGAAGAGAGATGGGATATAATATATAGCTCAAAGGCTAGAGGAGATGGATAAGGTTAAGTGTGAAAAGAATAGAACAATTTCTTTCCTAGGCAATCACAATAATAACAACAACCAAAATCTAGACGTGCTAACTCATGCACTTACTTTGTGCCATGTACCATGCACTACATGTACATCACCTCATTATTTCTTATATCAAACCTATGTGGTAGATACTGTTATTACCCTCATTACACAGAGAAGGAAATTTAAGTACAGAGTGAGTAAGTAATCTGCCTAAAGTCACACACCTAATGGACTGAAGAGCTAAAATGCTTAATCTGACTCCAGAGCCCCCTGCTCTTGACCACTCCCATGCTTTCACTAAGGAAGGAAAGAAAGATGATAAAAATAGATTTTATTTCAGAAGTGAATAGGAAGAATACTGAGGAAATGCTTACCTGATGATCTTGATGCTCTGAATAAAGGTAGAAGCAACATCTGTTCAGGTAGGGACAAGGATGAAGCTGGGGATTGAAAAAAAAAAAAGAGTAGAGGCTTACCAAATCCATATAAGACTGGAAAAGGAACCCTGCTATGGATTAACAAAAGAATTTCTAAGCCTCATCAGAAGCCCCGCTGAGTTTGGAACACTTCACTCATAATGGCACCATCAGCATGGTTATGCAACTTTCTTGAGCACTTCTCAGAAACCCAGAGGCAGAACCAAGAAGAAAGATCATTGATTGACCCACAGCAGAGGGACTGACAAAAGAGTGAGATGGGCAGTAAATGTATTAAGGGAATTGAGGATGATGGTGAGAATAGTTGCAATATTGCTTATTGGGTCCAGGCCAAATTGGAAGGGAAGAAAAGCTAATGAATGTCAGTTGAATCAAATAGTAAAAATGGAAGGCACTTTCTTTTCAGTGTATAGGAACTTTTAAATTTACCTTAACCATTTTATTTTAAATCCTTAATTATATAAGTCAACTTTATCCCTTAGTTGGAAGTCACTTTATATTTTATTCTTTAGTTGAAAAACATCTATATCTCTTAATTACTAAGTAAACTAGATTAAGAATCAAGATATAGGAAATTACACAAATTCTACACTAATGAACTATGTAATCAACTAAGTCAGTCACATTGTGTCTCAGTTTTCTTAACTGAAAAAGAAAAAGAAAGAAAATTAGATTTAACGATCTAATATTCTGTTTCATTTCTTCTTTTCATTCCATGATTAAAATAAATTACAGAAATTTCCAAGTTAGTTCTCTAACTTTACCATAATTAGAAACTGACTTTCCCAAATATGTGTTAAGATAAACATTTTTAAACCAATGGCTGCACATCTTTCAACACCAACTTCATAATTTCAACAATCACACAGTGAAATCATATACAAAATGCAATAAAAACCATTAGCTGCTCAACACCTCCATCTACAGGGTCTCGATAGTCTTAAAATAGAATGATAATCCACACAGCAACATAGAAAGACTATTCCTAGTCTTAAAGCTAATAAACTAGGTTTCAATGTTAGCACCATGCTCAATCAGTCTGTATTTATTTTGTAACTATTTAAGTTTAATTATTTTTGCTTTCTTTCAATTTCCTCTTTACTCCTTTATGTCATATAGTTCTTACCCAGAACTATAGGCATTTACTAATCAGTATTTACTAAATGCTTTAATTTATTTTTTCTTCCAGTTTTATTGTGATATACAGCACTGTATAAGTTTAAGGTGTACATAATGATTTGACTCACATACATCATGAAATGATTACCACAATAAGTTTAGTGAACATCCATTATCTCATATAAATACAAAAGAAAAAAAAGGAAAAATATATTTTTTTCTTGTGATGAGAATTCTTAGGATTTTGCTCTCTTAATATTTTTCATATATAACATACAGCAGTATTAATTATATTAATCATGTTGTACATTACACCCTTAGTACTTTTTTATCTTATAACTGGAAGTTTGTACCTTTTGATTGCCTTCATCCAATTCCCCCTCCCCCACCCTCCACCTCTGGTAACCACATATCTGATCTCTTTTTCTATGAGTTTGTTTGACCTACAGCACTATTTTAACTACTGGTGTACAACATAGTGGTGGAGAATTAGAGGAAAAAGAAGGGAAAGATAGGAAAGAAAAGGAGAGTGGGGAGAGAAAGAAGGAGGGAAGGGGAGGAGGAAGAAGGGAGAGAGGGTGATGGAAAGAGATAAGGGGAGAAAGATAAAAGATGAAACATAAGGGGAGAGTAAGAGATAGAAGAGAAGGAAGAAGAGAGCAAAGGAGAGTGGAAGTGAGAACAAGAGAAAAGGGGAGAGAATGGAAAGTAAAAGAGGGATAGAGAAAAGAAGGAAATAAGAGATGGGAGGATAAGAGAAAGAGAGAGAGGGAAGAGAGAGGAGAGAGAAAAAAGATAGAGGAAAAAAAGAAAGTAAAGAGTTGACCAGATGAGGACTAGTGGATCTACCTTTGGAATAAATGCACATGTCATTATATAAGATTTATGTGAATAATTTTACTTTAATAGAATCTAGACGAGTTTAGGATTCATTTGCTAAGAAAATTAAATGTTGTCTAGTTTTACACATTTGCTTTGGGCATTACATTTTAGTAAACGTTGAATTTCAAAGTGCATTCTTAATGCTAACATATTTCATTCTTTGGTAGCATATATTTTCCTTTTCAATGGCATACATTTTCCATTTGTGCCCTTCTTTTTTTAAAAATTTATTTATTTATGGCTGCATTGGGTCTTCGTTGCTGCACGCAGGCTTTCTTTAGTTGCGTCGAGAGGGAGCTACTCTTCGTTGCGGTGCGAGGGCTTCTCATTGCGGCGGTGCACAGGCTTCAGTAGTCGTGGCACATGGGCTCTAGAGTGTAGGCTCAGTAGTTGTGGCGCACGGGCTGGGTTGATCGGCGGCATGTGGGATCTTCCCAGACCAAGGCTCAAATTCGTGTCCCCGGCATTGGCAGGTGGATTCTTAACCACTGCACCACCAGGGAATTCCCGGTGCCCTTCTTTAAGAGAAGTATTTCTAGATTTCTATCCCAAAGAATTTCACAGAAAAAAGATGGCCATAGATCAACTTTAGAATAGGTTTGTTCCTCTTGCATCCTTTCAACAATTTCCCAGGCTATACTTGGGAACTTATAAACCTGTAACTGTTTTTGGAGAGCTCTATCCAGAGAGTCTACATGCTGACATGGCTGATTTTTTGGTATGTGTGGTTATTCACTATTAACTAATTTCTATCAGCAAGCAATCTAAGGAGATAATAGTAAGTTAGCATTTTATTGCAAAATATTTTGCTTTATCAAATCAGTAAAGAAAAACACTCTTTGAAGATAATTAATGCAAAATCTAAGTCATTCTGCTACATTTCACTTAAAATTACCCTCAAGGTAAAACTCATCTTCACTTGTAAGCATCTAAGAACTAAAACTAGAAAACTTATAAATATTATACATCTTTTAAGTGTTTAAATTTGTAGTAACTCAGTCTGTTTCAACTTAAAAAAATCAAATGTTCAGTCTTACTACCAAATGACCACCATCAATTAAAAACAAATATTTCAACATAAAAAAATTAAGCTGAATCAGATGATTTTTACAAATTCAAAAACAATTTACCTTTTTACTCTATTTTGAAGGAAATCTTGGGGCCTGAAATAGAAACCCAGATTTTTAAAATATGACACTCTAAATCTAACTATTTTGCATCAAATTAGCATTTCCTTCAAAAGAACAAAATAATTATAACTGTTAGACTCTAATTTTTTATTTTTTAACATGAAAATATTTAGTGATGTTATGAAATCCTAACTCCAACAATGGAGAAAGTATGACAACCAGAGAAGCAAATAGCAGCAACATCAAAGAAAACACTGGCAAAACCCATAAAGAAATCTTGAAGTTACTTCTCTTTTCAGAGGTTTTTGCCCCCCCCCCCCCCCTCCGCATAAGACACTGACTGGTTTCCGTGATTACTATTGTGATTCCATTGACATCACTTAGCCAACCTGCTATCGTGATAGTTTTGACTTCTATGTTAGATTTTAGTGCCGGAGAATATTCAGATAATATTATCCCATTTCTTTTTGGAGAGAAAATTGTAAACAACTATTTTTCCAAAGATGCC
This sequence comes from Aethalodelphis obliquidens, assembly GCF_003676395.1. Taxonomy (NCBI): domain Eukaryota; kingdom Metazoa; phylum Chordata; class Mammalia; order Artiodactyla; family Delphinidae; genus Aethalodelphis; species Aethalodelphis obliquidens. The sequence continues at coordinate 15,194,750 of NW_020837957.1, read as the reverse complement.
TTCATCTTTTTGATTAATATTTTGCCATAATTTTAAAGTTTTCCAAATTTTCAGTCTTCATATAATTGAAATTTAAAATGAGACTCCAAGACTGAAACCAGCTCAACTAATCCCAAAGAAGCTTTGAACCAAGACTTTAAATAAGTTCCTCAAAAAGCTATTGTCAGCTAGTGGGAAGCAGCCGCATGGCACAGGGATATTGGCTCGGTGCTTTGTGACAGCCTGGAGGGGTGGGATAGGGAGGGTGGGAGGGAGGGATACGCAAGAGGGAAGAGATATGGGAACATATGTATATGTATAACTGATTCACTTTGTTATAAAGCAGAAACTAACACACCATTGTAAAGCAATTATACCCCAATAAAGATGTTAAAAAAAAAAAAAAGACACACACACACAAAAAAAAAAAGCTATTGTCATCATGATTAAATGCTTAAGAGTGAAATTTCTGGATTAGTTAGTAACTCTATACCATTCTGAGGAAATGCCAGTCTGTCTTCTGAAGTGGCTGCACCATTTTACATTTCCATCAGCAACGTATCTGCATTCCAATTACTTCACATCCTCCATACCAACACTTGTTATTGTCTGTCTTTTTAATTATAAGCGTTATAGTAGGTGTGAAGCAGGATCTCACTGTGGTTTTAATTTGCATTTCTCTAGTGACTAATGAGGTTGAGCATCTTTTCATGTGCCTGTTAGCCATTTATATCGCTTCTTTGGAGAAATGTCTATTCAAATTATTTGCCTGTTTCTAAATTGGATTATCTTTTTATTATTGAATTGTAAGAGTTGTTTTTATATTCTGTGTATAAGTACTTATCAGATAAATAATTTTTAAAACTTTTCTACCAATCTGCGGATTTTATTTTCACTTTCTTGATGGTATCCTTGGAAGTGCAATGAAGCATATGTCCACACATACACACACAAAAAGTACATGAATGTTCAAAGCAGTATATTCATAACAGGCAAAAAATGGGAAGAAGCCAAATGTCCTTCATCCACTAAACAAACAAAATATAGTACATCTTGACAATGGAATATTATTCAGAATCAAAAAAAGAATGAAGTACTGATAGCTACAACATGGATGAACTCAAAAACATTAGGCTGGGCTTCCCTGGTGGCGCAGTGGTTGAGAGTCCGCCTGCCGATGAAGGGGACACGGGTTCGTGCCCCGGTCCGGGAGGATCCCACATGCCGCGGAGTGGCTAGGCCCGTGAGCTATGGCCGCTGAGCCTGCGCGTCCGGAGCCTGTGCTCCGCAACGGGAGAGGCCACAGCAGTGAGAGGCCCGTGTATCGGAAAAAAAAAAAAAGAAAGAACAAAAGAAAACCATTATGCTTAGTGAAAGAAACCAGTCACAAAAGACCGCATATTGTATCACCATATTTAAAATGTGCAGAATAGTCAAATTTATAGAGACAAAAGATATATTAGTGGTTGTCTAGGGCTGAAAGGTGAAGGTGGGGAATGAGACAGGGGAATGTGGAGTGGCTGCCAATGGATACATGGTTTCTCTGGGGGATGATGAAATGTTCTAAAATTATATTATAGTGATGGTTTCACAACTCTGTAAATATACTAAAAACCACTGAATTGTACACTCTGAAAAGATTAAATGTATGGTATATAAATTATATCTCAATAATGCTGTTTAAAAAAAAACTAATATATACAATCTCTACATATAAAAAAGGTGAGACAGAATCCCTTAAACCCTGCTACACTTCCAAAATTTATACTTCTCCAGAGGGACTTAGAGGTGACTGTGCAATTGGAGAAAAAAAATAATCAGACTTTTGAGGCATTACTGGACACTGGTTCTGTATTGGCACCAATTCCTTTGATTTCAAATGTCAGTGGGTTCCACCAGTCAGAGGAGGAGCTTATGTAGATTAGGTGATCAATCGAGTTTTGGCTTAGGGTTTGTCATTCTCCTGAATGTACATCCTTGTACAGGGAGCCCAGTGTGTTTCCCAACCCACACTGTGGTTATTTCCCCAGTTTCTGGAATGCATAGTTGGAATAGACATCATTCGCAACCAGCAAAATCCTACCTTTGGTTCCCTATGCTGTGAAGTGAGGGCTACTATGGAAAAGTCAAGCAGTACTCTAAAAAGCAATACAGTATTTCTGGAGGAATTGCAGATGAATCACATCATAAAGAATCTGAAGGATGCAGAGATAGTGATTCTCTCCATGTCCCCATTCAGTTCACCTGTTCGACCTCTTCAGCAGACAGATATATCTTGGAAAATGATAGATAAACTTAATCAGGTGCTAACTCCAAATCCAGCTGCTGTTCCAGATAGTTTCTTTACTGAAGAAAATCAACACACTCCCTGGTATGCAGCGCTTGATCTGTTGATCTTATTCCTCTATATCTGTTAGTGAAAACCATCAGAAACAGTTTTCTTTCAGTTGGTGGGGCCAGTAGCACACCTTCACAGTTTTATCTTGGAAAAAACACATTTGGAAAATCGATGAAATACAGGTGTGAATTGGGGGAGGGAGAATATGTAGACAGATGTCTCCACATGGGCACAGGGTGGGTAAACATTTGTTCTCTGTGAATGCTCACCAAAGAGTGACCTCAGCGGAGGAAAATCTTAATAATTAGGTAAACAAGATGCTATTCTGTGGATCTCAGGCAATCTTTCCCACAATGCATATAAGAACAAAAGGATGGAGTTTCTACATGAGCTCAGCAATTTGGACTACTACTCACCAAGGCCTGTTCAGCTATAACAGCTGCAGAAATGCCAAACCTGCCAACAGCAGAGACGAATACTGAGCCCCAGTATGGTACCATTCCCCAAGGGAACTAGTCAGCTACATGGTAGCAGGTTGATTAGCTTGGACTAATTCCATCAAAAAGAGGTAAAATTTTGTTCTCACTGGAATAGACACTGGGAATATGAATTTGCCCTTCCAGCCCTCAATGAGGTTGCTAATCGGTGGATTTGCAAATGCCTTATTCACCATCATCAGATTCCACGCCGCATTGCTTCTGACTAGGGAACTCATTTCACAGTAAGTGAAGTGTGGCAATAGACTAATGCTCATGAAACTCAATGTTCTTGCCCTTTTCCCCATCACCCTGGGATTGCTGGCTAGCTAGAGCTGGGATGATCTCTATTGAAGACTTAGTTACAGAGCAAGCTAGTTACAGTGCAGCACTTGGTGACTCTCCAGTGACGCCATTCAGAATGCAGTATTTTCTCTGAATCAGTAATCAATATATGGTCCTGTTTTTCCCATAGCCAGGATACATGAGTCAAAATATCGAGTGATGAAAACGGAGTGACTCCTCTCCCTATTACCTCTAGTAATCCACTAGGAAAAGTTTGCTTCCCATTCCTGAAGCTTTGCTGCTTTAGAGATCTGAGTTCCCAAAACAAGAATGCTTCTACCAAGTGACACATTAATGATTCCATTAAAGTTGAAACTGCCAATTGGTCAGTTTGGGTTCCTCATGTCAGTAAACCAACAGAGAATGGAGATAATTGGAGTGATTGATCCTACCTTATCAAAACAAAATTGGTTGGCTACTCTAAAATGAGAGCGGGGAGGAGTATGTCTAAAATGCAAGAATTCCCTTGAAGTGCATCTTAGGAGTTCCAAGATCTGTGATCTAAGTCAATAGAAAACAACAATTCAATGCAGACAGGACTGTTAATGGCTCAGACCCTTCAGTCAGGAAGATTTGGGTCACCTCAACAGATAAAAAAGTATGACCAACGGAAGTGCTATAAACTATTTTTTATTCTATTTTTCCCTTTCCTATTTTCCTACTACTGAACAAATGTTAATAGTGAGTACTTTTATATTTCAATATTTAAGATACAGATTATCAAAAAAACGTGTGACTCTGATAGCAGAAGAGCTAATATTATCCAAAGATGGATGAAGTGGACCTTGTGTATACTCCACTGGGGAAGATGTTAGCATGCTTTTGGTTGCATGAGGAATGACTGCACTATGTTAACTGGAAGGATGATTTTGGTACTGAATGTTTTTGGATGTTAAACAAGGTCAAAAGAAGTACATATAAATGCCAAGAAATAAGAGGTGGATTTGTTTGAAATGCAATTTACAACTCTCAGAATCCTCTTGCCAATATGGTTTGGGAAAGGGGACTTGTGAAAGAATTGGAAGGCAGAAGTGAAGCAGGAGTCACTACTCTGAGAAGTTCATCACAGTCAGACAGTGAGGGACAGGGGCAGAGGTGGCCAGCATGTAAATCACTCTCATCTGCTCCTCATTCAGCTTGTCTTCCAAACTACTGGCCCTGCTGACCCAACAGCCCCAGGACTAACACCAGGATCTTGGCTGTGCACCCACAGAGGCAACTGTTTCCAACAGACCTCTCCACAATCTGCTACTCTGAGGCCCCACTTCTAGAGCTGGATTGACTTGGCCTTTCAGAACTGTCTGTACACTGTGACTCCTCCACCCACTCCAGGACTTCAGAAGGACGCTCAGTGACTTGTTCTGTGGTCCTCTAACTCCCTCTTTCAGATCTTCATTTTCTTCACTTTACCATATTTGTGTAAGGTTTAATTCCTAAAATAAATCCCATATAGCCATAATATTCATGGTGGTTTGGCTTCTCTGATGAACACTAACTAAACCCTAACTGATCCTGTTTCTAGCCACAAGGGCCTAATTGCTTATAAGTAATTCCAGGAATTATGTTGGGTGGGGAAGGGACCTGTTTTTGTGTATAACCTAGCTATTCCAGCTTCATACTCCATTAGCATGTTGGAAAACACTTTAAGACCCATATTTGTAAGTTATTACATTACCTCCACTCCTATAAGAAGGGGCCCACAACCCCATAATCACCTTTTGGGAGAGAATGTATATTTTTGCCCAGAATCTTATGCCAATGAAGGATTCACATCTAGAATGTCATATGAAGTAAGTATGGATGTACTGTTTGATTGACCTATCATTAAAATTCCATTTTTTGAGGCTTACATTGATTCACTTGGTTTAAATTTTCTACATTTATTAACTCCAACTTAGTGCTTTTCTGAAGGGGTCCCTCTAAAAAGTTTCAAAGCCAATTAGCCTTAATACAAATATAAATTTTATGAGCCATATTTTAACTCCAAAGCCACTATCACCTGAAGAATGAGATAATGGTAATAGATTTATTACATCTTATATTTGACATTTCAGGCACTGAAATTCAAACTCACTTGTGAAGGTCTCTAAATTAACTTGCATCAAGTCATTAACAGTTTTTACAACTTGGAATAAATACTAATTAGTTGTTAGAGTGCTTCTCTGGCTTTGTCTCATTTATTTAAAAATAATGTCATAAGCTTGAAACCATGAATATTAACAGTTGAAAACTCTGACACAAAATTTATCTTTAAAACAAACAGCTCTGACATGAGTAATAGAAGTCTTCATGTCCCCACAAGTCAATGTGTTAAAAGTTCTTTTCTCTTCTTGAGACTTCTAGCAGCCCTGTGACGTTAAGGCAACTAAGGGAAGAAACAAATAGGGTTGGTTTCCATTTTTCTGGCACTCAAGAAATTGGGAAACAATCCAATTAAAAGGTGTGAGTGGACAGAGGGTGCCATGTGCTCAATGACAGACAAGTTGATTAACTGAATAAATGATACTTTTCTGTTGAAACAGAACTCACATACAACCTTGGGGTGACCTGGATAAAGCTGTCAAACCCCCCTAAAAGGGTGGACAAAGTCAGATGAAAATGCATAGGAGTGGTCATGAGGAAGAGGCTGAGGCCAGTGGGGCATCATTTGAGATGACCTGAGGTTGTATTTCCAGGATGCAAGAGGAGTTCAGAGTCAAGGGCAGACAAGGTCCCATTTGGGAAGGTGGCATTATAGGCCAACCCAAAAGAGAGGCAAGAGAAGAGATTGTTGTCCTAAATAATCAAAAGGAAAACATGGTAAAATGAAAAGTGTGATAGAGTCAAGTGATTTGGGATTTCTGCCTTTGAACAGGGTTTGTCCTTTTTATATGATAGCTGAAGAGTGGGGAAGAAAGAGGCAAGCATGGATTTCAAAGGAAGCAATACTGGACTGGCGTGGACTGGCCAGGGGTGGAGCGGAATTCTTCAAGCCTGTTGTCCTCATTCTTGCCTGTACTCATATTCAATTATCAGAGGATTTTCTGTATACGAACTACAGCACATACTTAGCTCACAAACATTTCTGGCTTGGGATTTTAGTGTGCATTTCATTTACTGTATATTTGTTTGGGTGGGGGTGGAAGTTGGGCAGGGGGAAGTATGTAGACAGATCTCTCCAAATGGGCACAGGACGTGTAAATATCTGTGTCCCCTCAGCAGAGGAGAATCTTAATATTTAGATAAGCAAGATGACCCATTCTGTGGATCTCAGGCAATCTCTTTCCTCCACTGGGCACGTGAATAAAAAGGGATGAAGGTTTTGCATGGGCCTTTTTGCTCCATACTTATATGAATTTTGATTATTTCTTGATCAGTCTTGTCTGAAATATGGCTATAGTGTTAACCTTTTCAAAAAGCCAGCTTTTTATTTTAGAAAACTTAGTTATCATATTTCATACACAGTCCATCTACTTCTGCTTCTGTCTTTATTGTTTCCTTCTGGTTTCTTTGGGTTTGTTCTTTTTCCAATGTCTTGAATTGAATGCTAATCTTGTCTGTTTTTAACCATATTTCCTACAGGTTCTATTTAAGGCTATAAATTTTCCTCAAAGTTAGCACTTCTCTAGCCGTACCCCACAAATCTAAATATGCAATTTTTCCATTATCATTCAGTTCTAAGTATTTCTTAATTTAATATATAGTTTCATTTTTGATCCAATAATTATTTTATAATATAGTAACAGAATAATTATGTAGTTTCCAAACATAACTTGGGGGTTTTTTGAGCTATCCTTCTGTTAACAATTTCTAATTTTATTGCACTGAGATCAAAGAACATAGCTGCCATTATTCATTTGAAATTTGTTGAAACTTTCTTAATGGGCTAATACAAGGTACATTTTTGTAACAGTTTTTTTATTAAAGTATAGTTGATTTACAATGTTGTGTTAATTTCTGGTTTACAGCACAGTGATTCAGTTATACATATATATTCTTCTTTGTATTTTTGTCCATTATGGTTTATCACAGGATACTGAAAATAGTTCCCTGTGCTGTACAGTAAGACCTTGTTGTTTATCCATTCTCTATATGGTAGTTTGCATCTGCTAGTCCCAAACTCCCAGTCCAACCCCCACCTCCTCTTGGCAACCACAAGTCTGTTGTCCATGTCTGTGAGTCTGTTTCTGTTTCATAGATAAGTTCATTTGTGTCATATTTTAGATTCCTGTAACAGTTCTTGATTGCTCAAGAAAGGCACTCTCTGCTGTAAGTGTATAGTCATCATTATATCTAATAGAATAAGCTTATTAATAACATTTTAATCTATAAAAATTTTCTTTTACTGCTTAATCTATTAGTTTCTAAGAGGAGTGTATTAAAATGTCCACCTGTAATTGCTGATTTATCTGTTTCTCCCTAAAATTCTGCCACTTATTGCTTTATACATCCTGACGTTTTAGTACATATGTGTTCATGACAGTCATATATTTTCCTGCCCTAATTTCCCTTTTACCTGTACATAAGGTATATTATTAGGAATATGATGTTTTATTGCCTTAAATTCTATTTTGTTACTTATTAAGCTATTTATCCCAGCTTTATTCTGATTTATGGTTAGCTGGTTTATCTTTTTTCATCCTTCTTTCTAAGTTTTTTGAGTGTGTCTGATGAAGATCATGTATTCTTGGATTTTTTTTTTAATTTTATTGAAGAAGAGATGATTTACAATGTTGTTAATTTCTGCTGTACAGGAAAGCAACTCAGTTTTATGTATACATATCCTTTTTCATATTCTTTTCCATTACGGTTTATGACAGGATATTGAATATAGTTCCCTGTGCTATACAGTAGGACCTCATTGTTTATCCTTCCTATATATACTAGTTTGCATCTGCTAATCCCAAACTCCCAATCCTTCCCTCCCCCAACCCCCTTCCCCTTGGCAACCATAAGTCTGATCTCTATGTCTGCGAGTCTCTTTCTGTTTTGTAGATAGGTTCATTTGTGTCATATTTCAGATTCTACATATAAGTGATATCATATGGTATTTGTCCTTTCTCTTTTCTGAGTTACTTCACTTAGTATGATAATCTCTAGGTCCATCCATGTTGCTGCAAATGGCATTATTTCATTCTTTTTTATGGCTGAGTAATATTCCATTGTATATATGTGCCACATCTTCTTTATCCATTCATCTGTCAATGGCATTTAGGTTGTTTCCATGTCTTGACTATTGTGAATAGTGCTGCGATGAACATAGGGGTGCATGTATCTTTTTGAATTATAGTTTTGTCTGGGAATATGCCCAGGAGTGGGATTGCTGGATCATATGACAATTTTATTTTTAGTTTTTTGAGGGACCTCCATATTGCTTTCCATAATAGCTGCACCAATTTACATTCCCACCAACAGTGTAAAAGGGCCCCTTTTCTCCACACCCTCTCCAACATTTATTATTTGTAGACTTTTTAATGATGGCCATTCTGACTGGTGTGAGGTCAGAACTAAATACAATGAGGTCATGGCAGTTTTGATTTGCATTTCTCTAATAATTAGCAATGATGAGCATCTTTTCATGTGCTTACTGGCCATCTGTATGTCTTCTTTGGAGAAACGTCTATTTAGGTCTTTTGCTCATTTCTTGACTGGGTTGTTTTTCTGATTGAGTTGTATGAGCTGTTTGTATATTGTGGAAATTAAGCCCTTGCCAGTCACATCATTTGCAAATATTTTCTCTCAGTCTGTAGGTTGTCTTTGTTTTGTTTATGGTTTCCTTTCCTGTGCAGATGCTTATAAGTTTGATTAGGTCCCATTTGTTTATTTTTGCTTTTATTCCTGTTGCCTTGGGAGACTGACCTAATAAAACACTGTAATGATTTATGTCAGAGAATGTTTTGCCTATGTTCTCTTCTAGGTGTTTTATGGCTTAAGTCTTTAAGCCATTTTGAGTTTATTTTTGTGTATGGTGTGAGGGTGTGTCCTAACTTCATTGATTTACATGCAGCTGTCCAATTTCTCCAGCACCAGTTGCTGAAGAGACTCTCTTTTCCCCACTGTATATTCTTGCCTCCTTTGTTGAAGATTAATTGTTCACAGGTGCTCTCTATTCTATTCCATTGATCCATATGTCTATTTTTGTGCCAATACAAAGCTGTTTTAATTACTGTAGCTTTGTAGTATTGTCTGAAGTCTGGGAGCATTACACCTCCTGCTTTGTTCTTTGTCCTAAGGATTGCTCTGGCAATTCTGGGTCTTTTATGGTTCCATGTAAGTTTTAGGATTACTTGTTCTAGTTCTGTGAAAAAATGTCATGGGTAATTTGATAGGGATCACATTAAATTTGTAGATAGCTTTGGGTAGTATGGCCATTTTAAAAATATTAGTTCTTCTGATCCGAGAACATGGGATATCTTTCCATTTCTTTGAATCATCTTCAGTTTCCCTTATTAATGTTTTGTTGTTCTCAGCATATAAGTCTTTCACCTCCTTGGTGATGTTTATTCCTAAGTATTTTTTTTGATGCGATTTTAAAAGGGATTTTTTGTTTACATTCCTTTTCTGACATTTCATTGTTAGTGTAAAGAAATGCAACTGATTTCTGTATGTTTGTTAGTCTTATATTGGATCTTGTTTTCTTAACCCAATCTGAGACTACAGATTTTTAATTATCTTAAACCATTTGTATTTATTTTATATTCAGATATATTTCAGCCATCTTATTTCATATTTTCCACTTATTGTATTTTCCCTTTTTTTTTCCCCTTTCCCTGATTTCCATTTGGATATAACTGCTTTCCTTCTGTAGGTTTAAAAGGTAAACATCCTATATTTGTCCTTATGGTGGTTATTCAGTGGAAGATGTTTATTTATCCTTACTGATTTCTTAAAGTTATCAAAATTAATATCTTTCCCTTCAACAAGGGTCCTTTAGTATGCACTTATGTCTCTTCAATTCCTCCACACATAGTCCATTATTAATATTATTTAGGTATTTTGTTCTGGTTCATTGTATTGTACTTTCCCATGTTTATTTCTTTGATACTGGGTTTTATTTTTTACAATAAACTTACATGATATTTTGTTACTTAACTCCCAAATCTCTTCTAATTTGAGAATTTTCTCCAAGAGCATTTGGTGGGGGTTTGTGCAACAAGACCTTACAAGCCAGTGGTATTTTTTATTATATTCTCATATTTGAATGACAATTTACCTGGATAAAAAATTCTAATTCAAAATTATTTTCCTTCAATACCTTGAAAATATTACTTCATCATTTTCTTACATATAATGTTGGTGTTCAGAAAAGTGGTCTCAATCTGGTTCATTTTCCTTGGTGAGGAATAGGTTTCTGGAAGCTTTTAGAATTTTCTCTTTGTCTTTTGTTCCTATATTCCACTATTAAATTTCTGCATGTGGCTGTTCCCTTCTCTCCCTGTTTGGCCCTGTATGAGGCTTTTCAAGCTGGGATTTTCTATCATTAATAATGGGAAGTTAAGCTTTATTATGTGTTCAAGTATTTATCCTCTCCTTTTCTTTTCTCCCTCTATGAATCCTATCAACTGGATATTTGCACTTCTCTTCTTTGTCATATCTCTTAGCATTTATTTCATTTTATTTTTCTCTTTATTCTACCTTTCTTCCTATGGGTAAGTTCCTCAATCTTTTCTTCTTCACTAATTCATTCTTCTGCTACATCCTTGCTGATACTCACCCTAACGCTTATATATCTTATTTTAATATCACATTCTTCATTCTGGATATTTCCCCTTAGTTCTTCCTTATAACTTTTTTGTTCTTGCTTCATATTACTAAAAAGTACATTTTCCATGCATTTTTTAAATTCTTGGTACCTTCTGTTCCAATAATACTGCTTCAGATGGCATATGCTGTTCAGTTTATTGTCTTTCATTTATCATAGTTCTACTCCTCAGAGACCTAGAATCTGTTTGTTTTGTTTTGCTTGTGAACAGGAGAGCATTAGCTATTCTGTCCGGAATTGTGTCATGAGAATGGCTTGAAAGTCAGGCTCTAGTTTGTCAGTCTGAGTGAGTCGAATGAGAGGGCAGAGGTTGAGGGAAGGGAGGGTAGAGAGTTGTAGACACTACAAAACTACTATTGACACTCCCCTTTTCTGTCACTCCACAGGCAGATCCTCTGATTAGGGTTTCACCCTTAAATACTTGGAAAGAAATACCATTGAAAGAAGGAAGTCTTCCTACATTATAATCCCATTATCCCTGGGCTTTTGAGACCTTTCCTCTCAAAAGGATGGAGGAGTCAAGGTCCAAGGACAGCCAGTCTCTCCATGGCCGCTTTCAGCCACATCTCACCTCAGCAGAGCTTTTTTGGGACTTCATTATTGCCCCTGGGCCGTTGCTGCCAATTTCCGTGGGGAAAGGGTGGGCGTTGATTGTCCCAAGGAAATGGGGAAAAAGCAAGAGCATAACTTGAAAACTTCCCTCCATCCTCACTGCCTCTGGCAGCCTGCTGCCTAGAACTGCAGCCACCACACCCACCAGGGCAAGATAGCCTTAGCCCCACTCCCTCATTTTATAGTTTCTTCAGGGTCGAGTTCTCCATCTTGACAGGAACCAAAAAACAGCATTAATTCTTTCTGGAAGCCTTGGGCCTCACACCCATGTTATTCTTCATCATCATCCAAAATGCAATTCCCACTAGTCCATTCTTCTCTCCCACAGTTTCATTCCCATTTTGCTTTGTGCTTCTTTCCTCTAAACAAATCATAATTCTCCTCTCCCTCTGAAACTTATTTACTGTGTCTCAGAGAAACTCCTCTCAGGTTAAAAATATCTCCACAACATCCTCAGCTTCTTCCAGCTCCTTGCCTAAACTGAAACTTGGATACACCACAAGTACACAGCCTCCCCACAGCCCACTCAGGGTCTAATGCCCATAATCCCTTATATACCGGGCCTGGGTATTAGGATCAGACTTCTCCTCCTTCCCTGATGCTGCTGTCCAGATCTCTCCTCCTCCACCTTCAGGTAAAAATCTTTGCTCCTTTAGGAATCATTCCTTTCTTATTCCTCATCATTGTTGTTTACCAACCTCCATCCACATCTCCCTGATTAATCAAAGACACTGGCAAACAACTCAGACTTTCTAGACTTCTCCTGCCATCATTCTGGGTGACTCTGACATTCATGTGGACAGCTCACTCATCACACTCTCTTTTTAATATCTTCATCTCCTCAATTCCAATACCTTCAACTCCATACCCCTTCACCTACAATTCCAGTATTAACAATAATTAAAATCATGTTCATTTATTAAGTCTTTACTTCTTGCTAGAAATATCCTTAGTATTTTTATGTAATTGCCTTATTTAACCCTGACAGCATTACTCTGGATTAGGTACTATTTTTGATTATATTCATTTCTCAAATGAGAAAACTGAGAGTTGAGGTAACTTGTCCAAGGTTGGTCACACTGTTTACAATTAAAAGAGCCAAGATTCAGGAAGTGAAAAAAGGATACTTGAAAATGCCAAAATATATAAATTTTGATTACCCCTCTCCTCCCTTTGGCACTAAAAAAAAACAGTCAAGAATTAATGCATCAATAATATGGAATCTGCTTTTTCAAAAGCAGCTGGAAAAGTTGTTAAGCTAGCAAATGAAGTGAATCATAAAAAAAGTAAAAGATAAATCTGTTTTAAACTTTGTTAGAAAATACAGTCCTTCTGCTAGAAATTTCTGTTGCTGACACAGTTATTACCAGAAAATTTATGAAAGTTGAGCAAATTTGGTCCCAAGATAGTTAAAACAATCTAGCTAATGTGCTGAAAAATAAAATAAATGTCCTATAAACCTTGATTCATGAAAAGATTCTAAGATACCTTGCCCTAACTTCCTCTTTTTCAAAAATCTAATCTTATTTTATGAATTAACATTTTATTATTCTTCAAGCATTATCTAATGACCACATCTACATAATATTTATACATAGAGGCATAAAGAAATAGAACAAGAAAATTATTAGTATCTTCTGCTTTCAAGATGTCTGACTACAGTTCTGAATATCTGCCAGCCTCATCAAGCATTCATTGTAAAAAAAAAAAAAAAAGTAAAATATAAAAATGATCCTGAATTTGAATGATCACTGAAGAGAAATTGTAAAACTGCTAGAAATGAAAAATGGCTTATTTGGAGGTTGAGAAAGGAGGTTTAATCATCCAAGAAAAAGGAAGATTTTGCCAGAATTCATAATTTACTCATAGAATTCAATTATTTTACATTACTCACCTCACCCTTCTTCCTTAATTAAGGTGATAAAAAAAAAAACCAATGAAGTTTAAAATCACAGTGGTTTTGTTTTTAGTGAAGAAGAAAATAGAAAAATTTTAAATTACTTTTAAAGATAAATTTTTTTAATCCTCCTTTCATCTCCAAAGTAGCAGAATATGTCAAGTATCTGAAGAGTATCTTGGAATTCATTACACAAGAATCCAACTGTCATGCTTCCCCCAACTATCCTGGCTGCAGCCCACAGTTTGTGGTTTTTGGTCCCTATCTCCCATAAGGAAGAGAGGCAAGTGGGACCAGACATCCTTCTATGTTGACTAAACCGTCCCATGCACAAGTTTCCAGAAGATTCTATTGTGGCTTCATTTAAAACTATACACATATCAGATAATGGCCCATTGTTGTCATCTAGGCTGGATAATCCAAGGAAAGTGACTTGTGCATTCACCATCTTATACAAAGGCAACTCAACTACTCAAACCAGCCCACAAATTTTTTCCCCCAAATGAAATAAACAAAAACAGAGAGGGTTTGTGATCAATACCTCACCACCCCCAACAAGGAAATTCTACAGAATATGTTGTAAGGAGAAAGAAAATGATCCCAGGTTGAAGTTTGTGATGTTAGAAGCAATGATGAAAAAAGAAATTAGAAAGTATGTGGGAAATCTGAATAAGCAGATTGTAGGAAACAATAAACACATCTAAAACAATAGCAGTAGTGTCTAACTAGTGATTTTTTTAAAAGCTAGAACTAAAATACAGCACAGAAATGTATGTATATAAAATGAGATTGGTATTACTGAATCAATGCCTTTAAGGTTACATTATTCACAAAGATAGTAATTTTGCTGATCAACTTTAAACTTACTAAGTGTGCATGTCAAAATATTTAGAGAAGCACTGAGTGTATAACTTCCAAACTAATGTGAGAAGGAGGAGATGAAATGAGAGGAAAAGGAAACTAAAGAGAAGGTTGTGTGTTTCGACAATTAACCCACACAGACTAATACACCAGTAAATGTAAGGATGTACATAACAACATAGCCCATGATCCAGAAGTTCCATGCCTAGTAACATACCTTCAAAAACTTCTTGCACATGTGCACCAGGCTATACTTACACAATGTAAGGGAAGCAACCCCCTCGATGTCTCTCTACTGTTCCCTCTTCCTGGAACACTCTCCCCAGACCATTGCATGGTTCTTTCTCTCATCTTCAAGTCTGTTTTCAGCTGCTCACATTCTTAGTGAGATCCCCTCTGATCTCCCTGTTTAAAAATGTCAATTCCAACCCCAATTCATTTTCTCTGCCTTATGTCTATCACACTTAACCACATTCTCACAAACCATATAATTTACTTATTATTTTGTCTGTCTCCTCTAACTAGAATACATATTCTATAAGAGTGGGGATTGTGGTCTCTTTTGTTCATGATGTATCTTCAGAATCTAGAACAGTGCCTGGCATATGGTAGACATGCCACTGAAATAATATAGAGTCTTTTTTATCTTAGCAGAAAAAAAAGGAAATAACCCTAATGTCTATCAACATGGAAATGGATAAAGTGTGCCATAATCATACAAAGGAGTATCATGCAATAATGAAAATAAATGAACTACATGCATCAACATGAATGAATTCTAATAACTGATTGTTGAGCAAAAAGCAACTAAAGAATACATGTAGGATGACCCCCTTTATGTGAAGTTCAAAATGTGAAATGTAAACAGCATATTGTTTAGAAATACATGACTATCTACTAAAACTATAGACAAGAGCAAGAGAACAAAAAACAAAATCAAGATATTGATCATGTCTGGGTGCTAAGAGAGAAGGGTAGGATGAGAGAGGAGTACAGAACTTCTATTTATTAAGCTGGATGGTAAGTACATGGGTGTTTGCTTTACCATTATTCTTGGTATATTATTATTTCTTGTATATTAAATTATAATAAAAACAATTATTTTAAAGGGCAACGCACGTTTGGCTCCTGTCTCTCAATGGTTTTCTCTGCTTCTCTGGCCACTGAGATGTAAACCATGCTGCATGTCTCTCATGCTGCTGAGTGGACAAGCATCAACTGTGACCATAAAATAAGCAGCCCCAAGGGCTATGTTTGGGGGGAGAAAGTAATAAGACTTAGTTCAGTCCCAGGCCTAGGCCTTGTTTTCCAACACAGTCCATGGAAATCCCTATATTTGGGGAGATAATAAAATGGTGTTTTGATACTTAAACTTGTAAAATCAGTTCTCAAAAACAGAACTTCACAAAGAATGAGGAGATCAAATCCTACTATTATAATTACATGTAAATGCTTACAGAAAATATTCAAAGAGACAACCAAAAATGCCAAGTCTTTATTCCACTCCTTCTTGATGAGTCAAGGCAGGATTTTTCCTCAGGTAGCAGATAATTTCCTTCAGAAATAGAAACAAATCTTTTCAGCACCATAACACACTATGGCATCTAATCTTCAACAGACCATCGACTAGGGATCCAAGTCACTGTGACTGAACTGTCCATGGTTCATGCCATGAGTACCTTCAGTCAATGGCCTGCACTATACTTCACTTTTTACTACAAATGACTCCTGATGATTCTGTAATAAATGGACTTAAGTCTCACATCCTTGTAAAATGTTGCCACCTTGGATATAAATTTTATAATATTATTATAATAAATACAAATTAATGCTGACCATTTGAAGAGCCCGAACACTTAATTAATTTTGACCATTCTATATTACACCTAGATTATTCTCAACATAGAAAAACAACTCATTTCCTGATGTTATAGTTGTCATAGGTACCATATCTAAAAGTTCTTCACTCACATCTAAATTTCCCTCAGTCCCAACACAGAGACAACCTGGTGGTATTATTTATATTTGTGTTCTCAACAGCCACAATTTTAAAGCTCTACAAATACTTCCACATATACCATCAACACACTGAGAAGCAGTATTTCTCGAGAGGTTTACATCTGTAAATGCTTGCTTCTGTTTAGGACACAATTTCTGCTACACTCAGTAGATAATGTTATATAAACTTATCATCTGAAAAAAGTTTTGATACCTGGTCAATTTTTTCAATTAACACACAATTGCATTTTATAGCATCTGCACCTATTTTATACACATTCCAAAACAAGCCCTACTGAAATGTCAGTTCCTTTATCTGATCATTAGGTTTTTCTTTTTTATCAATTATCTTTACCTTTTATCAGTCACAGCCCTAGGATGGTTTATTTCCTTATGGGCTTCTTAAGTTGTATTCTTTCAAAGCAGACATACTTTGATGTTAAATGTATGGAAAATTTTTCTCTTACATGTACACACACAAAACATCCCCTCTTGTTCCCTCCCATTTTTCCTGACATAGGCAACCTTCTTGGTCTACCTTTTACTTTGCTGCTGGTGCTGGAGATAAGGATACGAGAAATATTCCACTTCTCTCTTAATAAATGGTAACTGATGCTCAGTCTCAACATCAGGGAGACCATATGAAGAGCAACTCCAGTACTCACCTCCAGTCAATAACTGCGGTGTGAAAATGTGGGTCTGTTATTGTGAAATATCTTGATGTTCCAAGAGGTACCAGAAATACACACTTGGGGTTTTAAAAAAACTCATAATTTTTAATGTTGACAAATAATTCATTTTTTTTCTAACACTATATAGCTCAGATAAAACACTGGCCAGGTGTAACCTATAGTGGATCCATTTGAGACTCCAAAAAATGCTTTGGTGCTTCTGTTGTTGATGTTACCTTATCAAATACAAAGGTAATTCAAGATACTTAAAAGGCTCCCAAGGAAACAGAGGACCCTGGTGGCAAGTAATTAATACTCGGTTCCAAAACTCTGCAGAAAAATACCTGTACTCCTAGTTAAACAACAAAACCACACATTTCTGGTCCAGGGTCAATGCAAGTTCACTTGGGGCAGTATTGAAATGGAAATATAAATGGAGTCAAGTTACATTTTTCCCTTCAATCTTCAATCAATCTTCAATCAATGAGGCTACCATTCTTCTCCTTTTCCTCTCCCTTCTCTGCTTTATCAAATCTGAAAGGGTCAAGCCATTCTATGGTTTCCCAATATTAAAAGTACCAGAATGTTTGAAATTACCAGATAAAAACAAAAAAAAATCCATTAATGCAATTAATTCCTATTAAAAGAAGCCAGAATTTCTTGAAGAAATCACTGATTCCAAGTCTAGGACAGGAAATGTATAAGAAGAACCTGGAATATCTTGACATACCAGACAGCAAGGAGGCTATCAACAGGACTCAAGAGCCAACTGGAAGAAGATACCACTGGTCAATGATGGAGCAATATAAGCTTTGCTAAAGAAAAGAATTGTGATGGGTTGAAACCCATCAAATATGTTTAAACCCATGAGTCCATTATATTTTTAAAATTCAAAAGATGATAGAGAACAAATTTATTATCTTAAATAATGGTTTAAAAGGAGAAGGGAGATCCAGCCTTGATAGGGGATCAAAGACTTTATCCTGCCTTTCTTATATAAATTGAAACAATGGGCAACCAAATAGTTGAATAAATAATGCATTTCTTTATAAAAGTATTCCAATTATGAAATGAAAAAGAAATTATAGAATTAAAATATCTCCATTGAATTAACAAATTAAGGCTTTGAGTATTAACAGTTTCTAACATCAAGGAAAATCAAAACGTAATGACAATCCACACACAATATACTTCCCAATGAAAGAAGACAGCACAACAAACAACCTGATTTTTTAAATGGGCAGAAGATCTGAATAGATATTTCTCCAAAGAAGACATACAGATGGCCAACAGGTGCATGAAAAGATGTTCAACATCATTAATCATCAGGGAATGCAAATCAAACTCTCAATGAGATATCACCTCACACATGCTAGAAGGGCTATTATCAAAAAGACAATAAATAACAAGAGTTGGCAAGAATGTGGAGAATAGGGAAACTCATGCACTGTTGGTGGGAATGTAAATTGGTGCAGCCACTATTGAAAACAGTAGGGAGGTTCCTGAAAAACATTTAAAATAGAACTAACATGTGATCCAGCAATTCCACTTCTGGGTATTTACCTGAATAAAATGAAAACTCTAATTTGAAAAGATATATGCACCCCCATGTTCATTGCAGTATTATTATTTAAAATAACCAAGATATGTAAACCACCGAAGTGTCCATTGATGGATGAATGGATAAATAAATTATGGTAAAGATACATATATAAAATTATATATATATATGTATATATACAGACACACAATGGAATATTGTTCAGACATAAAAAAAGAATGAAATCTTGCCATTTACAACAACATGAATGGACCTCAAGGCATTATGTTAATTAAATATCAGACCAAGAAAGACATATAATGTATGATCTCATTTATAAGTAGAACCAAAAAACAAAAACAAACAAAAAACAATCACATATACATGGATCAATGGAACAGAATAGAGAGCCCAAAACTAAACCCACACACCTACTGTCAATTAATTTTCAACAAAGGAGGCAAGAATACACAATGGAGAAAAGACAGTATCTTCAACAAGTGGGTTGGGAAATTCAGGCAGTTGCATGTAAATCAATGAAGTTAGAACACACCCTCATGCCATACAAAACAATAAACTCAAAATGGCTTAAAGACTTAAATATAAGACATGACACTGTAAAACTCCTAGAAGAGAACATAGGCAAAATATTCTCTAACATAAATCCTACCAATGTTTTCTTAGGTCAGTCTCCCAAGGCAATAGAAATAAAAGGAAAAATAAACAAATGGGACCTAATCAAACTTACAAGCATTTCTACAGCAAAGGAAACCATAAACAAAACAAAAAGACAACCTACAGATGGAGAGAAAATATTTGCAAATGATGCAACCAACAAGGGATTAATTTCCAAAATGTACAAGCAGCTCATACAACTCAATAACAAAAAAACAAACAACCCGGGCTTCCCTGGTGGCGCAGTGGTTGGGGGTCCGCCTGCTGATGCAGGGGACACGAGTTCATGCCCTGGTCCAGGAGGATCCCACATGCCGCAGACCGGCTGGGCCCGTGAGCCATGGCCACTGGGCCTGCACATCCGGAGCCTGTGCTCTGCAGCAGGAGAGGCCACGGCAGTGAGAGGCCCGCATACCACAAAAAAAAAAAACAAAAACAATCAAACAATGGGCAGAAGACCAAAAAAGACATTTCTCCAAAGAAGAAATACAGATGGCCAACAGGCACATGAAAATGTGTTCAACATCGCTAATTATTAGAGAAATACAAATCAAAACTACAAGGTGGTAACCTCAACCAGTCAGAATGGTCATCATTAAAAAGTCTACAAATCACAAATGCTGGAGAGGGTGTGGAGAAAAGGGAACCCACCTACACTCTTAGTGGGAATGTAAATTGGTACAGCCACTATGGAAAACAGTATGGAGATTCCTCAAAAAACTAAAAATAGGGGACCAAATCCAAAGCAGAACCCTAGGAGCTGTGTGAACAAAAAATAGAAAGGGAAATTTCCCCCAGCAGCCTCAGGAGCAGCAGATTAAATCTCCACAATCAACCTGATGTATCCTGCATCGCTGGAATACCTGAATAGACAACAAATCATCGCAAAATTGAGGGGGTGGACTTGGGGTTTCCTTTTTGCATCTAATTTGTTTCTGGTTTATGTTTATCTTATTTTAGTATTTAGAGTTTATTATCATTGGTAGATGTTTATTGATTTGGTTGCTCTCTTCCTTTTTTTAAATATACATAGATTTTTTTTTGCTTTTTCTCTTTTTGTGAGTGTGTATGTGTATGCTTCTATGTGATTTTGTCTGTATAGTTCTGCTTTTACCATTTGTAATAGGGTTCTTTCTGTCCGTTTTTGTTTTACTTTTACTATACTATTTAGCACTTGTTATCATTGGTGGATTTGTTTTTTGGTTTGGTTGCTCTCTTCTTTCTCTCTTTCTTTTCTTTTTCCTTCATTTTTTTACTTATTAATTTTTAATAATTATCCTTTTTTAATTTTAATAACTTTATTTCATTTTACTTTATTTTCTTCCTTCTTTCCTTCCTTCCTTCCTTCCTTTCTTTGTTTCTCCCTTTTCTTCTGAGCCATGTGCCTGACAGGGTCTTACTGCTCCAGCCATCTGTCAGGATTGTGCCTCTGAGGTGCGAGAGCCGAGTTCAGGATATTGGTCCACCAGAGATGTCCCAGCTCCACATAATATCAAACAGCAAAAGCTCTCCCAGACATATCCATCTCAACACTAAGACACAGCTCCACTCAACGACCAGCAAGCTGCAGTGCTGGACACCTATGCCAAACAACTAGCAAGACAGGAACACAACCCCACCCATTAGCAGAGAAGCTGCCTAAAATCATAAGGTTGCAGGCACCTAAAAACACAGGACCGGACGCAGTTCTGCCCACCAGAAAGACAAGATCCAGCCCCACCCACCAGAACCCAGGCAGCAGTCCCCACCACCAGGAAGCCTACACAACCCACTGAACTAACCTTAGCCACTGGGGGCAGACACCAAAAACAACGGGAACTACGAACCGGCACCCTGAAAAACGGAGACCCCAAACACAGTAAGTTAAGCAAAAAGAAGAGAGAGAAACACACAGCATATGAAGGAGCAAGGTAAAAACCCATCAGAGCAAACAAATGAAGAGGAAATAGGCATTCTACCTGAAAAATAATTCAGGGTAATGATAGTAAAGATGACCCAAATTTTGGAAAAAGAATAGAGAAAGTACAAGAAACATTTAACAAGGAGCTCGAAGAACTAAAGAGCAAAAAACAATGATGAACAACACAATAAATGACACTAAAAATTCTAAAGGAGGAATCAATAGCAGAATAATGAGGCAGAAGAACAGATAAGTGACCTGGAAGATAAAATAGTGGAAATAACTACCGCAGAGCACAATAAAGAAAAAAGAATTGAGGACTGTCTCAGAGAACTCTGGGACAACATAAATGCACCAACATTCAAATTAAGGAGTCTCAGAAGAAGAAGAGAAAAAGAAAGGGACTGAGAAAAAATTTGAAGAGATTATAGTTGAAAACTTCCCTAATATGGGCAAGGAAATAGTCAATCAACTCCAGGAAGCACAGAGAGTAACATAGAGGATTAAACCAAGGAGAATCACGCCAAGACACATATTAATCAAAGCACCAAAAATTAACTACAAAGAAAAAATATTAACAGCAGCAAGAGAAAAATAACCTACAAGGGAATCCCCATAAGGTTAACAGCTGATCTGTCAGCAGAAACTCTGCAAGCCAGAAGGAGGTGGCAGGACATATTTAAAGTGATGAAAGGGGAAAACCTACAACCAAGATTACTCTACACAGCAAGGATCTCATTCAGATTCAATGGAGAAATTAAAAGCTTTACAGACAAGCAAAAGCTAAAAGAATTCAGCATCACCAAACCAGCTTTACAACAAATGCTAAAGGAACTTCTCTAGGCAGGAAACACAAGAGAAGGAAAAGACCTACAATAACAAACTCAAAACAATGAAGAAAATGGTAATAGGGACATTCATATCAATAATTACCTTAAAGGTAAATGGATTAAATGCTCCAACCAAAAGACACAGACTGGCTGAAAGGATACAAAAACAAGACAGATATATATGCTGCCTACAAGAGACCCACTTCAGACCTAGGGACACATACAGACTGAAAGTGAGGGGATGGAAAAAGATATTCCATGCAAATGGAAATCAAAAGAAAGCTGGGGTGAAAATTCTCATATCAGACACAATAGACCTTAAAATAAAGACTATTACAAGAGACAAAGAAAGACACTACATAAAGATCAAGGGATCAATCCAAGAAGAAGATATGAAAACTGTAAATATTTATGCACCCAACATAGAAGCACATCAATACATAAGGCAAATGCTAACAGCCATAAAAGGGGAAATCGACAGTAACACAATCATAGTAGGGGACCTTAACACCTCACTTTCACCCATGGACAGATCGTCCAAAATGAAAATAAATAAGGAAACACAAGATATAAATGATACATTAAACAAGATGGACTTAATTGATATTTATAGGACATTCCATCCAATAACAACAGAATACACTTTCAGCTCAAGTGCTCATGGAACATTCACCAGGATAGATCATGTCTTGGGACAAAACTCAAGCCTTGGTAAATTTAAGAAAATTGAAATCGTATCAAGTATATTTTCCAAACACAATGCTATGAGACTAGATATCAACTACAGGAAAAAATCTGGAAAAATAAAAACACATGGAGGCTAAACAATACACTACTAAATACCCAAGAGATCACTGAAGAAATCAAAAAATACTTAGAAACGAAAGAAAATGAAAACACGATGACCCAAAACCTTTGGGATGCAGCAAAAGCAGTCTTAAGAGGGAAAGAGCAATAAAAGCGTAGCTCATGAAACAAAAAACATCTCAAACAAACAACCTAACCTTACATCTAAAGCAATTAGAGAAAGAAGAACAAAAAAAGCCAAAAGTTAGCAGAAGGAAAGAAATCATAAATCTCAGATGAGAAATAATTGCAAACGATATGAAGGTAGCAATAGCAAAGATCAATAGAACTAAAAGCTGGTTCTTTGAGAAGATAAATAAAATTGATAACCCATTAGCCAGACTCATCAAGAAAAAAAGGGAGAAGACTCAAATCAATAGAATTAGAAATGAAAAAGGAGACATAACAACTGACACTGCAGAAATACAAAGTTCATGAGAGACTACTACAAGCAACTATATGCCAATACAATGGACAACCTGGAAGAAATGGACAAATTCTTAGAAAAGCACAACTTTCCATTACAGAAACAGGAAGAAATAGAAAATATAAGCAGACCAATCATGAGCACTGAAAAGGAGACTGTGATTAAAAATCTTCCAACTGGGCTTCCCTGGTGGCACAGTGGTTGACAGTCCGCCTGTCGATGCAGGTGACACAGGTTCGTGCTCCAGTCCGGGAAGATCACACATGCCGCGGAGCAGCTGGGCCCATGAGCCATGGCCGCTGAGCCTGCGCGTCCGGAGCCTGTGCTCTGCAACGGGAGAGGCCACAGCAGTGAGAGGCCCGTGAACCGCAAAAAAAAAAAAAAAATCTTCCAACAAACAGAAGCCCAGGACCAGATGGCTTCACAGGCAAATTCTATCAAGCATTTAGAGAAGAGCTAATATCTATCCTTCTTCAAAGTCTCCCAAAGTATAGCAGAGGGAGGAACACTCCCAAATTCACTCTACAAGGCCACCATCACCTTGATACCAAAACCAAACATGTCACAAAGAAAGAAGACTACAGACCAATATCACTGATGAACATAGATGCAGAAATCCTCAACAAAATACTACTAAACAGAATCCAACAGCACATTAAAAGGATCATACACACCATGATCAAATGGGGTTTACCCCAGGAATGCAAGGATTCTCTAATATATGCAAATCAATCAATGTGATACACCATACTAACAAATTGAAGGAGAACAACCATATGATCATCTCAATAGATGCAGAAAAAGCTTGTGACAAAATTCAACACCCATTTATGATAAAAACCCTCCGGAAAGTAAGCGTAGAGGGAACTTACCTCAACATAATAAAGGCCATACATGACAAACCCACAGCCAACATCATTCTCAATGGTGAAAAACTGAAACCATTTCGTCTAAGATCAGGAACAAGACAAGGTGGCCCACTCTCACTACTGTTATTCAACATAGTTTTGGAAGTTTTAGCCACAACAATCAGAGAAGAAAAGAAATCCAAATTGGAAAAGAAGAAGTAAAGTTGTCACTGTTTGCAGATGACATGATACTATACATAGAGAATCCTAAAGATGCTACCAGAAAACTACTAGAGCTAATCAATGAATTTGGTAAAGTAGCAGGATACAAAATTAATGCATGGAAATCTCTTGCATTCCTATATAGTAATGATGAAAAATTTGAAATAGAAATTAAAGAAACACTCCCATTTACCATTGCAAGAAAATGAATAAAATACCTAGGAATAAACCTACCTAAGGAGACAAAAGATCTGTATGCAGAAAACTATAAGACACTGATGAAAGAAATTAAAGATGAAACAAACAGATGGAGAGATATACCATATTCTTGGATTGGAAGAATCAACATTGTGAAAATGACTATACTACTCAAAACAATCTACAGATTCAATACAATCCCTATCAAACCACCAATGGCATTTTTCACAGAACTAGAACAAAAAAGTTCACAGTTTGTTTGGAAACACAAAAGACCCCGCATAGCCAAAGCAATCTTGAGAAAGCAAAACGGAGCTGGAGGAATCAGGCTCCTGGACTTCAGACTATACTAGAAAGCTACAGTAATCAAGACAGTATGGTACTGGCACTAAAACAGGAATATAAATGAATAGATCAGGATAGAAAGCCCAGAGATACTCCCACGTGCCTATGGTTACCTTATTTTTGATAAAGGAGGCAAGAATATACAATGGAGAACAGACAGCCTCTTCAATAAGTGGTGCTGGGAAAGCTGGACAGCTACATGTAAAAGAATGAAATTAGAACACTCCCTAACACCATACACAAAAATAAACTGAAAATAGATTAAAGACTTAAATGTAAGGCCAGAAACTATCAAACTCTTAGAGGAAAACATAGGCAGAACACTCTATGACATAAATCACAGCAAGATCCTTTTTGACCCACCTCCTAGAGAAATGGAAATAAAAACAAAAATAAGCAAATGGGACCTACTGAAACTTAAAAACTTTTGCACAGCAAAGGAAACCATAAACAAGACAGAAAGACAAGCCTCAGAATGGGAGAAAATATTTGCAAATGAAGCAACTGACAAAGGATTAACCTCCAAAATTTACAAGCAGCTTTTGCAACTCAATATCAAAAAAAACAAACAAACAAACAACCCAGTCCAAAAGTGGGCAGAAGACCTAAATAGACATTTCTCCAAAGAAGATATACAGATTGCCAACAAACACATGAAAGGATGCTCAACATCACTAACCATTAGAGAAATGCAAGTCAAAACTACAGTGAGATATCACCACACACCTGTCAGAATGGGCATCATCAAAAAATCTACAAACAATAAATGCTGGAAAGGGTGTGGAGGAAAGGGAACCCTCTTTCACTGTTGGTGGGAATGTAAATTGTTACAGTCACTATGGAGAACAGTATGCAACTTCCTTCAAAAACTAAAAATAGAACTACCATATGATTGCAATCCCACTACTGGGCATAGACCCTGAGAGAACCATAAATCAAAAAGAGTCATGTACCACAATTGTTCATTGCAGCACTATTTACAATAGCCAGAACATGGAAGCAACCTAAATGTCCATTGACAGATGAATGGATAAAGAAGATGTGGCACATATATACAATGGAATATATCTCAGCCATAAAAAGTAAGGAAATTTGAGTTATTTGTAATGAGGGAGATGGACCTAGAGTCTGTCATACAGAGTGAAGTAAGTCGGAAAGAGAAAAACAAATACCGTATGCTAACACATATATATGGAATCTAAAAAAAAAAAAAAAAAGTGGTTCTGAAGAACCTAGGGGCAGGACGGGAATAAAGACGCAGATGTAGAGAATGGACTTGAGGACACAGGGATGGGGAAGGGTAAGCTGGGACAAAGTGAGAGAGTGGCATGGAGTTATAAATACTACCGAATGTAAAATCGATAGCTAGTGGGAAGCAGCTGCATAGCACAGGGAGATCAGCTCGGTGCTTTGTGACCACCTAGAGGGGTGGGATATGGAGGGTGGGAGGGAGTCGTGAGGGGGAGGAGATATGGGGATATATGTATAGCTGATTCACTTTGTCATAAAGCAGAAACTAACACACCATTGTGAAGCAATTATACTCCAATAAAGATGTTAAATAATAAAACTAAAAAAATAGATTAAAAAACTAAAACTATAGTTTCCATATGATCCAGCAACCCACTCCTTAGCATGTTTCCAGACAAAACTGTAATTCAAAAAGACACATGCACCCCTATGTTCATAGCAATACTATTCACAATAGCGAGCTTCCCTGGTGGCACAGTGGTTGAGAGTCCGCCTGCCGATGCAGGGGACCCGGGTTCATTCCCCAGTCCGGGAAGATCCCACATGCCACGGAACAGGTGGGCCCGTGAGCCATGGCCACTGAGCCTGTGTGTCCGGAGCCTGTGCTCCACAACAGGAGAGGCCACAACAGTGAGAGGCCCGCGTACCGCAAAGAAAGAAAACAAAAAACAAAAACAAAAACTATTCACAATAGCCAAGACATGGAAACAACCTAAATGCCCATCGACAGATGAATGGATAAAGAAGATGTGGTACATATATACAATGGAATACAGCTCAGCCATAAAAAAGAATGAAATAATGCCATTTGCAGCAACATGGATGGACCTAGATATTATCATACTAAGTGAAGTAAGTCAGAAAGAGAAAGACAAATACCATATGATATGAGTTACATGTGGAATCTAAAATATGACGCAAATGAACTTATCTACAAAACAGACTCACAGATATAGAGAATAAACTTGTGGTTACCAAGGGGGAGAGTGGAGGGACTGGATGGATTAGGAGTGTGGGATTAGCAGATGCAAACTATTAAACATAAAATGGATAAAAAAACAGGTCCTACTGTATAGCACAGGGAACTATATTCAATATCCTGTGATAAGCCATAATGGGAAAGAATATTAAAAAGAATGTATATATATATATATATATATATATATATATATGTATAATGGAATCACTGCTGTACAGCAGAAATTAACACAACGTTATAAATCAACTATACTTGAATAAAAAAACACTCATAGATACAGAGAACAGATTGGTGGTTGTCTGAGGCAAGGGTGGAGGGTGAAAGAAAAGGGTTAAGGGAGTCAAAGTTACAAACTTCCAGTTATAAAAAATAAGTCATGGGGATGTAATGTACAGCATGGTGGCTACTATTGTACTGCATATTTGAAAATTGCTAAGAGAGTAAATCTTAAAAGTTCTCATCACAAGGGACTTCCCTGGTGGTCCAGTGGCTAAGAGTTTGTGCTCCCAATGCAGGGATAGGTGTGATATTAAAAGAATATGCTCAAGGACAGGAATAAAGACAGAGACGTAGAGAATGGACTTGAGGACACAGGGAGGGGGAAGGGTAAGTTGGGACAAAGTGAGAGAGTGGCATGGACATATATACACTACCAAATGTAAAATAGATAGCTAGTGGGAAGCAGCCACATAGCACAGGGAGATCAGCTCAGTGCTTTGCGTCTACCTAGAGGGGTGGGATAGGGAGGGTGGGAGGGAGGGAGACACAAGAGGGAGGGGATATGAGGATATACATGTGCATATAGCTGATTCACTGTTATACAGCAGAAACTAACACAACATTGTAAAAAAATTATACTCCAATAAAGATGTTAAAAAAAAAATTATTGTAAGTAGCAAACCCCTTTTGGAAGAAAGTAGCTACAGACATTTACCTGGTCATATCTGCAGACTACCTCTAGATGCACAGCTATATTTTCTCAGGCTTGTGCCAAAGACCCAGTGGTGGGTGGAGTAGGAGAATGAGTCACCACCAGGATAGTCATCCAAAGAAAATTCTGTGCCAGGAGTGAGCAAACCATAGACTGGGAAGTGATGCAGAAGGTCCAAGAGCCAAAAGCGTTTAATTGAGCTAGGACTCAAACTGGAACAGTCAAGCGGACAGAAAGCCAGAGAAACAGAGTCTAGGTCCAAACCAGGCAGTCAGAGATGAGATCAAGATCCGAGAACTTAAGGACAATATAGAAACTGAACTTAACACAACCCAGCAGAACACTGCCAAACAATAGGCAAGGACCCCTAGTACCTTAATTGAAAATCTAAAAAGTATTGTTACACAATGCAGCTTTTATTTGAACACTAAAAGTAGCCCTAAATTTTTTACAAGCGTGGCTAACGGAAAAGAATTCTTCTTCTTGTAGAGATTTTTTTTAAAAATTAACGTAGCCGTGGTAGTTGAAAACAAAACCTTGAAGATCAATTTTTGTCATAGAATGAAGAATTACCCTCTGTTCTATGGTGTTCTATAAATCAATGGAGAAAAGAATACTGTTCAATATTAAATAACTCCGATGGCAATGAAATTCAAAATAGTCACTTTTCTTTGAGAAAGTAAGGTTGGTTTGTTTCTTTGTTTTAATTCCCCAGTGTCAGCACTGTGACTAAAATTCAGGGGACCCCTCAATACACATTTGACAAGTAAATGAAGGACAGTTTTGTGTGTCTGGCCCATAAAGCCTTCCTTTGTCCTCATTTCTCAGTGAAATTATAATCTCTTTCTAATCTGAAATTTCTTCAAAACTATATCAAAAGTGAATTTTTCACTCTGAAATTTCTGTATAAAACTAATCAGGGCAGAAAGATTGGATTCCATGAAATTTGTTTCTAAAATGGCTCAACAGAAAAAGAAATGTTTCATAGGGATGTGCTTTAAGCTTCAGTCTTTAGCGATGATTCATTCCAGTTTCAGAACATACACCTGCAATGTTGGCATCTTGGACAGAAATTGCTGCTTCAGAATCTGTCACTCTATTGCTCCTTACGCTAGACTCAACAAGAGGTGGAATTACTGGTACAAATAACTATTACATGGGACTACAGTAATTAGAAAGCTGTTGGTTTGTAATTGACAGTTCATTTAAGTTCTTTCATAGTCAGCAAAGACGTAAAATGAAAATGATTTCACATTTGACAGGTTAGGTTGTTTCTTGTTAATAGAGTGTAATAACACAGGAGGGCAATATTTGGATAAACTAAGAGGTATATAAGGGGCCTGCATTTGTTCGTTAATACATTTTATAAAAAATGTAGATCTTGCAGGAAAAACTACTCTGCAGTGAAAACAAATTATTTGTTAGAGGTACTTGTTTCAAGAAGCCAACAACTGTCAGATTGAATTTCTACTCTTTCAATCTGCTTTTCTGCAGATCTTCCTAAAACCTCATTCTTTAAAAAAAAAATAATAATAATTACTCAACTCAGTGAGAAGGAAAATGTTTCACTGTGGGTAGTTTAGACCTGGAAAGAAATAGAAAACAGGTTATTTTCATGGCAGGCCTTTGTTTAAGAAACAAATTCTTAAAATATTTGTGAAGAAACACATTACTCTTA
The DNA here is from genome assembly GCF_003676395.1 of Aethalodelphis obliquidens. NCBI lineage: Eukaryota > Metazoa > Chordata > Mammalia > Artiodactyla > Delphinidae > Aethalodelphis > Aethalodelphis obliquidens. The sequence goes on along the minus strand of NW_020837957.1, from coordinate 15,165,162 downwards.
GACATCAATCAGAAATCAACATGTCAGGAACTGTCACTTCCTGCCAAGACGGAGTAACAGGGACCAGTTTACCCTTCCACCTTAAACAACTAGAAGACCAAACAAAATATATGGAAAAAAATGATTTTCAGACATTGGACAACAGGCGTCATGAGACTTGATCCCTGGGAAAAGAGAAACAGATAAGTCCTAGAAGAAGTTCCAGGCTGCAGCACAGAGCATGTGTGACCCAGACAGAGATCAATGGTATCACTGGATTGAGGAGACAGAGATTAAAATACAGGGAGGCCAAGGAAGCTAGAGTGTGTAGGAGAAGCTCCCCAAAGACAAGAGAGCTGCAAAGAGAGAATGCAGAGGGGTCTATTCCAATCTTGACAATTACAATGTGACTATTTCAGCATGCATGAAACGAAACTGCCCCAGGCCAGGCAAAGAACCAATAGACCAAATGATTCCTTGAACTCACACAGGGCTGGGAATATTTTGTGTTCTCACCAGCCAGAATGGAAAGATGTCCTAATAGGCAAGGTATTGTCCTAATAGCACATTAAATTTCAGTAACTTAACTTCATACAAGAACAAAGTCTGACACCATTGAAAGGAATATAACCAAAGCTAGCACCCAATGACATAAAATTCCCAAAGTCTGGCACCCAATCAAAAAATGCCAGTAATACGTTTACCAGAGAGAAAGGGGGCTGGGAGGTGGTCAACTGGGGTGAAGGGGATCAACTGTACAGTGAAGAATCGTAACTAGACTTTTGAGGGTGATCACTTTGTAGTGTATACAGATGTCAAATTACAATGTTGTACACCTGAAACTTACATAATAAAATAAATAGTACTATATGACACACAGAAGAAAAATCAAACAATAGAAACAGATCCAGAAATTATAGAGATGATGGGATTAGCAGAAAAGGACATTAAAATAATTATATAACGACACTTCTCATATCTCTTTCTTCGTGGTGCTCAAATTGTTTCACACCTTCTCATTCTCTAGTTGCCCCAAAGCTCTCCCTCATCACCTCCTAGCCCACATGGTCTGTCTCTTCTCCCCACACCCCCCCACCCCCAATTTACCCTCCCTGCCAATTCTCTGGTTCTAAATCACAAAAATCTAAGAACAAGTCAACTCTAGACAGGGGAATACAGAGGGCTGGGGCAGGGCAGTGAGCCTGGAAACATTCTCATAATTTTAGCCTCTCTGTTCGTACAGATCCAAGTGGAGACAGTGAGTGTTTTTCTGAGGTCAAGTGAGGTTTACTATTTTCTCTCGCAGTCCAGTCAGCACTCTGTGGCCTTAGCTCTGCTCAAAGATCCAGGCAGAAACAGTGGTAAAAAATTGTTTTGGATTTTAATACAATTTAACCCCCAGTGGAAGAGCAGGTACGGTTAAGCCCAAATCAGGGTGGCAGAAATGCTTTCTCAAGTGGGAAAAGGAGGGACTGACAAACCTGCGTTTGGGAAATATCAGCTCTGCCCACCACCCCCATGTTAGCTCCACATGTAGGAGGTAATGTTTTTAGACCCAAGTCAGGGGCTCTTGGGGTCTTCCTGCCTCAGTGGAGCTTAGGCCCATATGCATAAGGCAGGAAGAGTTAGCCTTCAGTTCAAGGTAGCAACTGAAATGTTCTTCTTGTTTCCTATCCACAAGGTAGCAACTGAAATGTTCTTCTTGTTTCCTATCCGTGCCAAGCCTAGGTGAGATTTTTAATTAGGTAAAAACTGAAAACCTCTCCCTCCCATAAAAGCACCCTTTTCCTTTCTTCTAATAGCTGTATCTTTGTCCCAAGTGTTCATATTCCCACAAGTTCCCATTCTTGTTCCTAGATGGCTGTTGGAATAAACTCCACTATGATAGGGACAGATAGCAGGTTAATCCCTATGTAGAGATGGGCCTTTCCCTTCTTCACAAAGCCTTTCTACACACATAGCACTCATCCCCACAACAACTTGTGACATGGACATCATTATTACTGTTTTACACTTAAAGAAAAAGGTTCAAAACTATTAAATGAAGACAGAGCCAGGCTTCAGGGCAGAGGATCCCAGACATGAGTTGGAAAGCTAGCATTTGCTTTCTGTCCCTGCAGTTACAACCTGTGACAAATCAGTTAAGTACTCTGAGCCCTCTTTTCTGAAGAAGGCAGAAGGTTGTCTGCTTCACAGTTTTGTTGCCAGGATTACATTTTTAATTCAGGCAAGAGGCTTGGCAAACATTAGCAAATGCCACTTTGGAGCCCGTTAGAGGTCACAGGTCACAGGGTCAGTAGGGTCCTCAGGGTCCCCTTTCTTGAAGCTGCCTGTGACACTGACAGGCTGGTGCAGAGCTGGGTGGGTGTGGCCTGGAGCTCTGCTCCTAGCGTGGGATTCCATCCACCTCTCTCTTTACGGGACAGGCACGAGCTCATCCTTGAGAGGGGAAAAGAACACCTGGGTTCACGCAGCTGGCAGCGTGAGCATAGATGCCAACTGGTTAGGAGCGGGAGGAAACGAGCTGCCCCAAACCTGGAAGCCTTGGAGGACCGGGTGCTAAGGGCCCAGCTAATTCAGGTCACACAGCTCTGAATCAGTCTCCAAAGCAACTCAAGGAACTAATTGCACTGCCTATCTCCACAATAAAATATCGGTAAAGACTCATGCACACTACAAATCATTGATGATTTATACTGACATTCCTGTTCTACATTTAAAACTGGTCCTTGGAACTAGCCACGAAGCATACAAAATGAGATAAATGGGTGTTTGGAGATAAAAGTAACCCCCCAGTCCCAACTTCTGCTCTTGCTGCCCTGGGCTTTAGAAGCTTGATAACATCGGGTTTGTATCTGTTGTTGTTAATCTTTTTGGCCCATTAACCCCTTTGAGAATGAGGCAAGCTATTGACTCTCAAGCCTGGAAAAGCACATATATACATATGCTCACCCCAAAATTGCATATAATTCCAAGGGATTCCAGGTAGATCCCAAGTTTCAAATCCTGTGAGATAGTTAACTAGACCCCTTCTATTAGAAGAAAACTGAGTCCCAAAGGAGTCAACTAATTTTCCCAAAGTAGTGAATTGATTAACAGAAATGTGAACCCAGATCCTGTGACTCCAAATGCAATGCTTTTCATGCCGCCCACTCAGGTTTACCTCAGTGCTCCACAAACAACCCAACCATAGATTGGGCTCTTCTGCCATCTCACTTCCCAGGTGCTTTAGAAAGGTGAGAGTCACCTGTAGGCAGTGACTGCATCTATCACTTTCTGTGGGTACAATCACTCAAATTCCTGGCATTGGTTTATTTATTTACTAAGCCTCACCTACGGGCCTGGCACTATAGGCTTCAGGGATACAGAGCTGAAGAAATATATATATGTATCATCACTGCCAGCATGGAGCTTACAATCCAGTTTGCTACCTCACCTCTGAAAGGTAGCAAACCCCTAAAATGGTCATTTGTTTCTATAGCACTCTGTATATTATAAGAAAAGTTACAAAATAGCCATAACTTTCAACACTGAAATGTGTGTGTACACATGTATTTTATATGTGTATATTATATATATAGTCAATAAGCTTTGAGCTAGTTCACTGACATATATACGTTACCTTAAAACAGATGTTGTTGGTAATTAATGGTAAAATGTGATTGATGGGTTGGTTAGATATTTTTTTTAATTCTCAAAAGTAAACTAATTGGCTTGACCTCACTGGAAAATATAATTTAAAAGACATTTTGAACAACTTGTCCTCATGATTCTAGACTCTCTACAAATTTATTATTCAATAACTCTATGATATTATGATCACACGTTACTCGAAAATATTGTTTTTGAGAGTGGTGTGGAAGGAAAATGGCATGCTTGAACGGGGTAATCGCACTCCACTGCCAGCTGGAATCTTTTGGAAATTAAAAAAGCTGTTAGCTCAGTTTCATTTTTAATTGATCAAGACACACTAGGTTGCCACAGTAACCAAAATTCCAGAGACTTAAGACAATACAAGTTTATTTCTTGTTCAGACAGAGCCCATGGCTGGTGCAGAGTACTCTCCAGGGCACCTGGTCCCCATGTGTTGGCTGGGTACTCCTGGCTGCTTCAGTGTAATGGCATCTCCATCTCAACATGTATCTCCACAACTGCCAAAGTGAAGGGAAGGGAGCGCACGCAAACACACCCAACTCGTAAATATTTCCCCCCCAGACAGCCCCTTGCCTCATGTTTCATTGGCAATAGCAGGCCACATCGCCACACCTAGCTTCCCAAGGAACAGTCCCGCCCATGTGGCCAGAGAGAAAAGGTACGAATCAGATGCCAGTGCACAGAAGTAATATCTACCATGCATAGCTGCAGACATAACATCAACAACATGATTCCACAAATAGTTTTCAATGTGGAAAGTTTAACTGAAACTATTTTTCTTTGTTTTGCTAAAGTAAGGAAGATAATATATCAGCTTTTTTTTTAATTTTAACGTTTAGTAGTATGTTATGTTAAGTGACTGTCCACACGTGGAATGTCATATTTTACTTATTTCTAATGTTTCCATTAGATTAAGTCTAGATTAGAGAAGCCACCACGTCGTATTCATTCTGAAGTAAAACTCACAGATTCACACAGCATGTGCCCAAAGTCAAAATCTAGTGGTCACATGTGAGTGTCAATTCTCTGTCTGGTTTCCAAGTCTAATTTCACTCCCACTCACCAGGGATTGGATTAACCTTTGGGGACTGATTGCCATTCCAGGGATAATATGCCCATCTCAGAAGGTTAACATGATTAGCAAATTAAATAATAAAGATGAAAATGTGGTTAAATCTCTAAATCAAAATAAAAGTATTGTATTATTTAAAATATGTGTAATTTGAAATATGCATAATTAGACTTGGCAAAAAGAAAAAAAACCCTGCCCTAAATTTATATTCCAAATAACATGTCAGTCAAAATAGCTAATTTAGTGCTCACATCATAATATCCAGAGATATGAAAAAGAGTTTTGGTAGGGGTTTTTGATAATGTTAGATTATTGCTTAGTTTCTAATCTTATTATCAACTGGGCATATCCACTCAAGTTCTTAAAGAACCCTAATGAGTATCATGTATGGAATCCCTTCTATGAAATCACTCTCATTTTTGGCTCCCAGAAAAACGCATGAGGTGGTCCAAAGTGCAGAATCACCCAAATTAAACCCATCTGCTGATACTAACATAATAGAGCTTACCTGGATTTTAAAGGGAAAAACAATCAGGGTTTTACGTAAATACATCTTATTCTAGAAATGAGAAGGGCATGCGTTCATGTTAACCAGACTGTTTGGCTTTGCATTTAATGTCCACATATGTGAATTGTCTCGTTACATAAAATCTCATTTTAAAACTAAATATTTGTCTAATGTCACTATGTTTAATAATAGATTCAAGCAAAAATGAGAAGGAGAAAGAGAGGAGAAGGGGAAGAAGGAAAAAGGGAGGAGGAGGAAGAAATAAAAACAGTTTGAGATGTGGCGAGTAATCAGTCTGATGGATAAACTCCTATTTGAAGTGTATATATGTGTAATCTTATCACCAGATATATGTAGAAATTTCTTTCCCGGACACTAATATTGAAAATATTCTTATCCTAGTAAGGAACAATGCAACAAGCCAAAAACAAAATCCCAGACCAACAGAAAACGTTATAACTATCTGAAATAACTCATTACCAATATTATTTAAGGTAAGAAGGTAATTTTCTTCCATAAAATGCCCTCTCCACATCTCCCCATTTTGCCCTCTCTGACTGGACGGGACAATGTTCCAGAATGAAGTTTCCTTTCTGGAACAGCCTTTTTTTTTCAGTTGGAATATAGTTGAAGTACAGTATTATGTTAGTTTCAGGTGTACTACATAATTACTTGACATTTGCATACATTATGAAGTGATCACCACAATGTCTAGTAATCATCTGTCCCAATACAAAGTTATTACAATATTATTGACCATATTCCTTATGCTGTACATTACATCCCTGTGACTTATTTATTATATAACTGGAAGTTTGTACCTCTTAATCCCCTTCACCTATTTCCTCACCCTTCAGCCCCCCTCCCCTCTGGCATTCACCTATTTGTTCTTTGTAACCATTAGTCTTTTTTTCATTTTGTTAGTTTGTTTTCTTTCGTTTACTTTTTATTTTATATTGGAGTACAGTTGATTAACAAAGTTGTGTTAGCTTCAGGTGTACCACAAAGTGATTCAGTTATGCATATACATGTATCTATTCTTTTTCAAATTCTTTTTCCCAATTAGGCTGTCACAGAACACTGAGCAGAGTTCTCTGTGCTATACAGTAGGTCCTTGTTGGTTATCCATTCTAAATACAGCAGTGTGTACAGAGTTAGGGAGTTTGGAATTGACATGTTTTGTTTTTTTTAGACTACACACATATGAGATCATTCAGTATTTGTCTGACTTATGTTAGCATAATACCCTGTAGATCCATCCATGCTGTCACAAATGGCAAGATTTAATTTTTTATGGCTAAGGAATATTTGTGTGTGTGTGTGTGTGTGTGTGTACGTGTGTGTATCTCACATCTTCTTTATCCATTTATCTATTGATGGACACTTAGGTTGCTTCCCTAACTTGGCTATTGTAAATAATGCTGCAGTAAACATAGGGGTTCAGGAAAATACCCACTTTAGGCAAATACCCATGAGTGAAATTTCTGGATTATATAGTAGTTCTATTTTTAATTTTTTGAGGAAACTTCATAAGGTTTTCCATAGCGGCTGCACCAATCTACAATCCCATCAACAGAGCACAGGGGTTCCATTCAATCCACATTCTCACCAACACTTTTTATTTGTTGGTGTTTCTTTGGTTTTGGGGTTTGGGTTTCTGGGGGTTTTTTTTTGTTTGGTTTGGTTTTTTGATGATAGCCATTCTTACCGGTGTGAGGTGATATCTCATTGTGGTTTTGACTTGCATTTCCCTGATGATTAGCGATGTTGAGCATCTTTTCATGTGTCTGATGGCCTTCTATATGTCTTCTTTGAAAAAAATTGATGCAAGTCCTCTGCCCATTTTTTATTCAGGTTGTTTGGGGTTTTTTGATGTTGGGTTGTAAGAGTTCTTTATATATTTTGGATATTAACCCCTTATTGAATATATCATTTATAAATATCTTCTCCCATTCAGTAGGCTGACTTTAAGTTTTGTTGATAGTTTCTTTTGTCGTGCAAAGCTTTTTAGTCCCATTTGTTTATTTTTGCTTTTGTTTCCCTTGCCTGAGGAGACATATCCAAAAAATATATTGCTAAGACCAATGTCAAACAGTATACTGACTATGTTTTTTTGTTTTTTGGGTTTTTTTTTTTTTGCTGTACACGGGCCTCTCACTGTTGTGGCCTCTCCTGTTGCGGAGCACAGGCTCCAGACGCGCAGGCTCAGCGGCCATGGCTCATGGGCCCAGCCGCTCTGCGGCATGTGGGATCTTCCTGGACCGGGGCACGAACCCATGTCCCCTGCATCGGCAGGCGGACTCTCAACCACTGCGCCACCAGGGAAGCCTCTATGTTTTCCTTCTTCTTTCTCTTTTTTGTATGTGTATCTATTACAGGTTTTTGGTTTGTGGTTACCAGGACATTCATATATAACAACATATAAATACACATGATTATTCTAAGTTGATGATCTCTTAAGTTTGAACACATTCTAACAACCCAGCATTTTTACTCACCCCACCATGTTTAATGTGTTTGACATCATATTTTACATCTTTTTGCTTTGTGTTTCCTTTAACTACTTATTATCAATATAGATGATTTTACTACTTTTGTCTTTTAACCTTTCAACCAGCTTTATAAGTGGTTGATTTACTACCTTTACTGAATATTTGCCTTTACCAATGAGGTTTTTCCTTTCATAATTTTCATATTTCTAGTTGTGTCCTTTTCTTCTCTGCTTAGAGAAGTCCCTTTAACATTCCTTGTAAAACCAGTTTAGTGGTGCTGAACTCTTTTAGCTTTCGCTTACCTGTAAAACCCTTTATCTCTCCCTCAAATCTGAATGGTGGCCTTGCTGATGAGAGTATTCTTGATTGTAGGTTCTTTCATTACTTTGAATGTATCTACCATTCTGGCCTGCAAACCCTCTGTTGAAAGGAAGCTGATGGTCTTAATGGATATTCCCTTGTACATTGCTTGTGTCTTTTCTCTTGCTGCTTTTAAGAATCTCTCTTATTTTTGTCATTTTAATTATAATGTGCCTTGGTGGGGATTTCTTTGGGTTGATCCTGTTTAGGACTCTTAGTGCTTCCTGGACCTGGATGTCTGTTCCCTTTCCAAGGTTAGGAAAGTTTTCAGCTATTATTTCTTCAAATAAGTTCTCTGCCCCTTTCTCTCTCTCTCTTCTCCTTCTGGGATGTCTACAATGCAAATGGGAGTACACTCGATGTTGTCTCAGAAGTCTTAAACTATCTTCATTTCTTTTCATTCTTTTTTCTCTTTCTGTTCAGCTTGGATGATTTCTATTATTTTGTCTTCCAGAGCACTGATCATTCCTCTGCATCATCTAATCTACTGTAGATTCCTTCTAGTACATTTTTTATTTCACTTATCGTATTCTTTAGCTGTTTTGTCCTTTATATTTTCTAACTCTTTGCTGAAATTCTCACTGTGTTCACCCATTCTTCTCCCCAGTTCATTGAGCATCTTTACGACCATTGCTTTGAACTTCTTATTGGGTAGATTGCTATCTCCTCTTTGTTTACTTCTTTTTATGAGGTTTCGTCTTGTTCTTTTGTTTGGAACATACTCCTCTGTCTCTTCATTTTGCCTAATTCTCTGTGTTTATTTCTACGTATAGGTAGGTTGGTTATGTTTCCCAAACTTGAAGAAGTGGCTTTTCGTAGGAGATGTCCTATGGGGCCCAGCAGCATACTCCACTCTGGTCATCAGAGCTATATGCGTAGGGGACCCCTCTGTGGGTTGTATAGTCCCTTTTGTTGTGGTGGGGGCAACTACTGTATGTATACTGGTGGGCGGGGCTGGTGCCTAGCCCTGTTGGTTGCCAGGCCCTGCCTCGTGCAGTGGCTGCCAGCCCACTAGTGGGCAGGGCTGGGTCCCAGCACCACTGGCTGTGCAGCTCACGGGGTCTGAGGCTGATGCCAACTTGCTGGTGGATGGGGCCAGGTTCCAGTAAGTTGGGTGCATGCCTGGAAGGTGGCAGATGGGACCAGGGCTGGTGCCAGCCCACTAGTGGGCAAGGCAGTGTCCCAGGGCTGCTGGCTGTGCAGCCTTTGCATGGGGTAGGGGTCTTAGCTTCCACCAGCTGTTGGGTGAGTAAGCCCCAGATGCCAATAGGCTAGAGGGAAGACTCCAAAATGGAGTTTGTCAGCGCCAGTGTCCTTGTGGTAGAATGAGCTCCCAAAAATGGTTCCTGCCAGAGTCTATATCCCCTAAGGGAGTCCCAGTTGCCTCCTGCCTTTCCAGGAGGTTCTCCAAGATCAGCAAGTCAGTTTGACGCAGGCTCCTTTCAAATTCCTGCCTCTACCCTGGGTCTCAGAGCATGCGAGATTTTGTGTGCGCCCTTTAAGATCAGAGTCTCTGTTTCCTATAGCCACCTGGCTCTCCCGTATGCAAAGCCAGGTGTTCTAGGGGCTCATTCTTCCAGAGCAGAACCCCCAGGCTGGGCGACCCCATGTGGGACTCAGGCCCCTCACTCCTTGAGGAAAACCTCTGCAATTGTGATTACCCTCCCATTTGTGGGTCACCCACCCCAGGGGTGTGGGTCTTGACTGTAGTGCGTCTCTCTCCCTCCTACGTATCTCATTGTGGTTCCTTCTTTATATCTTTAGTTGTGGAAAATCTTTCCTGCTAGTCTTCAGGTCGTTCTCGTGGATAGTTGCTCTGTAAGTAGTTGTAATCTGGTGTTCCCAGCAAAGGAGGTGAGCTCAGGGTCTTCCTACTCTGCCATCCTGGCCACCCACCCTTGCACAGCCTTTCTTGTCTCTCTGTTTCCTACTAGATGTAAGCTTCTGAATGTGTTTTCATTCAGCCTTGCTATAAGAAGATCCATTCTGTATCAAACCAAAGAAACCAAATCTATACAGTGGCATGACATTACCATTCAACGTTCCATCAGGAAACATCATGTTAAAAGTTGATTATCACTCAAGAAGAATAAACACTAAAATTTTTTTTTAAATAATGCATAGTCCAGACTGAACTTGGAATCCTGAAAAACCAATGGAATGTTTCCTAAATATGTTTTTGATTTTGGTTACCAGAATACAATAGCATCTTACTAATGAGGCACATTTTTTCTGTAATCTATATGTGGAAACTCAGTTTTGTAAAATACTTTGACTCATCAGCTCTTTTTCTCCTTAGTATTTTTTGTAAAAGAAACACTGCACATATACACATACATAATGAGTAGCCAAAAATTGGTTCTGGCCCAGCCAGATATCAGTATGTTTGAAATTAACAGAGTTGGCATAAGGAAGCAAATATATGGAACACACTGAATTGCCCATAGCCTAACAATTAAATTAATACAATTTCTCCTATGGCTACAAAGGTTTGAGCCAATCTGCAGATCCAGAAATTCAGCACTGTTAACAAGTATGCTCACCAAAGATAGCTTTGGTGGCAAATAAAACCCGGAAAAATAAACCACAAGACAGTTTGGAACTTGAACCTGAGATATAGCTTCTCAGCACCAGGGTGGTAATCCAGGCTTATCTTTAGAAATGCACTTCCTACAAGATGTACAACAATCCTGGCAAATGAGAACCTACAGCTATCAGATGGCACAGATCATCACTAGTAAATGTATTAAAATCTGGTCATGAAAGAACACTTACTTTTCACACCACTTTGAACTTAGTGGAAGTTAGAATGATTTGGTTACTGTCCCATTTGTTTTCTGTTTTAAATCTCTTTAGATTAACTATCCTCTTAACGAGGAACAGGGCCTAACTCAAGCATAATAAATACAGTTTAAAGTTGGCTAGGAAAATTCCTTTTCCCCCAAAGTGATCTTCCTTCTGCCAATTTGCTGATCCCTCAAATTCCACTACTAGTCACTGGTCTGTGTTAAATGAAGCCTTCTCCCTCAGGAGCCCCTAAAATGGCAATTCCTGTAAGAAAGGTATCACACTGTGCCCTAACAAATTTTGGGTTGATTTGTGAAAGAGCTTTTTTTCTTTCCAGAAGAGATTAGCAGATTGCGAGCCAAAGTTTTGTTGGAACAGAGTCATGTTCATTCCTTACCTCTTGCTTATGGCCTCTTCATGCTGCAATAGCCAAGTCGAATAGTTGAGACAGAGAAAGTATGGCCCACAAAGCCTAAAATATTTACCATCTGGCCCTTTACAGAAGAAGTTTACCAATTCCTGACATAGAGCAATGGGCCCCTTGGGAACCTAGAAGTCAGGAGAAAAATTAAGAGGAGCTGGGGTATTTGAAACAATAATGCTTTCCATTTGGGAACACTGCATTTAAGGGAGGATCTTAGCATAACTAATTCTCACAATATAATCTGCAGAGATAAATATCACAGGCTCTGGCACATGTAGGTGCTGAAGAAATATCTGTTGGCTAAATACATTCACTCATTTATTCATTCAATCAATAAATACATATCAGGGTATATGCCCAGTAGTGGGATTACTGGGTCGTATGGTAGCTCTATTTTTAGTTTTGTAAGGTAACTCCATACTTTTCTCCACAGTAGCTGTATCATTTGACATTCCCACCAACAGTGCAAGAGGGTTCCCTTTTCTCCACACCATCTCCAGCATTTATTGTTTGTAGATTTTTTGATGATGGCCATTCCGACCAGTGTGAGGTGATACCTCATTGTAGTTTTGATCTGCATTTCTCTTATAATTAGTGATGTTGAGCATCTTTTCATGTGCCTCTTGGCCATCTGTATGTCTTCTTTAGAGAAATGTCTGTTTAGGTCTTCCGCCCATTTTTTGATTGGGTTGTTGTTTTTTTTTTTTTTTTGATATTGAGTTTCATGAGCTGTTTGTATATTTTGGAGATTAATCTCGTCAGTTGCTTCGTTTGCAAATATTTTCTCCCATTTCGAGGTTGTCTTTCATCTCGCTTATGGTTTTCTTTGCTGTGCAAAAGCTTTTAAGTTTCATTAGGTCCCATTTGTTTATTTTTGTGTCTATTTTCATTATTCTAGGAGGTGAGTCAAAAAAGATCTTGCTGTGATTTATGTCAAAGAGTGTTCTTCCTATGTTTTCCTCTAAGAGTTTTATAGTGTCCAGTCTTACATTTAGGTCTTTAACCCATTTTGAGTTTATTGTTGTGTATGGTGTTAGGGAGTGTTCTAACAGTGGTACATATGTATAAAGGAATATTACTCAGCCATAAAAAGGAATGAAATTGGGTCATTTGTAGAGACGTGGATGGAACTAGAGTCTGTCATACAGAGTAAGTCAGAAAGAGAAAAACAAATATCGTATATTAACACATATATGTGGAATCTAGAAAAATGGTACAGATGAACCTATTTGCAGGGCACGAATAGAGACGCAGACATAGAAAACAGATGTGTGGACACAGGGCAGGAGAGGGGTAGGATGAATTGGGATATTGGGATTGACATATATACACTACCATGTGTAAAACAGATAGCAGTGGGAACCTGCTGTATAGCACAGGGAGCTCAGCTCGGTGCTCAGTGGTGACCTAGATGGGTGGGATGGTGGAGGGGAGGGAGGTCCAAGAGGGAGGGGATATATGTATGCATATAGCTGATTCACTTCTTTGTACAGCAGAAACCAACACCACATTGTAAAGCAACCCCCCAATAAAATAAATAAATAAATAGATAAGTAAGTAATTATCAAGGGCTTACCAAGTGCAAGGCACTATTACTGGAGATGTGGAAAGAGCGCTAAGCCAGAAAAAAGTAACAAAACTATACTCTTAGAGCTTTCATTCTAGTGCAGGAAAACCAAAAGTAACCATATAATTATACAAATGATTTAATAATAACATGTTAGAGTAGAGGAAGAGTGAAGGGGAGCAATTTTTCAAAGCAGGCCTCCCTGATTCCAAGACATTTAACCAGAGACCTGAAAGAAGCGAGGAGAATCTGCAGGCTGGCTCTCAGGGAACTGCAAAGGCCTTGAGGTGTAAGAAGCTTGGCTGGTCCCTAGAAGCCACTGTGGCTGGAGCACAGAGAGGGAAGGTCATAGCCACTCAGAGGTCAGAGAGGGAAGGTCATGGCCAGTCAGAGGTCAGCTGGGGAAGCTGCACTGTGGGCCCTGAAGGCCATATTAGGAACTCTGGATTTTACTGTGAATAGTTTTAAGGAAAGGAGACACAATCTAACTTGTGTTTAGAACTGTCACTCTGCCTGGTGTATGGAGCACAGGCTGTAGGGAGACCTAATATATTCACAGACTGAACCAATAGCTATGAAAACAAACTGACAAAAAAACTTCTTCCACGCACTAGACTCTTTCTCTGTTGGGAAAAACCTCAATGAACTTGTCTGATTTTTAAGGTAAGCCTCATACCCTCACCTCAGGCAGATCCCAGAAGGGAGAGGTTTAAACAGAAAACAGTGAAATTGGCCTTTATAATAAACTGACAGATTTTTAGGATTCCCCTGTAAGAAGGTGTAGACACAGATTTGGGCTACTCTGATATGGGATAAAGGAAGAAGGTGCTGGAAGAAACAGTGGCCTGAGCCACTGAGAACTTGAACATAATGATGTCTAATATTCTATTTTAAGCTGTTTGCTTCTCTATGTTGGGATGTAATGACCCCACACACCCTCTCCACTGCCCCCCAAGCATTCACGAGTGTTTGGTGTCAGTGTAGTTTTGAGAAATTTTTTCTTAAAGAGGGATGAGAGGGAAGCAGGCTTCACCATAACCTGCATCAGGAGAAACCTACGCTCTCCCGTTCCCTCCCCCAAAAAAATAAAATTACTCAAATGAAAATACTGGCGACGACATGCTTACATTATATATGTTAGGAAATCAAGATATTTTATGCAGACGTGTTTTAAGGGTCATTCCAGAGCACCAGAGGATTTATGGTCCGTCATCCAAGCAACTGAAACTTGGGTTTCATATGCAAATTCAAACTATGGAAATTGACGCACTAGTAAGATAGGTGAACTTGTCAAAGTCATACAGCTGGTTACCTGGTAAAGCTGGAGCCCTAGGCCAGATCTAATTCCGGGTCAAGTCCACCCCACCACAGCTGCTTGACCAGTACAACTTTTCCTAAGCCCAGCTATGCTGATGCTGTAGGGAGCCAGCTGTTCCCAATGACTCAGGCTACTTCCTGAGAGAAATTACTCACATAGGAAAGCAGGATAGCAGTCACTGCAAACAACTCTAAGACACTAATTTAAAGAGCCAGTATGCCTACCTGATGGGCATTCTCTAAGGTAAATAAATCCTCTGGGTCTAAATCTACCTTTAGCAGAAGCATGAACCCTTTCAATTCACTGATCCAGAAGTAGAAAATGAAAAGTTCAACCAGTCAAAATCAAGGGCGGGGGCTAAGGGGACCCATCTAAGGTCAGAGCTGCACAGGCCTATCCTGCTTGCCCTCAACCAAAGAAAAGATATAGCTAGACACATACCCACCACCCCTGGAGCAGGAGGCCTGAGGAATAATAACGTGCTCCCAAAAGAGAAGTCCCAAAATTAGACACATTCACTAGGAAAGGTCTTTATCATCTGCAGTGTATAAGAATTAATAAAATTCAGTACATTTTTAACTTTTTATAATCATCCATTACTAACATTTCAGATAAAAGAGTGAAACTGACCAAGTTTAAACCAACTTAATTTTAGAACCTGTATAAGTTAGCCTCTCTGATTCCATTACCAATAAAGAGTTCACAATGCCTATTTTATCTGATGGTTTTCAGAATAAAGATAATGTATATATGGTATATAACACTGTGCCTGGCAAAGATGGCACTCAATAAGTGGCACCCATTATTAATAATTAATGATAATAATAATTACTTAAAGTAAGCAGAGCTGAGCCTATAGTGAGGCAGTGGTGAGGGCTCCCTCCTCCCGCATGATTTGTGGAGTACCCTAGAGTGCCTGCTAGAAACAGTCAAGTTTCAGCCTAATGGCACCATACATTTCCATGAGCAAATTCTCTTTCCGAGAAGGACAACGTGGTCAAGACATCAGTAGGGCTCCAAATTCCTGCAAGCTGTGTAAATACCTCTCGGCACTATAATCTGCTTCTGCCCGCACACCAAAACGCTGTGTAAATATCATAACCCCAGCTACAGCCAGGAAAACCTTAATAAATACCAGATTTGGGAAAGAGAAGCCATAATATATGTACTCTCTATCAGCCCAAACTTTTACCACCTTTATTTAAACAGCTTTACCAAGGTCAAAATTGAATACTGGAAGTAATCCTAGAAGTGTTTAGGTCAGGATGGCAAGGCAAGAGAAGGCCCTGGGCAATTAAGCCTGAGCTGCTCTCCTGGGAAATGTTTGGGGCAGGCTGGCACAGAAGAACACATGGATCTCAGATAGGGAGGGCTTGGGGTCTAATCTTAACCTCCACCACCCACCAGCCACATAAACATGTACAAGTCAAATAGTTCTCCAAGCCTCAGTGTCCCTATCTGTAAATGGGGGATAACAACTGAATTACCTGTTTTATTGGAATACTAAAAAGATGTGTACATGAAGGTGCTTTATAAATGATGAAGTGCTATGTGCAAGCTATTTCTATTGTTTATCACATCTGCTCCACATTCAGCAAAGCAAACAAGCTTTTAGTTTATGAGTGTCCAGTAAACTAACAATTTAGCTATTGGGGGTATTTTCTGGTTGTTTTTTTGATTAGCTATGTCCAAAATGGCCTTGACCTTGCTTTATAAATGTTCCTAAGATGCAGGGTAAGTTAGGTGTTGGGATTCTCATTGGCCACCAAGTGACCCTGCATTAAGTGAGTTCATTTTCACTACACTCATGATTTCATTAGACACAAGCTTTGATGTGGGCAGGATGAACTGGTCTCCCTACACAAAATCTTAAAGCCAGTGATTGGTCTTTAGCAACCCCTCCTGTCCTCATTAGCTCTCCTTCTTTCAATAATATCATATACTTCCCCAGGGCTCAGGGTCTTCCTACTGATCCCTAGTCACCCAGAGACCCCACCAGCAGGCCATCCTAGCTTGGTACCCTGAGGAAGGACCCCTAGTTTGGGCCTCTCTAATCCTCCATCCTCCTTTCTCCCATCAAATTATTTCTGTTCCAGGGCTTCCCTGGTGGCGCAGTGGTTGAGAGTCCGCCTGCCGATGCAGGGGACACGGGTTCGTGCCCCGGTCAGGGAGGATCCCGCAGGCCACGGAGCGGCTGGGCCCGTGAGCCATGGCCGCTGAGCCTGCGCGTCTGGAGCCTGTGCTCCACAACGGGAGAGGCCACAACAGTGAGAGGCCCGCGCACAGAAAAAAAAAAAATTATTTCTGTTCCAAGCTGTATCAGTTTTTATAAGATCTGCCCTCCACTGACACAAAAGATAATGATGTCTCTCTTGGTTAAGGGATTTTCATTTAGGTCTTCGTAGGTAATGCTTAAATCCCAAAGGAGGGACTGTTGTGATGGGAAACTTGAAAAGCCAGCACAAGAGGTATTTGAGGCATTCACACACACCCTCACTTGTTCATTCATCAAGCATATATTCAGCACTGGAAAGGGGATCCCAGATTCAATTCCAGCATGTGTGTGGAGGCTTCCCCAAAACGACAAGCAATTCTTGGACCCTGCCAGGGTGTCTGAGAATTCAACTCAATTCTGACACTATCTATCTGAAGATAGAATCACATTCCACAGGTAAAGGGCTCAGTCCCACAAGACCAACCTCCACTTCGGATACCAGTTGCAAGTCCAGATTGTTACCTGTGCTTCTTACCAACTGGCTGCAAACTGGAGGTTCCAACAACTCCTTGCAACTCAGGATGCCAATCACAAGTCCATGTTGTTACCCGTACTTCTGATGACCAACTGGCTGTAAATCAGGTTCCCACAACCCCCTGCTCAGGTTCAATTAATTTGCTGGAACAGTTCACAGAACTCGGGAAAATCTGTTTGCTCACCAGATTACTGAGTTATTATAAAAGGATATTAAAAGTTATTAATCAACAGCCAAATGAAGATATATATCGAGCGAGGTCCCAAACAAAGAAGCTTCTGTCCTCATGGAGTGTGGAGCCTGGCATGGTGGCACCGTAATAGAGAAAAACAAGTTAATCACTAAAGGGATGTTGCCTACAAGCTTAAATTAACATAATGGCCCATCTCTGGGAACCCTGCCACCCATGTATTGAGCATTAAGCTAAAATACCTTTGTTTAGCTCACAGGAAACCTCCTGACCAGGTCCACCTGTGAATGGCTGCAGGAAGGAAGAAACTAACTCCCCTCCAGAGTCTGATCGGAACCAGGGCTTTATCCCCTCCCCTTTCAGTATAAAAGAAGCCTGAATTCTAATTCAGAAAAGATGGTTCACTGGGACACTAGTCCGCCATCTTCTTGGTCTGCTGGCTCTCTGAATGAAGTCATCACTCCTACCCCAACACCTCATCTCTTGATTTACTGGCCTGTCATACGGCAAGCAGTGCAAGCTTGGAACAGCACAAAAACATGCTTCTTCTCCAATGTGGAAAGGGGGAAAAAAGGACAAAAATCTGTTCTTTGGGATTTTTATGGATGCTTCATTACATATTCACGATTAACTAAATCACTGGCCAGTGGGCTAATCTCCAGCCCCCCATCCCTCCCCAAAATCAGGGGGTGATACTGAAAGTTCCAACCCTTTAATCACATGGTTGGTTCTCCTAGCAACCAGCTCCTACCCTTGGTAGAATCCAAAAGTCACCTTCCCCGAATCATTCTCAAGAATTGAGGACAAGAGACCAAATATTATCCCATTGCTCTTATTGCTCAGGAAATTCCAAGGGCTTGGGGAGCTGTGAGCCAGGAACTCTGAATGAAGACTAAATACATATGAAAAATATACATTTAGTCATTTATAGGCAAAATCACAATGTTGCAAACACCCACAGTGGATTAGGAATAATCACGGAAGGAGGGGGTTACAAGTATCATGAAAATGATGGCACCGCAGGCTGAGATACCCCCAACACATCTGAGTGAAGCCCAAGAGTCAAAGTGACAATGGCCTGAGGCCCATTACACAGTGTGTGATGAAGGCCTGGGGCACATGGGCCAGGGAAAAGGCTATTTTCAGCTAAGCCCAGCACCTCTAACTAGTTTAATCCCCAAATCCATTGCATCATTTTTACCCAACGACAGAGTCCTAGCTGCAAGTAAACATTTCAAGTTGAAATTTAAAATTAATTGGAAAATTCAGAAGATACAATTTTTGCCCTCAAATATCTCCCAGCCATATGGGAAAGACAAACACCAAAGTAGCTCATTATAACACAAGGAGATATGAGCCTATTATTGGTCTAATCAAATACCCCTAATAGCAGATAAATGCCAGGAACTAAAAGAATTTTATCCCCTACTGACAGGATGCACGTACCATGTAACACTAATAGTCCATATAATCACGAGCAAAATTCTAAGGATACTCTCAAGTTGAAAACTATCAACCAAACCTTTCATCCTGAGAATGAATGGGACATTTAAAAGGACAAGACAACTGGATTTTCTTACTGCACTGAATGGCTCATTATTAGTTCAGTTTAGGAAATCAACTCATTTCCAAAGAGCCTATTTTATAATTCCTTAAACTGTGGTCTTTTTAGGCGAGACAATTAGAAGAACAAGGTATTTATCCCCTTTGTCTTATTTAGACTGTTTTCTGCTGAGTGTTAAGATTTACTAAGGTGCAGTAACCGCCTAACAGCAAGGCTGTAGATGCACCATTGGAATTAAATAATGAAGTGAGATGAAATAGGGGTCTCCGTAACGGCCAGCCCAGTCAGCAAACACCAGGACTTTTGTCTTTCAGTTAATCCAAGAGAGCAGGCAAACTGACAGGTACCACAAGGCAGCAGGTTACCCAAGCGTTAGACTTCCTCTCTTGAAGATACTATCAATGAATACAAAAGTGTTTTATGAAGAAACTGAAGGTTAGGGGGCTCCAGAATACTGGCCCATTTAAGTTCTGGGTTAGGACAACACTTGGCTGGCAAAGGGTTTAGACCTGCACCACCTTGCTCCCTCAAGCCATTCACCTAGTTCTCCTTGACAATTTCAACTCAAAAATGTCTAAGGGACGCCCATTCAATAACAATAAATGGTTCAGCAAGATTTCAGAAAACTGTTTTTCTCTCATCTCCTTCCTCCAAACCTGATCTCTGGTAACAGAAGAAATACTCATTTTAACTTGTTTGTTTTAGAATCTGGATTACATTTCCAACTTAAATGGAAACGAATCATCTAAAACAGGGATTGGGAGACTTCCCTGGTGGTCCAGTGGTTAAGAATCCAACTTCCAATGCAGGGGATGCGGATTCGATCCCTGGTCAGGGAACTAAGATCCCACATGCTGCGCGGCAACTAAGCCCACACACCACAACTACTGAGCGCATGCGCTCTGGAGCCTGCACGCCGCAACGAAAGATCCAGCATGCAGCAGCGAAGACCCCACGTGCCGCAACTAAGGCCCGATGCAGTCAAAAATTTAAAAAAAAATTTAATAAATAAATTAAAAAGGCATTGGTTCAGATCTTATCACTACAGAAAAAGCAAAACTATGTTTGAGAAAGAATGTTTTTAATCAAATAGCAAATAATAGTAAATAGCTTTAAAGTATCTTTAGAACGTATAAGTAAAGAATGCACAAATAAAGCAGAAAAAATAGGTGGCAGGGATTCTGGGTAATATCCTCTCCTTACAAAATATCTCCTTACAAAATATCTCCTTACAAAATATTGTGATTCAAAACACACAATGAAGAGAGTAAAAGAGGACAGGACATTTAATTACCTGCTTCTTCGTTCCAAATGAATTATTATTACACTGATTATTGAGCCTCTGGGGATGCTCTTTTTAAAAATTACCTGAGCTTGCACATTTATAAAATAATAAAACCTGCCTTGAGAAACATCATAAGGATTAAAGGAGGTAATACCTGAGAAGGACTTAACGCAATAGTCAATAACTGCTCTTATTCATTTGCTCACTTAGTCAATGTTTAGTAAAAGCCTACTATGTGGCACATGCTCTACAGCGGGAATACAAAAACGAACAAGACATTCACAGCCCCTGCCCTTATAGAACTTAGGGTCTAGACAGGTTGTCCAGACTTCAGTGGGGAAAAAAAAAAAAAAAACTCGACTCACGGAAACCTCTTCCTGTGTAGCTGGAGGGCTGCTGTGGTAGTCACCAGTGCCAGTGCTGCTCAAGAAATATTTCCAGCTTTCCTCTTTCCAAATACATGGTGGGATTATACTCTACTTCCCTTGAAATTATATGACTTGCTTTGGCCAACAAAACATGAATAGAAGGGACAGGTGTTGCTCCAGGGCTAAAAGTCTAAGTTATGCCTCCTGTCCCCACATTCTCTTCTCTCTGACAAGGTGATCATGGAACATTTGTTGATGGAGCCTCCATCAGCCTGGGTTCTTGAGCGGCAATGATAAGCAGAGCTCCACCTGCTAATCTGTGCTGGAAATGCAGCATGAAGGAGAAATATATTTTTGTGTGTCAAGCCACCGAGATTTGAGGTTGTTACTGTATAATATTCTAGCCTGTCCTAACCAATATAGGTGGTTTGTCTAATCACCCAAATATCATTACAACCTGCATTCAGTGCATTGAAAAATACATCTAAGAAGCTGACTTGATGAGCAAAGATCTGAAGGACAATGTGAAGTGATTTAAGTGACATAGTGTGAGGTGGGATTTGGGTTGGGCAGGTGCATGGGAGCACAGAGCACAAAAGACCTGAGGAAAGAGGGAGCATGAGCCATTTCAGGAACTGATGAAACAAATGTGACTGGAAGCGAGATGAAAGGAAGAGACTCAGGACGAAGTAGCAGAAAGCAGACATGCAGGGCCTTGAAGCCCCATTAATGCTTTTAGTTGTTATCTAAGAGCAACGGGAAGCCATTAAATGGTTGCAAGCAGAAAAACAGCATGATTAGATTTGTGTTTATGAAATATAATTCTGGATGTAGTATGAAAAACAGATGGGACACAGGCAAGAATTAATACAGGGAAACCCATCAGAGACTACTGCAGTCACAGTGCAAGCAAGAGAATGTGGTGGCCTGGATTTGATGACAAAGTAAAAATGGAGAGATATGTGGGGAAATTTTGGACATATTTAGGCAGCGAGATCAAAAGGAGTTTTAATCATAGACTGGAAACAGGGGCAAGGTGGTTTCCACAGCTGTCTGGATTGTGGTGCCAGTCTCCGAAATAGTAAACACTGAAAGAGAAGCGGTCTTTGGAAGGAAGGTCATAAGTTTTGACTTGGATATGTTGAAGCTTAAGTTCCTCCAGCACCTTAAACTTCAACAAAATTCTAGGCTACAAACATGAATATGGGCAGTGATTCGTTTACATTTTGGAAAAACCAGAAAGTCAGACAAGAAGGGGGTGCCTAGGATCAAGTCTTCAGGAACTCCTACATTCAAAAGCCAGGAAAAGGATGAAGTCGAGTAACGTGAGCTGTACAATTGTCCACTGGGTTTAGAACATGGAGGTGATTGGTAACATTAGCAAAAGCTGCTTCAGTGGAAGGATGGGAATGGTCAAAACAAAGATAACCATAAAAAAACCATCATATTCACTCACTCATTATTTGTTAAGACCTATGGTCTGGTCTGGAAATAATAGGGTGAACAAAACCAAATGAGTCCCAGCCTCCATGGGGCTAACAGTCTAGTGAGACAAAATAATTGCAAGCTATGTTAAGTATTAGGGAGAAAACAAAGGTAAAAATATATATGTACATAATACACAAATGGAAAGGAGGGTAGAAACAGTCAGAGGTAACAATTAAACTGAGCCATGAAGGAGGAAAATGAGCTAGCTGTGCAAAGAAGTGAATGTAATACGGTAATGAGGGGACAACGAATTCAGACACAGGGAACAATGAGCACGAAGACTCTTTTTCTTTTTTCTTTTTCTTAACACAATGGCTTTGTAAATGTAGCAGCAGAAAGACAGTCTTCACCACCACACAATAAAATCTTGATTATGCTATATTCAAGCATATCAGACTTCCTTAATGACCTGGCATTTCAGGGAACCCAGAAGGAACAAGGTAGCTTTTTTTTTAATCTCAAACTTGTTTATTTTTTTTTATTTAACATCTTTATTAGAGTGTAATTGCTTTACAAGGTTTACTTTCTGTTGTGTAACAAGTGAATCAGCTACATATATACATATATTCCCATATCTCCTCCATCTTGCATCTCCCTCCCACCCTCCCTATCCCATCCTTCTGGGTGGTCACAAAGCACCCAGCTGATCTCCCTGTGCTATACAGCTGCTTCCCACTAGCTAGCTATATTACATTTGGTAGTGTATATATGTCAATGTTACTCTCTCTCTTCATCCCAGCTTAACCTTCCCTCTCCCCATGTCCACAAGTCCATTCTGTACATCTCAGTATTTATTCCTGTCCTGCCCCTAGATTCTTTAGAACCACTCTTTTTTTTTTTTTTTTTTAGATTCCATATATGTATTAGCATATGGTATTTGTTTTCTCTTTCTTACTTACTTCACTCTGTATGACAGACACTAGGCCCACCCACCTTACTACAAATAACTCAGTTTCATTTCTTTTTATGGGTGAGTAATATTCCATTAAATATATGTGCCACATCTTCTTTATCCAGTTGTCTGCTGATGGACACTGCAGTTGCTTCCATGTCCTGGCTATTGTAAATAGAGCTGCAATGAACATTGTGGTACATAACTCTTTTTTTTTTTTTTTTTTTTTTTTTTGTGGTATGCGGGCCTCTCGCTGTTGTGGCCACTCCCGTTGCGGAGCACAGGCTCCGGACACGCAGGCTCAGCGGCCATGGCTCATGGGCCTAGCTGCTCCGCAGCATGTGGGATCTTCCCGGACCAGGGCACGAACCCGTGTCCCCTGCATCGGCAGGCGGACTCCCAACCACTGCGCCACCAGGGAAGCCCCATAACTCTTTTTGAATTATGGTTTTCTTAGGGTATATGCCCAGTAGTGGGATTGCTGGGTCATAAGGCAGTTTTATTTTTAGATTTTTAAGGAACCTCCATACGATTCTCCATAATGGCTGTATCAATTTACATTCCCACCAACAGTGCAAGAGAGTTCCCTTTTCTCCACACCCTCTCCAGCATTTATTGTTTGTAGATTTCTTGATGAAGGCCATTCTGACCGGTGTGAGGTGATACCTCATTGTAGTTTTGATTTGCATTTCTCTAATGATTAGTGATGTTGAGCATCCTTTCATGTGTTTGTTGGCAATCTGTATATCTTCTTTGGAGAAATGTCTATTTACGTCTTCTTGCCCATTTTCAGATTGGTTTATTTGTTTTTTTGATATCGAGCTGCATGAGCTGCTTGTATATTTTGGAGATTAATCATTTGTCAGTTGTTTCCTTTGCAAATATTTTCTCCCATTATGAGGGTTGTCTTTTCGTCTCGTTTATGGTTTCCATTGTTGTGCAAAAGCTTTGAAGTTTTGTTAGGTCCCATTTGTTTATTTTTGTTTTTATTTCCATTTCTCTAGGAGGTGGGTCAAAAAGGATCTTACTGTGATTTATGTCATAGAGTGTTCTGCCTATGTTTTCCTCTAAGAGTTTGATAGTGTCTGGCCTTACATTTAGGTCTTTAATCAATTTTCAGTTTATTTTTGTGTATGGTATTAGGGAGTGTTCTAATTTCATTCTTTAATATGTAGCTGTCCAGTTTTCCCAGCACCATCATTGAAGAGACTGTCTTTTTGCCATTGTATATTCTTGCCTCCTTTATCAAAGGTAAGGTGACCATAGGTGCGTGGATTTACCTCTGGGCTTTCTATCCTGTTCCATTGATCTATATTTCTGTTTCTGTGCCAGTACCATACTGTCCTGATTACTGTAGCTTTGTAGTATAGTTTAAAGTCAGGGATCATGCTTCCTCCAGCTCTGATTTTCTTTCTCAAGATTGCTTTGGCTATTCAGGGTCTTTTGTGTTTCCATACAAATTGTGAATTTTTTTCTTCTAGTTCTGTGAAAAATGCCATTGGTACTTTGATAGGGATTGCATTGAACCTGTAGATTGTTCTGAGTAGTATAGTCATTTTCACAATGTTGATTCCTTAAATCCAAGAACATGGTATATTGCTCCATCTGTTTGTATCACCTTTAATTTCTTTCATCAGTGTCTTATAATTTTCTGCATACAGGTCTTTTGTCTCCTTAGGTAGGTTTATTCCTAGGTATTTTATTCTTTTTGTTGCAATGGTAAATGGGAGTGTTTCCTTAATTTCTCTTTCAGATTTTTCATCATTAGTGTATAGGCATGCAAGAGATTTCTGTGCATTAATTTTGTATCCTGCTGCTCTACCAAATTCACTGATTAGCTCTAGTAGTTTTCTGATAGCGTTTTTAAGATTCTCTATGAATACTATCATGTCATCTGCAAACAGCTTTAAAACTTCCAAAACTATGTTGGATAATAGTGGTGAGAGTAGGCAATCTTGTCTTGTTCCTAATCTTAAAGGAAATGGTTTCAGTTTTTCACCATTGAGAACGATGTTGGCTGTGGGTTTGTCATATATGGCCTTTATTATGTTGAGGTAGGTTCCCTCTATGCCTACTTTCTGGAGAGTTTTCATCATAAATTGGTGTTGAATTTTGTCAAAAGCTTTTTCTGCATCTATTGAGATAATCATGGTTTTTCTCCTTCAATTTGTTAATATGGTGTATCACATTGATTGATTTGATTATATGGAAGAATCCTTGCATACCTGGGGTAAACCCCACTTGATCATGGTGTATGATCCTTTTAATGTGCTGTTGGATTATGTTTGCTAGTATTTTGTTGAGGATTTTTGCATCTATGTTCATCAGAGTTACTGGCCTGTAGTTTTCTTTTTTTGTGACATCTTTGTCTGGTTTTGGTATCAGGGTGATGGTGGCCTCGTAGAATGAGTTTGGGAGTGTCCCTCCCTCTGTTATATTTTGGAAGAGTTTGAGAAGGATAGATGTTAGCTCTTCTCTAAATGTTTAGTAGAAACAGCCTATGAAACCATCTGGTCCTGGGCTTTTGTTTGTTGGAAGATTTTTAATCACAGTTTCAATTTCAGTGCTTGTGAGTTGTCTGTTTATATTTTCTATTTCTTCCTGGTTCAGTCTTGGAAGGTTGTGCTCTTCTAAGAATTTGTCCATTTCTTCCAGGTTGTCCATTTTATTGGCATATAGTTGCTTGTAGTAATCTCTCATCATCCTTTGTATTTCTGCAGTGTCAGTTGTTACCTCTTTTCATTTCTAATTCTGTTGATTTGAGTCTTCTCCCTTTATTTTTTTTTTAAGTTTTTATTTATTTTTGGCTGTGTTGGGTCTTCGTTTCTGTGCAAGGGCTTTCTCTAGTTGCGGCAAGCAGGGGCCTTCCTTCATCACTGTACATGGGCCTCTCACTATCACGGCCTCTCTTGTTGCGGAGCACAGGCTCCAGACATGCAGGCTCAGTAGTCGTGGCACACGGGCTTAGTTGCTCCGCAGCATGTGGGATCTTCCCAGACCAGGGCTCAAACCCATGTCCCCGGCATTGGCAGGCAGATTCTCAACCACTGTGCTACCAGGGAAGCCCCTCCCTTTTTTTCTTGATGAGTCTGGCTAATCATTTAACAATTTTGTTTGTCTTCTCAAAGAACCAGCTTTCAGATTCATGGATCTTTGCTATTGTGTCCTTCATTTCTTTTTCATTTACTTCTGATCTGATCTTTATGATTTCTTTCCTTCTACTAACTTTGGGGGGTTTTTGTTCTTCTTTCTCTAATTGCTTTAGGTGTAAGGTTATGTTGTTTATTTGAGATGTTTCTTGTTTCTTGAGGAAGGATTGTATTGCTATGTACTTCCCTCTTAGAACTGCTTTTGCTGCATCCCATTGCTTTTGGTTGTCATGTTTCCATTGTCATTTGTTTCTAAGTTTTTTTGATATCCTCTTTGATTTCTTCAGTGATCTCTTGGTTGTTTAGTAGCATATTGTTTAGCCCATGTGTTTGTATTTTTTACAGTTTTTTCCTGCAGTTGATATCTAGTCTCATAGCATTGTGGTCAGAAAAGATACTTGATATGATTTCAATTTTCTTAAATTTACCAAGGCTTGATTTGTGACCAAAAATATGACCTATCCTGGCAAATGTTCCATGAGCACTTGAGCAGAAAGTGTATTCTGTTGTTTTTGGATGGAATGTTCTACAAATATCAATTAAGTCCACCTTGTTTAATGTGTCATTTAAAGCTGTGTTTTCTTATTTATTTTCATTTTGCATGATCTGTCCATTGGTGAAAGTGGGGTGTTAAAGTCCCCTACTATGATTGTGTTAGTGTTGATTTCCCCTTTTAGGCCTTTAGCATTTGCCTTATGTATTGAGGTGCTCCTATGTTGGGTGCATAAATACTTACAATTATTATATATTCTTCTTGGATTGATCCCTTGATCATTACGTAGTGTCCTTCTTTCCTGTTGTAATAGTCTTTACTTAAGTCTGTTTTGTCTGATATTAGAACAGCTATCTTTTTCCATCCCCTCACGTTCAGTCTGTAAGTGTACCTAGGTCTGAAGTGGGTCTCTTGTAGACAGCATATATACAGGTCTTGTTTTGGATCCATTCATCCAGTCTATGTCTTTTGATTGGAGCATTTAATCCATTTACATTTAAGGTAATTATCAATATGTATGTTCCTATTACCATTTTCTTAATTGTTTTGTGTTTCTTTCTATAGGTGTTTTCCTTCTCTTGTGTTTCCTGACTAGAGAAGTTCCTTAAGAATTTGTTGTAAAGCTGGTTTGGTGGTGCTGAATTCTATTAACTTCTGCTTGTCTGTAAAACTTTTAATTTCTTCATCAAATCTGAATGTGATCCTTGCTGGGTAGAGTAATCTTGGTTGTAGGTTTTTCCTTTTCATCACTTTAAATATGTCCTGCCACTCCCTTCTGGCTTGCAGAGTTTCTGCTGAAAGGTCAGCTGTTAACCTTATGGGGATTCCCTTGTATATTATTTGTTGCTTTTCCCTTGCTACTTTTAATATTTTTTCTTTGTATTTAATTTTTCATAGTTTGATTAATAGGTGTTTTGGCTTGTTTCTCCTTGGGTTTATCCTGTATGAAACTCTCTGCACTTATTGGACTTGATTATTCTTTTCCCTTGTTAGGGAAGTTTTGAACTATAATCTCTTGAAATATTTTCTCAAACCCTTTCTTTTTCTCTTCTTCTTCTGGGACCCCTACAATTTGAATGCTGGTGACTTTAATATTGTCCCAGAGGTCTCTGAGACTGTCCTCAATTCTTTTCACTTTTTTTCTTTATTCTGCTCTGTGGTAGTTTTTTCCACTATTTTATCTTCCAGCTCACTTATCCGTTCTTCTGCTTCAGTTATTCTGCTATTGGTTACTTCTAGAGAATTTTTAATTTCGTTTATTTTGATGTTCAGCATTGTTTGCTTGCTCTTTAGTTCTTCTAGGTCCTTGTTAAATGTTTCTTGTATTTTCTCCATTCTATTTCCAAGATTTTGCATCATCTTTACTATCATTATTCTGAATTCTTTTTCATGTAGACTGCCTCTTTCCTCTTCATTTGTTTGGTCTGGTGGGTTTTTACCTTGCTCCTTCATCTGCTGCATATTTCTCTGTCTTCTCATTTTGCTTAACTTACTGTGTTTGGGGTCTCCTTTTTTCAGTCTGTAGGTTCATAGTTCTCATTGGTTTTGGTGTCTGCCCCCAGTGGTTGAGGTTGGTTCAGTGGCTTGTGTAGGTTTCCTGGTGGACGGGACTGGTACCTGTGTTCTGGTGGGTGTGGTTGGATCTTCCCTTTCTGGTGGGCAGGGCCAAGTCCGGTGGTGTTTTGGAGTGTCTGTGAATTTAGTATGATTTTAGGCAGCCTCTCTGCTAATGGGTGGGGTTGTGTTCCTGTCTTGCTAGTTGTTGGCATGGGGCATCCAGCACTTGAGCTTGCTGGCCGTTGGGTGGAGCTGGGCCTTAGCATTGAGATGGAGATGTCTGGACAGCTCCTGCTGATTGATATTACGTGGAGCTGGGAGGTCTCTGGTTGTCCAATGTCCTGAACTCGGCTCTCCGACCTCAGAGGCTCAGGCCTGACATCAGGCTGGAGCACTAAGACCCTGTCAGCCACACAGCTCAGAAGAAAAGGGAGAAAAAAAAGAAAGAAAAAATAAACAAATAAAAATTAAATTGTTAAAATAAAAAAATTATTAAAATAAAAAAAGTGATAAAATCTTTTAAAAAAAGGAAGAAAGCAACCAAACAAATAAACAAATCCACCAATGATAACAAGCACTAAAACCTATATTAAGATAAACATAAAAATCAGAAACAAGTCAGTCACAGACAGCAAACCCCATGTCTACAGTTGCTCCCAAACTCCACTGCTTCTATTTTGGGATGACTCGTTGTCTATTCAAGTGTTCCACAGATGCAGGGTACATCTAGTTGATTGTGGGGATTTAATCCACTGCTCCTGAAGCTGCATGGAGAAATTTCCCTTTCTCTTCTTTGTTCTCACAGCTCCTGGGGTTCAGCTTTGGTTTAGCCCCTCCCTTGCATGTATTTTGCTCTCAGGTGAAATTATTTTGATTTCTAGCACCATAGGTTATTATTGCCTGTTTTTGCACTTTGTATACATGGAATCCTATAACATGTATTATTTAGTGTATGGCTTCTTTCACTCAACATTATAAGTATGCAATTGATTCACATTGTTGTGGCATTGATTCACTCGTATTCATTGTTGTATGCTGTTCCACTGCATGAGTATACCATACTTTTTTCATTGATTGGAAGACTTTACTTTTTCAATTTTTTTACTGAGGTATAGTTGATTTATAATATTATATTATTTTCAGGTGATAACATAGTGGTTCAAAATTTTTACAGATTATACTCCATTTAAAGTTATAAAATATTGGCTGTATGCTCTGTGCTATACAATACATCCTTGTAGCTTATTTATTTTATACATAGTAGTTCATACCTCTTAATCCCCTATCTGTATCTTGCCCCTCCTGTCTTCCCTCTCCCCAGTGATAACCACTAGTTTGTTCTCTATATCTGTGAGTCTGTTTCGGTTTGTTATAGTCATTTTTTTTGATTTTTTAGATTCTACGTATGAATGATAACATACAGTATTTGTGTTTCTCTCTATGGCTTATTTCACTTAGCATAATACCCTCCAGGTCCATCCATGTTGTTGCATGTAACGAAATTTCATTTTTTTTTATGGCTGAGTAGCATTCCATTGTGTGTGTGTGTATATATATACATATATATATATATATATATATATATATATATATACCACATCTTGTTTATCCATTCATATGTTGATGCATACTAAGGCCTCTTCCATATCTTGGCTATTGTAAATAGTGCTGCTGTGAACATTAGGGTGCATGTATCTTTTCAAATTAGTGTTTTCCTTTTCTTCAAATATATACCTAGGAGCAGAATTGCTGGATCATATGGTAGTCTATTTTTAGTTTTTTTGAGGAAACTTTATACTGTTTTCCATAGTGACTGCACCAATTTACATTCCCACTAACAGTGTACAAGTGTTTCCTTTTCTCCACAACCTCGTGGACATTTGTTATTTGTGGTCTTTGTGATGATAGTCATTCTGACAGGCACGAGGTGATATTTCATTGTGGTTTCAATTTGCATTTCTCTTATGATTAGCAATATTGAGCATCTTTTCATGTAACTGTTGGCCATCTGTATGTCTTCTTTGGAGAAATGTATATTTAGGTCTTCTGCTCATTTTTTTAATCCAGTTGATTCTTTTTTTGATAATGAGTTGTTTGAACTGTTTCTACATTTTGGATATTAACCCCTTGTTGGTCATATCATTTGCAAATATTTTCTCCCATTCAGTAGGTTGTCTTTTCATTTTGTCAATGGTTTCCTTCGCTGTGAAAAAGCTTTTAAGTTTAATTAGGTCCCATTTGTTTATTTTTTCTTTTGTTTCCTTTGCCTTAGGAGATAGATCCAAAAAAATGCTGCTACGATTTATGTCAAAGAGTGTTTTAAGTTTTCTCCTCTGAGTTTTATGGTTTCAGGTCTTACATTTAATCTTTAATCCATTTTGAGTTTATTTTTGTATATGGTATGAAAAAGTAGTCCAGTTTGATACACAGTAGTGCATGTGGCTGTCCAGCTTTCCCAGCACAATTTATTGAAGAAGCTGTCTTTTCTCCATTGTATATTCTTGCCTCCTTTGTCATAGATTAATTGACCATAAGTGCAAGTGTTTGTTTCTGGGCTCTCTACTCTGTTTCATTGATCTATGTGTCTGTTTCTGTGCCAGTACCATACTGTTTTGATTACTGTAGTTTTGTAGTATAATCTGAAGTCTGGAGCATGATACCTCCAGCTTTGTTCTTTCTCAAGATTGCTTTGGCTCACCCTAATGACTTTATTTTAATTAATTATTTCTCTAAAAAAACCTATCCCCAAATACAGTCACATTCTGAGGTAATGGGGGTGAGGACTTCAACATATGAATTTTAGGGAGGACATAACTCAGCCCACAAAACTTATGCAAATAGGGACACCATTAAAAGGATTTAACCAAGGAAATGACCTAATCCAATTTATATTTTAAGAGCAGTGTGGCTATAGTATACAGAAAAGATTGGAGAAGAGGAAAAGTGGTAATAGGGAGACAAGTTAGTAGATTATTTCTGTAATGCAAACCCCAAAACAGACATTCTTAACCTGGAGCCTACATATAGGCTTGGAAGGGGGTGAGCCACAATTTCCTCGATGCTGTATTTACAGAATCATACGAGCATGCGTATGTACCCATAACGTGATTTAGTCCCAAAGCCCTTTTACAACCAAGAATCACAGTGCAATGCCAAAAATAAAGTTAAGAAACCCCATGTTTTACTCACATTACTCAAAGGGACTCAAACACACAATGTGTAAAAGCACTTACTAAAATACCTTCTATTCTCCTGCCCATTTAGTCCTTTCCTACAGTTATACCAGGATCTCTCTCCTCAAAACCCCCAGGGAAAAACACTCCTCCACCAACCCTCCATTGCCCAAAGCATTTTCTGTTCTCCACATCCCTTCTTTCCTTCCTCTTTAAGAACTTTATCAAGTACATCAACCTAGCTTCTCTTCTGCAAAAATAAATCTTTGAAGGGAGAGAAAGACAAAAATCATTTCACTTAGACTGAGGATTCTATTTGTGAGGAAGGGAGGTGGTGGGGAAAATCTCTGAACATTCCACATTAATCGTTTTTGTCTTATGTATATTCTTACAGAGTCTTGGTGTTCATCAGATTCTCAAAGGATTTGTTAAATATGTTAAGAACTATCAAAAGAACAAGAGAGACAACTGAGGGGTGGGGTGGGGGGAATGTAGATTGTGGTTCTCTAGGAACTGAGCAAGGCCATCTGACCATTCTCTCAGTCAGACTGGTCCATAAATAGGCCACCACTTTGGTTATCCACTCTGCCCATACTGCATCCTAAGACAACCAACTGTGCACTGATAAGACTTCAAACAAAGCTAATGGATTGATTGGGTATCACCTCAAAGGACAAGCTCATTGTAAACAAATGTATTCTGCTTTGAACGTGATCATTAGGAAACCCTAAGTAAACTGCTAATTTAGGTCATCCAAACCAGAAATAAGTGATCTTTTCATTTGAATCAATTAAAAAGTTAATGAAGATATGTAAACATTGATTCTAATCAGACCACAAACCTGCTGTGTACACACCAGAAAGAGACTCTGTGGTTAGACACAAAAGAAAGGAAACATAGAGTATAAAAGATAGAAATAAAATGTGCCCTACCCTCACTTTCCTATCCCAGTTAATTTCTACCCAACCTTCAAGTCCCAGCTAAGGGCTTATCTCTTTGTGAACCTTCACTCCAGGCTCAGGTAAATGTCTCATCTCTTATTCCACAGTATCCTGTGAGCTCTAACATTTCACTACCACATTGTTATTAAGATTACCTGTCTCCTCTACTCAGTTGTGAGCTTCCACAGATCAAGGATAAGATCTTATTCTTTGTTTTCTGGGCACCTAGCACAGGGCCTCATACAAAGTAGGTAAATATTCATTGATAAGGCTGGCTTCAAGTTTTACGCTGTTTCTAAAAAAGAAGCACACTCACAGATATAGAGAACAAACTAGTGGTTACCAGTGGGGAGAGGGAAGGGGGAGGGGCAATACAGGGGTTGGGGATTTTTTAAAAGTGTCATTATGGGATTATATGAAATCATGTATGTGAAACTTTTGAAAATTGTAAAGCACTGTGGAATTTTTTTAGTAAGTTAAAAAGTAAAAATACACAAAATATTTATGCTATTTCTACCATACTACCCTGCTTCCTAGAATAATAAGATCTAAATTATTTGCTTATCATTTATCATTTGGGAAGTTTTACAGAGATGCTAGTTCTACACAGGGATTGGAGGTATCCTCAGTCCAAATTTCTGACTAAGGATTAAGTAGTTGAGGCCCATTTTCTTGGAAAGCAGTGGGGGTCAGGGGTAGAAAGCTGATGGGAGCTGGTAGAGGAATTAAGGAAGGGAATCTTCACCCATTCTTCAGTCATCCGTGGAAGCATGTTCTCATGTTACTCAATCTTTCAAAGGAAACTTCCCAAACCACTTCTAACCATATATCATCCAAAGTTTCCCTCTGAATCATTCAAAAGCCATCTAGATGTGGGTTGAACAACACTCAGTTATTGCAATAGTGTTTTTCTTAAATGTCACGTGTGTTACAACATCTCAACGAGGCTATTTGTGGTTTGAGCCTTCTGAATCAGGATATAGAGAAGTTCCAACATCTGAGATTCATTTAATGGAAGCAAAAAAATTGAACCCTTCGATGAATCCACCTGCACCAAGATCACCTACCATGCTGTGCAAAACGCAGGTTTTTGCATCTGCCCCAGATCTAGTGAATAAGATTCTTTGAGGTTGGAGGTTAGAGATCTCCCTTCTTAATAAGCTCCTTAGGTAATCTCATCATCAAAACTCAGCTCAGAAATTGTATCTTCAGGGAAGTCTCTTTTGGACCCTCACCCAGCTTACAAGCTACCCCAACACCTCCTTTCATCATGCTTACCACATTATCTGTCTCCCCTGCTACACTGGGTTCCAAGAGGGCAGCAGCTTTGACTTCTTGTTCACCGCTGATCCCCAGGGCTTTGAACAGTGTTGATGAACTGAATGAACGATTCTTATGTACTCTGAACTGGACAGCCAGATGCTAGGGTTGAAGCTCCTGTCCAGAGCATGCAAGGTGCTCTGAGGTCTGACCCCTGTCTACCTCTCCAGCCTTCTCCTCCCCAACTCTCTACATCACACTCAATACACCAGTAACATTTAGTTGCTTGTTGTTCCTTACACAGCCCTTTACTTCCCTATGCTTTTGCTCAATCTGTCCCTTCTTATTCTACACCCCTATCACTATGTGCAGTCTCCTCCATTCACACCCTCCTCCATATGCACCTCCTTGCCACTATCTAGATAATTCCATTCTTTCCTTTTAAGTTTCTACTGGGGCCTCTCCTCCTTGCAGGAGGCTTTCCCATTCCCCTTACTCCACAATAGCCTCTCTTCTCTGGGACCAGTGACAGCTAGGAATATTTCCATCTTTGCCCTTACCACATTGTTTAGTAATTACCTTTCTCTGTGTTGGTCTTCTGCAATAGAATATGAACTCCTTGAGGATGTGGACCATATCTCATTAATCTATCCATCCCTACTTTTTATTCCAGTCCTTGGCATAAAGTAGCTGTTCAACAAATTACCATTTAATGAATGAATGAACAGATGAGCAAACAGAGCCAAATCCTCAGGCACAATTGTTAACTGAAACAGGAACATGTACATCTGAACACACACAAACTGGTGGCTGGATTAATTGATCCCATTAGGGCACCAAGAGTTGAGGGCCTCTATGCATAAAGCCAGTCATCTTATCAGATTGGCAAGAAGGGTTAAGCCAGAAAGGACTAATATGTATGGATACTACAAACCAGACAGAGAAGAGGCTGAGAATTCTAAGGCTCATTAACCAAGTCACAGCAAAAAAACAAACTAATAAGCCTAGATGCAGGTAAGGGCAAGTGACTAGGCAATATAGTGGGCCAGAGAACATGGAGGGAAGTAAAGAAGGTGGGGTGAGTGAGGGTCCAAGAGAAAGTCCATAGGACAATGAGTCAGTCATGGTGGTTTCTGGGTGAGTTAGCCCTCAGCTGCTCTGGTGAGCTTGTGATAGCGTCTTAAAGTGACAGTGCTCCCTGGATAGGATCTGAAATAATGTGTCACTAAATTCTAGGTTAAAGGAATGAAAATCATATTGTGGTTTTTACTAAAAGGCCAGGGTTTTGGTTTCCTATTGTTGCTTTAACAAATTACCACAAATTTAGTGGCTTAAATATCACAAATTTATTATCTCGCAGTTCTGGAAAAGTTTAAATGAGAGTCATACAGAGCTAAAATTCAAAGTACCAGCAGAGCTGTGTTCCTTCTGGAGGCTTTAGGGGATCATCTGTTCCTTGCTTTTCCAGCTTCCAGAGGTTACCCCCATTCTTTGGTTCATGCTTCTTTCTAGCAATGGTATCACTCTGACCTCTGCTTCCATCGTCACAGCTCTTTCTACAACTCTTTCACTCTGACCCTCCTGCCTCCCTCTTATAAGAACCTTGTGGTTACATTGGGCCCATCCCAATAATCCAAGATAATTTCCCTATCTAAAGATCTTAACTTGATTAAGATCTTAACATTTGCCAAGTGCCTCTTGTCCATGTAAAGGAACATATTCACAGGTTCCTGGATCAGGACATGAACATCTTTGGGGGATCATTATTCTACCTACCACACTCATCCGGAGAAAAAAAAAATTTTTTAAACTGAATCAGGTTTTGATTTAAAAAAAATAATAATAAGTATATAGCTCTAAATTTCCTATCAACGAAGGCAACTAAGAAAATGACACAAAAATCTGAAAAACAGGGGATAAAGGAAAATTATATCACATCACTGCTGAAAAATTCACACTTAGGAGGAAGGAAAATTAAGAGTGTTCTTCATGAGACTATGAGCCAACTGCACAAGCTCAATATCCTCCCTACATCAGGAATCACAAGTTATTAATATTGTAAAGTGATACCAGCAAACTGAAGAGGGTTGCTTCCCAAACTCTCTGGGTGTCACATGAGACACTTAACAGCTCAGTACTATGTGGAAATGATGGAGGGGTGTGCTCTACCTTCAGAGGCTCTCAGTCACTCAGGAAACTCCGAATTAGGGGAATAAGCTATTGCATATGCAAATTGTATTCACTCTGAAATTTGTTACTGTTGCTCCAACATCTGTTCAAAGGCAGACAGATTGTTTCCCATGGGCATATGACTTCCACTGAGTCCAAGAGAAACTGCACCAATCTGAGAAGAGTACAAAGGATCCATCAGAATTTGAAAGCAGAACTAACATTTTCGAGCATCCAAGCATTCTTTCCCCTGGAAACATGTGGTACCTGGAGGTTAGATTCCCAGATCAGCCCACAAACGTTTGTTTAATCCACAATGTTTCTAAAACACTCTATAAACAGTACTCTGGGACCTACCAACATAAGAACCTTGTTTCTGTTGATTTAATAAGTGAGTATTTTTGGAACACTTGTTACGTGCCAGGCATTGTGCTTGTGCTGGGGTTTCAGAGTTGCAGAACACAGAGAACATGGTCCTTGCCCTCGAGGAGCTCAAGGGAGTGGTCCAGACAAGGAGAATGTCAGATCCAAGAGACAGCAGTCAGTGCTATGACAGTAACATGGATAGGGTGGAGGAAGCATGGGTGCAGGTGATAGAGGTGGGGATACCTAGTACTGACATCTGAAGGAAGAAATGGTTTACAAAGCAGATGAAAGGGCTGTGCAAAAGCATGGCAGCAAAGCACACTCAAAGCTTAAACTTGGGTCATATAAACACATCTCCCCTAAAGTTGTTACCACTTCTTGCTCACATGACCTGTAGCCCACAAGACTGTGAGCTCCACATGGGGGCTCTGCTGAGCTAAGGCAAGATTTCTAGCAGAAGAGGGACCACTGAGGATAGTGAAGGGCCAGAGCAACTGCCAGAAGGCATGGAGTAGTCTGGGAAGTGCTAAGAGAGGAATGAGACATCTCCAGGAAATAGGAATGAGGCACTTGGGGGAGAGAGTGTCACAGATCAACAATTATGGAGAACTTATCCTATTCCTCATGCTACATAAGTCCTGGGAATATAAGGATCCATAAACTGTGTTCCCAGTGAAAAAGATTTTGAGATCTAATGAGGGGACCAATTGTATTAACGTGCTGTAAAATGGTGAACGTGATAGTATCTACTTCAGATGGTTATATGAGGATTACAGAAAGTAAGACACATACCTAGTATTTGGCACATAGTAAATGCTCAATAAATATTAACATTATCAAATGCAAGTATATACTATGTACAGTGTACAGGATGAAAGAAGAAATGGTTAATTCTAATGGGAGAAAGACAGAAAAAATTTGGAGACTCTAATAATGAGGGTGTTCATCACACAGACTGGGACACAGAGCCTACGAGACACTCAGAGAGAGCTAAGATACAGAGGCAAAACTGGTCTGCTGTGTGTTGGCTTCAAGCAGAAATTCAAGACCACTCTCTGCTCCCCACCCCCCAACATCCATTTTCAAAGAAGAAATGCTAATACAAATCAGCTAAGTTCAGTAATGCTTATTAAATGAACATAATAATAGTAATTACAATTACTGTTGTTATTATTACTAGTACTGTGTCCCAGATAGAGTGCTGAAATCTTGACAGACTTTCATGTCAGTTAATCCTCACAGTTAGGACACAGGTGTGAAAATGAGTCCCATTTTACACGTGAGAGGGGTTCATTTTATAAGAGCCATACTTTTAACCTCTTCTCTGCTATGGTACCACCTACCATATATAAAGGAAGCATGAGAGGTAACTATACATATATTGAAATTACCGTTCTTAAGTTGGAGATTTCTTGAGTAGTGCTATATTCACTTTTTATTTTTTAGGGTAGGGTGGCAGGGAGAGGAAAGAAGGAAAATAAGTATGTTTCTTTCCGTTGTTAAGAAAAAGAAGCAAATGGCAACAAAGGAAGCTGTTAGCTGAGATGGACGGGTGGATAGATGGATGGAAAGAAGGAAGGAAAGGAGGGAGGGAGGGGAGGGAGGGAGGGAGGAAGGGAGGAAGGAAGGAAGGAGAAAATGAAGGAAGGAACAAGGAGAGAGAATTTATTTAAAGGACTTACCCTGGTGTTATATAGCTCCAACCCAATCTTTTATACCATCTATATTGCCTTTATCCCCTATAGAAAGTATAAAAGATCGGGTGAAAATATTTGTAAACCATATGTCTGATAAGGGGTTAATCTCCAAAATAAATAAGGCTCCTACAACTCAATAGCAAAGAAAAAAAAAACTAATGATTCAAATAACCTGATTTAAAGTTGAGCTAAGGAATTAAATAGACATTTCTCCAAAGAAGATATAACAAATGGCCATTATATATAAGAAAAAAATGTTCAGTATATTAATCATCAGGGAAATGTAAGTCAAAACCACAATGATATATCACCTCACACCTGTCAGGATGGCTATAATAAAAAAATTTTTTTAAGTTGTGTTGGTAAGGATGTGGAGAAATTGGAATCCTTGCACACTGTGGTAGAAATGCAAAATAGTGCAGCTGCTATGGAAAACAGTATGGATGTTGCTGAAAAAATTAAAGATAAAACTACCATATGATCCAACAATTCCCTTCTGGATATTTAACCAAAAGAATTGAAATCAGAATCTCAAAAAGATATTAACACTCCCATGATCATTGCAGCACCATTCACAACAGGCAAGATGTGGAAACAACTTAATGTCCATATATATTAGAATATTATTTAGCCTTAAAAAAGAAATTCTGCAATATGTGACAACATCGATGAAACTCGAGGACATTATACTAAGTGAAATAAGCTAGTCACAGAAAAACAAATACTGCAGATTTCACTTACATCAGGTATATTAAAAAGTTAAATTCATATAATCAGAGACTAGAATGGTTGTTGCTAGGGGTTGGGGGCAGGGGAAAATGGGGAGTTACTAATCATCAGGCATAAAGTATCAGTTAAGCCAGATGAATAAGCTCTAGAGATCTGTTACTCAATATAGTACCTATAGTCAATGATAATGTATTTTACGCTTAAAATTTTATTAAGATATTAGATCTCATGTTGTGTTCATAACACAACAAAATAAAATTTTCAAAAGAAAGAAAAAAAAGAATCCTGGTCTCAGTGAGTTCTTTCAAGCCTTCAAGAAATCCTGCACCCCCTACAATTTATACTGTCCTGTAGTTATAGAAGACAAGAGAAGTTTTATCAATTCATTTTATGAAGCTAGCACATTCCTGGTGAGAGAGGGAGGAG
The DNA here is from genome assembly GCF_003676395.1 of Aethalodelphis obliquidens. NCBI lineage: Eukaryota > Metazoa > Chordata > Mammalia > Artiodactyla > Delphinidae > Aethalodelphis > Aethalodelphis obliquidens. The sequence goes on along the minus strand of NW_020837957.1, from coordinate 15,126,504 downwards.
AATCCTAGCAAATATAACACAAAAAATTAGAGCATTAGAAAAATGTTAACTCCTCTAATACTTCAATACATTTAAAGAATAATAGACCACAACTAAATAAGATCCAGTTCCAAGAATAAAGAGTGGTTCAACTAAGAGCTCTGCTAATGGTATAAATAATATATAATTTATCATCGTAAATATCCTAACTCTTTTGCCTACTTGATTGGTTGTAGATCTGTTGATTTCTCTTTAAAGTATAATCAATATTTGTATATTATATTGAAAACTTACTAGTACATAAATGTTCATAACTGTCAAGTCTTTTTGGTGGCTTATATCTTTTATCAATATCTCACATATTTTATCAGCAACTTTGCCCCATTCGTGATTTTGCCTTTATTCTATCTTATCCTTCATTGATAAAGGCCATATAAGCATGTAATCAAGTTCTACATCCATTCTACCTTGCTTACTAACTTTAGAAAGCTAGAACAAAAAATATCCATCTAAACACAGGAAACATATCCTCCTTAATAGAAAATAAAGACATTCCCATCTTAATATCAGTAATGAGAAAAAGATGCCTGTGGTTACTTTTCAATTATGGAAATATAAGCCACCTATCAAAACATAAATAAAAGAATAAATACTGGAAAGATGGTTATAAAATTATAATTACTGGCAAATGATATGACATTGGCAAATCAAATCCAATTGTACATTTGATTAAATGACTACATCATGACCAACTATCATTTTACTCCCCAAAGAGAAGAAAATCTAGGTAAACATTTATTCTATCTGGGTGGGGGGAAAGTCTTTAAAGCTGGACAGAAGGTTATTTTTTTTTTTCAGTTAGAAAATTCTGACTTGAAATCAATGTAAAACTTCTATACAATCAAAAATTCAATTCATACTAGAGAGGGGTGTGAGGGAACAGGGAGGAGAATGTCAGACAAAATAATCACAGACAAAAGTTAAGTATTTCTAAGATATAAAGAATTCTTTTTAAATTTAAAAACAAAAATAAGACAAGCATGCTATCAGAAAAATAAAGGATGTTCATGGATAGGAAGTCTCAACGTCGTCAAGATATCAGTATTTCCCAACCTGATCTATAGATTCAGTGCAATCCCAATCAAAATCCCAGCAAGTTATTTTGTAGATATTGACAAAGCAATTCTAAAGTTTATATGGAGAGGCAAAAGACCCAGAATAGCCAACATAATGTTGAAAAAGAACAAAACTGGAAGAATGGCGCTACCTGACTTACCATAGAACCACAGGAATCATGACCATGTGGTACTGGTGAAAGAATAGACAAATAGATCAATAGAACAGAATAGAAAGCCCAGAAATAGACCCACATAAATAGTCAACACTTCTTAGACAAAGGAGAAAAGGTAATGCAATGAAGCAAAGAGGGGCTTTTCAACAAATGGTACTAGAAAAATTGGACATCCATATGAAAAAAAAAAGTGAATCTAGACACAGAGTTTATGCCCTTCATGAAAATTTACTAAAGATGCATTATAGGCCTAAATGTAAAAAGGCAAAACTATGAAACTCCCATAAGATAACATAGGAGAATACCTGGATGACTTTGGGTTTGGTAATGATTTTTAGATACAACACCAAAAGCATGATCCGTGAAAGAAATAACTGATAAGCTAGACTTCATTAAAATTAAAAACTTCTGATTTTGCTCAAGATAATTAGAAGACAAGTCACACCGTGGAGAAAAATATTTGTAAAAGACATATCTGATAAAGGACTGTTGTCCAAAATATGCAAAGAACTCTTAAAAACTCAACAATTACAAAACAACCCAATTTTTTAAATGGGTCAAAGACTTTAACAGACACCTCACCAAAAAAGATATACAGATGGGAAATGAAGCATATGAAAGATGTTTCATATCATATGTTATCAGGGAAATGTAAATTAAAACATCAATGATATGTAACTACACACCTATTAGAATGAGCAACATCTGGAACACTGACATCAACAAATTCTGGTGAGGATATAGAATAACAGGAGCTCTCATACATTGCTGGTGGGAATGCAAAATGGTACAGCCACTTTGGAAGATGGTTTGGAGGTTTCTTACAAAACTAAACATACTCTTACCATACAATCCAGCAATTGTGCTCTTTGGTGTTTACCCAAAGGAGTTAAAAACTTATGTCCACACAAAAATCTACACTAGGGTATTTATAGCAGCTTTATTCATAATTGCCAAATTTGGGGAGCAATCAAGTTGTCCTTCAGGAGGTGAATGGATAAATAAACTGTGGTACATCCAGACAGTAGAATATTATTCAGCACTAAAAATAAATGAGCTATCAAGCCATGAAAAGACATGAAAAAACCTTAAGTGCATACTACTAGATGAAAGAAGCTGATCTGAAAAGACCACATACTTTATGATTCCAACTATATGGCATTCTGGAAAAGGTAAATATATGGAGACAGTAAAATGATAGGAGGTTGCAAAGGCTTGGCAGTGGGGGCGGGTGGGGGCGCGGGGAGTAGGAAGGAGCAATAGGTGGAACACAGGATTTTTTAAGGCAGTGAAAATATTCTGGATGATTATTATAATGATCATTATACATTTGTCCAAACCTACAGAATGTACAGCACCAATAGTAAACCCTACATTAATTATGGACTTTGGGTTAATATGATGTGTCAATGTAGGTTCATCAATTTTAACAAATGCGCTACTGTTGTGAGTGACATTGACAATGGGGGAGGCATGCAAGTGTGAGGGAAGAGAGTATAAGGGAAATCTCTGTACCTTCCACTCAGTTTTTCTGTGAACCTAAAACAGTTCTAAAATAAATGCAATGCAAAAGATCAATAAATCTGATCTTTTGATTCCAATTTCACTAATAGTTTCAAAATGCAAAGTCAAATAATATGCCATTTTTGCCTCCCAGTGGTTGAAAAGTAAGGGAAAATGGGCACTCCCATCCATTCCTGGTGAAAGTGTATATTGATGCAATATTTGGCAAGATAATTAAGCCAATCATATCAAAAGCCTTCAAAAGGTACACACTTCTTGACCCAGTGATTTTATTTTTTAAAAACTTATCCTAACTAAATAATTATGCTTATGCACATAAATGCATATACAAGGATATTAATAATAGAAAAATGTTTACATACACTTAAAGGATTAATTAAATTATAGTACACCCATACAATAAAATACTATGCAGTCCTTAAAACTGATGCACTAGAAGAAAATAATTGAAATGTACACTGAAGATATAAACAGGAAAAATATTACTAAAAGATTAACAGTATTGTGATTATGAGGGGTTTATTTCCTTCTTTTTTAATATTTATTTATTTTATCTATTTATTTGGCTGTGTCGGGTATTAGTTGTGGCACATGCGCTCTTCGCTGTGACAAGCAGCCATCTCTCTAGTTGTGGCGCGCAGGCTCCAGGGCGCATGAGCTCTGTAGTTGTGGCGCGGGTTCCAGGGTGCGTGGGCTCTATAGTTTGCAGCACGCGGGCTCCCTCGTTGAGGTGCGCGAGCTCAGTAGTTGCGGCGCACGGGCTTACTTGCCCCACAGCATGTGGGATCTTAGTTCCCTGACCAGGGATCGAACCCACGTCCCCTGCATTGGAAGGCAGATTCCTTACCACTGGACCACCAGGGAAGTTCCTATTTTCTTCTTTGTGTTTATCTGTGTTTCCTAAATTTTCTACAATAAGCATGTGTTGCTTTTGAAAGAAAATATTTTCACTGTTTGACCCCCTCTCACAAAAACCAGTTGAAAAGTAATAAAGTTCCTACCCTGTGTTAGGCACTTTGAATAGACTGTCTCTGATCCTTACTATAGTGTAACAACGTAGCTATTATCTCTGTATTTTCAGTGAGGAAACTGAGGTACAAAGCAGTGGTAACTTTCCCAAAGTCACTCAGATACTATGATGGTTATTTTTGTGTGTCAACCTGACTGAGCCATGGGGTGTCCAGATTAAGCATTTCTGGGTGAGTCTGTGAATTCCAGATGAGATTACCATTTGAACTGGTGATCTCAGTAAAATGGATTGCCCTCCCCCACGTGGGTAGACACCATCCAGTCCCTTGAAGGCCTGAATAGAACAAAATGCGGAGGAAGGAAGGATTTGCCCCCTTCTTGCCTACCTGCTTGAGCTGGGACATCTGTCTTCTCCTGCCCTTGGACTGAGATTTTCACCACTGACTCCCCTCATTCTCATGAATGGGTCTCATTGGACCCATACTGGAATTATACCACCAGCTCTCCTGGGTCTCCACTTGCAGATGGCAGACTGTGAGCCAATTCATTGAAATTTATCTCATAGATAGATGAGAGAGAGAGAGAGAGAGATGCTATTGGTTCTGTTTCTCTGGAGAACCCTGACTAATACAGATACTAAGGAGCAAAGCAAGATTTCAGCCGAAGACTGCTTGACTTTAGTCATTACTCTTCTCACCACATCCGGCTGCCTTTAAGATTACTGCATGTGTTGAACCGGTTTGCAAGACAGAAATAGAGACACATGTAGAGAACAAACGTATGGACACCAACAGGGGAAAGTGGGCGGTGGGGGGGATGAACTGGGAGATTGGGATTGACATGTATACACTAATATGTATAAAACAGATAACTAATAAGAACCTGCTGTATAAAAAATAAATTAATAAAATTAAATTTAAAAAAATGATTACTGCATCTGTGACCAGCCATCAACCCTTGTCTCCAGCAGTGAGAGCACTGGCTCCTAAACACCGTGGGTGTCCAAAATCTAAAATTTGCTGAAGCAAGGCAAGAAACCAATAAATTTTTAGAAACATTCATATGAAAACTAGCCTTCTGTCAAAGGATCCCTATGGAGTCACTATAAGCTCCACAGAATCAAGAGTCAGATGGGGTTTCTTCCTCTGAAAACTTCACCAACACAACCATTAACAGGTAGAGAAAATCCATCAAAATCTCACGATGGTAATTGTAACCTGATATACTTGAGTGGAAAAACAAACCATATGCTTCACTTCTTCAAAAATGCTGATATAGAGCTTCCCTGGTGGCTCAGTGTTTGAGAGTCTGCCTGCCGATGCAGGGGACACGGGTTCGTGCCCCGGTCCGGGAAGATCCCACATGCCGCGGAGCGGCTGGGCCCGTGAGCCATGGCCGCTGGGCCTGCGCGTCCGGAGCCTGTGCTCCGCAACGGGAGAGGCCACAACAGTGAGAGGCCCGCGTACCGCAAAAAAAAAAAAAAAATGCTGATATAATGACAGCATTCTACCTACTGCTTCACAGTCTCATTTCCTACTTTGAAGCATGGAAGTGCCACAAGTCACAAAGTTGCCATTTTTTAAAATTCCTTGGTGCATAAGACCAGTGGTCTGCCCTAGAAGGCTTCAGCTGACAGTGATAACTGGCATACTCTATGGGTCGTCCTTCATATTACCAATTTCAGAAGCTTTGGGACTTATCCCAAATCATCTGCTTCTCTCAATAATTTTATTAGGGCCTCCTGGCTATATTCATACATTCAACTTTGAGTAATGAGTTCCGTAATTTATCACTGAGTGGGCAGCGTTATCCTTAAATAATTTTTTTCAAGTTATCTACAAAGGGTTTCCTTTTGTTCAGTGTAGAGAGCACTGGAGAAAAGGTCTATACATTACGTTAACCATTACTTCAAACTTCAACCTTAGCTTTAGTCTTCCTGGAGTCCTCAACCAAAAGAAATTATCATTACAATATACCCTGCCAGGCATACGTGTATTGCTTCTTAAACTGCTTAGAGCAAATGGCATACAGCTATATTATCTAGTCAACTTTTTATCAGAATTCTAAAACTTGTTACAGAAAAATTTATAAATAAGAAAGAGGAGCACAAAAACAAGTATCCCTGGATGAATTTACCAAAAATCATTTACATTGTTCCAAATCTTTATAAAAACCTTTCTCAAAAATGTCTACCAAATCTCACTGCAGGAGGTTCTGACTTTGAGACAAAGATCTTTTCTCTCATTCTAACTTGATTCAAGGAGAGAAACGGAGGAATTAGAAAGTAAGAATATCTGTAAACTATACTTTAATCCTATGTTATATTGATTGAGTCAGTGCTTTAAGACTGGTTATACAGCACCCAGTTTACTTGATTTACCTTGAGTTTAGAAAATTTTACACTCTGAGGAGTATAATTTTGTCCCATTTATTGTGGATTAGCTATGGTTTACAAAAAATCATGTAGGGGCTTCCCTCGTGGCGCAGTGGTTGGGGGTCCGCCTGCCGATGCAGGGGACACGGGTTCGTGCCCCGGTCCGGGAGGATCCCGCGTGCCGCGGAGCGGCTGGGCCCGTGAGCCATGGCCTCTGGGCCTGCGCGTCCGGAGCCTGTGCTCCACAGCGGGAGAGGCCGCAGCAGTGAGAGGCCCGCGTACTGCAAAAAAAAAAAAAAAAAATCATGTAGTCATCTGATACTGGAAACCAGGTCCATTGTCAGGAGTCTAACCTTCCCTCTATTGTAAAATAAGAATATTTCATTATTTCAATTTTCATCTTCCTTTTACCATGACAGCAATCTATTATCAGCAATATTGCCTATACTAGTTCTACTTCTACTTTCTTTTTCCTGGCTTCCAGCTCATAGGAGTTAACTAGGTTCCCTTCAAAAAGAAGAAATTCTAACAATAAAACAAAATTATCTCACCCCTGTAGAAACCCTCATTTAAAAAAAAAAAGTTATAGTCAGTAATATTGTATTAACTTTGTATGGTGACAGATGGTAACTAGGCATTGTGGTGACCGTTTTGCAATGTATACAAATATTGGATCACTGTGTTGTACATCTGAAACTAATGTAATACTATATGTCAATTATACCTCAATAAAAACATTTTTAAAAGGTTAAAGAATTTTCCAAAAAGTGTAAAATATACCAGCAGCTGCTCTATTTCATAAGGCAATATTCACACCTGGGGGAGGGGTGACCCAGATCTGGGCTCCAGCCTCCTCTGATGATGCCGGAATGCTCCGTGAAAGTTGCGGGGTAGGGAACAGTGAGCAGTGAGGAGGGAGTGGGCATCTGAGGGGCGCTTCCCTGGCCCCCTTCCTCTCCCGTGTTCACAGGAACAGGAACGGGATGGCCTTTGTGACTACTGTATCCGTCCAAAACTGACTCGGAAAGGCCAAAAGTCAACTCCTGTAGGCAGAGCTAGAGGTGGAATTGATGGGGGTAACTGTGAGATGGCAGAGCCATCTGCAGGTGTGCCTGGAATTGAGTTATACTACCTGTATTTGTAAGACGGGTAAAAATTAAAACGTAAGATAAACATGCACATTAAAAATCCTAAGATAACCACTAAAAGATAGAAACAGTGTTACTAAACCATGAGGAAGGAAAATGGAGTGGGGTGGATGAAATCAATCTAGGAGGGAGGCAGGAAAGAGAACGAGTAAAACCTAGAGCTAAGTGAGGTGAATGGAGGATACAGAGTAAGAGGACAGAGTTAAGTCCAAGCCCACAGGCAGCCAGAACGAATGCAGGACAAAAGTCGGATAGATTTTAGGGTATGTGGATTATCTTTCAATAAAACTGTTAATTAAGAAAATAAAGTAACGTGGTTATGTGATTCAGTCAGGGGCACCTGGATCATCTCCCTTTCTAAAGTCAATTGCGCCATATAACATGACCTAATCCCTGGAGTGAAATCCAGCAAACGCCCAGGCTAGGGAATTAGGCAGAACATGTGTATCAGAGGGGGAGGTAGGAGATCTTGGAGGCCATTCTAGAACTCTGGTAGGAAGTGACAGATTGAAAATAGTACACATGATACACTGAACAAGAGAAACCAACATGAGAAAGTATATGCTGTTTGATTCCATTTTGGTTTTGTTTTTCTTTGTTTTTTGCGGTACACAGGCCTCTCACTGTTGTGGACCCTCCTGTTGCGGAGCACAGGCTCCGGACGCGCAGTCTCAGCGGCCATGGCTCACGGGCCCAGCCGCTCCGCGGCATGTGGGATCCTCCCGGACCAGGGCACAAACCCGTGTCCCCTGCATCGGCAGGCGGACTCTCAACCACTGCACCACCAGGGAAGCCCTGATTCCATTTATATGAAGTGCAAAATAGGCAAAACTAGTCGGTGCTGCCGGAAGTAAAGACAGCGGTGACTCTTAAGGTCAAGGAGGGATGGAAACAATAGCACACGGGGAAAAGGATTTATTCATTCAACAAGTACACACTGAACACCTATCAGATGCTAAGTTAAAGAGATTTCATGGCAATCGAGATAAGCTTCTGTCTTCATGAAGCTTTAAGATCTATCAGAGAAGACAGAGACTATTAAATAAACATCTACCATAAGCTGTGATAAGCTTCACACTGGGGAAAGTAGGAAATGCTCCCAGAGCATACGGCAGGGGGCCCTAAACTAGTTTAAGGGTTCCAAAATGACATTTAAATGGAGGCCTAACAGAACTTAGGCAGGCAAAGAAGGGATCATTGTTGACTTAGTGACTCTGGTTGACTTCAGACTGATCATTACTCTAAGACCTGACTAAGAGAGGCCATGTGACCTGCATCTCCATCATTGTGAGAATGGTCTCTGGATGAATGGAAACACTAGTCCTGACCTAAACTGCACTGGTCAAACAACTCCCTTCATGCTAGGACATTAAGAGTTCTGAACATTCTTCCACAAAATGAATATTGACAAGATAGAGTGACCTGAAAGTAACCACCACGTTGACGCAGGAGCCTGAATCCATGTGAAAGGAGTACAGCAGAACGCACAGTGGCTTCTGGCTCAGGCTCCGAATCAGACCGCCTGAATAATAATGCTGACTCCACCACTGGCTGCATGCCCTTGAACACTGACCTTCTGCAAGCCTCCATTTCATCATCTCTAAAATAGGGGCAGTATTGCTACAGTGCTAAGAAGTCTTTAAAGGGTAGCTTTTTAAATAAAACAGAGGGACTATACAAATGTCTTGAGGTGGATCCTGTTTATAACAGTGTTGATAGATTCTAAATGCATATGAGGAAGAACTCCTCTCCCGACACTCTCTCAGACTCACCAGCCATACCAACTTGTCATTGCCCAAACACACCAAGATCTCTTAAATGCCTGTGCATTTGCACATCTCGGTCCTTTCTTCCGGCATGTTCTACCCACTCTTGTTTGCTTGAAGAGCTTCTATTCAGCCTCCAAGTCTCAATTCATGCATTGTCTCATGGGGGAAGATTATCCTGACTGAACAAGACAGAACTAGGTGATCACTTGTCCATGCTCTCGTGGCATTGTGAATATCTCTAAAGTAGCATGTAGCACATTATACCAAAATTGCTTATTCATACATTCATCTCCTCATTGCTATGAGCCTCTTGAGAGATGAGGCCATACACAGCACTTGGCACATAATAGACAGCAAAAAGTGTTCACTGAATTAATTGAATGAATGACTACTGATGCCTTAAGAAGCAGTGAATTCCTGCCACCAGAAATATTTAAACAAAGATGAGATAGTTGTTTAGCAGAGATGTACAGACAGGACTTAAGCATCTGATACTGAACCAGCTAACTACTAAATAGGACCCTCCAAACCTGAGAGTCCTTGGGGCTAGGTGAAGAAAACTGGCAACCACAAAGGCACAGAGAAGGAACAGCTGTATATTTGGGGAAGAGCAAGTGGCTCAGTTTGTCTGGGCAAGAGGACAGGATGGAGACAGGATTGTAGCAAGAAAGAGATGACACACCCAAAATAGTAAAGGAACATCATTTAATAAGTGTACTATTTAAGAGGAGTGGGCAAGGTAAAGTATCCCTCATGGAATGATAAAGCTTACAGGGCCTAACAAGAGCAGGCTGCCATTCCAAAGGGGCGAAAAGAAGGAAGTGGAGTTCCCAGAGCCCTGTGAAAGGGGGGTGGTGGGGTGACTTGATATAAGTCGTGGCCTAAGTAGAGGAATGGGATTTAGTCACTGCCAGGGATCTACAGGGAGAGGGAAGAGAGGAATAAATATCCAGGCACCTCATCTCCCTCTGCCGTCACCCTCCAACAGCCTACCAGTGCCTGCCAGTGGCCGCACCCAAAGCCAGACAGCAAGGGAGCCCAGGGAAGGTAATCTGTAGAAGCCCAGAGCAGGGCAGACAGTGAGGGGCAGGCTAACCGCATAAACATTATTTGGCAAGCCCTCAAGAGCTGCCACGGAGTTTGGGGCATAAGGGTGACATGATCCAGGCTCTGCTTGAGGATGGTTAGTTTTGTGACTGTAATCAGAATGAATTCTGAAGGCAAAGAGGGAGAGGGAGGCAGGGAAACAAAACTAGGAAACCATTGAATCCATTCATTTAAGTGAGAGGGGAGGGGCCTCAGCAAGGGGACGCCTTCATTACCCATATCAGCCCTGGGAAGGCTCCTGATTCTCCTGCAGATTGCACACTCCCTGAGCGGCTCGCCCTCCACATAAGCAGCCCACCGAGTCACAAAGGTGGAGAAGAAACTTCTCCAATAAACAGCACGATCCTACCGTACAGCACAGGAAACTATATTCAATATCCTGTGATAAACCATAATGGACAGGGCTTCCCTGGTGGCGCAGTGGTTGAGAGTCCGCCTGCCGATGCAGGGCACACGGGTTCGTGCCCCGGTCCAGGAAGATCCCACATGCCGCGGAGTGGCTGGGCCCGTGAGCCATGGCCACTGAGCCTGCGCGTCCAGAGCCTGTGCTCCGCAACGGGAGAGGCCACAACAGTGAGAGGCCCGC